>NC_048278.1:27758424-28958424 GCF_009762535.1 Notolabrus celidotus
AAACCATTTATGTACTTTGGCACTATAGGCAAGCTTGACCCAGTATGTACTTTTAAATTAGATCACCTTTGTCCATATGTTTTGTCATTTGAGTCAAAGTGACTCAAATTATTTTATATGTTTCAAGGTTTACTACCGTGAGGACCTGGTTTCTGCAAAGAAGTTTGGAAGGATATGGGGGTGAGTCTACACATCATCTTAAAGTCTAAATAAAATGACTACATGTAAATTTGACCACACCATGACTTGATTGTGTTTTGAGAAATTGTGGGGTTTACCCTCAAACCTCCCACTTGGTGGCTTATGTCAGCACTAGTGGAAATGTAATCTATTACGTTTAAGTCACATCTCTTTGACCCTCCAAGGAGACCTCTAAGTTGTACGGCTATTGATGGATGGATGATATCATATGATTTATGTGACACTAATACACTAACAGCCTAAAATGTGCATGTGTGTTTGTGTAAATGTCCAGCATGTACGAGCTAAAGAAACCCATGCTGGTTGTGATGGAACCTGACATGTTGAAAACCATCCTGGTGAAGGAGTGCTTCACATACTTTACTAACAGACGGGTGAGAGCTCACAAGACAAACACAGAACAGAGCAAAAAATGGAATTACATAAAAAAACCATAAAGATCATCTATTAAATAAACAGAAAAATGCTGACTGCTTATGAAATGTACAAGATTATATGTTTTTAAAATGAGAAGCACAGTCAAGGCAGTTCATTGCTTTTAAATTGTTAAATAGGGGACTAGCAGTAAAACAAATAGATCTCACATTTTTATGCCTTTAAGAACATGTGACAAGTAATTTGTAATTCTCTGGTTTCCATTTTTTTTTTAGAATAAAAGCATGTATCCCATTGTGTTTGGATTCAGTTAAATGTTCCAATGATATCTTTTTATGATCGAACGCTCGAGAGCAGAGTCAAAGTCTACAGACTCCAGAGAACATGTGAGGCTGTAAAGTTCATATCCCACGCAACAAAACCAAACATTAGCTGGATGAAATCATGTGACAGTGTTATTATTCTTGCCCATATTCAATCAATCAATCTTTACTTACATAGCACCAATTCACAACAAATGTTATCCCAAGATGCTTTACAAAGAGAGCAGGTCTAGACTGTACTTTATGTTTTATTATTAACAGAGGCCTGACATCAAGACAGTATAAGATCCAGCCCCATCTTACAGACAGGACTCAGTCTGATCTCATCTTAATCCACCATGAGCAGAGCACTTTGCAGCATTTAGCAAGTTGCAGTGGCAAGGACAAACTTCCTTAAACAGGCAGAAACCTCAAGCAGGACCAGACTCATGTTAGACAGACATCTGCTGAGACCATGTTGGGATCAGACAGAGGGGTGTCTTACAACTCCATTAATAATGGTAAAAGAAAATATACACACTCATTCTATTTTATTTTTGGGGGCACACAAGGTCTATCACTTAGTCTCGGGGGGGTGTGGCTTAACCAATTGAGCTAAACTGGCGCCTCATTACACTTATTACTTTTAACCTGTGTTATTGAGCCCTACAGGACTTGTAGCATGCAACAAGTTACAAGAGTTTATTTACTGTGACCATTGAAGGTCTTAAAGGCCAGTGAACAGAATCTTGTTCAGAAAAATCTTGTTTTAACTACCACAAATACTAACACATGTAAATGAACATACGTGTCTTTTCAGGACTTCCGCCTGAATGGGGAACTCTATGACTCAGTGTCCCTTGCTATGGATAATGAATGGAGACGGCTTAGGAACATCCTCTCCCCCTATTTCACCTCTGGCCGACTGAAGGAGGTATGAGTTTTCACAGGTCTGATTTTTTTTAACTCATACCTGACTTAGTAGTTACAAAGTCATTTTCACCCTTCATATTCTTTTGGCACTTTGTCTTTGTCTAAGGTCTTTGCGATCATGAAACATCATTCCAGCAGACTGACTGCCAGCCTGGAGCCCAAGGCGCAGAATGAAGAAGTTTTAAGTATAAAAGAGTGAGTAACACCTTGATATAAATGTTCCTGACTGTGTCACAGACTGCTGTTTCTCCACCCTCACCAAGGATCAGTGTTTTCTATCTATAGAACTCCAAACGCTTTGGCCACAAACAGAAAACAAACATGGTTATAATAAGTCCTATTAAAACATGCTGGGATGGGAGATGCAGGCAGATTTTAGGGGGATTCTGTCTTAGGATGGAGCCAGGTTTATTCAATCAATCAATCTTTATTTATATAGCCTTAAATCACAACGAAATATATTTCAAGATACTTTACAAACATAGCAGGACTCATCTTAATCCACCAAGAGCAGAGCACTTTGCAGCATTTAGCAAGTCACAGCGGCAAGGACAAACTTCCTTTAACAGGCAGAAACATCAAGCAGGACCAGACTTGTGCTAGACAGCCATCTGCCTCGACTGAGTTGGGTTTGGAAAGAGGGATAGAGGAGAAGAGAGAGAGAGATAGATATGATAGTGGTGATGATAGATTGAGTTTGTATGTCGTTTCCAGTATTTGTGCTAAACTAAGCTAAACTCAGACTTATGAAGGTGGCTCCAAATGTGTATTTGAATCTGTTTTCTTACAAAGGGTAACAGTGCTGTGTGTATCTTATATGTAATCCTGACACTAAACGCTGCTGGAGCTGGGGATAATGATGTGCATAGAGCTAAAGCCCCAGGTGATTGGAGCCAGGTGATGAAGGAAACTTAAAAGATGTTGACTGTGTCTGTGTTTGAGGGTGCTGTAAGTTTGGTTTGAGTGCATCTATTATATATTTAGTTTGTATTGGATTTAATAGATCACTGTGTCTATGGATTATTGGGATCCTGATCGTGGAAAATAATTTGTTCGACACTGGACATTGTTTTTTTTATTGCTTCACCAAGGCACACATACAAACTAGTTCTAATGTTAACCCCTCAGTGACTTATTGAGGCCAAGGTGACATCAGTGTTCCTGTTGAGGAAGCTAAAAGAAGATTTGCCGAAATGTTGAACTATTACTTTTTCATCTAATTCTAAAGATTTAACCAAAATCCTTACAATGTGACCCAATGGCAGTCAAAAACTTCTTATCTGAAGCTAGGTTTACTTTGACAAATCTGAGTCCACAACTCTTCTGTTTCATAACCTGTTATCATATTGTTACCTACTTATATTTGAAGTGTTATATTCTGATTACTGACACTGTCCACTTTGAATCTACATTATTCCAAGTTTTTACACCGTGTGGTGTTAATCTGTAGACCTTGACCATGATTGAATGATTTGTAGCCCCTGTTGCCCTTTTATCTGAATGAAACACTGTTTAAAAACACATCTTCATGGGTTGTCTCTTCTTAGTCTGACCCTAACATTTAAGTTCAAATTATGAGCATTGCATAAATATTTTTGTCAAATCAGCAGAACTCAATGTTAACAAAAACTGGGGCTACTCTGCATGACACTGGTGTCAGCTTCTGATCTGTTAAATAATTTCACGTGTTTCCAGCTTCTTTGGACCCTACAGTATGGATGTGATGGCCAGCAGCATAATGAGTGTGGATTTGGAGACCTTTAAAAATCCTTCATGTCCCATGATCACACATGCCACAAACTTGTTCAGATTCAGTCTACCACTTTTCCTTTTCCAAGGTAGATCTCCCTCTCTCCCATGACACCTTTTTCCTTATTTAGAAGAAAACTGCTTTGTTTTCTGACTGATGCTAACCACCTTTCTTTTCTCAGGGTGTTTTCCATTTGCTCTCCCTCTCTTGGAGCTGATGGGTGTCTCACTTTTCCCCTCGGCTTCTGTTAATTTCTTTCAAAAGTTTGTGAAGAAGATCAGAGAGGATCGCAATGTGAACTCACAAAAGGTCATCATTTTATAGTCTTCATGATAGATGGGATTTGCATGAAATGGAGATTTTTTTTTTGACAAAGGAAAGCTTTCACTACATTTGTAGTACATGATGGAACGTGAGAACATGCTGACTGACTGACCTGTTTTCAGAAAGCAGGTGATATGCTTCAACTTATGATCAACACCCAGACTGATGATAAATCCAAGAAGGAAAAGGAGAATACAAGTAATGACATGATGGCACACTCTTACAGAAGCACAAATGTACATTAAGAATTCCCTCCAAAAGTCTAAAGTCCCCTCTTATCCTTCTCCCTCTAGCAGGTTTGACAGATCATGAGATCAATTCTCAAGTCACCTTGATTGTGTTTGCCGGGTACGAAACGAGTGCCCTCACTCTTGTTTTCCTTGCGTACAATTTGGCGAGAAATCCTGAAGCCATGAAACGCCTGCAGGAGGAGATAGATGCCACCTTCCCTGATAAGGTTTTCATCTGACTAGTTTAATCAATGAAACTACTTTTCAATAACTGAACTGCGTTTAATCAAATTGTTATCTGCGACCTCTTCATAGGGTCCAGTCCAGTATGAAGACCTGATGCAGATGGAGTACTTGGACAGCGTGGTCAATGAGTGTTTGAGGTGATGAGCATTTTCCTCTCCTAGTTTTCAGGACTGACTGTAGACATTTCAATGCCTAAGAATGATGAGGATTTGTTGCCTGTTGTTTCACTGAATCAGGTGATTATGTAGTGCTAAAAGGTGAGTTTTTGTTTGTTGTCAACACCTGTCTATTTCACTGTGTAGCCTCTGCAGTAATTTTGCTGTTTTGGTCTTTTAATGTCTTTATTCAGATAGGACAGAGGGTAGAGTGGGAAACTGGATAGAGAGAGTTGAGTCATGCGTGTTGCAAAGCGCAGAGGATCAGATTTTATATCCACCTTGAGGACTAAAGCCTTTAACCGCTGAGCTTAACCCTACCTTACTTTATATCATTTACAATTTAAAAGCATCCTGATATATTTCACATTCGTGTCTGTGGAAATCCGGAGTTCAGCTTCTGTCTGAAACCTACTGTTTCTTTAAGGCTCCCCTCCCTATTAGTCCATCTTCCTCTGATTGACCAGCTCTCCAGAGCCCTTTCACACACTCCTGAAGACTTTTATTCAGGACAGTCAAGGACTTAACCTGACTTTCACCTGTTGCATTCCCACATATGCATCTTCTTGGGAAAATGTAACTGGTGAGTCAGCAGGGGAAAAAAAGCCTGGGTAAAGCTTCAGTGAAAAATGTAGCTGTGTGGACACATGCAACCCTCCCTCAACTCCTGAAAATCAGGACATTTTCAGGAGTTGAGATCATGTATAAGTTTGATGTCAAACAATTCTCAGGGCAGAGAAAAATGTGAGAAGTCTTGTGCTCAGAGAGCAGCCAGAGTGGCCTGCAGATAGAGCTCCAAAGTCTGAGGGATCACTTTTCAGCCCTCAACCCCCAAAATATAGGTGCCAAAGACTTGTGACCCCACTGTCCCTTGGAGTGAATCAATGTTGCTTCATACTTCATTTAGCTAGTCTGCAGAAAATTAGCTACCTTCATGCACATGTGACTGTGCTTCCTGCGCTGTTATGAATTAACCTACTGATACTAATACTTTTGTTAATTAACTGGTAATTACCCTAACCCTAAACTTAGGAGTCATATGGTAAAGAAAGGCAGAGCACTAATGAAAAAAATGTATTTGCAAGGTTGTAAAGCATTTACAAAATTAAATACATTTTTGCTGATATTTTAACAATAATTGGTCAAGTAGGCAATTTTAGATTACTTAAAAAACTAAATAAATACTGGAAGACATCTTGGGACCCCTCTGTGTTCCGGGACCACATTTTGGGAACCCCTGACTTAGACAAACATCAACCTACTAATCTAAAAGTTTGCTTACATTCAGTATAAACGCTTTTAAAACATATCTATGTTTGAAGCTATGGAACAGCATAATACCCCCTCTATAAGAGCAACAACATTGATACCAACTACAGAAAACACCTTTCTTTCAGGAATGTTGTTTATATATAGAATGTTTAGTCCAATGAAGACGTTGTTTCTGTTTTGTCAAAAGGCTCTACCCTCCAGCCGCACGTCTGGAGCGAGTAGCTAAAGAAACTGTCATTGTCAATGGAATAACAATCCCAAAGGACATGCTTGTTATGGTTCCAATCTACGCTCTGCACCAGGACCCCGAGCTTTGGCCAGAGCCCGAAGAGTTCAGACCTGACAGGTAGCTGCCACAGTGTTCATGTGCGTACGGACACTGTTATCCTTCATCATTTTATTTTGCAGATCTTTAGGAAAACATTCAAGCTTTGATGATTGGATCATTTTAAAGCTTTCTGTCTTATTTATTTGTTGATTAAGATTTAGTAAGGAGAACAAGCGGAACATAAAGCCATACAGTTACCTGCCATTTGGAGCCGGGCCGAGGAACTGTATTGGGACGCGATTTGCTCTGCTGATGATCAAACTGGCTTTGGTGGAAGTTTTGCAGAAATACAGCTTCTCAGTCTGTGATGAGACAGAGGTGAATATGATTTATTTTTTATAGTCAAACCTTATACAAGCTAGATTTTTATTTTTTTCGAAAGGCTTCTAACTTTGTGAATTTTAACATATCTTAGATCCCTTTGAAGATGGATCCAGAAGGCCTCCTTGGACCCCTTAAGCCAATCAAACTGAAGGTGGTGACACGTTCAAACCAGTGAAACTTGACAGTGGTCAGAGTGATCTATTTCTAAAGGTTGAATATTCATCTAAACCTGTAATCTAAGAAACACTTTAGTTCCCTTCAGTAAGATTTCATATGCATAAGGAGTTTATACACTGTTGTCTCCAACCCAGTAATCTGATTGGACAAGAGGCAGTTCATGAGTGCTAATATATAGTATAACAGCACTAGCGTAACAATCAGCTTGTTATTTAAGCTTTGTTTCTATTTCTATGTTCAGAAGCTACTGTCATTTATCAGTATATCTTGATAGGCATCGTCAAACCCTAAGGACCCTTACTGGTAACCCTTGAACCCCTATTATAATTGTGCATGAAATAGCCAGAAAAAAAAACATAGCTGCATGAAATAAGGCCAGTTTATTCACACAAATCCCTTAACATATCAAAACCATAGAAAGAAAAGTGTCCACTTTAAAACAGCAGCCTCCAAAAGTCCTCCTTGGCAAAAAAAATATCCTTAAGTCCCAACAGAAATGTCCTCAAAAAACTCAAAAGTTGTTGATTCCCAACCAAATGTTGTCCAAAAAGCTGTGTATATTTCTTTACCCCAACTCAGTGTTCATTGGTGTTTATGTACAGACTGTCTTGATTGATCCAGCTGGAACCGCTGAATCACACGACAGACTCTGATTTCACTGCTTGCATGATGAACTGAAACATACGGATCCATTTACATTAAAGGAGCTTTTCTGTTGAGATGTGTAGACCTACAAAAACTAACATGAGTGCAGGACGAATGTTTGGGTTACTTGGTAACTATCCAGTTCCTGACAAGTGAGGGATCTATTTGTGTTGGTAGAGCAATAAAATAATACAACTGTGTTTTTGTTTGTTTGTTTTAATGCTCACTACTATATGCCACTTGTATAACTGTTGTAAAAAAAAAAAAGCAATATCACACTCAAGTGATTACCAAACCACTTCCATGCTCATTCAGTACAACAGAATGACCAGGGGCCTCATGTCCAAAGGTTGCGTACGCACAAAAACGTGTCGTACGCTCTTTTTCACAGCAAAGTTCAGATGTATCAAGAGTGAAATGAGATGTATGGAAGTGAGATCTGGGGCCCCCTCAGTAGACTTGGGCATGGCTCATGGGACAAACACCCAATAGAGGCTCTCCATACTGAATTCTGTAGAAGAATCCTACATGTTCAAAGAAAAACTCCAAATAACGCCTGCCGAGCAGAACTGAGATGTTTCCCATTTTTGTTAAACATTCAGAAATGGGCAATCAAATTTTGGACACATCTAAATTGAAGCCCAAAAGACTCACTTCAATATAAAGCACAAAAAGCCCAAGAGCTGAACTCTGAAAACTGTCCCCTTAGTCAGCTGGTGAGGAAGCTAATCAGCCAGACTCCTGTCAGCACTGATCCAAAACACAACCAAATGAAACTCATCATGAAGCACTCCAAAGATCTGTATTTAGAACACTGGAGAAACCAAACAAAGACCCAAAGTAGAAAGAATTGTTATTTGACCCTAAACCATGATTATAAATTATCTGAATATCTGTACAGTGTCAGAGATACAAAACAAAGACGTATCCTGACCAAATACAGGCTGAGTGACCACCAGCTAGCTGTAGAGACAGGGAGATACAGGCAGACATGGCTGCCTAGAGAGGAGCGTCTATGTGCTCACTGCTCTACAGGGGACATAGAGACAGAGATGCACTTCCTCCTCTACTGTAGCAAGTTCTCTTTTCTAAGAGATTCCCACTACAGGAAAATTACTAAAATAGTGACAAACTTCCCAACATTAACCCCAGAAGAGAAACTGTCAGTTCTCCTGGGGGAAGGGTCAGCAGCTCCTCTGGCTGCTAAATATCTGTCTGCCTGTCACAGCCTGAGGGACGCACCATCCCATGGTGTTTGATTTTGGGTGGGGGTTTTGTGAGCGTGCTGCATCGGGTGAGGACATTGATATATGCTGTATGGGTAATCGTTCATTAATGCGTATAGAATATGTAATATATGTAGTGTAGTGTGTTGTGGATATAGATGTAATGTATGTGTATGAATGCATGTGCTTTGGCAATAACATGTCTTTGTTCATGCCAATGAAGCAAAATTGAATTGTAAAAAGATTTAAATGATCGTGGAAATGTGCAGTGCCTCACGCCAACTTCATGGCTGGCGTACGCTCGTTTCTACAGCTGTTGATCCTTGCGCATAGATTCATACATCTGGATATTTTTGTGCGTGCAACAGTTTCTGGATTTGAGTGTACGCCATGTTTCAGTAGGAAATCCATGCAAGTCTTTGTACATGAGGCCTCTGGAGGGTGTTATTGCTTAATTTACATCAAAAATGAAATAATGAGGGGGGCTGGTGCCCCTGTAAATCTGAACCTGGACCCCCCTTCCACACCAAACAAATATTATACAATAAAAAAAGCTTCGGTATCGTGCCTATGTTACAGGCGGAGCACATGCGTGTGGCACTTGGTTCCAGTCCCTTAGAGCGCTAAGGGTCTCATGTTGAGTGTAAACAGCCAAACAGCTGCTGTCAGTCTGCATTAGTACACAGTAGTATACATGTCTAGTATATAGGGATGCACTGATGTTTAGCCAGTTCGTTCTCAGCCGGTCCTCGCCCTTCTCAGTCTCTTTTGTCAGGGTTGAATGTGTCCCTCTGACAACACCCTTGGCCCCAGCCTGGCCCCCCCAGTAAAATTGGTCTAGAACCACCACTGCCAGCACCGCAATCAGTGATGATTGAAAAGAGAGAGAATTGTTGCCCATCGCAGAGATCCTGGAGACACAGCACTGTTAGCATGAATTTATATTTCTTCTGTTTGTATATTTTTAGACATGTTCATCGTAGAAACACGTGGACACATTCAATAAAATGTGATTGAAAAATTAAAAAACAGAGTATAATACTGATGTTTCTATTTGGTGTTTTTGTGATGATCTTGGAAGTCTGACAGTTTTTGAAACTTAAGCGCTGAGTTCTACAGCTCACTAAGATTTACATATCTGTAATATCTTGACATTAATGCCGTAAATAACCTTCTCTGCACTACCACACGTATGTTCTAGGATTCTACTGATTTGGCCAAGTATTGGTGCTACTGGGAAGCACTATGAGGATAAATGTAAGACAAAGAATAATCCTTTTCATAACCGTAAAAATAAAAGCACTTGATTCAATGTCATTTTATATGCTTAAGTCAGCTGAGTGATAACTTAAGAAAGGTTTTTGTGATATTTTACAGTCCATCCGCGGCAGGACACCCAAATATGGAACAAATAATTAATCGTACACAACCGTTTCATTGTACATCATTTGGACTGGATTACAGTGTATGGGTTTTGTGATTTGACTGGACACTTGGATGGGATTTTTAAGTCACATATTTTAACTGTCCCATTTTCTTCCAAAGTCTTTAAGTCTGATGTGATGAGTCTGATGAAGTGATGCTTTGATGAACAAATTAGACATTTTGACAAGCAAACCAAAATGTGGCCTTTTAAATGTTCATCAAAATATAAAATTATTCTGAAAGTATCTTCAAAGGGTCATCTCTTTCACTTAATGACATCATATTTAATTTACTGCAGAATGATTCACATCTTTTATCAGAGGATTAAACAGCAAAGTCAGTAGGTGTGTTTGATGTTTAACAGACTTTTCTTTAAGTTGAAACACTTGCCATCTAATGAAAGGAGATTTATGAGTCACACTGAACATAAAAAGCAACATTGTGTCTTTTAAAACAACTCTCTTCTCGGATTAAAACACCATACAAGGCTCTTGTGTCCTTCTTTCACATGTGGGGATTTTAAAGTGACTGTGCGTATCATAATTTAAAGGATGGTACTGACTCTTGTAAGCTGTCTTGGAGCTCTGACGATGGTCCCCTGTGCTCTTTAGCCTAGACTTTGGAAGGTCTGAACCACATGTTGCTTCTTGGTTGGGTTAAAGGTCTCCGGTTTGTTGTGAGCTGTGCTGACTTAAATAAACAGTAGAACAATTTCTACCCTGAAATATAACCTGAGGAAACAGTCCAGCTTTTGAAATACAACTACTTAAACTAATGTACAAGTTTTATCTGACTCCATATCTGGAGGTGAAAACATGAGTGGCATGCTGATGCTGCAGCATAGCACAAACAAGTGACTCATCAGTCATGTGTGCAGGTGTGTTCATTTAGGTGAGAAGGTATCTGGAGCGGCTACAAAGGGAAAGTTCACTGTTGGTTTGTCTAGTTGCATAACATTGATCTACATTCAAGAACCAGGGCTAGATCCAGGACAAGTTCTGACATCATTACTGCAATCACTCAGGAGAATTAAACTTTGGATATCTACTTAAGTTTTTCTTTGCATAAGAGCACAAGATCTATTCATATGCCCTCTTAAAACAGTTTGAGGATAAACAGTTTAACATTTAGTCGTTCAGATTGACACACCTACAGAAACTCAATCAAGTCTGTATTTGGTCATTGCACAACTCATTGCATAAATGGACACAGTATCAGATTTGAGGTAGAGGGACTGTATGTGTTATGACATCTCCCTGCAGCTTAACAAACACATCACAGGTGAAATAAAAAACAGATCAAAGTGTCTTCATAAGAAATCTCTTTAATTTTTACTGAATACATTGAATTTTTTTCAGCTATATTCCTCAAACTAATCTAAAGTATAAAAAGAAGCACGAAAGTCTCTCTCCCAGTTTTTATCTTGTTGCTCCTTCTTCCTCCTTTCTTCCTTCCTCTGTCCTTTCCCTCCTTCTCGCTCCCTCCTCCTGCATTTTGCTTTCACAGCATCACGATCCCTGGCTTGAAAGTGTGTAATCTTAGCTCTTTTTGTGTCTCCAAACCCGAGGCCTTGCTGGTCTCTTTTAAGCACAGTCGGCACAGGTCGTTGGGTCCCCTCTCCCTCAGGCCCCAGCCCCGTCCCCGGTTTCCAGCCGCTCCGAACCATCATCTTGTAGCTGTTGCTGGACGGGGGAAGGCAGTAGTAGGGGGTGGGTGAGGGACGCCGTAGACTGAACTGATGCAGAGTGGAGGAGAGGTGTGATGACAGACTGCTGTTGTACTCGCTACAACACACGGTGCACCACTGGGACTGAGAGGCACTGCCAACAGACAGAAGAAGACGCAACATTAGTGAAATGACAAATGTTAAAGGAACAGTTCACAGTTTTTCAAGACTGTGCTTAAAGTCCAGTGTGTAAGGTTGGATTATAATTT
Organism: Notolabrus celidotus; assembly: GCF_009762535.1. Taxonomy (NCBI): domain Eukaryota; kingdom Metazoa; phylum Chordata; class Actinopteri; order Labriformes; family Labridae; genus Notolabrus; species Notolabrus celidotus. Next base: position 27,770,273 of record NC_048278.1, read on the forward strand.
ATTTACAGAAATATCTGCATTAATTACAAACATAAGTAGATTTTCTTAATGTCACATTCCCGAAAAATGCAAAAGGTTTGTAATTTTTCTTCTTTTACTTTAGAAAGAGCTCTTTAAAGACAGTGGGTACCGAAAGTATTCATACCCCTTCATTTTTTCTACATTTTATGTTACAGCCTTATTCCAAAATGGATTAAATTCTTTTTTCCCCCTCAACATTCTACACACAGTACTCCATAATGACAAAGTGAAAAAATGTAGAAATGTATGAAAATGAACTCAAAATAAATCACTCTTTACTTTCCTTCCCTCTGTTGAAGCACCTTTGGCAGTGATTACAGCCTCCAGTCTTCTCAGGTATGATGCTACAAGCTTAGCACACCTTGATTTGCACATCCTCTCAAGCTCGATGAGTTTGGATTGGGAGTGTCAGGGCACAGCTATTTTCAGGTCTTTCCAGAGATGTTCAATCGGGTTCAAGTCTGGACTCTGGCAGGGCCACATTACGACATTAAGAGACTTGTTGTCCTATTGAAATGTGAACCTTTGCTGCAGTTTGAGGTCCAGAGAGCTTTAGAGCAGGTTTTCGTCAAGATTCTCTCTGTACTTTGCTGTGTTATTCTTTCCCTCAATCCTGACTAGTCTCCCAGTTCCTGCCGCTGAAAAACATCCCTACAGCATGATGCTGCCACCACCATGCTTCACTGTAGGGTTTGTATTGGCCAGATGAATAGCAGTGCCTAGTTTCCTCCAGACATTCAGGCCAAAGGGTTCAATCTTGGTTTCATCATATCAGAGAATGTGGTTTCTCATGGTCTAAGAGTCCGTTAGGTCCCTATTGGCAAATTTCATGTGCCTTGTGCCGAGGAGTGGCTTCCGTCTGGCCACTCTACCATAAAGACTGATTTGTGGAGTTCTACAGAGATGGTTGTCCTTCTGGAAGGTTCTCCCATCATTTCCTTAGACTTTATGGCTTGATTTGTGCTCTGACATGCACTGTCAACTGTAGGATCTTATATAGACAGGTGTGTGCCTTTCCAAAACATGTCCAATCAATTGAATTTACCACAGGTGGACTCCAATCAAGTTGTAGAAACACTTCAAGGATGATCAGTGAAAAAAGGATGCACCAGAGCTCAATTTTGAGTATCAAAGCAAAGGGTGTGAATACTTATGTACATGCGATATTTGAGTGTTTTATTTTAATTCATTTGCAAAAATTTCTACAAAACATTTTTCACTTTGTCATTATGGAGTATTGTGTGTAGAATGTTGATGTTACATTATATATATATATATATATATATATTTCTGCTGAGGCCCTGACTAGGCAAACCAAACACAGGCTCAAAAACAATTTTGAATTTTGGAGATGGGTGAGGATGAGGGTCAATTGCTTATAATATACAACCCAACTGCTGATCATCCTGCACTGTTCCCCTAAAACTGTGATACTGGAAATTAACTAAAACTATTGTGTCCATCATTTTATCAGGTCTGCAATAGTATTTTCATCTAGCCTGATCTGAGGTCTCATAATCATGAGTATGTTTCTTTAATGTTGAACCAAAGAAAAAGAAGGTTAATTTGTGAAATTAGCATTTTCCACTTGTTCGACTTATTAGACACCTGAAGAGAAGAATCACGAAGTTTCCCCTTATAGGTCTCAGAGAATCAGCTGATATTTGGTTCACTAAGGGTTGAAGTGTATGCTACTTAAAGTGTGCTTACCTTCTATCTCAAAGCTTGATCCATAAGGCAACTGGATTTCTACCAGTCCAGCTGCCTTACGGATCAAGCTTTGAATTACCATGACCTGGATGACTGAGAACCTTCACAGACATCTTACCTTCTATCAGGTTGTGTTTCTCTCTCTGTTCTTCTCCCAAAGCTCTCCAGCTCCTCCAACACCTCGCTGCGGCCCGCTGAGAGCAAGAATGAAGCTATCAATGAGTTCATCTTTGCAACAAAATATTACATCATTTGTGTGCTGCGAATAAAAGATGCACGGTTATACCTTCCAGTGCCAGATCTTTAGCATCCCTTCCCTGAGTGTCAACCACTCCGACCCAAGCGGCTCCGTGTTGTATCAGCAGCCTCACTGCAGCTGTTTGACCTGACCAGCTTGCACACATCACTGCTGTCCAGAAGAAAGGATCCTGGGGGGAGAGCCAAGAGGAATCATATCAAACACTTCTTCCCTTAACCCTTCTGTTATCTTCAAATTGTACTGAGGTGTGCATCCTTCTATATGTCAGCTCAGGGTTCCCACTCTTTTCCAGAGATCATTTTCCAGGACATTTCCAGGACATTTTCATTGATGATCAAGCTGTTATGACAGTCTAAATTTAGTTCCTAATTTAGTTCCTAAATAGTCTAATATGTTCCTCTCAGTGGAAGTCTACATTGAAAGACATGTAGTCTAGGAGTCTAGGAGATTCTGTGCAGCTGTGTCGCTCTTTTTGTTCCGTTTGTTTCACTATCGGGAGTTTGCAGTCCTACTAGCTGGAGCAGGGGTTCTCAAACTTTTGGAGCCAGGGACCCCTTACAGGTGAGAAGATTGTCCAAGGACCCCCCTCATAATTGTAACACAGATTAAGCACATTAGTGATGTGTCATGATCAAAAGCTGCGGCTCTGAGAGCCGATGCTTTATAGTGAATCAGAAGACCCGGCTTGCATCGAGAGAGAGCCGGCTCCCAGTTTTTTCCTTTCGTTTTTTTCTCACAGTGCTCAGCCCCAGCTCTGCTCACAGCAGCACTTTGTGTTGATTGGTCAGCTTGGCAGCCAAATCACATGTGAGGATATAGGATACAGGTGATGGAGGGGAGGCTCTGTATCGTGGCTTCATCTGTTCCTTCAGAGAGAGTCTTCTTGAAGACCAGGCAAATACTCACTGAGAGGAGAAATCAGATCAGCCCATCCAAGCTGAGGCATCAGATTTTTCTCAATGCCAACCTGAGGACATTAATAATGTTTGCTTGAGTTTGGTTCTTGTTCTGTTTGCTTGAGTTCGGTTCTGGTTCTGGTTCGGTTCTGGTTCAGTTCTGGTTCGGTTCTTCTATGGTTCTGGCACGGTTCTTGTTCGGTTCTTGTTCGGTTCGGTTCTGGTTAAGTTCTGGTTCGGTTCTGGTTCGGTTCTGGCATGGTTCTGGTTCGGTTCGATGCGGTTCTGGTTCGGGTTCACTTCTGGTTCGGTTCTGGTTCGGTTCTTGTGCAGTTCTGGAACGTTCTGGTTCGGTTCTGGTTTAGTTCTGGAACATTCTGGTTCGGTTCTGGCTGAGTTTGTTTCGGTTCTGGTTTGGTTCTGGCATGGTTCTGGTTCTGTTTGCTTGAGTTTGGTTCTGGTTCTGTTTGCTTGAGTTCGGTTCTGGTTCGGTTCTGGTTCAGTTCTGGTTCGGTTCTGGTTCGGTTCTTGTACGGTTCTGGCACGGTTCTGGTTCGGTTATTGTTCGGTTCTGGTTCGGTTCTGGCACGGTTCTGGTTCGGTTCGGTGCGGTTCTGGTTCGGTTCTGGTTCTGCTTCAGTTCTGGTTAAATTCTGGTTCAGTTCTGGTTCGATTCTGGTTTGGTTCTGGTTCGGTTCTTGTGCGGTTCTGGCACAGTTCTGGTTCGGTTCGGTTCTGGTTCGGTTCTGGTTTAGTTCTGGAATGTTCTGGTTCGGTTCTGGTTTGGTTCTGGTTCGGTTCTGGTTCGGTTCTGGTTTAGTTCTGCAATGTTCTGGTTCGGTTCTGGCTGAGTTTGGTTCGGTTCTGGTTTGGTTCTGGCACGGTTCTGGTTCGGTTCGCTTCGGTTCTGGTTTAGTTCTGGTACGTTCTGGCTCGGGTCTGGTTCGGTTCTGGTTGGGTTTGCTTGAGTTTGGTTCTGGTTCTGTTTGCATGAGTTTGGTTCTGGTTCTGTTTACTTAAATTTAGTTCTGGTTCTAACCCTAACCCTAACCCTAATCCGAACCCTAACCCTAACCCTAACCCTAATCCGAACCCTAACCCTAATCCTAACCCTAACCCTAACCCTAATCCTAACCCTAACCCTAACCCTAACCCTAATCTGAACCCTAACCCTAACCCTAATCCTAACCCTAATCCTAACCCTAATCTGAACCCTAACCCTAACCCTAATCCTAACCCTAATCTGAACCCTAAACCTAATCCTAACCCTAATCTGAACCCTAACCCTAATCTGAACCCTAACCCTAACGCTAACCTAACCCTAATCTGAACCCTAACCCTAACCCTAATCCTAACCCTAACCCTAATCTGAACCCTAACCCTAATCCTAACCCTAACCCTAACCCTAACCCTAATCCTAACCCTAATCCTAACCCTAATCTGAACCCTAACCCTAATCCTAACCCTAATCTGAACCCTAACCCTAATCTGAACCCTAACCCTAACCCTTACGCTAACCCTAATCCTAACCCTAATCTGAACCCTAACCCTACCCTAATCCTAACCCTAACCCTAATCCGAACCCTAACCCTAATCCTAACCTAATCTGAACCCTAACCCCAACCCTAACCCTAATCCTAACCCTAATCCTAACCCTAACCCTAATCTGAACCCTAACCCTAATCCTAACCCTAATCTGAACCCTAACCCTAACCCTAATCTGAACCCTAACCCTAACCCTAACCCTAACCCTAATCCTAACCCTAGCCTAATCTGAACCCTAACCTAACCCTAATCCTAACCCTAATCTGAACCTAACCCTAATCCTAACCCTAATCTGAACCCTAACCCTAATCCTAACCCTAATCTGAACCCTAACCTAATCTGAACCTACAACCCTAACCCTAACGCTAACCTAACCCTAATCTAACCCTAACCCTAACCCTAATCTAACCCTAACCCTAATCTAACCCTAACCCTAATCCTAACCCTAATCTAACCCTAACCCTAACGCTAACCCTAATCCTAACCCTAACCCTAATCTAACCCAAACCCTAACCCTAATCTAACCCTAATCCTAACCCTAATCTAACCCTAATCTAACCCAAACCCTAATCTAACCCTAACCCTAACCCTAATCCTAACCCTAATCTAAACCCTAACCCCAACCCTAACCCTAATCTAACCCTAACCCTAATCCTAACCCTAATCTGAACCCTAACCCTAATCCTAACCCTAATCCTAACCCTAATCTGAACCCTAACCCTAACCCTAATCTGAACCCTAACCCTAACCCTAACCCTAATCTGAACCCTAACCCTAATCCTAACCCTGACCCTAATCTGAACCCTAACCCTAACCCTAACCCTAATCCTAACCCTAATCCTAACCCTAATCTAAACCCTAACCCTAACCCCAACCCTAATCCTAATCCTAACCCTAATCCTAACCCTAATCTGAACCCTAACCCTAACCCTAATCTGAATCCTAACCCTAATCGCAACCCTAACCCTATCCCTTATCACAACCCTAACCCTAATCGTAACCTTAAACCTATCCCTAACCCTAATCCTAACCCTAATCCTAACCCTAATCTGAACCCTAACCCTAATCTGAACCCTAACCCTAACCCTAATCCTAACCCTAATCTAGACCCTAACCCCAACCCTAACCCTAATCCTAACCCTAACCCTAATCCTAACCCTAACCCTAATCTGAACCCTAACCCTAATCCTAACCCTAATCCTAACCCTAATCTGAACCCTAACCCTAACCCTAATCTGAACCCTAACCCTAACCCTAACCCTAATCCTAGCCCTAATCTGAACCCTAACCCTAATCCTAACCCTGACCCTAATCTGAACCCTAACCCTAATCTAACCCTAACCCTAATCTGAACCCTAACCCTAATCCTAACCCTAATCCTAACCCCAACCCTAACCTAATCCTAACCCTAATCCTAACCCTAACCCTAATCTGAACCCTAACCCTAATCCTAACCCTAATCTGAACCCTAACCTAACCCTAATCTGAACCCTAACCCTACCCTAACGCTAACCCTAATCCTAACCCTAGCCCTAATCTGAACCCTAACCCTAACCCTAAGCCTAACCTAATCTGAACCCTAACCCTATCCTAACCCTAATCTGAACCCTAACCCTAATCCTAACCCTAATCTGAACCCTAACCCTAATCTGAACCCTAACCCTAACGCTAACCTAACCCTAATCTGAACCCTAATCCTAACCCTAATCTGAACCCTAACCCTAATCTGAACCCTAACCCTTACGCTAACCCAATCCTGAACCCTAACCCTAACGCTACCCCTATCCTAACCCTACACCCTAATCGAACCCTAACCCTAATCCTAACCCAATCCTAACCCTAATCTGAACCCTAACCCTAATCGAACCCCTAACCCTAACCCTAATCATAACCCTATCTAGAACTCATAACCCCAACCCTAACACTAATCCTAACCCTAACCCTAATCCTAACCCTAACCCTAATCTGAACCCTACCCCTAATCCAACCCTAATCCTAACCTAATCTGAACCCTAACCCAACCTAATCTGAACCTAACCCTAACCCTAACCCTAAGCCTAGCCCTAATCTGAACCCTAACCTAATCCTAACCCTGACCTAATCTGAACCCTAACCCTAACCCTAACCTAATCTGAACCCTAACCCTAACCCTAATCCTAACCCTAATCTAAACCCTAAGCCCTAACCCAACCCCTAATCCTAATCCTACCCTAATCCTAACCTAATCTGAACCCTAACCCTAACCCTAATCTGAATCCTAAACCCTAACGCAACCCTAACCCTATCCCTATCACAACCCTAACCCTAATCGTAACCTAAACCTATCCCTAACCCTAATCATAACCCTAACCCTAACACAACCCTACCCTAATCATAACCCTACCCTAATCCTAACCCTAATCATAATCATAACCCTAACTGTAACCCTAACCCTAATCACAACCCTAACCCTAATCATAACCTTAACCCTAACCCTAACCACAACCCTAACCCTTATCACAACCCTAGTATCAGGTGAGAATGATTTTGTAACAGAATAAATGCACACAATTTGGGCAATTATAAGGCTTCTCATAAAACACTGTACGTAAAAGGAGTTTCAACACACAAGCCATTAGTTTTTGCAAAGTTAAGGTAAAACATACAGCTACAAAAGATCCTAAATTAAGAGCCGTTCTTTCGGGAGTCGAAGAGCCGGCCCTTCTTTGGGGCGCGAGTCAAAAGAGCCGGCTCTCTGAAAAGAGCCCAACTTCCCATCACTAAAGCACATGCTTACTACCTATTGCACTCTTAGTTGCCCTTGGAAATATTTGTATTGTAAAACGTATCAATGTAAATCTTCAGACCTTTACCATAGTGATAAACAAGATAACACTTCAATTTGAATCAAGTAAATACCACTTGTATACTTTAGAGGGTCATTTGATTCCTTGTGGACTCAACATGACAACATTTATACTTTTCAAGTAATTGATCTTAAACGCTTTCAGAAAATTAACAGTAGCAAGACTCACATATCCCTTCGAGGCACCAAATGGTATCATAACAATGGTGTATGCTGTTTTTAATGACACAGCACAATTTTATAATTTACTAGAAATGTATTCAAATTATTTCACGGACCCCCACGCTATGGTTCGCGGACCCCCAGGGGTCCCAGGACCCCACTTTGAGAAACAACTGAGCTAGAGTACGGTAATTGAGCCAAATGTACCATAAAACGAGACAATATACCCCCGTTTTCTGTGAATGCATGATTATGAAGTGAAGGAGAAAAGATGTGAAAAAAGTTGCGCAGTGTCGCTGTCTTTTCCAGCACAGCGTGCACTCAACTTTCAATGAATGGGGATGTGTTTTGTTGATCGGGTCAGGTCAAGCGCAGCCATGTTGGAATAATTTTGCAGGACTATATGTGATTTTCCAGGACATTTTACTTTTTTCTCCCATTTTCCAGGTGTTTTCCAGTACTGGAAAACTGGTCAACTGTTTTCCAGGTTTTCCAGGACGCGTGGGAACCCTGCTGGAGCAGACTGCCATGGAGGTCACAGGGAAGACTGGCAACCCTTCCCTACAGGCCATTTATGAGCAGTGTGTTCTTGAGCAGGCTCAGAGAATACTTGTAGATCCAATGCACATCCTTTACTCTGAGTATGAACTTTTACCATCTGGAAGAATGTACAGAGTCCCCAAGTGTAAATTGAATCGTTTTAAAAACTCCTTTGTGTCGATCTCTATTAGAATTTTAATTAGTAAATAGCCTGTACGGTTGGGACAGTGTTATGGTGCTCTCTCTTTAAGGTCATGCTGTGTGTTGTATGAATGTGTACTATTTATTGTATTTTTTCTTATTATTTATGTGTTCTTGTGTCATTGTGGTGATTTTTGAAGGAGCAGGTAACATGTGCACGGGACAATAAAGTACATCGTATCGTATGTATGTACCATATATTTTTAGAGATGTTATACATTGAATGGGGTCAAATTGACCCAAGGATAACAGGAGGGTTACAAACAATCTGAGAGGTGCAGTTAGTACAGTACCTGGAAGTTGATGTCGACTCCCTTTGAGAGCAGATCTTTGAGGCTTGAGATGTCCCCCTCTTGGGCACAGCGCAGCAGCCTGAGCCCCAGGAGCTCCATGGACCTTTCTGAGATGGCTGAATCTCTTCTTTGGCTTCCTTCACTCTCACCATTATTCCCTCTTTGAACCTCAGAGTCAGTTTGATGCTGCTGCAAGCTCTGCAGCCCTGACTCTCCTCCTCTGATGCTTTCTGCGAGGTCCTTTCTTGCTGCTTGCACTCCTCGATGCATCTTTATCATCTTTAATTACATTTCGTAGAACTGCTTCACCTCTTCCCCACTGAGTAAACTGTGCTGTTTAGAGCTGGATGGTTCGCTTGATTCAATACTGAAAACATCTTGCCCACTTGCACGAGTAAAGCCCAATGCAGCCATAATGAATCACTGTAGCTGCAGCTTTTTTCAGTCTGAATTATTTTTATTTTAGCTCATGTTTAGTACATTATTGGCAAACCAATGAGCTAATCTATGTGCCTACCTGTGATAATTCAAGAGGCTATTAGTAATTCTGATTCTTAATTTCTCAAATGACATTAAAAGAGAACATTTACAGTGCGTTCACTTCTCTAAAACAGACATCTAGCTTCTGTAAACAAACATAAGGCTTGGCTAAGTGTTAGCTAGGAAAGAGACGTAGCATCAGAGTCGGTTGGATTAAGCATTAACTTTCAGTCACTTCTCAATATAACCTCGGCTATGTGATACTGTGGTGTTACCTGAGCCGCTTTAAAACATTATCCAGATGACGACATTAACATAGTCCAAAAAATGAGATATTTATCTCTGTAAAATTCTGAACTCTGTTAAGCTAACGTAGCCCTGTCTCTCTTCCTCTGCTTGTAAACAGCTTCGTTCGTTACGTTTGCGGACACAACGCCGAGTGCTGCCCCCTGTCGGTCCGGAGGTTCATCGCCTCTTTTAAACCAGATAGCTTGGTATCTAACTACACCATGAAAAAATCCATGGTAAGAAGGTTGTTCCTCCAACACAATAATCTGGACAGCCTTGATGATTTACTTAATTGCCTCCATAGACTGTATCAAATTGGTTGCCTCACAGACATCACAAGCTGGATGTCCAATAACTCTCTAAAGCTCAACCCTAACAAATCAGAAATCATACTCTTTGGTCATTCTCCCTCCACCACAACGGAAGAGGATTACGACCACCGAAATAATAAATAAAAAATAAGGACACATTTTTTTTATTATTATTATTGTTCTGAGAAAAAAGTAAGTCAGAACCCTGAGATTAAAGTCAGATTCTGAGATTAAAGTCAGATTTCTGACATTAAAGTCAGAATTCTAAGATTAAAGTCAGAATCCTGAAATTATAGTCAGAATTCTGAGATTAAAGTCAGAATCCTGAGATTAAAGTCAGAATCCTGAGATTAAAGTCAGAATTCTAAGATTAAAGTCAGAATCCTGAAATTCTAGTCAGAATTCTGAGATTAAAGCCAGAATCCTGAAAACCAGAATCCTGAGATTAAAGCCAGAATCCTGAGATTAAAGTCAGAATCCTGAGATTAAAACCAGAATCCTGAGATTAAAGCCAGAATCCTGAAAACCAGAATCCTGAGATTAAAACCAGAATCCTGAGATTAAAGCCAGAATCCTGACATTAAAGCAAGAATATTGAGATTAAAGTCAGAATTCTAAGATTAAAGTCAGAATCCTGAGATTAAAGTCAGAATTCTGAGATTAAAGTCAGAATCCTGAGATTAAAGTCAGAATCCGAGATTAAAGTCAGAATTCTGAGAGTAAAGTCAGATTTCTAAGATTAAAGTCAGAATTTCTGAGATTAGTCTGAATTCAGACTTTTTTTAAAAAAAAAAAATCTTGTCTAGATCTAGATTATTTTAGAATAGATTCTAAGATTATTTTATTGGTTTTAATCTCTTAATGGTCTTGGCCCTTCTTATTTATCAGATTTGCTTTATCATATGAGCCAGTGAGAGCCCTCAGGTCTTCAGATAGCAGACTTTTAACTGTACCAAACGTAAAAACTAAGACCCACAGTGAGGCAGCCTTTTATCATCTTGGCCCACGCCTGTGGAACACTCCGTCTGAGGATCTGAGGGCTGCACAGAGCATCAATATTTTTAAAGGCAAACTCAGACCTACCTTTTTAGTCTTGCTTTTTAACTAAGTTTTATTTTCATTCTTAATACTTTTATCTATTTATTTATTATATATTTTCCAATTTAGTCACTTCTATTCTACTTTATTATTCATTTTAAGTCTAGCATCTTATTTTCTTTTAATGGTTTAATATTTTAGTGTTTTATTATCTTCGAAATGTATTTACTTTGGTGATTTTAATTTCCTGCTTTGAGTTTTAACATATTATTTACTATGTACCTGGGCAGCCCCTCAGGTTTGTGGGATGGATCTCTGCTGGTTGTGCCAAGATCTCGCCTTAAAACAAAAGTGTGACCGGGCCTTTCAGTCAGAGCTCCAAGTTTGTGGAACTCCCTGTCACTGACGATTAGGCAGTCCACAACCTTAACTGCTTTTAAATCCTCACTAAAAACATTTTTTATATCAGAAGCAGTTCTCCACCCCTAATTCACTGAATTTGCTCAGCATTCAGAGTCTGGTTTTGCTTCTGTCTTTTTTCTTCCCCATCTGCAGTTTTCTATGCTTTGCAATTCTCAGCTTTTTTTTTTGTTAGTGAAGCCCTTTTGTAACCTTGTAAGGAAGAGTGCTATGTAAATTAAGTGTATATATTATTATTGTTTAAATTCACCAAGTGAAGGCTCACACTTTAGTTTGTAGTTTTTAGAGCTGTAGCAATTACTTCTGTCGCGATGTGCTTAAATATCAGCTTATTAATTATGAAAAGTATAATCATATTATTTGTAGAAATACCTACATTTAGTAGCCAGCTACTTTGTTAAAACACACTCAAGAAAATTCCTAATTATGCTAATATTTCCTCTTGTTTATATTAGGTATTGATATTTTTGTTTTCTGTATCTGTTTTTCTTCCGCCTAGTATTGAAATCATATTGTCGTATGGAAATGTGCCCTACTGTTTTGACACTATTTTTTTGTGATATGGAATGTAAACCTTTTTTTGATTGGTCACGTGACCAGAGGATTATCACAGATGTGAATGCCCTTTTGATTATGACAGGTGAACGTGGAGGAAGCAACTGGTGAAACACGCGTTCGCTCACAATAACACGAAGTAAAGTCATTTCAGTGTGCGGCAGTCTACTTTTTTGTTTTTCTTACAAATGTCTTACTTATTGGTGCTGAATTAAAAGTAGTGGTCACCTGAAAAAAGCTTTTATACAGGGGAACTCTGTTGAGGCTTTAAAGAAGCATTTCAACCCCAAATTTAATTCCCAGGCTTTAAATCTGTTAAATGTGTTTATGTTTTTCTACTCTATTCTTGATTTATTTCCATAACATTTCCAATGTACATCTATTGTCTGTTTTTATGCTTTCATGTGTATATGTGTGTCCTTTTGAATCACCTTGATGCAGAAAGTCTTTGCTTTTAAGGTGCTACATAAATGAAATAAACTTAAACTTAGTTTATATGATTCATTCTGTCAACGTGAAGTCCTTGAAATGTTACGTTTTAATTGATAATTATATAATCTGTGGAATCCAGTATATCCTTTAACAATAGCAGACAGAAAAATGTAGTGGAGTGTAATATTCCCCTCAGATATGAAGGGAGAAATGAACACAAGATATTTCAAACAGCAAGTGCAGTAAAAAGTTCAAAGCAGACCTGTCATATGAACACACCTCAGTTCTTCTAACAAGGCTCTGCACTTCAGTTTGTCACCAAGTTTTATTTTGCTTGGATATTATCATATATCACACACAATGTATAGTTTACAATGTGTAAAAAATGTATTTTTGGAATATATTTGATTGAAAAACTTTTAAATTTAAGTCTCAGCAGCACCCTCACGTGGACCGCATGTTAAGCTGTTTGTGTTCACATTCACCATCAATTTTTATAGAGAAATCTTGATCAAAGTTCTGTTTAGTTTTTGAAGATTAATTTAAATATTTAAGCATGTACATAATATATATAAAAAATATGCAATGATTGTACATTTTCCCATAACTCAGGAAGGAGTCCGTTTTCATGGTTAGTTTTTCTCTGCATGTGATTTCACTCGTGTTTGTTCTGCATATGTACTCATCTTCAGGCCTCGTAACAGTAAACTGTTATTAATTCAGCATTGTGTTATTGGCTCTGGTGATAATGTAACCCAAGATGGATACAAAAAGGGTTTATTTGATTTTTTTAATTCATACGTACACCTGATTGAAAAGCATCTGACTGAAGGAGAATATAATAATGCAGCTCACGTTTACTTTTTTACAAGCGTTGTTTGTACACCTCCTTACACGAAAGAGTTTTATTTCATGGCACTTTTTCAGCACTGGTACAAAATAACTGGGAAACTATAAAAGAGAGGCTAAAAAACTGAATAAATGAAAAAAAACATTAATATTACACATCATAATGTGGTTGAGAACAGCATTTGTATTGATAACTTGTAGTTTAATTTGAGTGATTGGTATATCTGCTTTGTAGCCACGTAGCCAGGTGAGGTTGATCTATCTACAAGGCAAACTGGAAAAATTAAGCTCCTGCAAAAAACCCAATCAATAGCCAGTCCTTAGTGTGTGTCTGTTGGTGAGTTAGTGATTGAATGTGCAAGGTTTGTGTTAAGGTGAAGTCAGGCACAGGGGTGAGAGAGATAAACCCTCATGCAGAGCTGTTGAAGGGTTGATGTGACATAGAATAAAAGTCCAGGTATGAAGGTGACAGCAGTGGCAACCTGTTTGTAGCATCCTATCCATTAAAGACGGTTTGGTCTTCAATGTCAGAACATCAATAAAAGCACATCTTTTTAAAAAAAATGTGTATCACAATCTTTTCATCATGACAGAGAAAATATCTTCTTTTTCTCCCTCTAAAACAAATCAAATATCCCTCATTATTTATGTCACGTAAGGCCAGATTTTCTTGACATAGCTTCATCATTTTTTACAGCATTTGAGGAGGTTTCAAGGGCCGGACTGGACTGGACCTTCTTTTTAGCATTGTCCTTTAAAAAGGGCGCTTAGGTCCAGCAATTGTTTAAAGCTCTCCCAGATAAATAACAGATGATGACCTAAGATGTGCTGATTCCTGTGGACACCCCCCCTCAACATGCAAAACCCCAAGCAACAACTCAGCTTCTGGTACAACAGTATCTAACTAGTGGTATTTACTGATGTGTCTGTTTCTGTCCCCAGTCTGTGTGAATGTCTGTCCACAGTGGGGGCAGGAGTACGGCCTCTCCCCTGTGTGTACCCTCATGTGAACGTTCAGTTTGTCTTTGCTGATGAAGCGTTTGCTGCAGCAGGTGCAGGCGTATGGTTTGTCCCCCGTGTGGTAGCGCTGGTGCATCTTCAGCTCTGTCATGCGGCCGTAAGTTCTGCCACACTCGGGGCACGAGTAGCTCGGCCGCACTTCCAGGTGTTGCTTGCTGTGCAGCCGCAGCCCGCTGGATGACCTGAAGCTCTTGCTGCACTGGGAGCACTGGAAGGGCTTCTCTCCAGTGTGGATGTGGATGTGGAGCTTGAGACTGGCAGCGGAGGGGAAGCCGTCGCCACAGATGGAGCAGAGGTGGGGTCTCTCCCCTGTGTGGATGCTCAGGTGCTTCTCCAGCTTGTTCTTGTTCAGGAAGGTCTTGCCGCAGATGGGGCAGTTCAGCGGCTGCTCGCCCTCGTGTGAAACCATGTGCTCAGTCAGCTCGGTCAGCAGAGTGAAGGCGCTGTCACAGCGAGTGCACGAGTACGGACGCTCCTTCTTAAACTTCCTGTGTTTGAGGCAGTGTTGATCCAGATTCTTTCTCCTCAAAGGACTCAATACAACAGGTGCACTGATATGGTCTTTCCTCAGTATGAGTCCGAAGGTGGTACTTAAAAGCAGTTAACTGTAGAAACACGCTGTCACAATGTGGACATTTGCATTCCCGTCTGTCATGCACCATGATGTGCCTCTTGTAGTGAGACAGCTTGGTGAAGTGTTTGCGGCACAGCGAACAGTAGTACTGCTCGTCCTGGTGGCTCTGCTCGTGCTTCTTCAGGGCATACTCCACCTTGAACTTCTTCCCACAGGTGTTGCAGGGGTACGACTTCTCATGTTCCCCCATGTGCGCTTCAAGTTCTTCAGGGCTGCTGAACTTTTTATTACATTTCGGACAAGTCCCGTTGTTTTCTTTTACGTGGATCTCCAGGTGTTTATTGAGGTCTTCAGGGAAGGCGAAGGTCTTCTGACAATCTGGGCATGTGTAACACTCACCATTTGCAGCTTTGCGGTGGGACATTAGGTGTCTCTTCAAATGATACATTCTACCAAACACTTTCCCACAATCACCACAGATGAGGCTGCGGGGGTTGGTGATTTTCTTGTGTACTTTGAGATGACTCACAAGCTCAGCCTTCTCCTTGAACTGTTTATCACACGCAAGACACGTCAGGCCTTCAACAGCATGAGTCTTTTTATGTTCTTTCAGTTCTAGCCAGCTTCCTAAACTTTTCCCACATTTAGTACAGATGTACTGGCCCAGGTCGTGCTGGTTCCTCAGGTGGCGAGTCATGTGGTAGGACTGGCTGAAGGTTAAAGAGCAGACTGGGCAGCTGAACGGTTTCTCCTTTGTGTGCGTCCTCATGTGTCTGGCGAGTTTGTTCTGCCCTCTGAACCGTCGGTCTACACAGATTGGACAAACATGGTCCTTTGTTTTAGCCTTAGGGGAGGCTTTTTCTTTTGGTGTGCCTCCATCTCCACATTCAGCTTCATCCGTGTCCCCAACTTCAGTCTTAACGGTGACTTCAGACCCTATTTCCTGAGAGTCGTCATCATCATCACCAGAGTCTGTATCCACCTCAGCAACATCATTACTGCAGTTGTCACTGTCATGATTATCCTCATCACATGATTGAGTTGTTTTGTTGTTTTTTACTCCTTCACTTTCCTGGGAGCTCTGTCCTTCTGTCTGGTTGCACTTATCTTTGCTGTGTGACATCAGGTGAGTTAAAAAAGCACCTTCCCTGGTAAAGCTTTCATAACACGCGGGACATGACAGAACTCTCGGCCCATGCTTCCTCTTGTGATTCTGCAGCTCTGTGTGAGTCCCTAAACTCTCCCCACACGTGGAGCAGACGTGGGGTCCTGCGCCATGCTGGTTCCTCATGTGTCGGGTCATGTGATATGACTGACTGAACGTCACGGCGCAGATGGGGCAGCTGAACGGTTTCTCTTTGGTGTGTGTCCTCATGTGTCTGGCCAGTTTATGTGCATCTCTGAAGCGTCTGTTGACACAGAGCGGACAGTAGGGACCCTTTAGTTTGGACGGAGACATTACCAAGTCTTCGTCATCATCATCGTCTTCGTCGTCATAATTAACCCCTTCGCTTGCTTTGTCAGAGACTTCCTCGTCAACTATCAGTGATGATGACAGTGTTGAATCATCATTATTTGCGGTTTCATCGTTAGATTTATCGTGAGCCACATTAGTGTCCTCAGCTTGATTAGAAGAGTCCGGCTCAGTGTCACTATAATACAGCTTATCGTTTGTGTAATAATAATTGTCTTTGAATTTAGATGCTTTTGTTGACTTCTTGGCCACACATGGTTTCGCTACAGTTTTCGCCCTGCTCTCTCCTTTCGGGGCCGTCCTCTTTTCCTCTTTACAACAGGAGGGTCAAAGTCATCAGCAATGTCTACACTGACCTCGTGTATCCGAAACATTTCACTTTCACTTAACGTAGATTCAACCTCTTTAGCGATAACTAAAGCTTTGTCCAAGGTCAATCTTCCTCTCTCCAACAGAAGCCTGTCTTTGAGCTGTGGGCAGCTTGTTTTCTCAACCAGCTGATCCAGGATCAGTTTTTCTTGTGGGCCTCCATAGTTGCAGGGTCTCAGCAGTTCTTTTAACACAGACACAAACTGATGCACAGTCTCTTCGGGCTCCTGAGCCCTCTGATGAAATTTAAGGCGGTACATCTGAGAGGTCTGACTAGAGCTAAAGTAAAGAGGTGTTGAAATGGCTGCCGTGTACATGGTTTCACTCTGAACCAGTATTGAGAAGATACGCTGACCCTCTGGACCAAGGCAGTTCTGCAGGAGCAAACATTTACTGGTGTCGCTGAGCTCATGTTCATTGAGTCCGTCCACATAGTGTTCAAAAGCTTTGAGCCACTTGTGCCATAACATGGCAGGTCGGCTAGGCACAGGCAAGTAAGGTGGAGGTGGAGACAGAATTATCAGCAGTGGCTCTGGCAGTGGCTCCAAGGAGAAGTCCTGTTTTGTCACTTCCTCATCTACTTCCACAGTCACTTCATCCATTGTTAATTTTGGTGAGTGTTTTTATCACTAAGGCTTAATGTACTTCTTCTTTGACTCGGGTCAGAGTCACTAAATTAGGAAGAGACCCTCTTTGGTCCGTGTTCAGGCTCCCACTCAGCCAGTCCAGGGAACCTAGATAAGATAGAAACAAAAAACACACACATTAGTTTCAGATTGAATTCTTTTTTAATGTTTAATGTTTCTGTTGCACTAAAAATAACTGTTAGTTTACACAGATCTAAAAGTAATGCAGTCTAACACAACTGTCTGACAACAAATAAAAGTAACACCTGGAAGTATAAACTAAAAGTTTCAGTGAAAACTGAATAAGAAAGAAAAACGAACAAACTATGAAGGCAGAAAGGCAGCACTGCTTTGTTTTACCTTGGCTAATCATGTGAACAGGGGCCGGAGTATACAAGGCTAACACACAATCTGAACTGTTTTCTTTATAGCAAAAAAAACAACAATTACATGTAAAAACATCAACTACACACAGTGAACAAGTGACAGTCACTCAGCGAGAGGACTGACTTTTAATAATAATGATGAGCAATAGCTCCCAAATAACTTCATATAATAATAATAATAACAATAATAATAATAATAACAATAATAATACACCTAATGATTTAATGGAGCTCAGATGAAACTCAGTACACTTGATCAAAGACTGTGCTTTAAAACTATTTCAAGGTACTGTTTACTTTTGTTTAGTGTTCTCATGTATTGCTACTTTAAATTTTACTCAGGACCTTTCAGATTGAAATACTGTAGACATGACTCTACTTAGTTTTACTGACAGAAAAATTATTTTTTACATACTTAACTCATAAAACATAAAATATTAACAATGCTTTTTCTGTGACAAATACATTTTAAAAAGTGAAGTTAATTTATCCTCTGAAGTTATTAGCAATAAAAGCTGGTGACACAAAAACTGAAAACGGTTGAATACTTCACAATGTAGCAGAAGTTTGAAAACAAAGCTGATGTTATTAGAAACGTTTTCTTCTTTTCTGTCATATTAACATGTTTGTACTTTCATTCAAGTTTACAGTGGCCTGTCCTGCAGGCAGAGAACCACTGAACTATACTGTGCGTGAACTACTTTACTGTATACATCAGGGGTGTCAAACATGCGGCCCGCAGGCCTTTGCAAAGTGAAAAAATTACAGAGAAGACATTAACTCCAATTATTTAACAAAAGAAACCAGTGGCGGTTCTGGGGAGGGGCCAACAGGGGCCAGTGCCCCTGTAAAACTGAACCTGGACCCCCTGATGTTACAGGCGGAACACGTGCGTGTGGCACTTGGTTCCAGTCCCTTAGAGCATTAAGGGACTCATGTTGAGTGTAAACAGCCAAACAGCTGCTGTCAGTCTGCATTTTGATCTAGTACACAGTAGTATTACGTCTAGTATATAGGGATGCACTGATGTTTTGCCAGTTTGTTTTCAGCCGGTCCTCGCCCTTCTCAGTCTCTTTTGTCAGGGTTGAATGTGTCCCTCTAACAACACCCTTGGCCCCAGCCTGGCCCCCAGTAAAATTGGTCTAGAACAGCCACTGAAAGAAACTACTATTACAAATTTGTCCTCTGTGGGTCGCATAAAAATCATAGTGCTGACAGAGCGCACCTGAACAGTGCTCTGGGACTTTTTTTCCTCAAAGTGAGAAAATCGATCACTTGCCGATGATCCACTAACTACTTACTCTAGCACTAACCCCTGCATACAACACTGTCCAGCAAGCAAACTGTTCCTGGTGGAGCTGAGGGGTCCAAAATAGTCAACTTTACCTTCTTCATTATTAGAATCTCTGTTCTTTTGCAGGAAATATTACACTCTGTGTCAGGTGAATGGGTAACCTGTGTGTTTGGTGTGTTAGCAGCAGGTTTCAGGGCTTAAAGAGTAAAATATTCGGCCCACTATGAGACTCATCATGGCAAAAAATACAACAGCTGTTTTTGTAGAAAGAAAGTTCATTAAATGGGAACATTGTCAGAATGTAGACTATAATTATAGGTTATTATGTTGTGATTTTACTGGTCCGGCCCGTTTCAGATCAACTTGGGCTGTATGTGGCCCCTGAACTGAAATGAGTTTGACCTGGTATACATAGTGGATTCAAGTAACTCCACCTGCTATCCACAACAGCAAAAGCAAACAGTGAGCATTATTAAAACTGAGTAACGGGAACAAGGCATGATGTATAAAGAGTCAGTGAATGGTGTTTAATTAAAACATGTTGATGATTCTTCCATCTGTAACCTCTTGCGGGGCATTAAATGTATTTTTACTCTTAGTAGATATAATGTTAAGTGATAAAGATACTTCTCAGTAAAATATCCGACACCTGGGCGTTTTTATTATTTGGATATTCACTTTACTGACTGGGAGCTGGGTCGGGGCCTTAGTCGTTAGTGATTGTTAGTGTTAAGAATTTTGATTACTGACTCCTGTTTCTTGTTAAATCCAAACACACTAGAATAAAATGTGACCACTAACTGCTTTAAAAACCCAACAAACCCACACTCTGTCAAACACAAGCCACACCGTGGACCACATTGTTTCCAACCATCGTATTCAACACATAGACCTCCGTCCTCTACAACGTCAACCCGACATTACCTGCTAATGTATCTGTTCATTACACCTGGTAACACAGAGGCAGTAAGGACAAGAGGATAAATGTAACTGTGAGGATGAGGAGAAAACTCACCGAGTCAAAGTGGGTCACAAGTCACGACGTGTCCAGGCTGCTAACATTAGCCAGCGGTGCAGCGTCAGTCCTGATCCAGAGCCGGGCCATGCAGAACCGGTCCTGATGGTCTGCGGTCACAACTCACTGCAGTGCCACGGGGGTTATCTGTTTCAAGTGTGAAAATAAGACACAGAAACACTAAAAATCAGCACAGAAGGTTGAAAATGTATCCGCCATGCTGGCGCTTCTTCTTCCGGAAACCTCAACGATTTCCCGGGATTTGTTACATCGCTCCACAGCGCCACCTGCTGGTCGGGGGACATATGACTGTTACACTCTTGTTATTCAGTCTATTATGTTCACATTTAGTTGCTTAAAACATTTCTGCACCAGGGCAGCTGAATAAAAAATTGGAAATATTAAGGTCATTTTTTTTGGAAATTATTATTATTATGAAAAAAAAAAATCTAAGAAAAAGTTAGAATTCTGAGATTAAACTCAGAATAATAATAATACAAAATAATTTAACCTTGATTTATTTAAAAAAAAAATCAGTCGCCCTAATCCTCTCCCAGTGGTGTCCAAACTTTTTTCAAAGAGGGCCACATTTGATGTTGTCAGAATACCTCAGGGCCAGTGTCTCCTACTGAGACTTAGGGATCATTAAAGTTAAATATGAAATATCTATTTAATAACAAATATTTAAAAGAAAATGTCTCAATAAATCAGTAACTAGGTAGTCCTCAGTTCTCCACGAGCCAAGTACACATTAGCAAACTTTATCTTCTTCTGGAGGAAAATGTTTTTCATAAGGGTCGGGCAATGTGGGAAAATATTGATTTAATGATTTAACGGAGCACAGATTAAACTCAGTACACTTGATCAAAGACTGCTTCAAAACTATTTCAAGGTACTGTTTACTTTTGTTTAGTGGTCGCATTTATTGCTACTTTAAATTTTATTCCAGTACCTTTCAGATGGAAATACTGTAGACATTACTGAACTTAGTTTGGCTGACAGAAGCAATTATTTTTACAAACTTAACTCATAAAACATAAAATATTAACAATGCTTTGTTTAAATAAAAAAAAGTGAAGCTCATTCTGAAGCTATTAGCAATAAAAGCTGGTGACACAAAACTGAAAATGGTTGAATATTTCATAATGTAACAGAAGTTTGAAAACAAAGCTGATGTTATTAGAAACGTTTTCTTCTTTTCTGTCATATTAACATGTTTGTCATTCCATTCAAGTTTACAGTGACCTGTCCTGCAGGCAGAGAACCACTGAACTACACTGTATGTGAACTGCTTTACTGTACTGTATATATAGTGGATTCAAGTAGCTACATCCTGCTGCAAATACAATAATGTCATTATCAAACACTTAATTACAGCTGACTTCTGTGCCTCCTGCCTTCTTTTAATTCTATAGCCACTTTAATTCAGTTTATTTGTTAAACTGATGAACATGACCCCTGTTTGTCATGTAAACATTTTCAGCTATGTGATTTAATTATGTGGATGTTGTTTTGTTTTGCTGCTGTACAATAATTGCCCAATGGTAACAGATAGAGTAAATGATTGACAGATAATAGCTGACTGCACCATTTAATTTATCTCCAGTGTTTTGTGATGAAGGCAGAACATAAAACCTGGACAAAAAGAAAAAACTCCTGTCCTCTGGCTGTATAACACATTGAGTATAGTTGGTACTTTGGGTGAACAGAGCCTTTATTTAATAACATATGGCAGTTTGCAGGGTGTACACCTCCATTACTGAGCATGCACTTTGTCTCTGCTGGGTTCTCGCTTACATAACTGTTTAATAATTCATCTAACTGCTGCTTTCAGTTTCCTCGAATGCATGACTTGATTCAGTGAAATTCTCACAACACTGAAACACTGCTGGATAATAATTAATAGAAAACAACTGATAAAGCTGCGGTCCTTTGTGGTACATGCTTCTACTACCAAATAAAAGACACCTGTAACAGTGACAGCCTGAGTTCACCGAGTCTAATGAAGCCGCTTAAGGTCAGTGAGGCAGTTACATAATGTTAAGGCACATCTTTAATTCAGTTAATGTAATGTAGGGGAAGATCCAAGGAGATGTGTTCACTGCGCCAGGACTAAAACAGAGCACTAAGACACGCTGTTAAACAATGACCATTTATTCACACACTGTATGGAACTCAAATCAAGCGTGACAGAGTGAGGCAGGAGAATCTTTAAATTATACATGAGAGAAAAAGACTTACAAATGATTTTAGTGTGCACTTGAAGAGAGGTACAAAGTCCATGTGTGTCAGCCCGGCTGCAGACGGAGGGGACTTATGATTCAAAGTTTAATCACACTTGATTTCAACAAGAATGATTCTGTAAAAGATCCTGTAATCTTGTTCTACACTCATTCTGCTGATGATCTTCTTCTTCTTCTTCTTCTTCTTCTTCTTCTTCTTCTTCTTCTTCTTCTTCAACAGTCTCCACCTTTCCCCCTCTTGCCAGTCAGTCTCTGAGGGCTTGCTCCAGTGCTGGTTTCCTACTTACCTTTGAATTACAAAAACATGGCCAAACTACAAACAACAGCACACACGTAAAAAGAGTTTCCTTGTACAAAATCCATCTTAAAAATACAAACATACTTACGATGGCACGCTTCTCTTAGCGGTGAACAATATAGACAGATGAGCAGGCTTCGACGCATACGTGTCACACTCAAAATCACTCTCAAACTCGTAGAAAATTAAATCTGGACAGGATTAAGTGGAAATGTGTAGGGTCGGGCTCAGTGCAATTCTATGGCTTGGGAGGCTGTGGATGAAGGAGCTCTGACAACAGGCATTAGACAATAAAAAACTTCTTTTTCATATATTCCAAACTCAATCATCACACATTGCTTTCACTTTGAGTGCCTTAAGCTGTGAGCGCCCTCCTCCCACACTCGCTCTCCATCCTTCATCAAGTTCAACAGCGCTGATTATCGATTGTAACTTCTCATTGTCCTCCGTGGTGGCATTATAAAGCTGACAGCTCAGTGTGCACAAGAACGAAAGCTGCTCTTCTCTGTGTCGTCTTTAAATAACCCTCCACTACCTTAAAGTTCGTCTTCCTGTAAGAATGAGTGCGTACATGTGTTTGTGCACTTTAAGTGAAAATACAGAAAAAACAAAGCGTTGTGCAGAAATTCCAGGTTCCTACAGCTCGAGGTCGGCTTCTCCCCTTCGACAGCGACGCAATCAAGTAGAATCAAGTAGTCTTCACTCTCAGCTCTCAATGGAGTCTCTGGAACAGGCGAGAATATCGGTGTGTGTAACAGTAAATGTGTGTGTGTGTGTGAACACAGTGACACAGAGGCGTAAAAGAGCAGGAGAGCGACACACACTCCTGTCAACACAGTGAGGATCTTGGTGCACAAGGGGAGAAGGCGAGTGAGAAGTGGAGGTTCAGTCTTTGGGGCATTGAGTCTGTCCCACGTCTCCTCCCCTTGTCCTCCCCTTTCCAAGCTTAGTCTCCTTTAGTCCAAACACACACCAGCCCAAGTCCTTCATTTAGTATATTGTGTGTAATAATTTGTGCAGATTTTGTCTCTGGGGTCAAACAAAGGAGGAGAATCCTGTCACAGGTGTGCGCGACCCCGGTGGGTTGGTGTGAGGGTTGACGTGTGTGTGCGCGGGCTGCCCTGTAGGTGTGTACGCCCCACCCGTGCTGTGCTGGGTGACCACGGTCTGGTAGTAGGGCTCTGTTCCGCCGTGGCACACTCCTCGTAGGGAAAAGGAGAGCTGGCTGCTTTAAGGCCTTTGGGCTGCCGCTTCCAGGAGTTGTAGTAGGTGGGGTCACTCATGTAGTGGTTAACAAAAGAGTGCTTGGGCTGCTCGTCCTCGTAGTCGCTGTCTGTTAACTGGATAAAAACACAAACACAGCAAAGGTCAACATGAGGGTTCAACAGAGGTCATTGATTTTAGCCAGCAGCTGTCTCATAATATGTTACCAAGCATTTGAACATACTTTTCTTCCAGTAGTGAGAAATAAAGTAGACCAAAAAAAAGTGCAACACAAAGAACCTCTGCCTTCACTCAATATATCTCTGTTGTTTATTAATATTAATATGGAGGCAGTTAATGTATGCAGCATGAAAGTCTATGATTGAAACATTTCTTTAGATTTAAAAATAAAAAAAACAAACAAACAAAAAAAAGCCTTTAACTTCCATTAAATTCCATTTCCTTTAGCTGTAATCTGTATCATGTACTGTCGGTCATGAAGAGGAGAGAATTTGTGAAAGCTGTTTAAACTTCTCGCCACTAAGTGGCAGCAATGTGCCACTGACTGACTTGCATTGCAGGAATGGTGCAACAATAAAGGTATACTGGGGCTGTTTTCGAAACCGCCTGCTACATACTATGCACTAATGTAGTAGGGAGTAGATAATGCCTACTACATACTGCATTTGAATTTAGTGTGTAGTGTGACTGTTCTTTTCGATCTGTTCTGCAGTATGCTGGGCCAGACGTCACTAGATTTCTGGTTTTGGAAAAGTGGCAGTAAACAACGGCAAAGCCGATAGAGAAACTGTTCTTTAGCATCCACTTATGATTTAAAAAGTTAAGAAGTGGTTGATATGGAATTAAGTAGTTTTCACAGTATCTAAGAACTGAGTGCCCCCCTAAAAAACAGAAGAAAAAAAAAGCAGAACGAGTGCTGTGCATTGTGAGAAACAGTGCTAGGGAGACTGGTCCAATGCATACTGTGAAATTTTCCCGAATTAGTACGACATCCAGGTAGTTTTGGCATACTGCAGATTTTGCTCTTTTTCACACACTACATACTGAATTTTGGCCAAATCAGTGTACTGCTAGTATAGTAGGCGGTTTCAAAAACAGCCTGGATCCTCCCACAGTCAATTTGTTTACCTGAGAAGAAGAGGGATCCAAACCCTGCTCTTACATGGTGAGATAGATCACAGACAGCTTGAACAAGAGCATACGGCCTTTGTAGATTCAAAATAATCCGAGGATCTCTTTAGATATGTGTTTAGTTTAAATCTTTTACTGGACTTGGATTGTGGGACCCTTCCTTGGGGGAGTCTGACTTTCAAAAGGTTTTAATCATAATGTTTTTTTAAACTTCTATTAATTTTTAACAGAATAAACAGATTTACTGTCAACAAAGTTAACAACGTTGTTAAGGGAGTAATGGTTATCAGGCTTATCTTTGATTAACTTAAGTTCATGTGTTCTCTAACACTTCCAGATCACATAGTGGCAAAAGTTTCTTTCCTATCAGGCCAATAATTGAGACAGAGGAACAAACAAGCAGATAGAGGTGGAGAGGTAGACACAGCAGAGAGAAAAATAATGAGACAGAGAGAGGTGAGAGGGGCTACCTCTGACTCAGAGACCTCAGTGGGTTTCTCTCAGTGAGGGTGGTGCTCTCAGTGAGCACGGCTCCGTTATAGTTTTACAATGTCCTCGTCTGAGTAGTGAAGAACACCTGACTTGGCCTGGGAGGAGACCTGAACACACCAACCAGTACAACATAGTTTACAATCCAAATAATTCAAACTTCAACTAATCTAAAAGGTTTGTGTGTGTTTGTGTGTGTGTAAATGAAAGAGTGCACACCTGGTCCCATTCTTCTTCAGGAAGGAGCTCTTAGTGTTGAGCGTTCTGCTGTTGAGCTCCAGAGCAGTGAAACCTCCATTGTCCAGTGTGACTGACTCCTCTGCTGTAGACATGTGCTTCACTGGAGAATGGAAGAAGATCAAACTATCGTTTAGCAAAAGATTTACAACATAGTTGATGTGAACCTGATCTCAAGCTCTCAGGTCTGACAATAAGAAGCTAATGAAAGCAGGGCGCTCACTGTCACACTAAATGGACACCACAGTGAATTCCTTTATCATTTATTCACCAACAATAAAACAACAGTATCAATAAAGGGAAGTGATGACAAAACAGTTGATTTTCTGAGGATCACTGACCCCCGATCACTCTGCCCTCTCTCTTTCTCTGTTTGTTCATTCATCCTGCCTCCTGCAGCACCCTCACTGTGTTTCATCACTCTGCTGCCCAGAGGTTGTGCCAAGGTTTCCCTGGCAGCTCTGATTAACAGCTGTTCTGATGTAACCTGCACTTGTCAGGGATAACTTTGAATTACAGATGTTGTTACATGCGCGCGCGCACACACAACACACACACTAACGCAATAACACACACACTAACGCAAAGGGACTGTAAGAGCACCGCTGCACTTACAACCAAGGACATCACAGGAAGTGTGAGAGAGAAGAGATAAAACAGGAGTAAAAGTTTTGAAGAGGAGCGGGGATACACATCAGCAGTTTATGTGGCACGATGAGGACCAAGTTTACTTTTTTTAACATGTCAGTGGGCAATCTTCAGGAACTGATTCCTCTAGTTTCTTGCTGCCTATCTCTCTGAACAACCCTGTGGAGTGGGTTTGAAGCTACTACAGAACAGATTAAAAAACTGGAGAATGGGTTACTGTTGTTTCCTGTGGCGCCTCTTCTCTTGAAACAAATGTAGACGCAACTTCAGTTCAATATCATAAAAGAGAACTGTTCATACAAAGCTAAAGGTTGTTTTATGAGTTGTTAAGTTATTATTAAGTTGCCATAAACAACCCTACAGCTTGTTTAAGAAACTGTTGGCTTCTTAAATAAGCTTTTGCCATTGCACTAAGGATTATGGGACCTTTTGTCTTGTATCTCACTGCAGAAAATGATGTGATCCACTGGAGTTATGTATTTAAATTATATGTGCTATGACTTGTGTTTGTTTATCATGTGTATTGCCTGCGATGTACACTGAACAAAATAGAAACGCAACACTTTTTTTTTTCTCCCACTTAAAGATCTAAGATTTTCCTACGTACACAAAAGGCCTATTTCTCTTAAATATTATTCACAAATTTGTCTAAATCTGTTAGTGAGCACTTCTCCTTTGCTGAGATAATCCATCCACCTCACAGGTGTGGCATATCGAGATGCTGATTACTATACATGTTTATTTCATAATGTCATGTTTAACGGACGGTGGCCTCATGAGTTTTTTCTCGTTTATCACCCTCTTTGTTTTTGCGTGCAATAGATTAAAAAAATAAATAGTTTCATACCTATCTACTCTAGTGTCTCTTTCATTTTAAGCTATGATCCTCTTAATTGTAAATGGTTATGTGTATTATCGTCATACGGTCACCACAATGCAGACTTTGGGTCAGTGAAGAAAAAAAAAATTTGATAATTCGTCGACTATGGCAAGAACTGACGAATCAGATTCGACGAAGCAAATCCTTAGGCCACACTAAAATGTGCAGTTTTATCACACAGCACAATACCACCAATGCCGCAAGTTTTGAGGGAGTGTGCAAAGGCATGCTGGACTGCAGGAATGTCCACCAGAGCTGTTGCCCGTGAATTGAATGTTCATTTCTCTACCATAAACCGTCTCCAAAGGTGTTTCAGAGAATTTGGCAGTACATCCAACTGGCCTCACAACCGCAGACCACTTCCACATCCAGCATCTTCACCTCCAAGATCGTCATGAACATGAAGAAAACTATATATCGGATTAAGAAAAACGAGCTCATGTAGTTTTCAGTGTCATTTATCTCTGTAGAGATGTCTAATGTCTATTATCCTTACGTTACAACTTGAAAGCAGTTGGTTTTGTTTCAGTGAACACAACTTTTCCTGTCTTTTAATATAAGGTGTGGTCAGTTGACATCAAACTTTAAATTAGCTAGCTACTTTGTCATAATAAGTATAAGAACAGTGATGTCGATCTTTGACCTCTAATCAGCTCCTCATTGAGTCCAAGTTGACCTTAATGTCATATTTGCAGAACGGCACGAACAGAACTATTAATTGAAGCTGATTTTCAGCATCCCTGTTAAAATATATTCAGGAGCCTGATGAAATTAACAACTGGGCTTCAGGGAGGAACTTTTCCTGAGATGCTTCAGGGTGCTGTTTGCCTTGAAGGAACAAGGCTGACCTTGTTGTTGCTTTCTTGCACAGCCTCACAAGTGGAAGTGGTCCTGCAGGAACCAGACTGCTGGAGGCAATCTCACTCTACAAAATATGGAAAGTTTAGTAATGTGTGTCTCAACTTTCCAGAACCACAAAAGTGGAAATTTTGTCATAATCAGCGGAGGGTTTGCGTGTGTTGTGAACCTTTTGACGATGACACTGAAGGAGAGAAGAAGCATCCTTTGCAAACAACCATTCTGTAAATAATATCATGTCACCAATGAGTCACCAACGAGTCCGGCTACACAGCATGACATTAGAGCAGAGACACACACCTGTACCGCAGGTCTTGTACTTGGTGTTGTGTCCGTGCAGCAAGCAGTGTGAAGACCAGGACCAGAATGAGAATGAGCCCCACCAGAGCCATGACCAGCAGGAACCACCACTCCTCGTAGAAGGGACGCTCAGAGAGCGCTGTGGAGGGACAGAGGAGGGGGAAAATGAGACAGGAAGATAAAGAACAAAGAAAGACATATGAGGAAGATGTCAACCTTTCTTTTACGACCGCTCTTTGTAGACACGCTGAAGTAGTTCTGTCAGATTACTCACCCTACTGTGACTTTAAAGCAGAATCAGCAGGGTGAGATTCAAATAATGA
The DNA here is from genome assembly GCF_009762535.1 of Notolabrus celidotus. Taxonomy (NCBI): domain Eukaryota; kingdom Metazoa; phylum Chordata; class Actinopteri; order Labriformes; family Labridae; genus Notolabrus; species Notolabrus celidotus. The sequence goes on from NC_048278.1 coordinate 27,798,507, forward strand.
AATAAGACAGGAGATTTTTTTAAATGTCATATTCAAGTGTTATTGTTTATTAATATTCTCACTATTTGAATGCACCCTGTATGTATAAACAAACTATACAACAAGAACAAACTGCATATTATCCGTATGTGCTGTGCATAGTTTTGAACCAGCTCCCTCATGAATATTTAACAACAGGCTACATAGCGTTATATGTATTACATCATCCTCTGTATCCGTATCACTTCACTAATGCCTTATTGTGTATTTGTTTCTGCAATCACAAGTATGTTACACATGCTCAGCCTGTACAGCTGAATCCAGTTCAGAAGTGTGAAATAAGAACGGGGACATTGCTCCTTTTCGTTGCACAGCTGTAGTTGCAAGATTCTCCCTCTAGATGGCAGCAGATTCAAAAGCACATCAAGGATGAAAGCAGCTTTTCTGACTGTCTAGAGATTTAAGCCAAACCCAAATCAGTACTATCATCCTAAGTGTGTATGTGTGTTTACCAGCAAGAGCAGCAGAGGGTGTACTGGGATGCCCGTAACCATAGCGATTAACAGCGATGACTCTGAACTCGTAGCTGATCCCCGGCCTCAGGCGCTCCAGCTGGCACTGAAACAGACCTGCTGCCGGGAGGGAAGGAGTCTGGATGAAGGAATCCCACACTCCTTCATCTGCAGGCAGAGAGACAGAGACAGGGGGAGGGGAGAGGAGGGGAGTGTGGGAGAGACAGAGGTTAGAGGTTGCATCATAATTGACAGACAGGCAGACAAGAGTAGAGAGAAAGTGCTACACTTTCAGAGAATTATTTCCTTTCAGATGTCAGATTGCATTTCATGTGATAACAATGAAGACGGCCGTGATGATGGATGATGATTACTGGTATTACTATTAATAAAAGAGCGGTTACCATTGTTATCAGTAGCAGAATTACACCAGAGTCTACAATCAGTCCTGCAGCGTTCAAACAGCTTCTCTTCTCTGTATCACACTCCAGTCATCTTTATTAGAAATTGCTACAGGTTTGATTTGCACAGCGGGTATTAATGACTCTGGTGAAAGCTGAGTTCGGGAAGGTTCACTTCTTGGCAGTTGATTCACATAATGAGATGTGTATCAGGTAAGTTAGGGGATGACCTGTGTCTGAGGCTCACCTGAGGACGAGCCTCAATAACATATCCGGTGACGGGTGCTGAACCGGTGTCTCCCTCCGTCCAGTGGATGGTGAGCTCAGAAGACGTCTTGGGTGATGACATTTCAATGGTGAGCCAGGGGAGCCTGAAGTATCAGAGACACACACACGTTTTTTGTTACTCAGAAGGAACAGGGTCCTACTGACATGCTCTGATGGAGAGTTGTGCCGGGTGCCCTGAGCAGCTGGGGGTTTGGTGCCTTGCTCAGGTAGTAAAGCTATGTATGGATTTTTGGGGTTTCTTTGTGCTGCTGGTCAGCTGGAGACCAAGCCACACTGCAAAAACTCAAAATCTTACCAAGTGAAATTGTCCCATTTTATGTCAAAATGTCTTATCCCACTTCATTTAAGATACATTTACTTAACAAGTAACATTTGAGCAAGATAGAGGGACTTGTTTTAAGACAATGCATCTTAAATATCTTGTTATGTCCAACAATCTTGAAATTATCTTGTCTTGAGTTGTAATTTAGAAGAAACAAGGTTTATTTTACATTTCATACATTTTTCAGGCTGAGATCTTATTTGTAGAAGACAGACAATCTTGATTTAAGACAAACCCTTTACTTGATATAAGTAAATGAATTTTATTGGAGAATCTATCAGAAAACAGATTTTTGAGTGAAAAAATACTAATTGTTATTCTGAGACACTAAGTTTTAATATACTGGTGAAATATTGCTTAAAATAAGTTTTCCCAGCTAATTTTAAGATCACAGTTTTCTAAATATTACGTCTTATTTTAAGAAATCTTAACAAGCAAATTTCACTTGTTCTATTGGTAGATATTTTTGCTTATTTGAAGGTAAAAATACCTTCAAATAAGTAACATATGTGACACCTTTTCTAGAATTTAATCTGTTATGCATAAAGTAGAGACATCAACACATGCACAGGGTTACAGTCAGCGTACCTTGCACAGGCTGAGCGGTGAGGGTTGGCAATGTATGGGCGGTCCATAGCCGATGGTGAGAGCCTGAACACTGAACGTGTACGTCACTCCTTTCATCAGGTCTCGAACTTTCAGCCAGCGCTGCCAACTGCCCCTTACATCCACTGTTACCACTTTACTCACTCCGCTCCAGAACACACACAACAGAAAAGAGTAATGTCAGTGTCCTCGTCAACATATGTGCGTGTGAGTAAAAAGGATGCCTGTTCATACCTTGTACAGGGGCAGTGGGCTGTAGTTGACTCTGTAGCCCTCCAGCTGTCCGTTCGGAGTGAGAGGAGCTCCCCAGGACACATTGACAGTCACACCTGTTACCTCTGAGAAGGGACAGGAAGCTGGCTGGCTGGGAGCTGTAGGACACATGGAGGGATATCAAATGAGAAATGAAGTAACGAGAAAAATTAATGTGATGCATGTTTATTTAAATGTAAGGGCTCAAACTACCCACCAGACGGCATAGTGCGGGCCCCACGGGGGTCACTGGGTGGACCGTCTCCGGCTGTGTTGAAGGCCGTCAGGGTGACAAGGTAAGGTGTGTAGCTGGTCAAGTTGGTGAGGTGCACCCGGGTGTCTGGGACAAAAATCACTTTAACCTTCTCACTCTGGGTCTGCTTGTCTCTCTCCCAGTAGTGGATCTGCAACACAGCAAAACACTGTCAACAACCCCGGCTCTGTTTTTTCTCCAAACAACTCCCACTGCTCCCGTTTCTCTTCTCGCTCACTTATTTCTGCCACAATATATAGTATTTACTTTCTGTCTGTGGCTCCTGAGCTCCCCTAATCGATCCATATAAAATACAAGTGCTTCTTTACAAGGAGGAGAAGTTGGTTTTACAAAGATTTGTTTTGGTGTTGACAGTTTAACAGGAAGGTAAAGTCGGTATTATTGCCTTTTTTCAGATACCACTTTCTGCTCAGGCGGTAAATAAAACACTTTCCTTTATTTCATGCCAAAATGTCGTTAAAAAGAGAGGATTTCAATCTCTTTCTCGTCCTTCAGACTTTAGATTACTTTTCATTCGGAGTAAATTCTCCTTAGACACATTATATCATTTGTTTCATTAACAACTTGGCATCACAAGAATGACACAGTGTTAATCTTTCAGTATTGTTAAAGTTGATCATGTTCTTTTGTTCTTTCTTTAACCAGGTAAAAAGACTCATTGAGATTTAAAACCTCTTTCAAGAGTGACCTTGCCGAGACAGCAGCACAAAACAGGTTACAACACACAACAAGCACACAAAACAACACAAATAAATACGGTCACAGTTTCACACGGTTACATGATTACACAGTGCAATCACAAGATCCAATTGAGCTTGTTTCTCTGTCTTTTATAATTGACATTGAATTCCCCCAGAGTTACAAGATGTGTCAGTTTCAAGTCCTTCTGCACATAATTCCAGGTAAACGGGGCTGAAAATGCAAAAGCCTTTTTGCCCAGTTCAGTTCTGACTCTCGGGACCTGCAACTGTATGATGTCCTGAGAGCGCAGGCCATATCGGCTGAGGTTTCTACACAAGTATGTAGGGAAAAGTCCAAGAATATATTTGTAAATAAAAATCAGCCAGTGAGAGAGTCTCCGACCGGACAAAGATGGACAGTGTGTGACAGCGTATAAGGAACAGTGATGTACAGGATAGCTGTACCGGTAATAAAACGCAAAGCTCAGTGATATACAGTATCTAATTTCTTTAAAAACTGATCAGGAGCAGTCATAAAAAGCAGGTCTCCATAGTCCAACAAGGGTAAAAAAAGTCGTGGTGGTCAAATGTTTTCTGACTTTCAATGAAAAACATGATTTATTTCTAAAAAGAAAAGCCCAATATCAGCTTCAACTTCGAAACAAGTTTATCAATGTGCAGTGTAAAGGACAGGTTCTCATCAAGCAGAATGGCCTAAGTATTTATAAGACTTGACCATTTCAATTTCAACCCCATGAGCAGTACTGTAGACAACCTGGGAAGGTGAGATGGAAGCTGTTTGCCATTTGAAAATAGCATAGTCTTTGATTTATCTGCATTCAGCACTAACTTGAGCTCAAGCTAACTTTTGAATGTAAACCAAACCATTAAGATGCTTTTTACCCGCTAACGGTCTGTCATTCAAAGTAGGCCAAAAATATTATTAATAGTGCAACATAATCCAAACACAGTGGTATGTATAGCACCTCACACAGGCCTACAATCCTCTCCCTGCCTCTTTTCATGGATCCTCTATTCCTCTCAACGGTCCTTAATCATAGACTTGACCATTCTCGTTCATGACATCACCCAGTAATGAAGACACAGAGGCTACTTCAGTCAGTCCCTGTAAACTTAATGGAACAAAGGTCATGAGATATTCATCCAGTATCATGACATCAATATAAGACCTCATAGCGTGTAAATGTCACAATTTAATGACACCAAAATAAAACATATTCAAATCTCAGAGAAGCGGTCTAAGTTCAGACTCTGCATTAGTTATCATTGAGTAATATTCTCTCTGTGGCTTTATGGCACACCAGAAAGAACAATTTATCATGCTTAGTTTAGCTTGATATAACTTGGGAGAGATGAGAAATGTGTTACTTAAGTATTGTACAAATCCTGAATGTGTGACGTTTATGTAGTAGTCTCAGTCACATGCTTTCAACAAGAACAGGCTGTCTATAATGAGTGGAAAAGGATGAACAATATACTTTAGAGCTAAACTGCCAGTAAACAGCCTATATAAATGCATATCCAGCTATAAAATCAGCTTGATGCATTAAAACAGCTTGCCTCCTGCTCCTTACGGTACTGGACAGGTGCATCGCCAAAGTGATGATCTTCAAACATATTGTCACTTGCTTTAAATCTGTTGTATAATTCCAGCTGAAGGCAGAGGGAATCTTTCCACCTTTCACTGTCTCACAGAACAGAGTCTGGTAAAAAGGCTTGGTTTGACATGGGACCTGTTTTTAACCTTTACCAACACAAACAGCCATATCAGATCCATTCAGACACTGAGGTTACAGAGGAGCTGGAGCCTCAGGCATTCAAAATAAATCAGATAAAGTATCTTGTTTACGCAAGACTGAGCAGTAGCAGATGTTATAGTTCAGTGTTAATCTGTTTATTTTCATGCTAAATGATTTGGTGGTAAAAGACTAACATGTATCTGACAAAATTTTATCATATTAACATGTTACCTCAGCTCACTTCTCGCTGGAACATTTGGCTTTAGAAAGCACAGGTAGAAATGGAGATTTGGGCTTTGTTCAGCACATATTAAAACTGTGTTTACATGTTTCAGAAATTTTAATCTGCTGACTGACTGACTGAATGAATAAGCGAATAAATGCAGCTAAAATTGCACAATGACATTAATCTATATTGGGCGGTGGGCTACCTTCTCAAATCAGATGTCCGTGAGATGTTTTCTGTCACTTGTGATGTCAAATACAACATCAAATCAAGAGTAATAGACAGGATATTTTATCTGAAGCATTTTTTTAAAGCTATACTTTTGGGCTTTTACACCTTTATTTTATAGAGGAGAGGACAGTGGATAGTGTAGGGAACTGGGAAAAATGACATAAGGGAAAGAGGCCACAGGCTGGATTCAAACCCAGGCCGCCCACTACATTGGTGCACAACTTAACTATTAGGCGAAGTCCGCTCCCTCTCTGAAGCATTTTTACTTTTGCTATGTATGAGGAGTTGAGTTCTGTGACTACACAGTCTCAGCCTTTAGAAGGAATGATAACTGATCTCTATTTCTTATGCTTTTAAGTCAGAAAGCACACTGAAATCTACTTTGTGACCACAGCTGACCGTGCAGAACAAAGACTATGGACACTCATACCCAGTCTGACAACCCTTCAGAAAGTCTTTCATAAAGATCTAATTGTCTTTGTCCTCCTTTGTGGGCAAATCAGTGTCCGATGGTCTTCAGGATTGAAAGATCCACCACCAGCAGCAGCATGTAACAGATTCATTTTTTAATTTACCTTTGTGCCACTGCCTTATGCTGTCCTGTGTGAGATGGCTGAATAAATGTGGGTTCAAACAACATAAAAACACTGAGACCTAAATGACAATCTCACGCTCAGCTGGAATGTTTAGAAAGTGTTACTTGTGTTTGGATCTGTGGCAGCGATTGATGCCAAAGAGATTTCTCCTTCATGTTTTTATTCAGTGATTCAAGTAACTGTACTCAGTGTTAGTTTTTGTTTGTTTGCAGTGTGGTTTATAAAGTAAAACAGCCAAGAGCTCCTTTTGAAAAAAGGTCTATATTTTGTTATTGCTCCTGACAGAAAACACTACAAAGCTTTCTTCAACCCTTTCATTGAGATAGCAGCTTTTCAGCAGCACTTGAGGGCAGCATTACACCATTTCTTCATTCAACATGCTTTTACAATAATGAGATACAGATGAAGTCACACATATACTCTATTCAAAATCAAATGTTTAACCTCTTGCATGAAGAGAGTTAGTTCAATTTAGCCAACATCTTTTGTGCAGTCAAAACTCCGGGTCATTTCATAATCCCTCTGCTGTTGTTTAGAGGATTTATTCTGTGTTGGTAAGCGGGTGAGACATCGAGGCTTAGTGTGGAAAAACAATCTGAAGCTGCCATAAACGACCGTGATTATGATATGCTCTGATAAGATAAAGAATTTCAAATGGGATTTCAAATCAACTCTTGTCTTGACTCCAGATTTGAAGTCTTAATGAAAAGCAGTGGGTGGATGTTGAACAGCACGCAACATTAAATCTGATGTTTCTTGAGTCTAAAGGCCAGTTATGTGAAGGAATTACCTATTTTGTTAGGTTCATAAGGGTTATAAGTTCAAAAAATAAAGCTGTGGAGTACTTCACTCAAAATGAATGGCAAACTTTGATAACCTTTTAAATCCAAGGGGGTGAGACATTCCATTTGACAAGACTACTTGTACTCCTAACCATAATTATTACTGTGTTAACAAGCCCTCTGGGGATTTCAGTGAACCTTGACTCTGACAAAACGCAAGCAGTGACTCCAACCTCCAGACCCACCGGCTGTCTATGCTCCTCCTCTGACAGAGTAGGAGTATTAACAGACGTCAGAACCTATAAATTCATTCAACTTTCTTTCTTTGCTCTTTTTTTCTTCGTCTTAATCTCGTAAACCCCTCTGCTTGGCACTCCCCTCGCCATGTCCGCCTGCTCTGATAGTTCAAAATGTATCCCCTCGATCCTCCCCCTCTAATCAGGATTCTACAGGGATCACTTGCTCATCTCATCCCTACACTCTGCAAATATTACATTCCCTTCTTTCTTCTCCATTCCCCCTTCTACTCCAGCAGAAATCAATGTGTCTAAAGCAGGACAGATAACCTTGTGTTTGAAGTACTAAGAGCAAAAGGGGGGTGGGACAGAGGGGGAGAGACGGGCAGGGGTATGATACTGAAACCATTAGAGGATAGTCAGATTCTTCCTCTAAATTAATTCTCTCTCATTGTCTGCTTTCTATAGGACACTTGAAGGTGCAGCAGCGCAAAACCCCTCCAGCACAAGAGGAGAGGGGTTTTTAATACACATGGAAACAGCTTCTCTGTGTGTCTGGGTCTATTTTTGTTTGTGTGTGCATCTTTGTGTGTTTGTTTCCTGTGTGTCACCTTGTATCCTTGGATGAGTCCATTCTGAGTCTCGAGGGGGGGTGTGTCCCAGGTCACTTCCAGGATGGAGGGAGACACGGCAGACACTCTGATGGACTGAGGGGCCACCGATGGAGCTGCAGGAGTAGAGGTGTTTCGTCAGACTGTTTTCTGTGTGAGAGCGCTAGCAGCAACGTGTTAGAGTGGGGAGTGAGGAAGAGATGTTTTACCCTTCCAATTAGAATGGGCCTAAGGCGGTACCTTGTTACACCACTGTACCACACATATGCACCAACACTCAGCTATGTGCACCTGAGGCTAGAAAAAGGCCATATCACCTCATTTCATCATTCCCCTGCAGCCTTTTTCTGCTTCCTTCCTACTTAGCCTCACCTCTCAGTCCTCTGCATGTGCTATGCATGGCCTACACACACACACACACACACACACACACACACACACACACACTCCTTGAATATGGATGCAGCGCTGGTCTGATGGAGGGAGGGTGAGCTTGTGTGAAATAAAAATGCTAAATGTGCATATGGGTATCATATCATATATCTGTACGCCTGCACTCTTGTTTCTGTGTTAACCTCCCTTTGTTCGTGTGTGTGTGTGGTGTGTGTGTATGTGTGTGAGTGATAAATTACACTCCTGTCTCTGTAATGGGACCATGTTTTGACTCTTGAAAGTTAACAGGGGTTGGGCCATCGCTGCGAAAAAGACGACCTTGTGCTTGACAGCATTCAGATGTGTCTACATGTATGCACACCAAGACATACCCATGCTCCCTTTCTCTATCTCTTTCTCCCACACACACACACACACACACACACACACAAACACACAGCCCCTCAAAGGCAATGCCACTCAAGGGGCAATGAGAGCATGACAGGAGGCGTGAACAGGACACGTCAAAAAAAGAGAAGAGAGGGAGACGAGAGAACCAAGAAACCTTACAATTGACAGAAAGGGGACAAAACAAAAACACACAATAAAAGGGTTTGAGCCCTTACTCGAAGTCCTCGCATTTAGCATTGTCCCAGATTGCAACTGTTCTAATATAGTATTCAAAAGCAGATTTTGTGCCATGTTTAAAATTATGAGAGTAACTGAGCATAACCATAAACAGATTCATCCTCATAACACACGAGCGAACATCATCAGCTGATGAATACCAAATGATTCTGTCAAAGCTCTGCTAGAAAGTGAGTCTCTAGATGTTAGCAGTCATATTAAACATACACAATCTTCATAATTATTAAAGAAGAGAAGACTTTCTAATTCAACACTAACATGTTAAATGTACAACATGTTTGTATAAAACAAATGTATATGTTTATTAGAAATGAACTGTGACCGGTCTGACAGCTTCCTCTCACCTGCCTCTCCAACAGACACGTCGACGGGAGCAGAGGGAGGGCTCTCTCCGATGATGTTGTAGCTCGTCATAACAATCTGGTAGCGTTTGAACTTCTGTAGCTCTGAAGACAAATAAATGGTATTTGTTTTAATATTCATACAACACTCGTGCAAAACATATCTGTGAGTTTAATGCCATGTTTTCTCCTCGCTCTATTAACCGTACGATTCTTAAGTTAACTTCAAAGTCTCTGAAGATGCTTCATGTATTACTTACGTGTCAACTCAAACTCGGTAAGAGAGGCACTGCTGACCGTCTTGAAGGTGCTCTTAGCTTCAGAGGAGAAAGAAAAGAAGAAGAGAGAGCCATATCAATAAATATTTTAGTTTACTAATTAACTGATCGTATATAATGCTGTTCAATAAAATAAATGTGTTTAAGATGAAAACATTTGAAAGACAATTTGATACAGATTTCAGACTCAGTGGATGTAGAATTCAGGATTTTTTGATGTGAAGTATTTCAATATCACAGTGAAATGAGGGTGACCTCATTCGAAAACTTTGTTTATTAAAAGTACTAAAAGATTATTAAAATGTCTTCTTCTTATCATCATGGATCATCTAGTGTGTGCTCTATTATGGATAGAATGCAAACATCTTTTTCCTCTCTTCACTTTCAGACTTCTGCGAAAGTAATTGCCAAAGCACTGAAAAATAGTTCCATGAATATGACAACCAAGAATTTCAGAATAAGTGATTATCAAAATGAATTTAACAACAAGAAAACATCCATGAACGTACAGCTACCTTTACAAACAGACTCCCCCGACCCCATTCTTATATCCTGCCATGTTAAGTTGAGACATTAACACCCCTGTTTCGTACCGTCTGCCACTTTGATGCATGGAGGCACAATGGTGGGGCAGAGTCCCTCTACCTCTAATCCTCCCTAACAATGGCTGAATGGTTTGGAGCCAGTTGTGATGATGTGGGGTCTAAACTGGCAGCTTGGAGCAGCACTGTGAGTGTGTCTGTGGCTGTGCATGTCTGAGTGCGTGTATATGAAGCGCTCCCGTTGTATGTTTACAAGCCATGCCTTCTGTGCTCCTGCAATGTTGTAGTCTGATATGAAATCACACACTGGGATACCAGCAATACACTGTTTCAGGGTGCAATGTGTAACACCAAAGGTGGAGTGATGGGCGGAAGTTTGCTCAATAAAGCATTTTTCTTACATCAAGGATTTCAATAAAGCTGCTTATGGAATTAACGGTATAATGAAATCACTATTATGTATTGGAGCATGACTCCTGTAGGGCTGCAGGGGTGCGTTTGCATATTCTCCCCGTGCATGTGTGAGTTCTGTCCTGGTGTTTCAGCTGCCTCCCAAAATCCAAAATCATGCTCAATAAGCTGACAAGCTGACTGTCAGGTGGGCATAAGTGTGAGAAGTTATTTGTTCTTTTACTGTGTGTCAGCCCTGTGATTGACTACCCGCTTCTTGCACGGTGACACCAGGGATCGGCCCTAAAACCCCCAAAACCCCAGACAGGAAAAGAGGTATATAGATAGTGGATGGATATAATTTGTGGTTTGTCATGTTTTCAGCACAATCAAAAAAGGACTGCATTTCGTTCGACATGGAATTACAGCTCCTTAAAATCCTAAAACATAATGACATCATTCACTTAATCCCTCTAATGGAACAAAATAGCTTAACCCGTCAAGTTTTGATTTTCCCATTTCTCTTGAAGAAGTGAGCACGGAGTTGAAGTGTGACAAGCATCACTCAGCATTTATAAAATTACTGTAATGATGTCCTTTTCAAAATGTATGCTGGCGTAAGCTGCAATTGTTGGCGTGTCTGACTCCTGATAGAAGGGAAAAAGCATTTTTCAAAGGCAAATAAACACATTGAGTTTAAGCTAAGAGTTCGAACTGTTCTGTCCCTTTTTTGAACGGTTAGACTCCAGCTACCCCGGCTACTTTATCTATGATGGTGATACATTTGCCAGCTACTTTGGTTAGGCCTAATCCTTCTTCACTTCCCTGGACACCGTTCTTCATGGAGCTCTGAGGTTTATTGCAGGTTTTAAATCTCTAACCCATCACTGCTCCCTGTATGCTCGAGTTGGCTGGACTGCATTGTCTACACGTAGGCTACATCACTAAGGCGATTCTTAACTTGTCTTATTTATGTGATTTTATTCATTTAAAAAATACTGGAAGCTACAGTCTCCGCTCTGTGACCCAGTCACAAAACTTGCTTTTGCTTTCAGTCCCCAGAGTGCGTCTTGAAATGGGTAAAAAGAGTTTTAGATACTCCTGCAGCCTGGAACCTGTTGCAGGAGAGCCTCGGTTTGAGCTTGTCTCTTTGAATGTTTTTAAAAGCAGACTGAAGGCTCTTGAGGGAGATGCTTCAGTTTGTAGATGCTTTGACCGATTACTTTTTTTCTGAAACCCATGATACGCATGTTGTAATGTTTTAGAATTATGTGTTGTTTGTCTGTAACTTTTCTGGAATGTGCTGCTGCTGATCTTTGCCAGGGCACACTTGAAAAAGATAGTTTTAATCTCAATGTGGTTTTCTCCTGGTTAAATGAATAAAATAAAAAAGAAGTATGAAAGCTTCATACAAACATAACAGGGTTCTGTGAGATGGAAGTGACAGTCTGGCTAGCATTATGTTTTCTACTTAATGATGCTTCATTATAACAATGCTGTTATTCCTGATGCCATGTATTTTATGTAAACCAGCACCTGTAGCTTTAGCTTCAATCTTTGAGCAGGATGTCATGTAAGCAGCCATTTAAAGCATTACAGGAGACCTTTCTTTCATTACAGTGTTTTTCACATCATGAGTTCGTCATGAGAATGCGTTTTCAGCCAATCAAGCAGCCAACGTCAGTCAGCTACATAGCTACCATATTGGTTTTATATAGCTCTTCATTTTTACAGGTATCTATCATTTACTCCACGTCTATTATTTATTTATTACCTATCACAACATGAGTACTTATCTATTGCAGTAAGACTTACGTTCTGCATTTCATTCTCTTATGTTCACACAGTCAGAATGACAAATAAAGTATCCTTGTATTTACTAGATATCTACGGTTGATCAAATCTTTCAGCTAGATCTGAGTCCATCCACAAGCAAGAACCAGGAGATTAAAGTTACCAAGGTTTTTAAGAAGTGGCACCTGCATTTGGCAGACTTGGTGAACAGTTGACATTAGGACCGAGTCTACTCACTTGTAATGAGGGCACTTGTGGTGTTGTTTTTGGTTGCCTGGGCTTCTACTTCATTTGGAGTGGAGGTGTTTGCTGGCAGCTCTCTATAATAAAGCCGGTATCCAGTCAACACACCGTTTAGACTGTCGTTGCTTGGCCGCTGAAAACATACAAGCGAGAACACACACACAATCACATGTAGAGAAGTATTAGTACTCTATTCCTCACACAGAAACTTCAGAGAATTCTTCACAGTGCTCATTTTCCTTTTCTTGGTGAAGTGAGATGAGTGACAGGATGCTGGCGGGCTTTCAGAGCAGTATGTTATCAGCAGAGTCCACTTTAAAGGGCTGGCAGATTGGTCTGGCTGTAACCCACATAGACAGAGTGATGCTTCAGTGGTTTTGGCACTCATGTAAAGGATGATGAATTGCGGGTGACTTTGTTTTTCATCGGCTTCCTCTGCTTTGACATAAGGCTTGAAGGAGTGAGAGACGACACTTCCAAACAGAAGTGAAACAGTGACAAGCAGTGATGTAGCCAGGCTGTATTTACCTTCTATTCACATGTCACTGTTGCTCGAAACTACCTTCTTTCCTTCCTTTTTCTCTCTTTTTTCTCTGTTGTTGGACATGGCTCATGTTTTCTTCTCTCGCCCTCGAACAAAACTCCTGCTGGTACATCCTCATTAAAATTTTGATCATTTCTCTCTCACAGCCAGAACTGTTTGTCTCTCCGTCTGTCTGTTCCTCCCTCTCGCCGTCCCTCCAATCATTCTATGCTACCCTCTGACCTTTCCTGGTTTAATAAATAATGATAATCGCACCCACAGACAGTAACGCACACACACAACACAAAGAGACATACAAACACTGCAAACAGAAAGTCTAGAGGGGTCTAATTCTCCACGCAGGTGATTAACCTGCACTCCCAGTTTTGTTGTGAGGCCTGTGTGTATATCAAAAGTGTATTTTAGAGATTTCTGTTGCATCAAAAGTCTGACAATACCTTCCACTGCACCAGGACAGAGGTAGTGGTTGTTGGTTTCACTGCGAGGATCACTGGAGGCTGATCAGGCACTGGAAGAGAAATCACAGAGGAGAGTGAGGGAGAAGGAAAAGACGCACAGGCAGACAAGCTTCTCTCACATTGTTAACTTCATCTCCATCATGTTTTCAAGACCACAGGGCGCCTTGTCTCCTTCCATCATCCCTCCCCTGCTCCAGCACTGTTCCCAGTCTCTCACCATCCTGCAGAGTCGTAACAGCCTCTGTCTCTTTGCTGAGGACACTGTCTCCTATATCATTGGTGGCCAGCATCCGAAACTTATACGATGTAAAGGGCTTCAGCCTGGAGATATAAACACACACAGAGACATGCATGGATGAAAACTGGAGCTTGAGGAACATCTTTGAAGTGTTTCACAAAAATCTATAATTTGAATATATCTCCCTGTGTTTAATAATCCAGGCGTACATTGACACATCTGTCTATTTAATGAGTTAACAGCTGTTGGACATGGCTGCACCATAATGATTTACAATATGTTTTTCATCTTATTTGACTACACCAGTTGACACATTGATTACATTTTGAATTCAGCCAACAAAACTAAAGCAATACTTTAACATGCCTTTTTTTTGCACTAGCATTATGTTGAAATGCTACCAAAGTGTCAAAAGTGTCCAAGGCTACAGCACATATACCACTGGATTAATCACTGTAGGACCTTAAGGTGACATCAGTTAGCGTCCATATGCGCTCTAAAGTTATCAATCAGATACACTTTTGGTGGCCTAGCAGTCTAAGCGCCCCACGTGTCAAGGCTATAGTCCTTGTCGCAGAGGTCACCGGTTCGACTCCTGGCTGGTCGACCATTTGCTGGATGTCTTCCCCCACTCTCTACTCCCCTCGTTTCCAGTCTATCTTCAGCTGTCCTGTCAATAAAGGTGAAAAAGCCCAAAAAATATAAAAAAGAAAAAAGAAAAAAAGGAAACACTTCTCAGTGCCCGTGATGACTTTTCACAAACTGCAGCCATTGATCTTTAGTTTTGGATAGTGTTGTAGTACTCCAGACAGGTCTTGAGACCACTTATTTAAGGTCTCGGTCTCATCTCGGAATTGAAAGCATTTTTACTCAGTCTTGTCTCGGTCTCTGACTGGGCGAACTCCGTATTTTATATCCAGACCGGTCCAGACCATAACTGATGCACTCTGTGTCAACACCTATAACCCATCAGATAAAAACATTACAAATATTATCTAAAGAAAAATAAAAAATGACAGAAAACACCATTTTAGCTCATCAAAAGCGAAAGTTTAACTAACAATGACAAAAACGAAGCTTAAGGAGTCAAAAGTCTCTCACAGCACACCAGGAGAAAGGCAGCAAAGACCAAACCAAATCTTGTTTGTTGCTTTCAATTGTATTAAAAGCAAACTTAAATAAAATAAACAGAAGTATTTTATTTTGTTTACTCTCATCATGACTTTTCATTGATATATATGGTCTTGGTCTTGTCTCGGTCTCAGCCTGCTTTGGTCTTGGTCCTGACTCGGTCTCGATCCCTAAATGTCTTGGTCTTGTCTTGGTCTCGGTGCACTCTGGTCTCGGACATGTCTTGGTCTCGGTTGATGACAACACTAATTTTGGATTCTTGTGTTTCATTCCTTGTGCCTTGCCTTGCAAACATCTTTGAATCTTCCCGTATCTCTTGAACATGTTACTGATATCAAGTAGTTTAGTTTATTAGCACAATGATTGAAGAGTTGCGTTCTGATTGAAAATTAAAGATTTACTGGAATATTTCTGCAACAATGTCAAAACTTTAGAGAACAAAGAGGATTTTTCTCTGATTTTTTCCCACTCAAGGTTCCTCAACAAGGAGCCCTGTGAAGGCCTCATAAAAACACAAAAGACATGTTCACAAAGTTTCTTTTGATTAGTTGAGCTCTACATTGTCTAGTACTTTTGTCTTTTTCTTCTGTCAAAAAAGGAATCTCCACTGGATATCTTCAACACTTTGAGAAGATCTTCCTCCTAAAACCAGCATCACCTCCTCTCACACACATGTTTTCACAGTGGCTTTTAAATAGCAGATGAGGGTATGAATTATAATCATCACACACCTTCTGTAATTGTCTTAACTTCAAAGGTATTTTTACACATTCACACTAACAAATGATATTATCTGCATTTCCCTTCTGTGTTAGGTGAATGCATTAATGGACCCAGAATTTCAATTTGAATCATTCATTTTTCAAACACTTTGCTCTAGAGCCACTTACAATCAGAGCAGTGAGAGTGAACACATTGTCAGGGACCAGCTCAACGAGTCTGTGGTTTGGTGCGTTATATAATGTCAATAGCTTCATTATGTCCTCATCTGCATTCAATTTAAACAAAAGAGTGTCAGTATCTGTCCATATTTATCAAAAATGTCTTAATTGTAGTAGTAAGTTTTCTCAGAAGCGATGTGTTTCACCTCCTTAAACCACAGCTCACATATTCTCACTAGGCCCATCTCTGGACTTATTTTCCTCAATGCCTCAGAGGATACAGAGGACCAGTCAGACATTCAGCAGGCGACAAGAGACTGAAGACAGGAGAGCTGCAGAAGTGTCTTCTTGTATAATAATGAGCCAGGCGCAATAAGGGACACAAGAAGGCCCTGTGGGGTTGTGGGTATCGCAGGAATAGAACATCAAAGAGACGAAGGCTGAAAGAAGGTGGGTACGAGAGGCACAGGGAGGATGTTAAGGACAGTGTTTGAAAGTGTTAGAGAACAACATGTGTGTGTGTGTGTGTGTGTGTGTGTGTGTGTGTGTGTGTGTGTGTGTGTGTGTGTGTGTGTGTGTGTGTGGTGTGTGTGTGTGTGTGTGTGTGTGTGTGAATGTGTGTACGGGCCTGGGGACTTGGATGTTTTGGTTCTAAAGATGTCTCGGTGGAAAACAACAATTAAGGGTAGATAACAAGTAAGTAAGAGCGTGAGCATGTGTAGATGTTAGCTAATTCCCCCATCCGCGCCATAATGAGAAAATTCAGTGATGGAGTGGGCTCCAAAACAACAACAGCACCGCCGCCGCCGCCATGATGGCAGACAGACTCTCCCTGAGGCAGGTAGAAACGCCCCGATGCAGACACATGGAGGGAACGATCTCCAGCATCTCAAATAGGTTTGTTGTTAGCTCGCAAAATAATGCCACAAACACTACTAAGGCTGTCAGGGTGGAGGGAGCAGTCAACCAGACTGACCAGACCACTATCACCTGCTGCTATAATGACAGTCTCACCAGGTAGAAGTGGATGGAGAGATAAACAGGAAAGGAATGACGCCCTCTTACAGAACATGAGTGGATGTTATCCTAGTATCTTTGCATCTTTGTATTTTTGGAAGCTTTTGCTGTCGACGCAGGGATGAAGGAAAGGAGGTGGTGACAACAAGACAGATGTAAAATGTAATGTTAAAAATGTCGGTAGAAAGAGAGAGAATGGAAAAATGGTGTGCACAGATTTCAAGCAAGAAAGTAGAATGAGTAAAAAAGGTATTCAGTTACAAAAACAAAGAGCATTCCCTGCTGTGCATGTGTGATTAGGTGACTGAGATCGTCTGTGTTCTGCAGTGATTATAATTACTCTTCTCTCCCTGGCATGTTTGTGTGTGTGTGTGTGTGTGTGTGTGTGTGTGTGTGTGTGTGTGTGTGTGTGTGTGTGTGTGCTTCTTCTCCTTTTTGCTCCAAAAAACCTTTCAGAACTTTGTGTGCTAAATAAACAAAACTTTGACGTCTGTGCTCTAATTTTCTTTTGTTTTCTCTGAGAATTTACAGCATCGCTCATTCTCTCCGTCTGAGCTTCTCCTCAGGGATGCATAAACACAGGATTTTTTACAGACTGCTCTAACAAGTTCAAGTCCAGCATGTCATACTGAATAAAATTTCAAAGTTAGGGCTCTGCGGGGAGAGCAAAGATCAGTAATGTGGAAATTCTAAATTCCTGATTTCTTAAAAGGTTCTTGAAGTGGCCTAGAGGTCTGTATGGTTACTTGCAACCCTATCAGATACTGTTGCTTGGCCAGTCAAGCTCTCTGTAAACGTAGCACATGTGTGGTTTACAGTATTATAGGTCAAAACCAACTGATGTTCTTGTATTTCTAAACTAATGGTCCTGATTTTCAGATGGAGGTAGAGAAAATTTGACCGCTGCTTTCTAAGGCAGAAATGCCTCTAGCCGCAGGTTAGCTTGGCAAGCTCCTTCAAAATATCTGAACAATTTATATTCAAGGCTTTTCTTGCCTTTATTGAGAGGATAGGACAGTTTATAGAGCACAAAACTAAAAAAGAGGGAGTGGGGGATGACATAAGATAAAGAGCTATATTGAACCTAGGCTGCTTGCTTCGAGGACTCAAGGTCTCTGTACATGGGGCACAATTTCACCACTGAGCCAAACTTTTAAGTGTTTCGAAATAGCTTGTTTTAAAAAGAGAATCTTGTGAAGGGGTTTAAGCCTGCACTTGTCGGCTCACAACACGTTTTGTCTAGAGGTACTAGGCAAAAAAAAAAGTACCTGTCCACGGTCCAGCTGGTCATATTGTGCGGGATGTCAGCGGTGTGTGTGATCCAGTCCCCTCTGGGCAGCTCTTTGGTCTGCAGAGTGAAGTACCTCAGGGGGGAGGAGCCTGAGCTCCCTGTCACCCAGTGGAGGCGGAGATGGCGAGATTCAATCCCATCCTGAGGAGCAGACAACTTCCTGGGAGGCTGCGGGCGCTCTGTGGATGTGATAAAGAGGAGGAAATAAGGAGATGTTTAAAAAAAGAGAGTAAGAGGGGATGAAAGTGGCAGATGAAATATGAAAGGAGAAGAAAGGAAGAGGGCAAATAGTGATGTGGCGAGAAAGGATAAGAAAAGCAGGAGAGGCTCTTTTAAACTACAAAAAACATAAACAGAACCTAAAGAAGACTCCAGTCCATAGCCTGACCATTCTTAAGATAAGTTTTGACCAATGAAAAGTTGTCCTTTTGAAATTTAATAGTGAGTGATGTGACATTCCACTACATACATACATCTAAGTGCATATATTGCTAAATCAGACTTTGCTGAGGGCTTTAGATGTGTACAGTTGGTTGACATATTAAAGGATGACGCATCACACATCACCAGGAGTCAAGAGGGTAGTGAATGCAAAAAACAGAAAGTATGAAAAGGTCTCAAGAGCAAAAAAACACAGCAAACCTGCCCAGAAATAAACATGATCACAAGCCTCTAGAACAGCTTCAGTGAAGCTATTTTAAATGTAGTAGTAATGTCATACATGATGACATGATGATGTGTTTTCAAGCACTGATATGGCACTGACAGCCTAGAGACATGAATACTCTTTTTTTTCTTGCATCAATTTGTCAGAGATTTATGCAGTCAGATTTTTTTGTGGTTAAAAACATATTCATTCATCTGCTGCATTCACAGTTTCTCTACACATGTTTATACACATACTAAGAGTCTTGGAGACCCAGCTCTGCATGTACATGATGTTTAACAGAATTATTTTACTGCAGAGAGTGAACACGGTTGTGTAAATGCAGCTTAATGCAATGAGAGCTCTGCATGCAAACGTCTAGAATCAACGTGTATCTCCACTCATTCAAGTTATTCCAAGTAGCTATGTATGTTAAAACCAACTATCACCTGGACGAATACATAAAGACCATATGCTGAAATTAACACAGGGCACTGCTGATTACGTTTACATCACACATGCATATGTATGACTGATGAAATACATGCATATTAAAATGAAACAAGACGTCTGGCAACTGCAGCATCAAATAAATGATTTCTCAGCAGTCTTTGTCTTCATGATTCAATTAGGAGATGAAAGATGGCTCAGGGAGTCAGTATCAATGTACAACTGTCTTATTATGAGTAGACATGTGTACAGTTGTATACGAGCACAAACAAGAACATGCAGTTGGAGGCATTACTCTGTTATTTCAAAGAGCATCAGGGTATTGATTGAGTCTAGAAATTAAAGCATTATTGATTTTGTATGAAGTTCGATCAATCTGTGCCTATGTTTGAAAGTATATGAACACACTCAATGACTCACACAGGCGAACATTTGCCTCCTTTCTTTCCTCATGGCTCTAATCTTCAGTCCCTTCAACATTGGGCTACTTTTCCCCTCTTTTATTTCCCTGATACCATCTGTGTCTCCCTGTCTGTTCACCTCTTGTTCTGCTCCTCAGTTAAGATCGTGCACTGATAATAAACTCATAATTTTCAGAACAAGTGCTGCCTTTTCAGCACTCTCACCCAGCAATGACTGCTATGTGAGGCGGAGGAGAGGAGAGCAGTAAAGGTGAGGCGTCAGAGACAAGAGATGCTGTTGGGTACTAGAGAGAAGACAGAGTTGCAGGGTGAAGATTGTTGCTAAATGTGATATTGTATTTATTACTTATCCCCTTCTTTGAGACCAAATTAATGCAGATCTGTCTTTTAAAAGGGGCTTTGCTTTTTTTGCTTAAAGTCATGCACACATATAAACAGCCTCACACACTTACACACTAAACACACACTCCAAAAGCCAATTTTCCTTTTCCAGGGATTAAGTTGGCCTTTTTGGCATCAGAGAGAAATCTCTATTAGGCCGCTCAGTCTATCTCACTGTGAGAATGGGCCATTATGTTACTGAAGTGGAACCACTGAATTCTATTCTTGCACAATCCTGATAATGATGCTCTCAATGTTATGATATCTGATCCAATTAAAATGCACTACATAAGCTAATCGCTCCAAGAAGAATATCCGACATTGTGATTCAAGGTTTTCATAAAAATTCAATCCACGCTCACATTTTAATGTCAGGACTTTTGTGGCATCTCTTTGCTTTACTAGACATACACGGTGCTGCCTGACAGAGGAAATTGGAGAGGGGGAGATCAGGGATGGCAGTTTCAAAGGCTGCGAGCTACGTTCAAACCAAAGTTATCCATGCGTTAGCCTACTAAGACACCAGAGGCTCTGTTACTTCATTTTCAAGTGATATTTCACTTTGGTAGGAAAGTTCTTTAAAGCTCTGGAGAAGTCCAACCCTTAATAACCCAGGAATCTATATATCTCCGTCCTTGATGTGAGACTTGATTCTGCTGCCTCAATTGCCCCTAAAATATGTGCAGTGTAGGTTTTAAAAATCCTATCAAGCAATATAAATGTATAAAGCACTTCCCATCAAAGAGCTTTACAAAGATTCAGAGTAAAAAGAGATGACAATAATACAGATATGAAGTCCCCATATAAGAACATTAAACACCATAAGGCAGGACATCAACAAGATATTCAGACAACCCCATGGCACATACACAGCAACAAGTGGGTCTGTAGCTTTACTTTAAATACCTCAACCGAACATGCTTATCTGACGTCTAGAGCCATACTGTTTAATTAAATTGGTGTACGAAATGAAAAAGGCAGTCTTCTCTCTGATCTTTGGATATTCAGAAGACCTGTCCCTGAAAGCAAAGCGCAAAACAGGCACATGTGTGTTCACCAGGTCAGCCGAGGGTGCAATGCCAATTACTATTCTGTATGTTAACAGCAGTATCTTATAATTTGCTCCAGCTCAAAAAGGCAGACAATGAAGAGAGGCCAGCACTGTCACAATGGGCTTATATTTATGTGACCTGTTCAGAATACAAGGCACTGCATTCTGAACCATCCGCAGAGCTCACAAACCCCTCAGAGGTACACTTCAATAATCTAGTTTGGATGAGACAAAGGCATGGACGAGAACCTCAGCAACATTAAAGGTAGAAAAAGGATACTCTTGTCACCTCCTTTATATGTTAATCAAACTAAAAGGAGAACACCAAGATTCTCTACTCTGTCTCTGCAATGAGAAACACAGTCATCTAGTGACAGAGTAAAATTGTCATTCAGATGATTCAGTCTCGCCCGTCTGGCAACCATCATTTCTGTCTTAGCTGAGGAAGCACGACCAGCTCGTTCCTAACAGCAGCCAGACAGGCCTCAAGCTTACATGTACTGGATCTATGTCCCACAACAACTGACATATATAGGTGAAAATCATCTGCATAGAAGTGAAAATCAATCCCAAAAGAACACAAGATCTGACCCAGTGGTGTCAGGTACAGTGAAAACAACGGTGGGCCCAGGACAGACCCCTGAGGGACCCCATGCCTAACAGCACGACTTAGAGAAAATGTTGTTATAAAACTGACTGAAATCTTCATGAAAAGATCTGAACTACGGAAACTGATGTGAAAGAAGCATTTCTCAAGGCAGTCCATCTGATGATGATAAGCTAAACCTTCTTTTCTGATATTTGTTTAAATTGTATGCAGTACATTGGAAAGCAAAAAAATTTAAATCCTGGGTGTAGCATCCTGAATGAGCACAGGACATAAAAACAGCTGACTGAAGCACGAAGAGAGAGATTTGCAAAAGTCTACCATGATGAAGTGAAAGAATCACTGAACATGAGGAGGATGAAAACATCTCATTTGTGTCTATAGAAAAGGGAAAACCCTGCACTGCTTACCCTCATTGTTCCCCATTTAACAGTCAAGTCACAGAGCTGCCTGTGTGTTGAAGGATAAACTTCTGCTGTTCGAGCTTTTAGGAGACAAAACTGTCCTATGAGAGTAACAGTCAGTGCTCAGCCTCCAACATCTCACCGTAGGCATGGGCTGTCTGTCAGAGTGAGTGTTTATCTGTGCTTCTACATTAAAGCTCTTGTTATTGTCACAGTTTAGACCCAATGAACGGACGAGCTTCACCCTGCTGGCAATTGACTTCATTTTTAGGGGTTTAGGATCTAATATTCACGGCTCTCAGATCTTGGTTTCTGACCCTTTTCTCCTTCAGACACAAACAAAGCTGCCATTTTAACACACTGATACTCTTATTTCCTTTCTCACCTCCTAACTCTTCATTTGGTGAGAAACACAGTCTCACTTGGCTCGAATATGAAGTTTGGCATGTTCACTGGGTGGTGTTCATGAACTTAAGTCCACATTTGTCTAATAACCCATAACTTTCATAATAATTTGACTATCCTGGCAGAGCCGTGCTGACTTTCATTGACATCCCTTGTTCAAATCACCAGGCTCTCATTGTGCCCCTGCAGGAGGGCTAATATATGGTGATTTCCATATCTGCATTTAGATCTTCATTCCCTAGAGTTTCTAAATGTCATGTCATCTTGTTCCACGTGTCCCAGACAAGTGAAAGTTCATACTTTTTTACCTTGTGCTAATTGTACCAATAGATTCCATATGTCCAACTGCCATCGACATAATGGAGCACTGCTCACCTGCCCCAGAGCTCCACCTCTGAAGCTCCTGCTGTTTTGTCCCCTTTCTTTAACTCCATCTTCAGGAGGGCTTTACATCCACCTCAGCTCATTACATCCTCTAAGTCACACTGAAGAGATCATAAATTTTAATACGCTAAAACTTTCACCTAACCTTTCGAGGCTCTTCCTTCACTGGCTTTACTGAATGAAATAAGTGACCAAATATAATCTTGCACCATTTGAAAGTTAATAGGAAAAGAGAGGACAAAATACCCATAAAATAATTGTAGTTGTCTCCTGTAATAGACCCTCCTAATGGAAAACATTTTGAAGAGCACAGGTAGAATTAATCAAATAAATCAAGTCACTGCTGCTTAGAATTGGCTCATTAACCAAATTTCACGTCTAATGTGATTTATTAAACACACATTAAATCCTCATGTGTTATTATAATTTAATGTGGAGTCCAAGAATGAATATTACCCTGCTTTGGTGCAAATTAAACAGGAGATACTTATAAAGTGAGAGTTAATACAAAAAAAGGAAATTTTTACTGGTCATTAGTCAAAGCTTCCAAGCCCAGAGCCCATTACTCTTCTTGAATTATAGAAGAATGTAGAGAAGTAGTTTTTTGCAGAAACAAAATGAGCACACTTGTTATACAGGAACCATTAGACTGTGATTTAATAGTGTTTCAGAATCAAATCATTTTGCTCCTGTTCCTACCTCTCTCAATCGAAAGAGAAAGAAACACAGTGAAATGGGTTTATTCAAAAAAAGAGAAGATTTCTTAATGCTCAGTGCTCACACACACACATCGACTAAACACTTGGAAGCTTCCTGTAAAGCTAATCTTTTAACTACCTCATCATTGACCATCAACCACATACTGTTTTCCCCCGTGGGCCTGTTTTCTATTGACATTTTGATTCAGCATAGCAAGACAACAAAAGAGCAACCAGTAACAACAATGGTGATTCTGCTCCATTTAGACCATAATTCATTTATATCTGTTGCTGTTTTGGTACGTCCTTTTGCAGAGACTTTAGACCTGAGACTTTAAGCACACTATAAAACTAAGACCTGAGAACCTAGTTTCAACTTTAAAGCATTTTTCAAGAAATAACAGTTAAAGGTACAGGAAGACACACTCAAAACACAGCTGATTCACATCATCAGAGCTGTGTGTGTCACTATATATGTGTAAGATATGGTTGCAGTAGAAGGAAACAGCTCATGTTACTAGACTGTGATATTTAAGCCTTATCTGGATCAAACAGGTCAGAGGAGCACAGATAAAAACACACCTTTTATATGGGATGACCTGATCTGGATTCTGCTACTCTTCATGTTTTGTACTGTTCACTTGTTCTTCCATATTTTAGTTATTGTTGGGATGTATGGGGCAACGCTTATATGACTAATACAAGCCCTTTGTATGTGTTATAGAAAAGAGCAATTAGACTTAAAAATAAGGTGAATTTTAGAGAACATACTAACAGTTTGTTTATCAGCTCCTATTTGTTGAAATTTCAAGATCTAGTTAACTTTAAAACATTATTATTTATGTTTACAGCCAGAAACAGATTATTACCTGAAAACTTACAGAAGTTGTTTGTGTTTACATCTCATGAGGAGACTCATAGACGGAAATTTAATTTCAAAAGTCCATATGCACGCACTACATTAAAGCAAATGTGTGTTTCAGTTTCTGGAGTTACACTTTGGAATTCTCTGGATGATGATATAAAATGCTGCTCTAATATTTTACAGTTTAAAAGAATGTTAAAAGGTAAAGTAATGGGGAACTACAAACTCATCCAGTAAATCTGTATTTGATTGTTCATTGTTAAATTTGTTGTTTGGTGAAAAGAGAAGGTGATTACCAACGGGTTAGCCGTCTGGTTTAGTGGTAGATTATGTTGTGATTAAGGGGAGGGGCAGGTATTATAAGTTTTTCTTCTTCCTGCTCTTGTTTGTTCATGGACAGTGTGTACTGTATTTTGTGAAGATGTGTATCGAATATGTTGTGTTGTATAACACTGAAGTGAGCAAATACAATTCTTATGAATGAATGAATCTGCTCTACCGTCAGCAGAGGTCATTCCTGTAGAGCAGGGGTGTCAAACATATGGCCCGTGGGCCAAAACTGGCCCGCCAGAGGTTGCAATCCGGCCCGCGGGATGACTTTGCAAAGTATAAAATGCAGGGAAGACATTAACTGCAATTTTTCAATAAAAGTAACTATTTCAAAATGTGTCATCTGGGGGGAGCGCACCTGAACAGCTCTCTAGAACTTTTTTGCTCAAAGTGAGGAAAAGGAATATTTGCAGTTTGTATAATTTGGTTGAATTTCATAGACTTTTTAGAGCATTTAAAGATCAAATCAACACAAAAGTTTAGGTATATGTAGAAGCGGTGGATCCACCATTTTTGAAAGGAGCCTCATATCGTGCGTGTGCTTACCATACGTGTGGGTGTGCCATAGGTACGCTCACTAGCACTACATACCTTCATACAACACTGTCAAGCAAGAAGACTGTTCATGCTGGAGCAGGGGGGGGCAAAATAGTCAACTTTACCTTCTTTATTATTATAATCTATCTGTTCTTTTGCAGTAAACATTACACACTGTGTTAGGTTATTAGGAAACCTGTGCTCGGTGTGTTTGCAGCAGGTTTCAGTGCTTAACGAATATCATATTTGGCCACACTGAGACTCATCATAGCAAAAAATTCAACAGCTGTTTTGGTAAAAAATATAGTTCATTAAATGTGACATTTTTTAGAATGTATTTGTACTTTTTTGCGCTAAAACAAAGGGAAAAATTTAGAGGTGTTGTTATTTACAGGTGTTGGGATTTTACTGGTCCGGCCCACTTCAGATCAACTCGGGCTGTATGTGGCCCCTGAACTGAAATGAGTTTGACACCTATGCTGTAGAGCCCCATGCCTCACAGTAAGAGGCTGAAGTTTAGCATCAGACTCTCAGTTTATACTGAGGGTGAGAAATCTGTATATCTTGTTGTACTTATGTATCTCTCTCCATGTTTATAGATAGTTTACAATGCTACTTCACCACCACTGGAAAGCTTTTTATTTTGAAACTCCACTCCTGGCAAATCGGCAGAACCCCTTGATCTCTTCACAACTCATACTTAACAGTCCCTCCACGGTATACTGCTTTTGCACTACATGTTTTTTCATTCACAGCCATCAAATGTCTGAAAGCTTCCAGCTGAGCTTAAAATTTGCACAGACTTTGTTTTTTCCCCATCAAGATAAAAACAAACAGAATTTAAGCAACCAATTATCCTAATTTAATTTGACTTTCAGAATTGTGTTTGTAATAAATTATAAGTTAACAGTTATACAGTTTGAGTGTATTGGTTTTTATATGCTGTTGTGTGTTTGTAGCTGTCTGTATGATTGTTGGTGTAACAGAAATACTGTCAGGGCTTTGAATGTAAATTAATTTATTTAGTTTGAACTTGTACTCAACAACTAAAGAGGAACTTAAATCAACTCTTCTTGGTGAAGTTTGAGGTTTTTCAGTAAAACCAAGAATTGTTTGCATTCACAGAGTATCAGAACTGTCTGATCTCAATAAAATACAAACACATTTAGTGTTTCTTTTGGTTGCAGCTCAGGAGTTTCTTATTAAACTCTGGTTCTGCATGGCTAAAGAGAAAGATATGACAGCATACCAGAAACAGTGCAAAGCTGAAGTGTAAGTGTGTCCTTTACCTCTTCGTTCAGTGGTAACAACCATGGCTTCCTGCTCTTCCCCCCAGCCCACAGCAGTACGAGCAGTGAGCCGGAACACATAGGTCTGTTCAGGGGAGAGTCCTGTGACGGTAAACTGTCGGGCGTTGGAGCCCACTTCCACTGTGGTCCAACGCTGAGGGTCCCTGATATCCAGGCGGTATGAGATCTGGTAGCCTGGTGAGGGACAGAAGGAAAAGTCAGACAGAGGAGGGAGAAATCTGTGTGAAGTCTGTGTGTGGATGTGCTTCTGTGTTTGTTTTGGTGGCCTACTTTAGATCACAGAGCCCACAGGAATCAAAGACTGCACAATATGAGGGAGGAAAAAAAGGCTGAAACAACCACACAGTACCATGCACTACACATTCTCTTTTTACCTCAGCAGCACAAAAAAACTTTTTTTTCCTGCAGTTCCTGAAACTGTCCCCATCTGTTCTGAAGAATATTAAATCCATGCAGCTTTTTTGCTATTAGTATTACTGTTTGTGTATTACAGACAGGTTTCATAAAGCTACAACGAAAAGTCATAATGCTCTTATTAAACAGCTAATTTCAGAAGCCATTAGCTATGTTTTTTTCAGGACATTGTACAGTGTGCCTTTAGTAACTATGGGCATTAAATGAAGCCATCAGTAAGTGATAAATTACTTCTGTCTAAAACTATTACCCTCTTCGTCTGTTGCATTGTTGCATTGGGACCATGAGTTCATAAGTAATACAAAGCAAAATCCTCCCCCCCCTTCCATGTTTGCAAAATACCCACCATCATTTCTTGATCCATTACAACCATTGAAAAGCCCAGTTATCTGTTTTTAGTGAGTCTTAGTTTCACTGTTAACAGTAAGTCATACAGAGGCTTCACTCGAGTTTACTCAGTTGTATGAACCCAAAAAAGAAACCAACTTCTTAGGTCTTAACAACATTATGATGTAGATTTGTAAAAAGAAAAGATGCAAGTTTTGTCGGTTTAGACCTCAATAAGGGAAGAAAACACTTTGTATAATGCTTTTTCTTGTTTTTGTTTTTGAATGGAGGTCGTATTAATTGATACTTTCTGATGCATTCAAGGAAATATGAAATTTCAGCACTTCAGCACTGGCTTTCACCACACAGAAGCAAGAAGATGTGCTACTCAAATTACATTTTTTGGTTGAAAACTACGGTGGCCCTAAAGGACAAAACAAATTTACAAAAGATGAAACACTTACAAAGTTGGAGACAAATTTACATTTTGGAAAACATTTTTACATTTTATAAAACAAAATTACATCAGCAAAACACTTTTACCAAGGCCAAAACAGTTTTACATTTTATAAAACAAAACTACAAAAGGTGAAACACTTTTACAAAGTTGGAGACAATTTTACAAATGATGGAACACTTTTACCGTTAAGTCTGACTCCTTTTAGCCTGACTCCGTTTAGCCTGAGGCGATGTGGTCTGAGGCCGTTTCATCTGAATTCTGACACATGATGAAGGTTTGCAGAGATATGACAGAGCTTTTCCGGAGACATGATGCTTTTTCATCTGAGGTCTGACACCTCTCTCTGAGACCCGAGGATGTCCTAATATGTAAACCATATCCATCTCCGTTTGGTTTCACTCCATCCAAACAAACTCAATGACCCCTCACTCGATCACTTCCGGATCACTTCCGGTATTTGTTACATTCCCTTTCCGTAAAAATGAAATGGTAATTTGTTTCAGAAATGGTAAAAGTGTTCCGTCATTTGTAAAATTGTCTCCAACTTTGTAAAAGTGTTTCACCTTTTGTAGTTTTGATTTATAAAATGTAAAAATGTTTTGGCCTTGGTAAAAGTGTTTTGCTGATGTAATTTTGTTTTATAAAACGTAAAAATGTTTTCCAAAATGTAAATTTGTCTCCAACTTTGTAAAAGTGTTTCATCTTTTGTACATTGGTTTTGTCCTTCAAGGCCACCATAGGAAACAGATTGTTAGCTGCTCTTGTCTGCAGATATCTGTATATAAAAAAAAATATATTGTCAGATTACTGGGCTGTTGTTACATTGTAATGTGTTCAACCTGCTTTTGCTCTCCATACAGACTGTTTTTACAGTATACACCAATGCCTACTTATACCTGTCTGGTCAGTGATACTCAGACTACAACATACCACAGACAGACACCAGAATACTTCCCATACTAACATCCAAAACTCTACAATTTCATACAAGAATCTGAATCTGTAAATTAAATACCATCCAAGGGTTGCAGCACATGAACTGCCTTTCCCCAACAGTTATATAAACATTATATAAACATATACGTTCCTCTCTCCAACCCCTTAGCCATGAACCCTGCTGTACATAGATTGTGTGTGTCTCCTTCCATGAGCAGCCTTCAACACACACCCACACTTACACAGACACACACAGACACACAAAGACACACTCACTCACACACACACACACACACACACACACACACACACACACACACACACACACACACACACACACACACACACACACACACACACACACACACACACACACACACGAACCCACTGATCCCTGGTATAGCTTTCCACAGGCCACTGGCCCTTTACAAAGGCTCTCAATGTGAAGATTTTATTTTACACCAAATACACACAAGCACAAATTCAACCAAACACACAAGGTTGCAAAGGTGATTGGTTCACAGCAACAAAGTTTTGATGGTAATATGCGCAGAGGCACATAATCTGGTTGTGTGGGTGATAATCTCATGAGATAGTCTGATTGTATATTAATGTGAATGCAGCGTGTGGAAGATTATTGGATAACAGCAAGATAACAAATCCTCTTGCATCCAAACAATTGGGTCAGAGCACGGCATTATCTTCTGGGCTGAATATCATTAGGACACGGCTGCTATCAGATACATGAGGCTGAATCTTCATTACAAAGTCACTGTGTGATTTTAGAGAAAGCCTGTCTTGGTTTTTCACTCAAAAGATGTGACAGATTTTAAATGCTGCTTCTGAGCTTCAGGCAATCCAGTGTGTGTCTATACAAACTTTGTTTGTAGCTACTCAATGCTCACTGGCCTTGTCTATGTTAATGAAACTAACAGCAGCAGAGACAACTGCTGACTAACGCTCTACTACAAAGGCCCTCAGAGCCAAAGCTTGTATTTCATAATTAGAATAAAAAGGCTTTTCACTCCTACAATCTTAATTGATTTGGTTAACATTTCACAGTTTCCTTTAAGTGCTTAATGGATTGTTTTGTATTGCATTTAGATTAGATTTGATGTTCAGTAAGCCCTGAAGATGAACTAAATGGCAGGATTATGAATGTATTAATTGGAGTAAGTGAGAATAATGATGACTTGATTTAATGCACTAATTTGCTCCTGTGTTTACTTCTACTGCTCTCATTTGTAAAATCTTCTTAATGTTTTCCTCTTGTATATAGAAAACTATCATCCATGCATCCCTGATTTAACTACCACACTAATAGATTGCTGGAACCTTTTATTGTCTTCTGTCTGAATGCCCACAGTGCACAGGATCTTTTATCTTGCAGAATTAAAAACGTATATATTAATTGTTGCAGAATACTACTTTGAAAGATGGTCTATCAAAATCTGCGTTAAAAACAATTTTGTGCTAACGTGTATTGAAGCACTTTATGGAGGCAACGGGCATCAAACTGCAATGAACTGCCAATTAAACTTCCTAAAGAGAGGAAGTGTTGAGATGCTTTTCTTTGAGCATTGCACTGAGGGACAGCAGCATAAATCATTAAGTATTCGGCCATGTTTAGTATGCAAACTGACTTCCTTGAGTTCAAAATATTGATGATGTTATGTCTTGACATACTACGTCCTCAAGCGTGATTATAATGAGTGTAAAGTATGGAACTGGGATAGGTCTTGTATTTGCCAAAGGGGTATTTGACCATGTGTGGGTGTATTATATTCATGGGGAGGCCATGTGAAAACACAAATAGCTTGCTGCTTGTGCCAGATTAGATTTGTGAACCTTCTGCGGTCCTTTGTCTCCTCTGTCCACCTAATGTGTCAGTCCCCTATGGGTCGGGTACCCAAGGAGAAATGATGCAGACTGGGCCATAAAGAAGCTGACACACTACAGTTATTTGTATCTACATAAACACACACACAGAAGCACACACAAACATACACACCGACTTTCTCAGCAAGGACACAGCAGGACTGCATGTCCATGTGTCTCTGTGTGATCGAGAAGAGAGAGAGAGGAGGAGAGAGAGAGAGATGCACTCCTACTACTACCTCTGTCACACTAAATGTCCTCCCCCCTTTACTGTACAGTCACACATCACTCATACTGTCCCACTCCTTTCCCTCCCCCACTGAGAGGACAAACACTTCCCCTTTCTCCCCCCCTTGTGCAACATGCACACACACACACACACACACACACACACACACACGCACACGCACACACACACACACACACACACCTGTCCCTCCTTTCACCTCCATACATCTTCTCTCTGCTGTCTCTCCCCTTCTGTTCCCTCTCTTTCCACCTCAGCCAGCTCTAGCATTCTTCTCATCTCTCTTTCTCTCCATTAATCCGCTCTTTCTGATTCACTCTGTATGCTGTGATTTGCAGTTTCATAAACAAGTGATATGTGTTTGTGTAAGTATTCGGTTATGTATGCATCAGGGAAGGTGTCTTGCCTCAGCAGCTATATTCGCCTTTTCCTAGGTATAAACTCAATCACTCTCTCTGTCTCTCTCTGTCTCTCTCTCATACACACCTACGTGTGCACACATAAACACTTACAAACCTCAGCACTGTAATGGGGAGTATAGAGAGCTGACCCTTGTTTGAAAGCTAAAAACAGCATCAGCTCTTTTCCATTTTACAGTTTTTACTTCCTCTCTTCCCTTGAAAGATCACAGAAATGTGAGTGTGTATTTTTGGGCACGTGTGCCTGTGCGTGTGTATGTATTTAAAACTGCTAAGTCATTCTATCTTTAGGCCGGGCTCTGTCCCGATCTGCTTTAAATAAGTCTTTTGTCAGTATAAGCAGAAAACAAACATTCAGGTTTCTATGTTGCTTTCAAATATCTGGTTTATTGTCTGTGTGTGTGTGTGTGTGTGTGTGTGTGTGTGTGTGTGTGTGTGTGTGTGTGTGTGTGTGTGTGTGTGTGTGTGCTTGTGTTTGATTTCTTACCTAGTATGATGCCATTTGGGTTGGTGGGTGGCTGCCAAACCACCCTAACTGATGACAGTCGAACTTCTGGAAACATCATCCTGACAGCAGGACCTGGGGCTGGAGAGACAAATAGAGACGGACGTTGGCAGTAGAATGAAAGTATAATAAAGAAAAAGAAAATCAGTTTATAACATGGTAATAAGAAAGACATTATTGAATCTTGAGCCACTATATTATAAATACTTAGGTTTAGAGTTACATATGCTTTCCACACACTCACATGGAGTGATACAGTTATACATTTTTAAATGTCACTTCTAACAGAAACAAGTAAAAACAGTCATTTTCTGTTGATAGACAGTCTTTTTAATGATAAAATGAAGGATAACTGTTCAACACGCAGACTGTATAAGAAATAGACAACACAACAGTTCCATAAAAGTGAAACCAAAACATTCTGAGCCCCTCCTTCCACTGGCTGGCTGCATTATAGGCCAGAAAGCCCTCCCCATCCATGTTAACACATGGTCACACTAATAAAGCAAAATATCAAACTTGATTTCTGTCATGCTGATTTATGTCCTGGAGTACATTTTAATATGAGAAGGTTTACTTTTAATGAGTTATGTGATGCTAATAAAAGGGGTATAACACCATGATTGACAGCTCTGTTGACAAATAAACATCCTGCCATGCTGTATGCATCAGATTAGAAGAGTATGGGAGGAACAGTGAGAGAAAGCGTAATGAACACTCACATAAGATTCACTCAAATTTCCATAACCATGAGAGTCCACTTGAAATCAACACAAGAATCTATTCTGATGTAGACTGGAGGGTCTCTGACATTTCATTGGTGAGTTAAATGTGTTTTGGTTTGCGGAGGGGGCGTGATGTCAGTTCAATGGCTCCACCAGCCGGATGACTTCTGTGCATGCCTTGGCTCCAAAATACATCCACCGATCAATATGTCAGCACTGATTGTGGTGGTATTTTGGATTCATTTTTTACAACTGGAGGAGATGGAGGCACTTTGTCCCTATTTATTCACAGTCAATGGTTCAATGCTACAAAATAGAAACCTGGTAAGTGTGCACGTGTAGAGTATGGATAAGTGTGTGACTGGTAGTCAGGATGAAGGTTCATTATACATCGTGGGGAATTGACTTCCCTGTTTTTGTTTCATCCTGAAATGAGAAAAACTTTTCAAACGTGACGCTGGTAGATAGAGGACCAGTGTGTGTATGAGAGTGTGTGTACCTGTTTGCATGTCTGTGAGTGTTTCTCATATTTAACAGGAGAAAACTAGGTTCATGGCACCCCAAAAATGTAACCATGGAGTTGGTGGCTGACAGGAGGTGGTGGCTGACAGGAGAATTTTGACCAATCTGTCGTCTTTGATGGACATTTCTTTTCTATATATATTCTTGTTGAAATTCTTGTACTGTAAACCTTTTTGTTTGCTGCTGTAACTCCATGAATTTCCCCGTTGGGAATGAATAAAGGATTATCTTATCTTATTTTATCTTATCTTATCTTATCTGAAGAAATCTGCACACATGTAACACACCAGCACGCACACACAGTGTGTTCTCCATGTGCTGGCTGTAGAGGTGTCTGAGGGGGGAGCTGAGTATAATCAGTGAAGTGATGGAAAGAGACCGCAGCTGTGCAGACAGTCATGGTATAAATAGAGGAAAACAGCTCCAGAGGTAAGAGGAAGACTTACAGTAAGTGTTAAACAAAGTAAAGAACAGAACGATTGGTGTTTAGACATCTTACCATCCTCTTTGGTTCTTAGCAGTATGGGGTTGCTGGGTGGCCCGTCACCCAGCCGTGTGTATGCCAGCACCTGCAGCGAGTACATTGTGTATTTCTGGAGTGCCCCGAGGAGCAGTGACATGCTCAACTCTCCTTCTGTCACCTGAACGCTGGGAGGACCTTCTGAATCTTTCTCGCTGTACAACACCTGGACACAGACACACAAAACAGGCATACACGTTAGCACAAACAAAAATGTAATTAAATGCATGCTATTATGACTATCAATATGTTTATAACAAAAATATATCATGAGAGTAATTTGTGTTCATTTTGATGCCTATTTCCTCCTGACCGTGATGTTTTATTCTACAGTGATTGTTTATCTGTTCTGGTCCACTGTCACTACTCTCTGCTATTCTTGGTCAGGGCAGGCAGCTATTCCAGGTGAAAGAGCTTGAAAAACTACACAAGATGACAGTATGTCACTTTTGTTTTCTTGCATCCACAGAGAATAAAGTTTCATAATAAGGCATCATGTCTTATTGATGTGTTTTAACCAATAATGAAGTTACTGGCACACAGGGACTTAAGAGTATTGCTCTTACACCTGTGCCCACGAAAGACAAGAAAAGAAAAAAACAACTAATCTGCTTGCACGGTGCTTATATTGGCAAAAGGAGTATGTGTGGAGATCTGCTTTTTCTTGTCTTTCTCTCACTGAATTTTACATGTGCATGAACTCCCTGGCATGTCAGTCTTGAAGGAAAATGTCAGCCTTTAAGTGAAAAAAAAACAGGAACAGATAGAAGTCATGTGTGGCGAGAGAGCTATTCAATATCTACAAGGGGGATGGAAGGTGTTGAAAGTTGCTGCTGGCAGCCACTTCCCATCTATTAACATGGAAGCCTTCCTGCTCAGTGTGATCCTCAGGAGGCCATAAAACACACTGATGGGGAGTGTGATGTGCTTGAGGCACGGTGGATGATATGACCTGAATTTTACACATTTTAAAAACACTGGTTGGTAGGGGGTTTCTATCACTCTGTCACAGAGCGTTTCTATTCTGTAAGTATTTATAACACAACCATGTCCACACAATTGAGGATACATTTCCTCCCCATTAAAAGCTGTGAGTCTGCTGTGTTTTGTTTGGGAGGTGATTAAGAGCTTAACTCAGAGCCACTTTTATATTAGCGGACATATTTTGCATGAGATTTCCCTTTGTTCGTTGGAGCACATCTGAGCCACCGAGCAAAAATAGCAAAAGTATAAAAGATACAGATAACTGCTACACGGCTTCTCTTTACTTTAAAATCAAACACGAAGGTGGAGTACATTTTAATAAACCCCTGGGGTTGTGCGTGGGAGCCTGAAAAAAGCGGGTGGAACCATGCTGAGAGAGGAGGGATGTGACTGCTGGTAAGTGGTGCACTCAGGCAAAAATGATTGCACCTTGCACTCTGTCATCAACAGTATTTATCCAGCTTATTCTTAGAATGCTGCTCGTCAGAGTGTGTCAACTATTCACCATCCTGGAGGCTCCTGCAAGACAGACTCATCTGTCTGAGTCTGGAAGTACAAGACAATGATGAGCTGTAATTCACCAGATATGGATAGATTGAAGCTTTGTTGCTTCAGTGTGTCACAACTCTGGACTTTAGTATTAATGAAGAAGATTCATATCATACATTTAAGTCACCTTCTCCTTCTTAAGCCTTGGTTTCAGCTTTAAATTTCAAAGACGTAAATCACCTTCAAACACCATCCAGCTTTGTGGGTTGTTGTCCATATTTCAAAAATTAATAATCCAGCCATTGTTTCTGCTCTAACATGATACACACTGCTGTTTTATGAAGGGGTATTAAAAATTAAAGCCTCTCTCATATAAATGCGCACACTTACTCACACGCCCCCAAACGTACTTACTTCAGTCGAGTGCTTTTCACAGCATAAATGTAGGTAAAAACAAACTCAAGCAGTTGCAGGCTATTACGTCATATACTCCTGCTCCATCCATATTTGTGTGTGTGTGTGTGAGAGAGCGTGCGTGAGTGTGTGAGCGTGTGTGAATGTGTGTGTGTGTGTGAGCGTGTGAAGGTGTTAGAGGAAGTGATAATGGGTTGAGTACAGAAAGTGATAATGCCAGGGTGGAATTGTTTGT
Organism: Notolabrus celidotus; assembly: GCF_009762535.1. Classification (NCBI taxonomy): domain Eukaryota; kingdom Metazoa; phylum Chordata; class Actinopteri; order Labriformes; family Labridae; genus Notolabrus; species Notolabrus celidotus. The sequence goes on from NC_048278.1 coordinate 27,833,996, forward strand.
GTTTGTGTTTGTGTGTGTGTGCGTGTGTGTGTGTGTGTGTGTGCGTGCGTGCGTGCGTGCGTGCGTGCGTGCGTGCGTGTGTGTGTGTGTGTGTGTGAGAGTGTGTGTGTGTGTTTGTGAGAGAGTCTTGAATGCACCTTATATCCAAGTATAACCCCGTTCTTCTCTGCTCGTTGGAGAGCGGTCCATGTGAGGAGGATCCTGGTGGAGCTCATAGCCTCAGCCGTCACATTGAGCGGAGGTCCAGATGGAACTAGAAAACACAAACACACATACATTCACTGATTACTGACAGGAGACAATCACATCTGACAGTTCTACACTGACCAAATACAGACCACTCTGTCAAGTCTCTAAAGGGATCCTTTCTTTAAGGGTTTTCTTTGATAATATCAAAACAAACATACTGTAGTTATAAAGCAGGGTATATGACAGATTATTCTTATCAAAGACAGAACCAAAGAAGCCTGCAAACTAATTCTCAGTATGAAAAACAAAAAAATTAGGTCCAGCAACTATTTACTAATGACTTTAAACAAAGATGATTTGATTACATTGCTTTCCACATTGAAAATTAATCTGACAAACATTGTGATACTATAAGTGTGTTTGATTTCTCATGGTAATTTGAAAAGTTTCAGTCCATATTTGTTTCATTTGAATCAGTATGTTGTTTTTTTTATCTGTTATTTGTTTGTGCACATTTCTTACTGTATCACTTTTTTTGTAAATATACTGTAAATCTACTTAATTGTACTGTAAATTAATTCTGTACATGCTTTTCTTAGGATCATAATTTACTTTGAATTGCTCATAATAGTAAAATTACTATTTTTTATGCTTTTTATAGTTTGCACTATCCACTTTGCTGCTGTAACCAAGTGGCAACCTCCGGTCTCAAACTATGAAGCACATGCGGAAGTGTTATAAACTGCAATTCATCGAGAATCCGCTTGAGGCTACAGAAACACCGGAAACCACAAAGACACCAATTCAAAAAAGACGATCTTTGCAGCAGAAATAAACATGTTTACAGCCTGGTTCAAAAAACGGCTTGGCTCTTCGGAGCTAATATCTCTATCGGCACATACTGTAAGGGGGGTGAACTTTTTTCTAACGTGACTGCTCAGAAGATATTAAGATTATGAGTTTTTGCCCAAATAAGGAAATGACTGACTTGACTACCGGACGGGAACGCATAGCTGTTGGCTAGGAGGCTCAAACTCCGCCTCTTTATGTCACACTCTGCCTGGTTGAGTTCCGCATTTCCAATATGGCTGCCGCCGTCGATTGGCTTCAAAACAGCTCTCAGGAACAGATGGGTGACGTCACGGATACTACGTCCATTATTTATAGAGTCTATGGCTGTAACACTGAATTTCCCCGTTATAGGACGAATTAAAAAGGATTATCTTGTTTAATGATAAATGAGCGTTTCTCCGCTGACAGCTCATTGTTATTGTTGTCTCAGGTGCACTATTTGTGTATTTACGCTCACACAACCTACATCTACTATCAACACGTTTAGAAAAACAGAAAAGGTTATCCAAGCACAAAAAAAAGGAGCGGAGGTTGGTCACACATTTATAAAGACATCTGTGTGTCCTTGATTTAAAAGGCTGTTACTCCAAATAATATTTGATCAGACTTCACTCATTTTGTGACATCTGAGGATGAGACATAACTGACTAAAGATCCAGGGGAAATGCAGAGTGTGAACTTTAACACGATCCAGCAGATCTCCCTCGCTCACAATTGAAATGCATTAACCAGAGGGACAAAGATTCAGCTTCAGCTTGTTTTTAAGCCACATGGCCATCAGTGGATCTCCTTATGTTGCTCTTTCTGCTAACTAGTGCACTGACAGTGAATGTCTAATGATTCAGTGATCCACTATGATACACCACACTCACACACACACACACAAGCATGCAGCTCAGTGCTACTTTGCTCTCTATACCAGTCTTCGATTTTATCTCAATCTTTTTCCCTTCTCCTCCCTCTCTCTGTCAATCATCCCCTCACTGAAATGACCAGGAAGTGCTGAGGGCAAAGGAAGATGGTAGGACAAGAGGACACTCAGGGGAGAAAATCAGAGCACTTTACTTCTCACCTGTCAGTTTCCTCATACCTAGCTAAAAAAAACCACACCTCTGCTGACCATTTGGAACCAAGAAACAGGAATGAAGTGAAACGGGTCAGTTCTCGTACCAGATTCTGTAGTTTGTGCAGCGACAGCTTCACTCCATGGTCCAGATCCTATGGAGTTGTACGCCTGTATCTGGACCTGGTACTGGGTCCAGGGATTCAGGCCTCCTATTGTGGCCTCACTGGTTTCCCCCTCTCCCTCCACATCCTCAGTCCTGTCCTCCCCTTTGCTGTCTGTCATCCTCACACGCAGACGGTATCCCACAGTCTCTGGATTGCTGTTGTACTCTGACACTGGGAGAGGCTGGAGGGAAACAAAGGGAAGAACGGGCTGGAGATTAGAGGCGTGTTGGTGTTTATAATTAAATGGAAATAATGAAATAATGGTAGAATCCAGTCAAAATACTATGGGCATTGTTGTATCAAATCATATACTCTACATATGATGCCATTCATTCAACAACAGCCTAATAAATGAGGCTCAGTGTGCACAATTTTTGACATTGCAAGTATCTTATAACATGTCAGCACATGACAACCCAGTACTAGGAGAGATCCATTAGACTTTACTCTGACTGATGAAAGAAACTCTACACAAACAGAGAGAGAATTGAAAGAATGACCAAACAAGAAACCTGGATTTTATAGACAGATATCCTAATTAACACACAGAATCTTGTTGCCATATGAGAGAATGATGCCTTCAGATCCCTAGAGGATCACACATAGGCACCTTATGAGAGAAAATCATGTAATAAACAGACATCACTGGACAAGGACACATACACACACAGCTGTTTTATGTACATCAAATAAACACAGGCTCATATAACAGTGCACAAAGGTTGTTAAGTGCCGGGTCACACACAGGTATGTAAGAACAACTACAAACTATTGGAAACTCAAACACTTCTTGAAAATGTTTAATGTGAAATAACCAAAGTTGTTCCAGCTTTGGTGGAAAATTGTGAGAAATGTAGCACCACATAATTCATAGCACTGAGCTGATTGAGAACATGTATTTTTATGGATATTCATGGATCAGTGTCAGACCAAGGTACATTCTAAAAACCTTTTACTGTCATTTCTCCTTTGACACCCAATCGTCTGATCCTTTCCCCCATGACCCTCTTCTATCCTATTTTATTCACACTGTGTCATTCCCCTTTACTTACTTCCACTCTTATTTTCTGTCACCCACTCGTCCTTTTTCAGTACTTTTTCCCTGTCACCTCATCTTTTCTACTCTGCCCCTGAACAACCATGTCATTGTGCATTACAGCCACAACCACCTATTTTTCATGCTCTGAAATCACTTTAGTACGAAGTTCAGTGCGCTCAGAGTGTATCATTCAAGAGCAGATTTTCACCAATGCTGTACAGCAGTTACTCTGTGCTGTGCAGCAGATAAGGACGAGAGACAGCCTGCAGTTTTAAATACCCTGGTGATTTAGCTCAGCTTAGCATTTAGAAGCCATAATACAGAATGTCACATTAGCTTTATTACCCTTAATATGCAGCTTAGAATAATAGCCTTAGCTGAAACCATTGTGATGGTTCCATTACAGCGGAGAAACTAGCATAGCTCTGTCCGGGTGCTAAAATGCAGGTAAAATCCCATTAGCATGCTGCACAGGTAGCCCAGAGCACCTCAGTGTCTGTGTCTGATTTGACAAGCTCTTTTTCTCATTCCAACTCTTAAATGGAAAATACTCTGCTCTCCATTTATGTTATAATAGAAGATGGGAGGGGGAAGTAAAAGAGAGGGGGGAAGAAAGAGGGAGGAATGAAGAGCAAGTAAAAAGGGAAAATCAGTAAGGAGAAAATTATATTGCGGTTTTTGCTGCTAGCAATCCGCTCTGAGAATGGGAAATGTGACAGATCATAATAAGGAAAGACTCTGATTATAGGCTGTGAGGCAATCAACCTGTTCAGTCAACCTGTTCAGTCCTGCTTGTGGTTTATATACATGCCCACATGCACTGATGCTAAAATATGAACAAATAGATGCAGATTACAGCAACACAAAGAAGAACCCCTTCAGTTTATCAACCACTATTCAAAGACTGCCAGCTTCTCATGGGTTGCATATTTAAACGCATATCTGTGTGTCTCAGTACCTTCCAGACAAAGAACAGGCTGGTCTGCGCTGAAGACAGAAGGGTCAGGTTAGAAGGGTTTGTATCGGGGGCATCCTGCAGGGTTTGAATCAGCCGGGAGGGGGCGCTCATAGGACTGGAGCCCACTATGTTCACCTGCCGCATCCTGAACCTGGGGAGCACAGAGAGCACAGTTTGAGGAACACTTTACTTGATTGTACGTCTCAAGTAAAGTCCTGAAGGGTAAGAATAAGCTTGTTTGATATCATAGTGACATCATCACCATCATCATCATCATCATTAATCTCCACTAGCTTGGAGACAGCACACTTATAAGAACAAGACTGCCTTAACCCTCCTGTTATGTTGCGGGTCAAATTGACCCTTTTTAAAGTCTATTTTAGGCAAACCAGCTAAATGCAGCATAAAAATCTGGGCAGCATGTGAAGATGTGTCGTGTTAATTCATCAACATCACTTTATAAAAATAAAAAAAATAAAAATGTAAAATAAAATAAACAAAAATCTATGTCATGTAAAACTATTGTATTTATATTTAGGGCTTTCCAATGTACATAAACAAAGTTTTAACATTAATCTTAATGAAAAACAAGTGAGATATCCTCATTGAACCATGATCTGTGAGAATTAAAGAACACCAATGGACTAAATCTAGATTTAAATGGTTAGTAATGGAGTTAAAAATGAGATTAAAACAAATGTGTATTGGGATTTTTGGGTTTCTGACACTTATGGATAACTGAATATGCCCCGGGTCAAATTGACCCAGGAACATTATTGCTGTTCCAGAGAAACAAACATAACAGGAGGGTTAAGTAATGGGGTAAGTAAGTTATGAATTAGTTGTGACCTGGCAAACACTATCTGAAAAAAAGAGAATAAAAATACTAACATGATACTGCATTATGGGTAATGTAGGGACACAGTTTTGTCTTTATTGGATGGGAAAGCTGGAGAGAGACATGAAATGTGGGAAGTAGAGAGTGGGGGAAGACATGCAGCAAATGGTTGAGGACTATAGCTTCTGTATATGGGGGCGCGCTTACATGGCTAGGCAAACCGTGCCCCTCATTCAACAGATTTAGGGCTCTCTCAGCTTCCAACTCTTTGATTTTGACTTATTTGTTATAAATCTGTCTCTTTAGTGTCCTAAAACTTAATGACAGCATGACCCTGAATTGCTGGAGTACATTTTTCAACACACAATGGAAGAAAGAAATACGTCAGAGACAAAAGATATTGCCTGTAGTGATCACCTAACCAGCAGACACAATGTATAGTTGCACACAATTAAACAGCTCATGTCAACTCAAGAGCAGTATGACGGAAAAATAAACTTTGGACTTCCTTTAATGGTGTCTATGATATTGGTATTAGTGAAGAAATACTATCAGTTAGTGGCATAATTGAGCTGCAACTCTCCACTAAAGGATAACAAAGACCATTCATATAAAGTTAAGTTTTCAAGAGATTCATTCAGAAAAGGAGCAACAACTGTACAGACATGCTGACACAAACATACACACATGCAGCCATGAGGGAGCATTTGTTACTTTTGGTACTTCTTAAAGCTGCCATGCTTCAGTGTGTGTGTCCGTGATAAAATGTGCGAGCGTGCAGGGTGTGTGAGAGAGACTTCATCTAAGAGTTCTTGTCTCTGTATCGGGAGATAGAGAGCAGGGCGTGAAGAGGGACTTAAAGTCAGGGATGACATACATAGACAAGTGCATCACGGCGTCTAACGTCTCAATGGTGTCGCCTGTGATAACATAATCCCTGAGTGTGCACACACACACCTCAATCCCATTACAGGTGAAGACAGGTACACAAAGAGCAAGAGGCTGAGATAGACGGATTGACTGATGCATAGAGTCGATAGATGGAGAGATTGATCGAGTGCTGTTGAGCGTGACCATAGGTCAAGTATGTTAACCACTTGAGCTGGGGTTTACAGATACCTCCTCCTCCTTTCTTTCCTCTTCTCCTCGCTTCTTATCCTTTTGTTTTCTCGCTCCTCAATACTCTCTCCTCCCCTTCCTGTTCCCTCATCCCCTTCTTCTCCCCTGCCCTCACCCCCCTCCCCCCCAGCTACTTGCAGGGGGGTAATAAGGATCTGCATGGAGCAGCTGTGAAGATGCTGACAAACAGAAAAGTCTCAGATGGGACTGTCGGTCTTTGTGTCTGTGTGATTTATCTAACTTCACTTTAGTCTTGCAATACTGCAGAAACTTGCAGAGACAGAGATGTATGTGAGTGACTCTTTGTGTGTGTATGCGGCAGCACTTCACCTGTACTGGGTGAAAGGAGTGAGGTCGGGGATCTCCAGCATGTCTGCATCTGGCTGGTTGTCTTTCTGGTAGACAACTCTCCACATGTCTGTCTTTCTGTCCTCTTTCACTACCTGTTGAAAAGGAAAATGTTAAAGCATATTTTTCCACATACTTTGTTTAAAAAATGAGCAAATACAGTTTTCATTCACAAACACAGATGCACACCTGGCCTTCCACAATCCACTGGGATATGGGGGTCTTGCCATCAGATCCAGGGCGGAACCGAATTGTTGCCGTCCGAGGGCTGATGTTGGAGATGACCAGGTTAGATGGTGCACCAGGAAGTTCTGCAGACAGAAAACAGATAGATTGTAAAAAAAAGTTTCAAAAACTACTGTTGTCAGGCGGCAAGCATAGGAAGGTCCCTTTCCATCAATACATATGTGTTCACACAAAACCTTTATCTGACAAGACCTTAGAGAATGTACTCATCATTATGTTATGAAGTCAGAAGTCTCTGTCCCTCTTTCCAACCCTAACTCAATCCAGGCAGATGTCTGTCTAACATGAGTCTGGTTCTGCTCAAGGTTTCTGCCTGTTAAAGGAAGTTTGTCCTTGCTGCAGTAACTTGCTAAATGCTGCAAACTGCTCTACTCATGGTGGATTAAGATGAGATCAGATATTATCAGTCCTATATATCAGTCTTACCCTGTCTTGATGTTGGGTCTTGTTGGGTTAATATTTAAACATAGAGTATGATCAAGACCTGATTTGGCCCAAAATAAATATTGATTGATTGATTGAAGTCTATGTGCTATATATTTTTTACGTTTCAACAGAGAATCAAAATAGAGATCAATAGAAATGAAGAACAACAAGATTGTTAAGGCTTTTTTGTAAATGCTTAATAAATATATGTCTAATGCAAATAATAATAATAATAATAATAATACATTTGATTTAAAAGCACTTTTATCAACACTCAAGGCTACTTTACAGAGGGATTAAAACACAATAAATAAAATAACACGATAGAATAAATAAAAACATCAAGCAAAGTAATGCAGTTAGAATAAAGCAGTGGAAATTAAACAGAGAGTGCTGAAAGAATTAATAAAACTGCAACCTGGCTTACCTCTATTCATACCTCTATACAAATGATACACTTGCACTGACATACAGTATATGTATATTTATGTCTGGACACACATAAATACGCGCGCACGCACACGCGTGCACACACACACACACACACACACACACACACACACACACACACACACACACACACACACACACACACACACACACACACACACACACACACACACACACACACACACAGTGGAGGGGAGGGAGAGTGGGTATTGACATGCAGCACAAAGCCTTGGGTTGGAATTGAACCCAAGCTCTCCGCTTTAAGGGCTTTAGCCTCTGTACATGGGGCGCCCAACTTAACCAACAGGCCAAACTGGCGCCCTGACAAGTGTAAAAACATATTGACAATAAAATGAGAAAAAGACAGAATAAAGTTGGCTTAATGTCTAAAGGACCAAGAGGGTATCAAGCAGGAGTTAGCCAAGAAATGGTCTCCAGTGCCTTCGTGTGTGCTCATGTGTCAGTGCTTGTATATAAAAAAGCTATATAAAATATTGGCCGCAAAGAAAAGAGTTAATTTTACTAAAGCGCAGGCACTTATGCCTCGGTTGTATATCTCTCTGTCAGAGGATTTTAATGCATATTTTCAAGGCCGACAATCCAGTAGAGAGGGATAAATCTGTACACCAGCAGGGGCGAGAGGTGAATTAAATGCACAGTTCACTAAAGTCTATTTAAGGCCAATAAATGTCTGAGTAGGCAGCAAGCTTCATGAATTATGCTTGACCCATTCTTATTCTAACATTGTTCCATCTCTGTAGCATTAACAAGTAATGGGAACGCACAATGTGGTTGACCAGCTGTGGCAGACTGCACGGTACGACCTCGCTGGAGGGAAGAGAGTCTGAAAATGTGTGAGGGCTCAGCCTAGAAATGATCGGTTTGGTTCATTGGTTGGTTTTATGAGTCTTATCACTTTTCTCAAATCCCTTTTCACCTTAAAGATTTAAATATTCAATCAAAGAGGAAACATCTAGAATTTGAAAATGAAGCCAAAATGAAGTGCAACAAACTGTAGTTCCTCACATAGCAGCTCTGTTTAAGAAATGTCTCCATTTATTTAAAGTATGCAGAGGGATTTTTAAATAAATCACACAATTGAATATTTTTTTTCCTCATGCATATTATTTATATGTATATGATTTGAGTGATAGCCTTTGATAGCTATGAGCTGTCTGTTTGGTGTCACCTCAGCTAATTTGTGTCACTGATATCTCAGCCGTCTATGTAGTGTTTCAATTTTTATGCAAACTTCAGACAAATGATCCAGCTTGGTGTTTTGTCAGTAGTATTAATGAACTGTCTGAGTAGTCTTGTCTCTAGCTTATTATTGAGTGAAATCGCACTGTATAACTCCAGGCATCCAGGTGGCATTTCAGAATTTGTGAGTAACTTTTCAGTCACAAACTGGACAATATTTTCATATCCAAAGTCTAGTAGTTCTTTGTATCTTGCAGTTTCCTTTTACCATAAAAGTACTGGTCAACTAAGTTGATGAGGAAGCATAATTAGAGTAAATCTAATCCACAGCTGGCAAAGGGTTCTGATGGAACAATATCAATACTTGGAAAAGAACAATAGAACTCCAGTTCACAGTACAGAGCAAATTTGCGAACAGCAGCAAAAATGAAGCAGCTAAAGTTTGTCTTGGCGTGCACTGCCAAAGAAATTTACTGAATTAATGTTTCAAAAGCTGCTTTTGTCTCATTTAAGCTGCACTGAATTTGGTCGACAACAAACAAACAGGTGATTCGTATTATTTTCTCTCTCAGTGAGGGTTTTGTGAGGCTGGAATAAGTCAAATCAGAAAACACTTCTATCAGGAAAAAATATAACAATGAAAGTTTAAAATTTCATCTCTCAAAGGCCACAAACGCTTCACAGTGTGCTCAGAATAGACTTCCACTGGTGAACTGAATAAGCACTGATTGGGAAGGCAGCTCATCTGACAGCATCTCTGGTCACTCAGGTTAAAGTCCTGTGGCCTGTTGCACCAGCTCTGTTTACGCTGTGTTCTAAGTTAGGATGCAAAGTCCACTCTCAAGCATACGTTGAAACTAGTTAGCTTGTAACTTAAGTTGTTTCATTGTTTGGTTGCACCATGCAGACATAAGGTTCATACAATGCAAAAACTCAAAATCTTACCAAGTGAAATTGTCTCATTTTCAGTCAAAATGTCTTATCCCACTTCATTTAAGATACATTTACTTAACAAGTAACATTTGAGCAAGATAGAGGGACTTGTTTTAAGACAATGCATCTTAAATATCTTGTTAAGTCAAAAAATCTTGTAATGATCTTTTTTTTTTTTTTTTGTAATTTAGAAGAAACAAGGTTTACTTAACATTTCATACATTTTTCAAGCTGAGGTCTTATTTTTAGAAGACGGATAATCTTGTTTAAAGACAAATCCTTTACTTGATTTAGTAAATGCATGTTATTGGAGAATCTATCAAAAAACAGCTCCATTGATAAACGAAAGAAAGAAAGAAAGGTTGATTTTTTAAGGGTGGGTTACAGTTTTCAGGCACTGTTTCTTCTAAGTCAGATAAAAATATACATCCTTAAAACTACATGCACACAATGAAACACCTACTTTTGAGCATAGCTGGCTTATCCTAAAAAACAGCATGACTAAATATTAGTATATCCAGCTCACTATGAGAAGACATTATATCTCAAAATGCTCAAATTAAACTTTGTAATCTTATTTCAAGTACAAGATGGTCTTAAACCTAGAGAAGTGCTGCTATAATACAACTCAAATTAAGGTGAATAAATCTCAAAGGAAGAAGTTGACATGAAATGTATTAGTGCAGGAATCTTTTTTTGAGTGAAAAAATACTAACAGTTATCCTGAGACACTAAGCTTTGAAATACTGGTGAAATATTGCTTAAGATAAGTTTTCCCTGCTAATTTTAAGATCACAGTTTTCTAAATATTATGTCATATTTTAAGAAATCTTACCAAGCAAATTTTCACTTGTTCTATTGGCAGATTGTTTTGCTTATTTCAAGGTAAAAGTACCTTGAAATAAGTTTTTTTTTCTTGTTTTTGGAGGGGCATTTTTTCCAGTGTAGAGCATCACGTCCATAATATTGTTGCAGAAATGTTCTCTCCGTCTGGCCAATCATTGAAAAGCTCTTTTCTTAATGGGGTGTTGGTTACAGCACTGACTCTCATACCTGCTTGCCTCTAAACAGGCTAATGGCTAAGTTTGAACTTAGGCAAAGCTGGTACAACTCACTGTTGATCCTCTTCCATTTTGTTGTTCAGAAGACACACACAGCAACTCGTAAACAAATGTGTATTATAATCATAAATCTTAGCAGTCTGCTTTTTGCTCTTAAATGTGTCACTCGGTCACAACAGGACAGAGCACATCAGGCCCAATTTTCAAACACTTCCCGTCACACTCTGTTGGCATAAGTGCTCTGGTGTTATCTGATGTAATCCATCCCTTTCTGCTGCAGCATCACAGGCATCATATTTGCTGAACATGGCAGAATACAGATCTGTAAAGCCTGAGCATTAAATCAAACAGCCTGTGCTGAAATGCAAAAATACACAAGGACACATAAGATGGATTTTGTAGAATATGTGAGGGTGTTTTCATTGTAAAATGACTGTATAACATGGCAGGGTTCACTTATTATGGTAACAAGTCTATATCTATTCGAGAGAGAGGGAGGAACATGTGCTCCACAAATATAAATTAGAGCTATCAGCCACTTTTGTTCTGTAAGAGCATGCAGCCAACTTGTTAGGGTTATAACGTGGAAATGTTGAGATCAGCTGTCTTGCTCAGATGAATGACAAAATTCTCTCAGCTCCATGAATACATGAATAAATAAACAAGACAAGAATCTATGCACGGTGGATCTCTCTCTCTCTCTCTGCTCATTCTTAAGCTCTCTCTCTTAATCGTCAGTCTTTCGTCTTTCCTTCACTCTTTTGCTTTCATGAATTAATGAGTAACCTCTGAATCTAAGAACTGTCTGTATCCATCTTGCTTCCACTTTTTCTACTTTTATTCATAAATTAGTAATCGGGAAATGTAAGGACAAAAATTCTGCTGTAAGAGCCGGTTTCTTTTTCATCCACTCTCCTCCACATCCTCTCCATCCATTTTCTCAGAGACTTTATTCTTCTGTTCTTTGGAGATTGCATTTTTTTTTTTGTTCTCTGCTCTCCCTTCATTATGCTCCTCTGTCTGCTCTCTCCTCTTTAGTCCTCTCTTCTTTGATTGTCTCTTGCTCTCTCTCTTCACTGCAGTCCCTCCACTTTGCTATTTGCAGTTAATCAGCACTAATAATGATTGCAACTTGGACTAAGTCCAATCATACAAACTAATGCTGCACAGAATCACGGTCTGCACTCTGTAAACACACAAATAAACACGGACTAAAACTCTGCGCTGTAAATGACTAACTGTGGTGTGTGACTGTGCATGTGAATGTGTGTGTTAGCTGTGTGGGTGATGATTCATGGAGGCACGGTAACAGCCACTTATCAACCTGGGGAAAGACAATGGCATCCCAAGAGCTCATCAGTCATATTTACTCTGCTACACACACACACACACACACACACACACACACACACACACACACACACACACACACACACACACACACACACACACACACACACACACACACACACACACACACACACACACACACACACACTTTTCCCCTTCACTTTCCCCAAATCCTGTTTGTGTGTATGTTTGTGTTTGTGTGTGTGTGTGTGTTTACTATACCTGGTGGGACTCCAGTAGAGATGGTAGAGGATGTGACTACACCCCGTCCTGCAGCAGTGAGCGCTGCCACCTGTAGTGTGTACACGGTGGTGGAGGTGAGGCCGGTCAGCTGGTACTGCAGGGTGGAGTTGGGCAGGGAACGTTCCTCGCGACTCGACTCGACGTTAGACACTTCCCACCACAGATCATAGCCTGTGGGATGTGGAGCACATGCTGGGTTAATAAAGGTGCAAAGAGACATGAGCCGACAGATATGCACACACACACAGGCAAACACACTTCTGCATAACGATCCGCACACAGCCAAAAATGAGGAAGATAGTGTAGGAGGGGTAAGTATAGTCAAAATCACTGTCTGTCCTTTTGCGTCTTTAAAGTCATGCATCACCCTCCACCACCTTCAAACAAGAGTGAGTATGCGTGAGTGTGTGAATGTCTGAAAGGCCAAATGTGAGGAAAGCCCTAGAGAGAGTGAATGGTCCCTCATCTCTCTACCCTCTCACCAGGTGCTGGATGGAAAGCATGTTGAGGAAAAAAACAGAAACTACAAGTTGCAAGGTGACCCTAATGGAAAAAACACATTCACACTCTTCGGGGTGTGTGAGGTAAATGCAAAGCCACTGACACGTTGTGCTGCCAGACTGTGGTCTAGTCGTGTACCTGATGAGAGCTGGATAAATGTCAATGCACAGACACATTTGTGCACACGCACAGTTCAGTGTGATAGCTCAATTTGCAGCAGCTTGTTGCATTCACCAGCATCCATTGTTTCACAGAGCCATGGAGGAGCTAAAGTTAAATTAATCGGAGCAGGAAACATGCCCTGGAGCTCTGTGAGGTGCCACAAAAAACAACACCCTGGGTGTTGGGAGCCATGCAACGAGGGCATGCTGGAGATAATGTGGGAAGACAAGCTGCAGAGAGAAGGGATTAGCTGATGATGAATAAGTTGAACACAGACAGTGTCAGAGACAGGATGAATACTTGGAAGCCAGACAAGAGGAGAATTCTGAAACAACTGAAGGAGTTAAGGACTCCGCCTGACCTGCTGCTGGGGTCAAAGGGAGGCATTGGTTTTAAAAGTATGTTACTGTAACTTGGACCATTATTACAACATAATCAAGTGAAACTAGGGTCCTTTTCCACTTACAATCATACTTGCTTTTCTGACTATTGAAGTCGCTACTTGTTGTTTCTTTTAAAGATTCAAATTCTAAGTTTGCTCCCAAAGTTTCAAGATGCAGGACCACAAGCTTCCAGGGATCTGAGATTTCACAAAATTTTAAAATCAATCCAAACTTCAGATTGTAATCAGCTGATTGCTTGTGTGAAGGGCATAAAATTAACAGCCGCCAAGCAAAAATGGTGGGTAAAAAATTTGTTTGGCCTGTAAAACAAAAACACACACCCACCAGTGGCTGATGGAAAATTTTTGTATTGCATGTGAGGTTTTGTTTTCATACTTTCGCCCATTTCTGCCAACTGTCAGGCTATTTTGACCCTCGCGGCGCGCTATACTTGTGTTGTGATTTGGTACGTCGGGAATGGCGTGACATCAACTACTGGAGTTCTATTAATTCCCTTTGCTTGAAGAAGCACGGCGGGAAGAGCGCATCAAGGAAGATGTGGCGACACATTCCTGGCGTGAAGCCACCACAAACAAAAAGGATAAACAACGAGGCAGGGGACGATCAAAAAGAGGAACAGACAGCTAAACGGAGTAATGTCACTATACGACGTTTGAAAGAAAACTGGAAAATCGACGAGGCTGGCCAACTTCGGGCCTGGCTGACTTACGACCTGACAAACCACACCATGAGCTGCAGCCTTTGCCGCAAACACACAAAGGATAAACAGAAGCAAAACCCATTCGTTGTTGGCACAACAAACATGAAATTTGGCCGGTGAAAAATATTTTTGGATGGTACATTTTTGGAGGTCACTAGCCAATGGCAGATGAGTTAAAAAGTTAATTATACACCCTGCTTCTGTGAACTCCAAAATAAAAAGTAGAAAAAAGCTGTCGATAGAGTCCAAAAGTCATAGTTTAGGAGACTGAATCAGCACAACCCACGGTCCACCTCAGGAGCAGTGGCCAACCTTCGGAACTGGCAGTGTCACAAGCGTTAAGGGATAAAGTACTCGCTTTGGATCGACCATGAATTCCTTTTCCATGTGTTGCCTTTCTATGAAACAAGAATGGAGTAGGTGTTGGGAGAGGGCTTCTCAGAGCAGATTGTATGCTGCAATTTCATGCAGATGTCATTTTAATGATATTAATTAAAGCTGAATAGTTAACAGATGATCGCTGATGAGTTCCAGGATTATATCACTGAGGACTGCGTTCTGCATCTTTTGCTGTAAATATCAAAAGTCTGCTGAAATGTTAGTGGACGATACCGCTTGTGATACAAACAAAGACAAGATCAGTTCTGATGCTTTAAGGCTGATCCTGTGCCAACATATTCTGCATTTTTTGCAAAAGCAGTAAATATAGATCAGAAGCAGCACGGATTAGAGTGTTAATTACAGAGATGAGTTGGGAATCACATTCAAAAAATAGTTTGTTTGCATGCTCTCACTGGCTGCTTGCTATACCATGACTTTTACTTTTGCACAACAGGATTTTAAGTGATAAATGTCCGCACCAAATGTGTTGAAACTGTACCAGTGGTTGATATTATGATCATGTCTGTAACATCACACAAACTTAGGAACACCACTGGACGTCAGAAGAGGCATATTAGACCAAAAACCTGACCTACACACCTCTCGTGTTGGATCAGATACACTCTTCTTTTAACTCCTCTCATCACAACTTTTGATAGAACTGAAGGTGGTTGAGGAATTCACGACAGTCTGTTTATAGATTTTATATTTTAACGTTGTTATGCTCTGACCTGTAATGATGCCGTTTTTGTCTTCAGGCTCTGCCCAGCTGACTCGGAGAGATGTATCCAAGATTTCAGTGAAGCTCAGCTGGCGAACAGGTCCAGGGGCTGAAAAATAAAAACACAAACAAAACAAAATTATCTTTGAAGATAAAGTGTTCAATGGTTTGACTTCTTTTTAGGATTTTAGATTAAACTCATTCCCCTACAATGAACACAAACATCTCTATCCAAGCAGCCCGTTAACGACTGCTCTTCAACTTCACACACACCACCTCCTAATCACATCGGCACTGACCAACACACACTTTGGTGCAAAGATGCCTGTCGTTTCTCATCTCATGTGTGGTTCTCTATCCACCTCTCCCTGCAGAGCGATTAAGCTATTCATGTGAGACATTCAATAACACACACACACACGAGCACACACACGCAAAAAGCTATCATCAAGCAAGAATTACACCCACCGTTAACCCTGCAACACGCCCAGCACCCAATCAATATGTGTGTGTGTTTGTGAGGAAGTGTGTGCCCAAGTGTGTGTGAGTGCACACATGGCGTCTAATATCCCCTTCCCACTCAATAATTGTTGGTTGGTAATAATTGCGTGTCTGTCTGCCTAAAGGCTATTGTGTTTACTTGACGGTGTAACTGTGTGCATGCGTACTGGCTATTGGGAGTGGGCTATTAATACAAGTATGCCTGAAAACATTTGAATCAATTTTCTTTAAAAAGACTCTGTGAAGAAAAAAGAAGATGCAAAGAGAGTGCAGGAAACTAAGAACAAGAAGATTATAAAGGAGAGAAAGAAAGTAAGCCTGAGAGAAAACAGGCAGTGTTGTGTGCACAGCTGTGTATCACACTGACAGAAACAGCTGGACTGAACACAGAGCAAGTCAATAACCTTTTATTATCATTCACTGGGGAGGCTGACTGAGTGTTCTGTTCTGGTTTTATTCACTTTAAAGCTCTCTCTGTGTTTGTGTGTGTGTGTGTACTTACCATCCTGGTGTGTCTGCAGCAGGCTGGGTGCGCTACGTGGCCCGTCTCCAGGTGTGGTGAAGCAGAGGGTGGAGCCAAAGTACCAGGTGAATTTCTTGAGTCCACTGACTAACCCAGTGTGGCGTGACCCAGGATACTCAGGCGTGATTGTAACCACAGTAACCTCCTCTGGAGACTGCTCTGGCCACACCATCAGCTGTGTTGAGAGAGACAGATGTGACATTAAGATGCCAGGAAGTACCTCAGGACATCAAACATCTCTGAAAGCTATTGGATCTCATGTATTTTGATTATTTTTTTGTTTATTCATTATTCTGACTCAGCAGTTTAAGCTTCAGGGTAACAATGCAAATCATTTTCTTCAAGCTGCATTTCTGAAACAAAACTTATTTGTACCACAGAATGGGCTGTGGTCAATCTATCTAGAATTAGGCTGGTACTCCAGGCTACTTTGTCATTAAAGTTTAGAATACTGCAAATACTATGGAAATGGATATGGACTTGAACTTATATAGCGCTTTTCTGGACTGTCTGACTACTCAAAGTGCTTTTACACACCACTCGTCGCATTCACCCATTCATACCCATTCACTCACTGATAGTAGAGGCTGCTATTTAGTGAGAGACCGTCAGTATTAGCTAATCTCATTCGTACACATTCACACACCGCTGAACAACAGCGGGAGCAATTTGGGGTTCAATGTCTTGCTCAAGGACACTTCAGCATGTGACCGCAGGAGCTGGGATCGAACCGCCAACCTTCCGATTGATAGACTCTACCCACTGAGCCACAGCCGCCCCATTTACTATGTAAAAAAACAAGGTACATTTTGGGTCATTTTCGCTTGTATTGATAGGAGAGCTGAATAGTCTCTATACATGGGGCGCATACTTAAATCACTAGGTCAACAGCACCTCCTTATGTTGAAATTTTTCCAAAATAAAACAACATCCTCATTTCATACCACAGAAAAGATAAGTGCTGTACAAACAAATTCAAACTTGAGCATTTGTTTACATTTGAAAGCGCCATTCATCATGAATCCCTGCCAGGAGGTCACAGTCACTCACAGCAGTACCAAAGACTTTTACTATCAGTTAATCCAAACTTTTATATTTTTTGGCTATGTTTTCAGACTTGTTTATATTCACAACCACAGCTGTGTTGTTTGTGTCCCTGCCACAAAAACAAAAACAGTGAAAAGCATTTATTTTATATATTTACATATTCATAATCATGTTAAGAGAAAAGCTGAGGGCAACACTATGATGTGGTGCCAATATCAATAAAACTCTGACCCGTGGGCATAGTGTCTTCAAACCTTTGTTATTGTGTTTTCATTGCCTTTCCTGCACTCTGCTGCATTTTCCCACCTGCTGTTCAGAAAACATCAACATTTTCTAGGCTGTTTGCTTTTCCTTCTTTTTTTCTGCTCTGTACGGGTGAAAGTAATCATCAATGTCAACGAGGCAACAGGCGTGTTTTGCAAGTATCTCTAATAGCTTTCAGCATGTCTCTTACTCCGGTGTAATTGTCTCAACACTTCCTCTGTAGAGTGTGAATCTTTATATTCATATTGTAGGCCTAAAGGTAGCATCACTGCTGACCCCTCACACCCTGGACACAAATTCTTCAAACTCCTCCCCTCCGGCAGGCGCTACAGATCACTGTGCGCCAAAACAACCCGCCATAAGAACAGTTTCTTCCCCTAGGCTGTCACTCTGAAGAACACTAAACCATAACAGTGTCATACCTGTCAGATAAATACTCTCTGTAAATATACATGTAGATACACAATGCAACAATTCTCAAAGCAGAATTCTATATTTCTATTTTTTGTACTATTTAACTACTATTTTATAATGTAAAACTACCTCTGCAACTCACCACTGCACTTTATCATATTATTTTAGCCTGTACATATTAGTCAAGCCTATTTGTTGTTTCTTTGTATTTATAGCTGATGTTCTTATTCTTATTCCTATTCTTATGCCTTGTACAAAGAGAGCACAGTTTACTAAAGTCAAATTCCTTGTGTGTTCAAGCATACTTGAAGCTGATTCTGATTCTGATTCTGATTCTGAAGCTTAAACATTTGCCATAAGCACCTATTCTCAACTTTATCCTCTAATATATTTGAAAAATAAACAGCTAAAACTGTGAAATGTTATCAGATGGAAACCCAACAAACATGACTCTCTTTTAAGTAGGGATGCACCGATCCTACTTTCTAGGTCCCGATACTGATATCGATACCTGGGCTTTGGTATCTGCGGATACCAATACTAGCCGATCCGATCCTGTTATATTCATTAATGTGAGGATAGAATCATGTTTTGGCAACTTCAGGCTTTTCTGACTTGGTGGTGAACTGTACCTGGGTTCCAAGTGCTAAACCAGAGGCTGGAATCCCTTAATTTCAAGGATCCAGAACAATTAAATCCAATAACCTGTCTGTTTTTTCACACTTTGACAGTGGTGGTTCTGGGGAGGGGCCAACAGGGGCCAGTGCCCCTGTAAAACTGAACCTGGACCCCCCTGTGGCCCCCCCTCCACACCAAAATAATATCATACAATAAAAAAAAGCTTTGGTATCGCGCCAACGTTACAGGCGGAACACATGCGTGTGGCACTTTGTTCCAGTCCCTTAGAGCGCTAAGGGACTCATGTTGAGTGTAAACAGCTGCTGTCAGTCTGCATTTTGATATAGTACACAGTAGTATATACGTATGTCTAGTATATAGGGATGCACTGATGTTTTGCCAGTTTTATTCTAAGCCGGTCCTCGCCCTTCTCAGTCTCTTTTGTCAGGGTTGAATGTGTCCCTCTGACAACACCCTTGGGCCCAGCCTGGCCCCCCCAGTAAAATTGGTCTAGAACCGCCACTGCACTTTGAATCCATTAGTAGAAGGTTTCTTTCTTATTTGCAGTAGGCTACAGCTCCCGTAAACTCCTTCCTTTGGGCTTCCATTATATTTTCAGCGCGACTGCTATCCGTCAAAACATTAGCACTGCTAATGTTGCAAGTTTCCGGTGGAGTTGTTAGCAAAAGAAGCATGCACCTAAACTGCAGAGCCTCTGTAGTTATCCTCCATCATGCTCCACCGGGCAAAAATGCACAGACCGTCCGGCGCTGATGACGTATGAGTGCTATTGTCAACACAGAAAAGCATAGGACTGAGATGAATAGATCGGCCATATGGATCGGCACTATATATCGGCCCCTTTCACCGATATCCGATCTAGCTTTTTGAGCCCGATCTAGCTGACATCCGATACCAGGATTGGATTGGTGCATCCCTACTTTTAAGGTACTTCATAGGTCAGTGAGGTGTATTCCGTTCAGATGTTACTGAGTCATGTCTAGTGATTTCTTTCACTTTCTAAAGCTTTTGTGTTCCTCTAGTCTGTTTATGGAAAGGAGTTCTTTCATCTCTCTGCATGAAAACCTAAGATGTAAAACTGATGTATTTTATTCAAAGTTTCTAGACAACAGAGCGTCTCAACATCTTAAACAAAGAGCAGTTATATTGTTAGGGTCCACAAATCAAAACTCCCCTTTGATGTTTTAAATGTCCATGTAATGTGATCTATTGCACCAAAAGAGTTAATCAAACATTTTTGTGGGAGTGGATATTTACAGAAAATGTACAAAATGATATAAAATAAGTGTGAAACTCTTAATTTACTGCCCACTATAAAGTAATCTACAGTGTTTCTGTTGCGTAGAGAGTAGTGAATGAAAAACAAGCCAGTGAATTTGGACCCAGTCTCGCTCTGGAGCTGTGGGTGTTATTTATTTGCTGTTTGAACAGTGAGTAAGCTTTGTGCCAGTTACCCCTGCTAGGTTTTTGGGTGTTGCGGATTATAGCAGTGCAGCCCCCCCAATGTTTGTAACCACACATTCCTCTTTGAAGAAATCTGTTGTTACAAAAACACACTTTCAGTGCCAAACACACTGAAGAAATGTGCTGGATTATTACTGTAAATGCTGCTCCACTGTACAAACTATTCCATGCTACATCTAAAATCAGCAGAAGGCATCCAATCAAAAACACAGGGGTGTCATATTAGGGAAAAGCCTTTGATATCAGAGACAGCTGAGTGGCTGCATTTCTCTCTGCCTAAAGGGTGCCGCACTGCACCCAGTCTGTCATGGTAAAATAAGGTTTTCTATTGTAATTTATTATCAGCACAGTACAGTTTGGGTGCAGTACGAGACTGCTGATCTGGCACCCTCAGGCAACGGATGCCGGTCCACTTCTAAAGGGGTGCTAGGAAGATTGGATGTTGCCATAGTAACGTGAGTGTTCTGAACCAGATCAGATTGCAATAACAACACCAAACTATGCTGGACAACACAGTCCAGTGGTCCCCACCCAAGTAGACCTGGAACCAGAGCAAGGACTAGTTTGTGCTCTGAAAAAAAGACTACCTGATCTTTCTAATGTTTTATGTGTTAGCTCAGGTATTGGTAAAAATAATAGTTGCTTAAATGAAAAAGTACATTTTTAATTAATATATTTTATCATTCTTTTAACTGCTTAAATTCAGAGGGAACATTGGAGGCTTGCCCTCATTTTGCAGACACACACAAATGAGAGAGAAAGTAAGTACAGTATGTAAGTAGGTGAATAAATGAACACGTCACTTAAAAACAACTGAGGATTCAAGGATAGATGAATAAAGAGATGAATGGTGGATATATGGACACATGAATATGGTTGGATGGCTGATGGATAAATGGATGGATGTGGGTCGAGGCCAGACTCCAGTTGCTACAATTATTACTATCCATCTCACCATTATCATCTCTCTCTCTTCATCTCCCTCTGTCCCTCTTTCCAACCCGAACTCTGTCCAGGCAGATGTCTGTCTAACATGAGTCTGGTCCTGCTTGAGGTTTCTACCTGTTAAAGGAAGTTTGTCCTTGCCGCTGTAGCTTGCTAATCACTGCGAGGTGCAATGCTCATGGTGGATTAAGATGAGATCAGACTGAGTCCTGTCAGTAAGAGGGGACTGGATCTTATCCTGTCTTGATGTTGGGTCTTTGTTAATAATTTAACATAGAGTACGGTCTAGACCTGTACAAATAAAGAGGCTATAGTTGCAGAGGTCGCAGGTTGGACTCCCTGCTGGTCAATCATTTAATGCATGTCTTCCCCCACTCTCTACTCCCCACATTTCCTGTTTCTCTTCAGCTGTCCTGTCAATAAAGGCAAAAAAAATCCCCAAAATATAACTTAAAAAAATAAAATAAAATAAAAAGATTGATTTATCGATGGGAAGGTTTGAAGAGATACAGTGTAATTACTTACAGACGGACCAAAGACACATAAATAGATAATGGAAAATCTGATCTACAGTCAAAACGTTTAAGTTGAACCCGTTAAATCTGAAAACATGACGCTGGTTAGAAGGGTTTCTGTGGTTGTGTCTCAGATGATCAGTGTTGATGTGTTATTAAGGGTATGCAGTCAGTGATCTGTGGGGGATGAGTTTATTTGAGGCCTTGCTTCACATCCTCTTTTAATTAACGTCATTATCTACTGTCCTCTAACCAGCACAACATGCCCAAAGACACACACACCCACATGTGCATAGCGGCAGCACGGTGAGGCCCCACTGATTCAGAGTGATAACGGCTGGTACACAGAGACGACATCATAGCGCCACATCAAACAGATGGAAAGCCATATAGTATTTATCAACCAACAAAGACACAAACATTCACACTCACAAACACACACTCAGACACAGAGGCAGTGACGCAGAGCAAAAATGTGAACTGCTTTCTTTGTCATGCTAATCAGCTCCTTAGGGGTTGGTTGCCACAAGACGAGAAAAATAAATCACATACCAGAACTAGAACTTATAGATCATTTGCACTATTCATTTCTTGCCCTCTCTCTGCTCCCTATTATCCTGCTTTATTTATTATTTCTCTACGGTCCCTTGCTCCCTCTTTACTCAACCTTTCCTCCTCTTAAACCTCTTCTGTTCTCTCTTATACCTTTATCATTCCTCTTCGTTTCCACTTGGAGCTGATCCCTCACTTGGCCTTGCTAAGGATATGGATAAACAAGAGCGAGGCAGTGCATCCTGGGACCTGACCTCTGCGATCTAAGTCCAAGGGAGGTTAACAATGTTGACAAATAATGCTCTCACATATGCACACAGAAGAAGATTTTGTGCGCTTTACTTTTAATTATAACTCATAAAGTTTATTAACAAAATGGAGAGAGTCTGGATCATTTTGTAGCAGACTGTATATTTACAGTGAGCTTAAAATAATCAATGGTTTAAAACTCAGGAACTCAGAAATGTTAAAATGAGGCTCATTGTTAGTCAGCACATTTAATACTACCTCTAATTTTAGTATCTAGACGTGGGCTGATTTTCATGGAGGATGAAGATAAAAGGCAATGTGAACTTTTAAAAGATTAAATTATTAATGCATCATCAAAAAACAAGTAATTCAACGGATAAGTACAACCTAAATAATTCAGTAAATAATAAAGAAACACATAGACACACTCGCACACACACACGCACACATCTAGAGGCTTAGTGTACCTTGTATCCCTGGTTGATGCCATTAATAAACTGCTGCGGTGGAGGGTTCCAGGTGAAGCGAATGGTTGTCGAGTTGATAGCTACAACTTCCACGTCCTGCGGAGGGGCTGTGGGGACTAAGCACACAGACACAGAACACATTTAGCTGCAGTGGGTTTACCAAGGGAATGAGGATGAGCGTTTAGATACTCTGGGATGAAAAAGAGATGTACATTAACAGACTGCAGGCCCAGAGCTTCAGAAACAATCAAATATCAATGCTTTTGCTTTTTAACAAGTAGAGGCTACACGTATAATATCTCATACAGCACCACGTTTAATATACAATGTTCAGATGAAGTTCTTTGTTACAAATATCTGCTAAGCTTGCAAAGTTGAATGCCAAACCTTCACTGCTATAGTGCTGTGAAATGAACTTTTCCTCATTAAAATGTATCTATTAGACTTTACATTCAGCTGTTTGGCATAAAATCAGCTTAGAATGACTCAGTGAGATTGGGTTACTGCCCCTTCAGTGACAGCTCATAAAGACAGCTAGAATGATGAATTAAATCTATTAAGCCATTTGGTTGAAGACCTCAGGAGGTCAGACAGAAAGGCAGATGACTTACTGGATTTAATGGTTCAGTCCTGTAGTAACATCACTCTCTCTTTACTAACCATTCGCACTGTCAAGCTTTACACCTGCATGATATAACTGCATTTTACATCCTAGTAACTGCCAAAAAAGTACTACGTAAAATAAACTATTATCTTTTCATGTGATCTGTGTTAAAGCTATTAAATACTTTACTTGCATATAGTAAGCCTGCTCAGAGGGGGCTATAGTAAGCCTGCTCAGAGGAGGATATCAAAGGTTTGTACATTTTGATTGAATTTAGTTGTTATAAGTCATTTTACATCACTCAAAATTAGGGCCATCAGCCTTAACTTCTTAATCATGATGCGAGTCTCAGGTGTATCCTCTTGACGCATCATTGACATTGTATTTATTGTATTTATTGCTGATCCTGCTGATCTGTTGGCACTGACATGTGAATGTGGTTTTCTATATGTTTGTGAATGTTGCATTTGTTTGTCTTTGTTCCCTAATTATTTAGATTGTTGCAATAAGGCAGGCCAAACTGTAAACTGAATTTTCCTTCGGGGATTAATAAAGTCGTCTGAACTGAACTCAACTGAACTGATTCAAGTCTAAAATCAAGGCATTAACTTTTATCAATCCAGTGCTTTTTTTTGTCATTTTCAGCACACCATATTTATGCCACTGCTCCTGCTGCCGCCATGATGCAAAATAACACCACTAATGTGTTTCTGAACGGAACATGTCACTTTAAAAAACTCTCAGACAGCACAGTTTACAAAGTAATGTGTACTTTGTGTCAAACAAATTGAAAATATTATCACAGTTATTTTAATTTGAGCTACCACCTACAAGCTAAGCATGCAGGTGCAGCTAATCAGACTGCTGTCAGGGAAGAGACCGCATCACAAGCCTGCAGAGCTCTATTTTGGAGTGTGTGGATTACCACAGACCTCTAACTAAATTGAATAGGTTAACCACAGCAGTTGCTAAATGGGGGGCAACTGACTGCAGGCCAGTCAACATAGTAGAAGACTTAGATCTAAAGGACAGACTGTCCAGGCAGACCGGGATAGCTCCCAGAGTGCTGTGGGCCTCGGACCATGTTGTCTGCACAGGGAGATCTCACATGTCATACCTGTAGCTGTTTACATCCCCCCCTCTGCCGACCCGTCTACGGTGTCCAACGTTCTCAACGCTGCCATAGAAAGACTCCAGACAGACCACCGGAGGGCCCTCTTCCTGATCTCCGGGGACTTCAACCATGTATTTTCTATATAGCTTATTTTGTCTTCTGTACATACTTTTATTATCATTATGTTCATTGTATTTGTATCTATATCTTATTAATTACTTTCTTCTATTAATATTATTTGATATTCTTACTTATTGTGTATAGGAGCAACTGTAATGACGGAATTTCCCCCTGGGATAAATAAAGTATTTCTGATTCTGATTCTGATCATCAGGTTGGCATGTCTTGACCATTACTTTTACTACCTTACTATTGCAGGGAACAATAGCTTCATGCAAAAATGACGTTTATGATTTAGAGAAGGAAATCAAACTGGAACTCCCGAAAAGTGCAAATACGGTAAGTAATCAATATTACCTCCAAGTACATTTCATTGCAATAGTTTGATTCCCAAATCAAGACACTGGTAAGAATTTCTTTGCATTAATGTGGACTTAAAACTGTTTTTAGATGTAAGATAATATAATAAAAAAGGGATTTAAATACAATTTACTGCAATTAACTAGTGACATTCTGTGATAAATCACAATTTAAAAGGATTTGGTTCATGGCTCTTCTCAAAATGCAACTATATTTTACTCACTGAACAGTACACCTTGAATTGGGTAAACTGAACTCTCAGTGTTGAATCCGTGTCCCTTTGCCTCACACATAAATCTACTCTAAGCACATAAAAATAATTAAGGAGTTTATTTACTCTAGGATTAAGGTACACAAGCTGTACTTGTATTTATTGCTCACAATTCTGGGAAAAAAACAGAATGTTCTGTGGTAAACTGAGACTCTTTGTTTTCCCGAGTTTAAGTTTGAATACAAGTTTGAGGAAACAGTAATAAAATGTTCAACAGTGAGAATGTTCAATCAAACTTGAGCAGAATAGTAAACAATAAGTCTGTATGAAAGACACTTTGCTGAAGCTTTCATCATCCGCCAGAGAGAGCCAGAGAAGACAGAGATAAGATTAGAAACGTCTCACCATAAAAATGTTGAATATACGTTGTACATTAAAGCAGTTTTTCAGATAGACTGTGTGTTATTTGTTCAATTTGGATAAAAGGGTGAACATGTAGTGTTTGGCTCACACCAGCTTACCACAGATTTACTGCCATTCACTCCAAGATTTCATGTTTCTTTGACTTAGTGTTTATTTTTCCACTTCCAGAGAGAGTATACATGTTTCCTCTACTTGGTAATCTTAATGCTTTAAATGGAATCTATCAACAAGAGGACACATGACAACATTAAAGCCAGAGAGTGTGACTGTGGTATATGAGAGCGTTAATGCACTTGTGTTTGAGTGTGTGTGTCTCTGTGGGCACATGTTATGGTGATTACACTGTAAGGGGTTTATGCTGATGTTAGAAAGCCACAGAGCCATAATGCACTGTTTCATGATGGGAATGCCCTTTACATCTTAAATTGAAGCCAAAGAGGCCAGACGACACACGGATGCAGGGGGATAGTGCAGAACAAAAACTGGTGAAAAATGGAAGGAAAGAGATAGTAAGAGGGAGAGAGGAGCAAAGGATGAAAAGAAAGAGAGGGAGACGGAAGATTAATTGATGTTAAAGATGCTCTCTGCCCCCTTGCCTTGCTGACTATACTCCTGGGGACCGACCCCTCGCAGCACATAGCTACAGATAAAACACTAAACTCTGTCCTCTGGTGGAGTCTTAGCTTGAGAGAGATCAGAAGAGCAGCATTATCAGCGTCTCGTACCGAGTTCACCCGCATCCTCTTTGAGACACTGAAAGGGAGAAGTGTCAAATCCATCGCAGCCACTCCCATTAAACCACATTAGAATAATTAATGAGCCTTACTTCCTCTCCTGAGTCTATAAACCTGTCCTCAACTCTTCTTATAATGACTGTGAGTTTTATGTGCATGTGTGTGTGTGTAGGTTAGCCTATCAGTAATAATGATTATATACTTATGGTATAAAAGTCAGGAGGAAAAGAGCACATGTTAAATGAAGATTTACCCCCACTTCATCTAGTCTTCCTTTCCCGTTATCAGTGACATTTGTCCTTCTTCATTATCTGTCCACACATTTTTAATGAACAGACTTCAACGTTTGTTCCTCTGTTTCTGGTAAAATATTTTATCTATCCAAGCACTCCTTCCCCCAAACTTTCTCAAGCTGCTTCTCCAGCATCCCTCATACTCTGGCCAGATGGAGATGTGTCCCTCCAGCATGTCCTAGGTAGCCCCCAGGGTCCCTTCCCAATTGGTTGAAGCTTGTATGCCTTTGAGGAGATGCCTTCGAGGCAACTTTAACACAATTCTGAACTGCATTAATTGGCTCCTCTTAAAGCTGAGTGCTTCATACTATCACAGAGGGTGAAACCAAGCAGCTGGTGAGGATGCTTCTCCTGTAGTTTGATCACTATGCAGAGAAGTAAAAATAGTTTTCGGTGCATTATTTGTTCACTGCTGTGATACATAGTGTATAAAACACTGCTACAACACTCTGCCGTCATAGCATGCCCTTATGCTTTGATTTAGGACAGATTAAAGGACTCAAAGACAAAGAAGAGCTTCTTTTAGACGGTGACAGTTTCTCAAAATGTCCTTGTCACATGTCTCAAAGCATTTTTTAAGTTCCCAGTTGTAAACATCTTTTCCCCAAACAACTCAAAATGCTCAAAACACTGCTGTTAAATGCTGCAACTTGCACAAAACTTTAATGTTTGTGTCATCACAAAGTCAATGTGTCAATGAATGAGTCATTCTTATCAAAATGATGCTCCTTTGACATCTTGTAAAACCAGTCTGGTCCAAATGTTTAGATTTTTGTCAGTGACATAGCACTGAATGTATACTTTTGCAAAATAATCACAACTAGCAGCTGGTACCTTGAGTCAATGGTTATTGAAACTGTATAAAGCTGCCCTATTCCACATTTGCAACGAGGACCACGTCTTCAGCAACATGTTAGGCAACTGCCTTGGTAATAAAACACCACTTTTTACTTACTACTCAAAAGGCACAGCACGGATAAATGAAGCTTGAAATGTGGATTGTTTCTGCACAGCAGGATGTGAAGGCTTCATATTCTGGGTTGCAGCACGCAGTTCTCTAAACTTCTGGTTGTAGAATTTGGTGGTGTTGTAAATAGTGGAAGAGATTCGTTGTGCTTGAACTGTGTGTTGCAACATGTTTACAGCATTCTCTACACAACAGAATATTCTGCTGACCATCTAAAACTTCATACTTCAACCATCTCCAAATAGTTGATCCGGGATTTTTCTTACTGACCAGCTCCTCTTTGGCAACCTTTCTCTTGTCTTCATCTGAATCCATGTTGCTGCACACAGGACTTGTTGTTGTGAGTGAGTGGGGGGAGTTTATTTTGAGTTTCAGTTTTACTCAGAGGGTGACAGGGGAAATCAGCAAACTGGCGGCTCCACGGGAGAAAACGTTATTTTAACACTATATAAATGTATTAATGTTAACGATATTGTCTTGATATAGACTTGATATATTGCCCTGTCCTACTATGATAGACTGTTTTTTTCTTAAATTAACTTATGCCATTGGTAATTAAAGTGAAAACTATTCAGACGCTGATTTCGGAAAGTCCTTGCATACAAGCTACACACTGGAAAGCAACAGTCTCTGATTTGCATTTTGCTGTAATTTTTACTGCACTGGTCACCCAACCCAGTGCAGTACAGTAAACAGAGAAGAAACTGTAGCACAACACTTCACTGAAAAAAAAAACATGAGCCCATCAATACCAATAAACTTACAGTGGAAGCAAATCATAGAGCCAATAAACAGCTGTGTACTTGAGGAGTAAAATACAGTTACAGTGCTAGAAATAGATTGGACTTCTTGTTGCTGCTGTCTGTTTGGATGCCAAACAATGAGTCGATCAATTTGGCAGACCTCATGGACCCTCTATACCGCTGTGATTTATGACATGAAGGCTGGTTTTGATAATGGATGGACTGGGTGTAACAATGAAAGAAGAGTAGAGGAACTGAACCACACCAATTTAATCCCCTGCATCTAATCACCTCTAACACATGTTACAATACACATGTGTGCGTTATAGTTAGAGCTGTCTCAGGCTTAGACCAGCTCTTAATAATACTGCTATAGGCTTAGACTGCCTGGGGAAATGACACAATGGGATCCTGTCTTTCCCTCGCTCTCCTTTGTCTGTCTGCCTCTTACTCTAACTCTCCCTGTCCCATTAAAGTTACTAACCATAGACCTTTCTGGAGTCCCTGAGCTCCCTTGTCTTGTAGGTTTCTCTGGACGGCATGCTGCTGTGGACGTTACAGACTCCAGCGGCTACAACTACTACTATCCGTCTCACCACTATCATTTCCAACCCCAACTCGGCAGATGTCTGTCTAACATGAGTCTGGTCGAGGTTTCTGCCTATTAAAGGAAGTTTGTCCTTTAACTGCTTTATCTTGCTAAATGCTGCAAAGTGCTCTGCTCATGGTGGATCAAGATGACATCAGACTGAGTCTTACCCTGTCTTGATGTTGGGTCTTGGTTAATAATTGAATATAGAGTACGGTCTGGACCTGCTCTGTTTGTAAAGTGTCATGAAATAATGTTTGTTGTGATTTGACGCTAAATAAATAAAGATTGATAGATTGATTGAGTATACAAGCCTGGCTTGACCCTTCACCTCTCACCAGACCTCAATGCTCTCCTCTCTTCCCTCCTCTCCTGTGTACCCCAGGGACTAACAGGAGAGGCTGAACCATGTTGAGACACACCCCCTGCTCCTGAAACTTCAGGCTACCAATACATAGTCAGACTATGTTCAGTGATTTGTTTGTATGTAGGGACAAATTGTAAACGGACAGCCTAAAACTTTCTTGGTAAACTCTCTTTGCCTTCCAGGAACAAAAAATAGAAAGTGATGCCTGTGTGCGTGGGTGTATCTGTGTGTGTGTGTGTGTGTGTGTGTGTGTGTGTGTGTGTGTGTGTGTGTGTGTCTGTTCTCACCTCCCTGCAGAGTGTACTCGTTGACAGGGCTGCTATAGACGCCCAGGCCCGCCCCGGTGTACGCAGCCACCTGGATCTGGTATTGTGTCCAGATGATCAGATCTTTCAGCAGACAGTAGTTGGTCTCCGGGCTGCTGATGTTCTTCTCCTGGTAGTCCCCCGGCAGCCCTGCCAGACGGTACCTATAAACACACACATGAACACACATACACAGAAACACTTTTACCCATATTTAAAGTGTCTTTGATCATAAAATAAATCCTGAATTTCGTCTCACAAATGTCTATGCAAATCCAGGAAAAATAAGCTGAATATAGTAGTATAACTGAATGTACTCGTATAAATACTCCCCCCAGGCAAAGAAACCTGACTTAAAGATTTCCCATTTTTTGTGCGGTGTCTCTTGATTCATGTCAGGATCCCTGAAGAGTAAAAACCTTCAGTGCCTTGTAGACATCGCTAAATAGTGCACCTCCAAGGCCTTAGCTTTAGCAGTGGTGATATAAATGTCCACTTAAAACGATATATGACTCCACTAAACAGGAAGTGTAATATCACTCGGGCATTGTACATATCTGATAGAGTAATAATCCACATGTCAGCGTTTTAATACAGTGCCCATTCACTGCAGCTAGAAATTCAGACATTTCCCCGGCTGAGTCAGCGCTCTATCATACATGCATACTATATATATATATCTATACACACATTCACACACACAAACACACACAACAAAGTGAGGGGGCGCTGAGGGCTGACAGGGCATCTCTGTAGTGGAGAGGAGATAACCTCTATTTCTCTCTCTCTACCTGACACGCTGACACTGAGGCTCAGGGAGGGAGAAGGAGAGGTGAAGAAAGGAGGGAGCAAACAGATAAAAGCTCTCTCATATAACGCTGAAATGATACAGTAGAGGTGTATCAGTGTGTCTCTATTTCCCACTGATTTCTCAAGTAGAGTCAGATAACACACTGAATGGGCATAACGATCTGAAAACAATTCTAAGCAAATTCGAGTGAGGCAGCTGATGACAGTTTGATTACACCGTGTGTCACACTAACCGGGGACATCACGGTGAAAAATAACTGACCAAGGGCAGTTAGAGCATTTCATGTCTGTGAGTGAGTGAGTGAGTGAGTGTGAGGTTATGTACCAGATAAAGACACAAAAAAAAGAAAAGGAATGACTCTTTATGAAATGTATTTGAAAAGACATTCTGCAGACTTGAGATGTAGTGAACCATTCTTTGTATCATCCAGTAAACAGACACTATTATGGTTGTGAGGGCTTTAAAATGATGGAAAATAGTGAAAAATGTCCATAATAATATTTAAATGAAAGACTTTGTGTTTAACAGGCCAAATAATCCAAGAAATATATGTATATTCAGTCGAAGTGATATAAAAAAGAAATCTTGATGTATAATCTGCTAACTGTAAATGTTGGGTTTTGTTCTTTCGGATGAGCTGATCATAAAAATTAAGGATTTTTCATTTTCCGGCCTTCAATCAATCACCTTATTCTATAACTGTGTTGATTTCTATTGTAGGACTTATTTGGAAGTTTGTTGAAAACTGAGAGAGAGAGCCAAGCTTTCTAGCATCAGGCATAAGATCCATCTGCACATACAAGGTGATAATGATGATTTAGGGCGTCTGTCAGATGCTTCTCTGGCAGACTCTATTTTTCATACAAAACCAATGCAACTCAGTGTTGTCAGCGCTCAGCATTCTAACCGCAAAACGCCCAAGCTGTCAGCAGTTTTTTTGTCACAGTGTGCTCAGTTAACAATGCTTCAACTTTTGGTTCCCTGCTGCGCTTATCAATCTCACTTCTGCCTCATGGACCAATCAAACCCAAGAAGGGAAAGGACATCTCGTTTCAACTTTGTCAACATCAATGGTAGTGGTCTGTACTGGAGAGAAATTGACAACTTCAAACTTTTTTAAGGTAAAACTCACAGGTCTCGAACTGCTAATTCACAAACTTGATTTTTTTATGTTTGTTTTTATGTTTTCTTTGTAAATTCCACTTAATAAAAGCAAACTGGAAACAGTAGGTGCAGTGGGAAGTGTTCTGAAATTGAGGTTCTGGGCGCTGCCAGTTCCCAATCTTTCCCTACCCCCCCTAAAAAAACGCATTTGGTGGAGACAGGCCCTTGTGCATGGATAATAAGGAGTAACAAAGCGACCAGCCCAGGGTGTGTTAACTATTTTACTGATCATCCAGAGTACAACATTTATTTGCAGAGTGGAAAACAAATCATCAACACCTTTGAGTTATAAGATGTGTGTGTGTGTGTGTGTGTGTGTGTGTGTGTGTGTGTGTGTGTGTGTGTGTGTGTGTGTGTTTTAGCCTACCTGAGTACATATCCTCGAAGGACCCCGTTGAGTTGTGGCTCTGGCGGTGGCTGCCACTGGACCATGATGGACTGGTTTGTCCGCCCACTTGCTACGATATTCTTTGGTGGAGCACTGGGGGCCTCCTCCCTCAGCATCAATCTTAAGCGCACACACGCACACACACATACACACACACACGTACACACACACACGGGACAGAGGAGCGAGAGAGACAAATGAGTCTGATTAAGTTTATTAGGCCTCCTGTAATGAGAGCATCAGTATTGCTGAAGAAGTGAAGGCCCTTTATTCCTGCTGTCCAACACGTCACTTTAACAGACAACCTGCACAGGCGCTGTATATTAGGTCCTAGGGCTGAAAAGGAGTTTTAAGAAGCGAGTAGCTCTATCTTTTCAAGTGTGGGGGTTGGCCTGTCTACAAATAAATGATCATATTTGTCATTGGAGAAACAAAGGATGGATCTCAACTTATTATAGAGTTTCATTTTATAGCTTAAGCAGCTCTGATGAATCTTTATTGAATTCTGGCCTCATCTCTCTAAGCTCTCATCCTTCTGGTGTGTCTTCAAATTTCATTAAGTGCATTTTGCTTTTCATCTCTGACTTTATTTTCCATTTATTAGAAATCAACCACGGCTGCTGCTGATGGAAACGTTTAATGCATCGCTTCCTGTTCGCCTTCATGAACTCGCTGTAAGTTAAGCCACTCGTGTTTTATTATCTGGCAGCTCGGTACTACAAAAAGGCATCTAGAGTCACAGATTACTGCTTATATTCAGTCTCATATCTCTCCTTTTAAGTTGAGGTTTTCTGACTGAAGTCCAGTTATACACCAGAAATCTTTGTTTGGTGATTCATGCCTGACACACTGTCTTTCAGCGAGACAGTTAAATCACCATTTAAAGTTTGAAACGTGTGAAGAGCCCATCTTTTAACTTCCTTCACTCTCTCTGCCCTTTTCACAAACTCTCACCTTACACTCACCCTGTCTTTTGGCCTCAATTATTTCACCCCTCCATCTTTTACTCATCTCCCACTCTTCTCTTCTACTCTGTTACCCCCTTCCCCCTTCCTAAGCTCCACCCATGTTTTAAAGCTCCCGGCCCTCTCATGGTCGGGGAAGCACACAGGCTGAGCTGGTCAGCCTCTGGCTTTACTGTAAGCAGCTCAGCTAACGTAATCAGAGTCATATGGGCTCACACACACATATAAACACACCAAACAAATTCCCCCTAGCTTAAGACACACTGCTACATCCGATGCTCTTTTCCCTTCTGTGGATTATGTCTGCAGATTTACATCCCTTCAACTCTCCCTCGCTTCCCCTCTGTGCCCCATGTCTCGCTGAATGATTCCCTATGAGCTATTGAGCCATTAGCTCTAGTTCGGCTCTCTGTATTTGTGTGTCTGAATCTGACTGTGCTCATAAATGTGTGTGCATACATATTAGTGTGCGTGTTTGTGTGAAAGCAGGGGTGTGAAAGCTGTTAGCCGGAGACTTGCGCAGGCGGATATACAACACAGGCCAGTGGTTTTACAGCTGTGCTTTACTTCCATTAGGTTAGGCAACTGTCAGACAGCACCAGGTGCTGCAGTGATACACATGTACACACACAAACACACACATGGGCTAATGGGCCTTGTGTGAATGAGACAGGCATTAGTGTATCCGTCTGGAAATGAGGTATATATATAATCCTCAAGTATGCCACTGCTTCTGACTGAAATTGATGATGCACATTAATGCATGTACACAAGCTCACGCTGCACAAACAGCCACACTAAACAGATGTGGTCACTCTGATTGACTGCATATGCAACACACACACAAATGCACATTCATACACCTCTCCTCAAAAGCAGAAACTTCTTGGGAACTGCTGTAATTCTCTCCAAACCCATTTCGAGTTAATATTTGATACAGTGGGTTCAGCATTAGGACATCAAGCTCACACAGGAGATTAAAAATACAAACCTCAATCCAACTACTCCTACACCACTACAAATCCACTCAGACACCTAAAAACATTCACACCCTTACATGTGCTGCATAAAAAAATAAAATAAATCAAACATTGCCCAGAACTTTTCCTGAACGCTGTGTGACACACTTTCTCTGTCCCCTGTTATTAAGGAAAAGAGGACAGTTTCTGCAGGATGTGTGTGTTTTCCTGTGTGTGAGTGAAAGCGAGGCAGAGGGGACGTGATTTGTGAGTCTTCATGCTGTGGGAATTAGTAAAAGTTTTTATCTGTGTCATTTGCCACAGTTTAATGCCCACTGGCTTTGTAACCAAGTCCACATGATCCAACTCTTGAATTTAATGATGTTAACTTTGTCCACCTCTTTTTTTTTGCACAAGATAGAAACATTTAGATCCACTTAGAGCAAGAAAATGAGAGAAGTGAGCAGAGGAAACAGAAATAAAAAGAAGATAAGAACAAAACCAGATGTGACGTGATTTGTTAGAAGCCGCCGAATAGATGAGCTTATTTTCCTCTTGTTTGAAACTGTATGTCATGTCTGCTTTAAAAGTTGAGCTGTTTAGCCACAGGGTAAAAGCTGCACTAACAGAGGAGTGTGACACTCTAAAGAGACTCTGTCGGGGAAAGAAAAAATCTTTGAGGATTTTGAATCAACATTGAATCAAAGCTTACTGAGGCACACATCGGCGTATATATGCTTGGTGTTTGTCACTTCAATAAAAACAGATCTGTTGTCACATTACCTGTCAGTGACTGTTTCACTATCAGAACAGTGCTTCAAAATAAATACACATGTAAGTTG
Source organism: Notolabrus celidotus (assembly GCF_009762535.1). Classification (NCBI taxonomy): domain Eukaryota; kingdom Metazoa; phylum Chordata; class Actinopteri; order Labriformes; family Labridae; genus Notolabrus; species Notolabrus celidotus. The sequence goes on from NC_048278.1 coordinate 27,868,886, forward strand.
TTTTGTGTTGTTGTGATGCTCGGTCAAAATGGATGTCATTGGTGTGTAGGTAGAACATGACAAAATTACAGGCAGCATAAAGACACTGACGTAAACATACAGAGCTATATGAAGACAGGTTGAATCAAACATTGGCTGACTCTTGTGTTATAACTAGTGTTGTAGTCAAGACCAAGACATGTCTGAGACCAGAGTGCACCAAGACCAAGACAAGACCAAGACATTTAGGGATCAAGACTGAGTCAACACCAAAACCAAGGCAGGGCAAGACAGCGACAAGACCAAGACCATATATATCAATGAAAAATCATGATGAGAGTAAACAAAATAAAAGACTTCGATTTATTTATTTAAGTTTGCTTTGAATACAATCAAAAGCAACAAACAAGGTTTGTTTTTTTCTTTGTTGCCTTTCTTTTGACGCGCTGTGAGATACTTTTGACTCCATAAGTTTCATTTTGGTCTTCATAAGTTTAACTTTCGCTTTAGATTGGAGTTAAAATTGTGTTTTCTGTTGCCTGTGATCTCAAGAGACACAGTAAAGAATTGCGGTAGTTATAACTTATAACTACAGCAATTCTTTACTTTGATTCTCTTTATATATTTGGTATATTTCTTTCATGGAGGCTACACGGTGCTGCAGTGGTTAATGCTGTTGCCACACAGCAAGACGGTTCCTGGTTCGAATCCCTGGTTGGGCAGGAGCCTTTCTGTGTGGAGTGTCATGTCTCGTTGTTTGTGTTAAGTTGCACCTTTTACCTCAGTCTTGTCTTTCATGTTTGTCATGTCCGCATTTATTTTGTAGTCACATCTCTCCTCTCGTTTCAGGCAACTTCACTTCCTGCCTTGGTGTTTCTCCTCTGTGGTGTTTGCGGTCCCCGCCCCTCATTGTTTCCACCTGTGTCCCATTACCTCATGTATAAAGTCTGCGACTCCCTTTGTTTTGTGTCAGATCGTCGTGTCATGTACTGAGTCCGTGTGTCTCGTTCAAGTTGTCAAACCGTGTTCCCAGTCCGTCAAGTTTGTATCTTTACCAGCGCTGCTGTTATTTTTTGTTCCTGTTTTTGTATTACCAGCGTTGCTGTGATTTTTTGTTCTTCCCCATTCTATTAAAGGGTTACAAGTTATATGAATCAAGCGTTTGGGTAATTTTGAGCCGATCTTGTCATGGTGTTTGCCTGTTCAGTCCAAAAACATGCACACCAGGTTCATTGGTGACTCTAAATTACCTGTAGGTGTGAGTGTGTGCGTGAATGGTTGTCTGTCTCTATGTGTTAGCCCTGTGATAGACTGGCAACATATCTAAGATGTACCCCACCTTGCACCCAATTACAACTGGGATAGGCTCCAGTCCCTCAAAAACCCAGAAGGGAAAAGTTGTTACAGATAATGGATGGATGGATATTCCTTCACATTCAAAATAATAATAATACTAGCAATCTAGCTAAACCTGACACTGACCCTCAAAGTCACAAGCATCAAACACAAGGTCTCTCATTTCATCCACTTGGCTAATTTAAGACTGATTGGTGCAGTCACAAACAAAGAGTAATCACTGGCTGAGAGTGCTTGTTATAGCTGATTACTCTTTGTGAAGCTAAAAATAAATAACAACATATTTGCAGAAGCTAGAGCTCAGGGTTACCCAGGGGGTCCTTTCTAGTAAAAAGGTTAATGTGGACGTGTTGTCTGGTAAATTGCAGAGTAAGAACCGTGTTACCCGCTTGGTTAGTTTGTCCACCCTGAGACAAGAGTATCTGACCATCAATTAAATGGGTTGTTATGAAAAACACTCATGTCGCCCTCAGGGTGTAGTGGCATTACTCTACACAATTCAATGTGTGAGCTAATTAACACATTTCAACATGCTGGACTTCACAGGTGAACGTGACAAACATTCGGTCTGCTTCTCATCAATGTGCTGCCGTGTCTGTACTGAGAATTAATTAAAGGGGCGCCATTGGCCTGGCAGTCTAAGTGCTTGCCCCAGATACAGAGGCTACAGTCCTGTTGCAGCAGTCACAGGTTCGACTCCCGGCCTCTACCATTCGTTAGCATGTCTTCCCCCACTCTCTACTCCCCACTTTTCCTGTTTCTTTTAAGCTTTCCTATCCAATAAAGGCAAAAATGCCAAAAATCATAACTTAAAGAATGAATTAAATGAAACAATTATTTGTATTGTATATATATTTAACCGTTCTAACAGTTGCTGAGATGAGTCTGATTCATACTGAACTTACACCACTGATATCTGTGCAGCTTTCTGAAGCTTGTTATCTCCTCTTCTAAAATGTCTAACTAATGGGGTCCATGTTGCATGTTTTAACACTCCAATAACTGTTATCTGTCTGTTAAATAATTGAGTCTTGGCTTTATCTCCTGGTACATTTTCTGTGTGTTGATAGCCACAGAAAACACTGAGCGTGTAGAGTAAATGCTTGTTATCCCTCCTGTTTTACTGGACAAACAATTAGCTCTTCCTAATCCGTCAGATTTGGTCTCAGACAAAGCCTTCTCTCTGTAATTCTGTTGGGTATTTTGCTCTGTAGTATGGAGTAAATAAATCTCTTCCAATGTTTGAGAATAGCTGTCACCAGTTAAACACAGACATATAATTCAAGACTTAAACGTTGGCAGTCATAAAAGAAATCTCCTGTAAATCTTTAAATCTCCTTATAAAGCTTCTAACGGCTTAATTTTAAGGCCGATGTGTTCTCGTTCTTTCTGAACCGCTGGAAGAAAGTAAGAGCAAAGCAAAATGAGACGGATGCTTTTAAGTTCTGAGGATGCCTCGAGTTCAAGGCTTTTATGAATAATCTGCCTTTGGACTGTTAATGCTTTCTCTTAAAAGATGTTAATGGCGTGAGTGTGGGTCATAAAGGAATAACTCTGCTTTGTGTGTGTGTGTGTGTGTGTGTGTGTGTGTGTGTGTGTGTGTGTGTGTTGGTGTCACGCCAGATGGTATAATTATATTATTGTAGAGTTGTTGCTTTTAGAGGGAATTTATTAAAGCTTTGATCCATTCATAGAAACACTCTCTATGCATGTCCATCTCCAAGGACTCCTTTTTCTGCTGCCTGTGTGCTTTTCTAAGAGGATGTTAAAAATGTTGAGGAGCAAAGATGATAGAATTAAAAATGTTGGAATAAATGCTGTCATGATAACGATCCTGGTCAGAATGAGGAGGAAAGGGCAGAGCAGAGGCAGCTGGAAGTTCAAATTTTAATAAAGGCTTTTTGTCATCAATATTACAAACTCTGTCTCCCTCCATGCCTCCAGTCTCATTCTCTGAGCACATAACAGCATTTTGTCTTCCCTCTCATTTGACGCTCCAAGTTTCTGCAGGACATTTTCCTCACAATGCCTCCCTTTCCCTGTGTGTGAAGTGCAGCACATGCCTGGCACCAGTGACTGCCTGTGTGTGTGTGTGTGTGTGTGTGTGTGTGTGTGTGTGTGTGTGTGTGTGTGTGTGTGTGTGTGTGTGTGTGTTATCCAGGCAAACATCCAGCAGATGAATAGCAAAGAGCCGGCGTTTACGTATGAGACAAACACTGAAGTAGAAACGTATCCATCTGCTCTAATACACTGACCAGTGATGACTTGTCTGTCTGCCAGTGAGCATCAATCCAATCTATTCTCCAGTGTCTCTTACATGCCTCTTACCAGCTTCTGACTATGAACAAGGCTTGACATGTACAATACATGCAGGGGAAAAAAGAAGTGAGGAACAGGAAGGAGAGGAATAATGGTAGGCAGAAAGCAGGAGAGGATAAGTGAGGAAGATTTTGAATCAAAGGTATAAAAAAAAAAGCAGAGAAAATAGAAGAAGACTGGAGAGTGTAATTTGAGGTGTGTGGATGTGTGATGCAGCATTCACAGCTGCTGATGTAGCACAGAGTCGATTTGGCAGCACAACAACTGGCATCTGGCTATGGTCACCGTCCAGAGCCAGAGGAAAACAATTTGGAAGTGTGTGTGTCTGCTCTATAATGTACGGACACATCTGTTGTATTGTGAGAGTGCGTTTATTCTGGAGCAGCATTGTTAAGAGGCCTGCCACGCCTCCTCCTACCCTCTCTTAATGTATCCAGTTCCATCAGTGTTGGTGCATCATAATTATCCCCTTTAGTGTTTCCTCTTGTGATAAACACAAACAATATGTGCACACAAACTCACACCTGCACAACAATACACAACATGAGCACACACTTACACACAGTTATTAGTTATGTTATCGGTACCAGTGCTGTTATTTGTTCAGCTTATGAATCCAGTTCTTTATCAATTCCCTTATCAATCTTTGTGGATTATCTGTGTGGTAAAAAGTAGGTCTATACAGGTTTTCTATGTCAACATAGGACATATACGTATCTTCACTTCTCTGCTGGTGACCGGTGTTCTGGTTTGAAGAGTGACCTTGTTAACTGGCGACTTTCAGCCAAATGTATCAGTGGTTGTTGCTAGAAAAATGCATTCAAGTTTAGTGTTTTGTGTAAAAGTATACTCATGAGATATAAAGTGTATGAGCCATTTCAGCTACGTTGTTTTTGTTTATTGTTTTGTCACTCGCACAATCACCACAAGGGGAACTTCAGGTAAACGGGCAGGTAGATGCTACAAAAGGGGCACAGGCGAAGCAGTGTTATTGGGAACAGGAAGAGCACAAGGTTTTTACCACTCGTCTTAGACACCACGGTTACCCTTTTCACACATATCACCTGCAAAGTAAGTTGTCTTTACCTGTTTATCATTTGGATCAATAAACGTCAAGAAATAGCGCAACAATAACCTCAGATTGGACATTGGATTCTTTTTGAAGCGCGTCAAAAACACCTCACTCCCGCACCCAGTGACTAAAATCAGGTCAGAACAGTCACTACATAAAGTAATCCTTAAATAAAAACCTAAAGGAATCTGAGAGAGACACATTTGGCTAAAAGTTGCCAGTTAACAGTCACCCTTTCAACCAAAACACTGGCGATGCAGAGCGGCAAACACACGACACTCCTGATATCTAATACCATGCTGCATTGACAAATGTGTCAGCATGTTTCTGGTGTTTCCATCCTTGTTTGAAATCACACAGCCACAGACATTGGGCTGGTGCAACATTGCATGTTGCGCTGTTAGTGTAATTTTGCGTAAAAGTAAGCCAAACTTAAAACCACTTCTGTCTCCTGTCCGCCGTGATCACTTCCCTGACTCTATGCTGACATCTTCTTGCGATGCGTGACAACATTTATTTTGCAAGGCACGTAGAAGTCTGTGGACGGCATCGATAAGGGAACCGTAAACAGAAAGGAAAATGATGTCGATGGCTCAAACTAGTTGGAACTAGCTCTTAAAAAGAACCTTCCTTAGCAGGGGGAGTAAATTGATTGTTTTGGTGTTTAGCTCACTATGAGCTATGTAGGCAGATTTGCAGGGAAATACACACATGTCTACAAACACACACATAGACATCCACAGTGCGTTTAAGATGAGTAAGAGTCGCTCATTTCAAAGGAAATGGATTCCAAACAACAAGGCCTGCACGCCTTGTGAAAATCAATCCCTGTTTCTGGATCCTGTGTCACCATCCATGCTTATGTTACACACATATACAGACACACGCACACACACTCTCTTAGATACACAAATTAGAGTGTGGGTGTGCACACACTGTGCCTTTTGAATTGCACAAAAGCTCCAGTTTATTCTTACCCAGTTTGTGTGAGTCAGTGTGACCAAGTGTGTTTCACAGCGAAGGAACGGGCTAAAATATTCTGTATTTTTCACACATCATCGTGTGTTCTACATAAAAAAGTAGTTTCATGCTTTTTAGACAACATCAGTGAGATAATAGTGAGTCTCACAAGAGGAAACTTCATGCATACCAAAGCGAGCGGCAGTGGAGTTTGTGTCCCATATTAAGGTCGTAGACAAAATGTATTTCTGAGTGCCTATGTTGTACTCTTACCTCTGCGTCTCACCGCTGTACTGACCCCTGCCCACTTGATTGACAGCACAGAGTCTGAACTGATAGGTCCGGGCAGGTGTGAGCCCGCCCACCGACATCTCGGTCACCACAGGATCGACCTCTGATAGGTAGACCTTCCACGGTGAGTCTAGACAGAAGACACAGAGATTAGAAGCTGATGATATCTGGCTGAGGCAGAACAAACAGAGACATGGGGACACTTAGGACCAAAATATAGAAAGGAAAGAAAGGAAGAATAGATAAAAAGGAGCAAAGGAGGGGGACTGAGTGAGCGGAGAGAATTGTGAAGGACCACAGGATGCAACATGAAAGAAAGCTTTGAGGAAAAGTATTTAGAAAGAGACAGAAACGTTCCGGTAAATTGATGTTATCTTATCTTCAAGTCTTTCTCTGAAGACACCACAGTCTGATGCACAATTATCATCCCACCAGCCAAATGTGCAGCTGTGTCAGTGAGAAGAGTAGTGTGTGTCCCATTAAAAAAAGCCCAGCGAGTAAGTTAGAGCAATTGTCTGACATAAAAATACATTCTCTTTTTATAATGGCTCATTCTTTCTGAAATAAAATCCAACACATCACATAAACACGCGCCCACAGCTGGTAATCAGTGAGCACAAAACTGTTGTCCATTCTTCACTGCTGGGATTCAGAAACCAGCCAGACGTTTGGAGTATTTTTCTATCATTAGTTTGGCTTATCTTTGCAGATGCAATAAAACAGCTGCCGAAACAGTGGAAGCTGAAAACTTTGAGTCATTCTCCTGCTGTTGCCCTAAAAGTGATCAGAATAAGTATTGATAAAACTGCCAAACTGCTTTAAAGGTGACATATCATGCAAAATGGACTTTTTAATGGTTCTCTACCTGAAATATGTGTCCCTGGCATGTCTATGAACCGCCCGAGAATGAAAATAATCCATTCTGCCCCTGTTTTGATTTCTACACCTTTCTATAAATGTGTGTGAAACGAGCCGTTTCAGACTTCCGTGTTTTGTTACGTAACAACAATATCCGGTCTGTCACGGAGTCAGAGCTCGGAGCTTGTGCAGCCCATGGACTGTATAAAATAATACTGAATCCCTCCCCCGTTTTTCATTACCTGCACACGTGTGCTAACAAGGAGCTTAGGAAGGAGGCATGCTAGTTGTAGGCTGTCTTAATAAACACAAAGGTCGGTTTTACCCCCCACGTCTGCAGATTTGAAGATCTAGTCAGTGGATGATTTATATTTGTCATGGAAAAGTGCTAGCACTAATTAGCATAGCCACATAGCTACATGTTCATAGCTGTAGCTGTAGCTGTGTACCAAGACACACTGACAAATAAAACAACAAGAAACACTAAATCTGTGACCAATCCTTTAGAAAGGTCCCGCTGCCTTTCTGGTAGAGGTTGGTTTTACTCCCCACGTCTGCAGATTTGAAGATCTAGTGGATGATTTTTATTTATCATGGATAAGTGTTAGCGCTAGTTAGCATAGCCACATAGCTACATGTTCGTAGCTGTGTATCAAGACACACGTCTGCATACTGATAAATAAAACAACAAGAAACACTAAATCTGTGACCAATCCTTCAGAAAGGTCCTGCTACAGGCGCCTCTCCGTCAGGATCAGATTCTGGATCAGATTCAGAGGGTTGAAGTAATGTGATCTCTGAGCAGCCGTGTATATTCAGCCAACATGTAAACATTAGATCAACGTGCCGGAGAGCCGAGGGCACATCCACTTCCTGAGGGGGCGTGGTCAGAGGGAAAACAGAGTGTTCTGAGGAGGACTGATGAAGAGGGATTTTCAGGCAGGCCAAAATCTGATTTCAAAGTGTTTTTTTGAGCATAAACTTTACATACATGTTTTGGGGACCTCTTAGACCAATATATATTGATGAAAAAAGCGTGATATGTCACCTTTAACGTTTCAAATGCGTCCATCAGTCCGGCTTCTACTGTGCTAAGTGCTTGGCTCTGCTTGTAACATTCACCAATCCTCGTCCCCTTAGCTCACAGCGGGAGAAAGAGTGACTGTAGAGCTCCCTCCCTCCAATCTGTTTCTCCTGTCATTCTACCCCTCTCTACTCTCTCTCTCTCTCTCTCTCTCTCTTCCTCTATTGCTCATTTGACAAAGAGCCAGCCGGCTGTTAAAACATCTGTGATGGAGAGAGGGAGAGAGAAAGAGATGGAGGCTGAGGGAGGGGGACAATAAGAGTTTATTTATAGGGAACCTGGATGTACACTTATGCAGGAACACCGCTCTCAATATGTCTGCCTCTCGTAAATGAGTGTGTGTCAGTGCTTGGGAGACAGCAAGTGAACAGCTGTTTGCTGCTCAAGAACTATAAAGTGTGCCCTGACACACAAACACAGACATATACACACGAACACACACATACGTACTGTTTTCAGAGAGCTCCAGCAAATAGTACAGAAGTGGGGAGTTCCCATCAAAGGGGCGTAGCCAGGACAGGAGGACAGAGCGGGAGTCAGAGTCATTGAGGCTGGCGGTCAGGGAGCGAGGAGAGTGTGGCAGCTCACTGAAAGAAGAAAAAGAGAAAGACCCAAAAACATCAGTTCGAACTTTGAAATGTTTGATTGAAACTTTTGTACGGATCATTTTACTTTTGGCCCTTTGAGGTCGGCGACAAGGTGAGTGTCATGATTATGTCTATGCGCTAAATATGACAGCAGCTGGTTAATTAGGCTCATCATCATAACCAAAACAGGTATCTCTGTTTGAAAGTTAAAAAAAACTTTCCTGCAACCAAACTCACTGCAGACCTGTTACCTCCAGATTAAACAAGTTAATGTAATCACACTTTTTTAGGGACCAAACTAAAAACATATTGAGTTTAAATTTGTAGGAAGTCAAGTTGTGGTCAAGGCAGATGGCTGTCTAACATGAGTCTGGTTCTGACTGAGGTTTCTGCCTGTTAAAGGAAGTTTTTCCTTGCCGCTGTATCTTGCTAAATGCCTGCAAAGTGCTCTGCTCATGGTGGATTAAGATGAGATCAAAATGAGTCCTGTCTGTAAGAGGGGACTGGATCTTATCCTGTCTTGATGTTGGGTCTTTGTTAATAACATAACAAAGAGTACGGTCTAGACCTGCTCCGTTTTAAAGCGCCTGAGAAAACGTTTATTGTGATTTGTTGCTATACAAATAAATATTGATTGATTGAACTACTTTACTGCTAACCCATGATACCACTTCGAGATTGATTGTAAATATTGATAATCTTATCAAACTTTTGGCAAGATAGTCATATAAGCGGTGTAGCCAAAATGCTGAACTATTCCTTTAAGATCCACATCTACACGAGTGTGTTTCAAGACAAGGTCTGTGACAGGGTGCAGGGACTTTTTATTAGACAGATATTTGTTTCCTATGCTAACGACTGTCAGGAACTTGACCAACAACCTTACTAGCAACCCCATGTGACTACCTTAGCACACCAATGACTGTTGGAGGCTTATATTTTCTAGCTCTGTCCCCAGTCTGGTCAGAAGTGAAGAAGCCTTTCTGAGGAGAGCTGAGACATCTTCAATGATTTCTACCAAGTCCAGATGCCTTTTAGGATCAAGCTTTGAATTTGTGTTTGTACGTTTTTTTTAATATGAGTGGTGGAAAACTGTTAGCCCTAATATCTGTGCTTGTCCCATGTGTTCAGTCTCAGATCAGTTCCTTTGGAAGTTATCCTCTAAAATGATTGTTTTGCTATTTCTATTGTGATCCTTTACTCTCTTTGTGATCTGCACACCCACTGGTTGTCCAGCCCCTGAAATTACAATGACAAAGAAAGCAACTGAAATACATTCACAGAAGCAATTAAGTGTTAAGGCTTTTGATTTTAACAACTTTCGAGCATCAGGAATTTGCTTAAAAAACACAGAAAGCAGATCTGAGCCTTGCTCTGTGTGAAGGCTACAAGTGTCAGCACAGATAACAGGAGTGAAGATCTTAGCAGAGCAAATGACAGAGCAAAACAAATATATACATTTACTTTGAAAGCCTGATGAAAGACACATTCCCATGTGCCTAAACTGGCTGCATTACATATTCATGAGCTCATTAATTATTTCTAAACAACCACAGATTTATGAATTTCCTGTCGAAAATGGTCTCCGAGGACAACATGCTGCCTGTTGTTAATTTCATTACATGAAACAGTTTTGGTTATTTGTATTGTTTTTGTGTGTGGATTGATTTTATTTCATGTTCAAGTGGTGAGTGATTTTAGGAATTAAGGAGAAGAGAGAGAAAGAAAGCAGAGAGATACATGAGGAGTGTGATGTCACCACGAAGAAGCAAGGGCAGCGTTGGATGAAGCAGAGGAAATGAGAATGATGTTTTCTTCTCTGAGCTGACATGATCACATTAATTAATGGATGAGCATAGAGATTGTTAGAGGAACTACGTTCACACACACAAAACACACACACACATATATGCACAGACACACTCTCATGAACACAAGGATGGCTCTTGTGGGAGTTGAACCAATAACCTGCTGGTAATTAGTCTGTCTCCTCAGCCGCCAGCGTCTGTTAGCCTCTGTGACCCAGTGATACTGAGCTAACGAGAATGTCAGTCACACACATAGATGATGCGTGCACACACAGACACACACACACTCACTCATACAGAAATCCCTTCATTTCCTGCATGTTTTTAAGACAAAAACAGGAACCCTCTTCCTCCCTCTGAGTCTGATATGAACAACCTCTGATCGTTGCATAATTCAGATAGATTTGGACTCATGTTCCATCTCTCTCCTACCCTGAAATTGTATTAATATATCATAATGCCTTTATAAATATATTACTCAAGTGCCTATTACGATAGACCACTACCTGATAAGTGTTCTCTTGCAGCGGCTGGAATGAGGCTATGCAGATCAGAGGCTGGGATACACTTGAACCGTGTGTGGCATGCTTTAATCTGAGCATTGGGAATGTCAGCTCATATGAGACCCACTCTGTGACATGTGGGGAATGTGTACCCCTAATACACATGAATGCACACCCTGTATGCACACACGTAATGCTCGCAGACTGATACAACTGTGGTTTCACAGAGCAGGGACTGAGTGCATTTACAAGGTACCTGATAGTGGATATGACCTTACACTACTATTACGACTGTCTGCTCATAACTCACTCCAGCCACATTCTCTCACTTTACACTTCCTATGTATTTAGCTTACAGAGTGCCTGACCTTTGACAGAGCATGCCTATTACTGGAAACAAGCAATTATCTCTTCAGACAACAGCTGAACTAAGCTGACATTAACACTGTCTTTATTTTGGGAAATGTACTGAATGACCTATGTGCTGCTTTTCCTGAGCTATGTTCAGCATAGCCAACATACTTTTTATAACACTGCTCCACAAACATCCTCCCGGTCGATCAGACCTTTAAATGAACCAGAATCAGAAGAAAGCAGACAGCTGACTATGAACAGACTGATTGTTTTCCCCCTGATAACAGCACAGACTATTATTTTGGGGCCTATCAAGAAGAAGATGAAGAAGAATGGGAGCAAGACCTCGGCTGTACTTTTGATGACAGCAGCTGGGAAACAAAATGTGAGAGGGCGCAAACCTTTTCGTTTAACAGTCGTCATAAGACAAATACATTTTAGAGTTTTGTCCTAGATGTTGAACAGAGACAGGAAACCTTGTTCCTATGTTCTGGAATTGTAATAAATTAAAACACTATTTGGGTTCAATATTATAGACACTCTTGTTTGCATGTTTTGAGATCCCCAGTTCACCTAAACTGGTACTACTTGGTGACACGTCTGACATTCCTGTAACAAGGAGTAACAAGGTGATGTTTATCAAGTTGGCCATGATCACCGGGAATAAATGCATTGCTTTATTGTGGACCCCCCTACTCCTTCTATGTGGCTTTAAGAAATGGAGCGCCGCCTGCAAGTTAGTTCAGGCAGACAACTCGAGCTGCGCTCATTCATACTGACATGTCATCATCCTCCCTATCAGCTGATATAAACATCCTCTCATTGGTGGTCTATTTAAGCTGCAAGTCTCCCTGTTTCTGCCAGTACTTTGCAAGTGCTCCTGCTGTCCTGCTCAGTGCTGTGTGAAAACTTTGTGCCCACCTCCTCCCCGGCACCCACAGAAGGGGGTTAGTCCTATCTCATTGCTCCTAAAAGTCTGCATTTAAATAATCTATGAGGAGTAATGAGGTTTGGAGCCCATACGGCAAACACAATACTGTATGCTGCAATAAACTTTATCTTAAGTAAACGTGAGTTGTCTGACTGAACTGTCCTCATACATGGCATCAGAGAAAATTATGTTCAATCTGAAAAGAAAACTACACCTTAATCTTTCGGAAAATGTGGAAAAACAGCTACTTTTGCTCAGTCTAAAGACAACAAGATCCCTGCATCAAAACCTAAAGCTACAAATCTGGAATACATTTGTCTAAGATCGAAGACAACACTTGCAAAAATGAAGTTAAGTTGTGAAAACCGCTTTGCATGAATGTGTGAACTCACATGACTTCCAGGCGTGCAGTGCGAGAGTCGTTGCCAGCCTTTGATGTCACTGTACAGGTGTAATCCCCGATATCCCCTGACCATGTCTGGCCAATAGTGAGCAGGCCCTGGCGCACAGAGACACGACCCCCACTGGACGGGAGGACTAACACACCACTTCGGTCCCACTTGTAGCTGCAACACAGAGAGAAAACGTGAAGCTTATACTGTGTGCGTGCGTGGACATGAAGAAGTCAAATCTGAAAAAAGGGAAATGCCGGTACCTGGCATTAACTTTGGTGTCATGTGTGGCATTGCAGTCCAGGACAGCAGTGGTGCCTTTGATAACACGCTGGTTTGTTGGAGGCACAGAGATGATGGTACGACCTGCAAAATAGAAATCCAGAGAAGAAGAAAAATTTAGAGGGAAGATTTAGACGTTGTATTAAATATGTTCTGTTTTCTCCAACGTGTGCCCTCACTGATGGTACCTTAAGATGTTCATTAGTTTACAGTTTAGCTCTAAACTATGAAAGCTCAAGAGCACACAGGCATGTTTTCTCCCTTAGACACATGCACACAAACGGCTTTGTTCATCCCATCATTGTGATTTGTTTAAATAGGATTTCGGTTCATTCAAACTTTTTAGAATCAAGATCGGGAAATAGTACTGGTCAAGAATACATTTTGATGCGGTTCAGCAGGCACCTGTAATCTCTCAAACTCATTCTCAATCAATAAGGAACAAGGCCTAGATGACAACATTTCCAAACATTAATGTGCAAAAAAGCAGATCGTGAGATTGGTCTTATTCAGCATTTTGTTTCACTAGAATCTGTCGAGGCACAAAAAAACAACAGAAATCAACCAATCAGGAATACCAGCCAATCAACTGTCCTCTTACCACAGCCAATCAGATGATTAGTTTACCTTTTGAGCCAGCCCACTGTATTGAGAACCAGTCACACTGCTGTTCGTTAGCCTGAGCTAATACTATTGGACATGTATGGATACATTAATGTTCCATGTCTTTTTAAGTCTGTAGGTTGATAGAGTTTAGTTAAGTTATATTGAGCAGATTAGGTGTGTATTATTTGTGTGTGTGCGTGTGTGTGTGTGTGTGTGTGTGTGTATATCTCACTCCAGACGGTGAGGGAAGCGGTCGTGTTGATGGTTCCCTCAGAGTTGGAGGCGATGCACGTGTACTCTCCTGAATCCTGGAAGCTGACTGGCTGAATCTCCAAACCACCAGACTGCAACAGTGTGAACCTGGGAACCTGCACGGAGCCGCTAGCTAAAACCTGTGATCCTGCACACACAGAGACAGGGAGAGGGATAATAATAACACAGCCCTGAGGTTAACAAAGTAATTTAGTCATTAGGCACATTTTTAATTACTAACACATGATGTTTGTGTATTTCCTCAGTGTGTATTGCAGAGCGTGTTGTTTTCTGCTACCTCTCCTCCAGGTGATGGCAGGTTTTGGGGCGCCGCTAGTCTGGCAGGTAAACAGGGCCGTTTTCCCATCAGTTACTGTTTGGTCAGACGGGGGGAATGTCAATGTGGGGGCCATGCCTGAAACAAGAGGAGAGAGCATGAGAAGAAAGAAGGCTGGATTGATTTCTTAGAGGGCAGGAATGAAAAATAATTAGACCAAGAGTGAAGCCTACAGAAGAACAGAGGATAGGAAAAAAAAGGAATAATGACAGTGTTAATTTGAGCGTAAATAATTCCTCTTTGATCAATGGAGGCTTTGCTCGTTACTTAGAGCTCCGTGAGTGCGCATAAATGTGAAAGGTGGGGGTGTGGAAGTTTCACAGGGACTTTTAATCATACTGCTCTATAAACAAAACATAACTCTACTGAGACAAATAGAACGGTCCACTGACAAATGTCAGCTCCAGACAGAATGTCTGAAAGAATGACTTTCACATAGTCAGTCAGAAAACATAACAATAGAGTTGGTTGTTTCAGGTGAGGCTGTGACTGGGTGTTCATTTCACAAAAATTATGAATTCAAAATGGCTTTACAAAGTAAAACTGACTCATAGACGGTAAAATAAAAGGACCTAGTATCTGTGACGTCACCCATCTGTTTCTGCTGTTTTGAAGCCTATCGTTGGCGGGTGCCATATTGGAAATGCTGAACACAACCTTACTTCGAGGCAGGTCTTTAGCCTCTTTGCTAACAGCTACAGGGTTCCCGCCTGTCAATCAAGTCAGTCATGCCCTTATTTAGGCAAAACTTGGAAGTTTATTATCTTCAAAATAACGAGTTTTGAAATAATTCACCCCCCGTACAGTGTGTGCAGATAGAGAAATTAGCTATTCAGACCTAAACCGTTTTTTGAACCAGGCTGTAAACATGTTTATTTCTGCTTCAAAGATCCTCTTTCTTGAATGGGTGTGTATGCGGTTTCCAGTGTTCCTGCAGCCAGCCTCAAGCAGACGCTCGATGAATTGCAGTTTATAGCACTTCCGCATGGGCTTCACGTTTTAAGAACAGAGGCTGCCACTTATTCTGCACATGAAGCAAGTGAAAATTAATGACTGTTACAAACGTCTATTTGTACAGTGAGACCAAACAGAGAGAAAAAAGTGAAAATGCAGATTCTTACATGGAAGAATTTCCTCTTTGTTCTGTTATTTGATGGAAACAAAATGATTTCACAATGTCTTCTAGGGCTGAGAGGAAATAAGTCCATCACTCTTCAATATGTTTTAACTATTTTTAACATTTTAGAGGCTAAACATTAACCAAGAAATTGGTCAAATAATCTTGGTGATGAAAATCTTCTTTGGCTGCAGGGTTTAAACAGAGCTTATACCTCCACAATAACTCTAGAATGAAAAGTGAGAAAAGTTACTTCAAATGCATGAAAAAAAAAGTTTGACAGTGGCATCAACTGAGGGTTATTTCAGGCAAAGAGTTGAGAGCAGGAGTGAACATGTATGTTTTATTGTTTGTTTGTCAGACAAACTCACTGGAGACGAGGAGTTGTGAGTGGGCTTGCGTCTCTCCAGCAGCGTTGCGGGCGATGCACTGGAATATTCCCCCGTCTCCCGGCTGCACCCGGCGCACCGTCAAACCGGTTGCTGCGCTGATCTTGTAGCGAGGGTTGGCCAGTTTGGAAAGGGGCACTGTGTCTTTATACCACTCTATCCTGGGCTGCGGCACGCCTACACATGTGGGGCAAAAATGAAAAACTGAATTTTCTTAATAACAAAGCAGCTGACCTCACTGCTGAGCAAATCAAGTGGAACTTAAACAGCCACACACATACACGCACACTTCACAAATCTTTCTTCTGTGCTATGCACTCTCACTATAAATATGCAAGCAAGCGTAATGACTGCTAATAATATATTGATTGCAGGGTGTGGGTGGTAGTGTAAGGGTGGCAAATGGAGCTAAAAAACATTGTGAATAAGAGACTTTTGGAAAAGCAGCACACTAGTTATCTGCAGCATCATCTCCACCTGTCTGATGGACATGCCAGATATGACAGGAGAGGGCTCATTCAATTACTGTCTTCGTACCACAGTGTGTGTGTGTCTCTCTGTGTGTGTGTGTGTGTGTGTGTGTGTGTGTGTGTGTGTGTGTGTGTGTGTGTGTGTGAGAGAGAGGGAGAGGGAGAGAGAGAGAGAAAGAGAGAGAGAGAGAGAGAGAGAGAGAGAGAGAGAGAGAGAGACAGAGAGACAGACAGACAGACAGACAGACAGACAGACAGACAGACAGACAGACAGACAGAGAGAGAAGAAGAAGAACACATCCCACACTTTTTCTAAATCTGTCATTCTCTCACAGACATGTGTAAAGTATTTTCCTCCCCTCTGTCTCTTCCTCACTCAGGTCACTCTGCACTCTATCTGTCTCCCCTCCTTTGCTTATTCCTACTCAAAGCCACCACCCCCCCCCCTCTCTCTCTCTGCCCTCAGGACTTTGCTCTTTAATTACACTGCCACTGTATCAGATTACTGAGGAGGAACTTAAACTAGCTCAGAGGGAGAGAGAGGAGCATGTTGCAGTTTTTAGAGCCGTGTCCGCCCCTGCTGAAATATATGTTCTCATGTAATCCATTTAAAGAACAAGAGTCATGAACAAGTGCAATTTTCAGACTTGGTCTCAGCATGTCAGTCATAAATGTACTGTCACTAGAAGCCCAGATACTGAAGCGTACACATACTAACAAACACCAAACCTCAGTTACACTGAAACAGTCTCTGTTTAATGTACAAATGTTAGACCCAACACTCACTGCTCTGTACAAAGACGATAAAGTTTTCATGTCAGGATTTTAAAGCAACCACTTGAGATCATTTCTCATGTGGCTGCAAACACCCACAGATTTGATCCTCAGTTTAATTCAAAGTGCTTGTCAGATCATCTGAAACCTCCTCTCTGCACACCTTCAAACATCAGAGGTGAGAGGGCCGTGCCAGACAAACGAACATCTTAACTAAAATCTGACAAACATGTCCACAATACACACTGACTGACCGAGGTGTGTGAAGGAGAGAATGTAGGTCAAACAAGCTGTCTTTGTACTCTTCACATTTCGAAGTCTGTCAGTTTTTTGACATTTTGACGTTTTTTTGTTATAATTTAGTTCAATCCTGAAATGCCTTTGAAATTAACCGTTGATAGCTTCCTCTCTTTGATGGAAGGCTTTTATACTGAGGTCATCCCCGACTGGTATTAACACTTTTATCTTTGGATGTGGTCAAATGTCAAACAAGCCATACAACATTTTTTTACAACACATTTTCTTTCTTTCTTTTTAGCAAGCTGGGTTTAATCACACTGACACCTTTGGTAGACGGTACATGGACTTGAACTTATATAGTACTTCTCTAGTCTTCCTATGACTCACGCTTCCACTACTCATCACATCCACCCATTCACACCACATTCATACAGTGATGGCAGAGGACGCTGTTGTAGGGGACATCGCTATTAACTGATTCTATTCATACCCACACGCACTGAATATGCCACCGGCAGCAATTTGGGGCTCAGTGTGTGGGCTCAAGGACACTCTGGGATGTGACTGTGGGAGCTGGGATCAAACCTCCAATCTGTCAATTGAGAGACGACTAACTTTACCTAGAAGCCACATCTGCCCTTTAAGTCTACGTTTTAACATCTTCTTCATATGTGCATTTAAAAAGTTATTCATCATGTGATCATTACTTTTTCTATCCTGGCTGTGAGATCTCCTCCTAAAGCAATTAATGGGGCAAAATGTAGAGTCCTTGTTCTGTGCAAAAATGCATTTAAAGTTCAGCTTAAGACAATCTGAAGCTTCAGTAGTCTGTGTTTCTCAAATCAACTGAATATCCCCTCAAATGATGGTGTTGTAGTACAATATTCCCAGTCCTAACAATTGTTATAGTCACACACATTCAAACACACAGTGTACCTGTAGCCTGGCAGGGGATGTCCACATTCCTGTCCAGGTCTGCCACGATCTTCCTCTTGGGTTGAGCAGTTAGAGAAGGAGGTTCTGTAGAAACAATGTGAGGGGAAAATGTAAAGTTAGTTAAGTAGAATTTTTTTTTGATGAGTATCAGGACCAAGGATGAGAACAAAATAATGAGAGGAGGAAGGTTTTTTTTTCATAATGCATTTTGAGAAAAAAAGTCGAAATGTTGAAAAAAAAAGATTAATTTCCGTGAAAAATGTTGCGTTATTTGGGGATTAAACCAGGGACTGTATAAAATATGGAAGTAGTATATGTGACGTCACCCATCTGTTCCTGAACATATTGGAAATGTGGAACTCAACCAGGCATAGTGTGACGTAAAGGGGTGGAGTTTGAGCCAGATTTAAAAAACTAATGATGCCCTCAAAAAAAGCTTCAAAAACGTGTTCAATGATTAAACAGCTGAAAAGAAATCCTTGAGAAAAAAATATAATTTGCCCTCTCCAAGTTTTTATTCTTTAATGAGGATGAGACGTGGAATGGAAACTCTGCAGAATGAAATTGGTCCCCCACCCTTGTGGCCTTCGGTATCCGGAGAGTCATTGTGAGGCAGGGTTTCTGCCTATATACTCTGTAAATGTAAAATGACTTCCACACAAAGTCACAGAACATAAAAACCCAAAGGACACAATCATTCTCTTAAACGGCTCTATTTTGCTGCCAATAACTGTGCCAATGTAAACTTCTTGAACAGTGATACTTTAAATGCAGCAAAGCTTCCTCTGCCTGGAGAATAAGTAGATGCCTTTTTGTGCATTACTGTAATACTAAATGTTATGACAAAATTACTCACTTCTTCACAAGCTCCATTTATTTCAAACCATTTGTGAATATTAGGTGAGAGATATTGACACACATGTCCAGAGAAGTGAAGAGGAGGAGAGTCTAATTTGTTTTCAGTCATGTATCACTCAATGAGAGTTTCCTGCTTATTGTAAAATACCAGAGAGTGCACTAAATAATGACTGTCTATAATGTAACAATGCAACTCTAACTGAACAAGGTTAAAGCTTTTTAATAAAAGTTTCTTTCCTGCTTTTCTGTTGTTTTTCAAGCTTGTTTAAAGATATCACATACAGATACCTTGCTGTCATTTTGATGTTGTTGTACTCTGGATAAATAAATAAATAACTCCCTCTGTGCCTGTTTTATTTCTCTCTGTTTCTCCTCTTTGCTTCACACAGTGAATGTGAAAGCTGATGTAGCAATAACAAAAAAATACAGACTGAAAGTTTGATCAACTTGTGTGTATTTGTGTCCGATGTGTGGGTGTGGATTGAAATAGCAAAGACTTCTATGTTCCTGCTGCATTTATTCTACCTGACAACACCGTCTTTAAAGATCTCTTCTACTTTTGTTGTAACTTTGAAACCCACACATCTGCTATCTCTGTTGTACATGGTGGAATTGTGCACGATGAGACAAGAGAGAGAGAGCGATCTGTTCGGCAAGGGTGGAACGGGAAAACAAGAGATGAATAACAGCCGTGCAGTGTGACGAGGATAACGGAGGTGCATTAGCTGCCTTCCTTGAGGTGACTGCAAGAACCTAGAAGCACAACAAAACATATTTCGGAGCATTTGGGTGATTGGGTTTAGAGCTCTGAGCTTCTGTTGATTCCCTACTGTCTCCCTGCAAAACAAGGATGGAGAACAACAACAGATGTATTGTTGTTTGCAGCAGAAGTCATCTGTACAGTATACATCACAAGCATGCACAGGCATCATACATATTCCAATAAGTGGTTCTGGGTAGAGAAGAAATGACATTGAATAATGAATACCTTTGAGGCTGTCTCGGTCTTTCGCATGGAGACATACACTACTCTGTTTAGGAATCTTTTTCATCGCATCAAGGGCTGCTGAGCCGATAGCAGAAAAAAAAAAACAACCAGTACCAACGCATGCATCAGTCTCTATTCCTCTGATGCGGATGTATGTATGCAGACTTCGTCTCTGAAAGGCAGGCCTTAACAGTCTCGTAGGCCTAATGAAGGAAGATAACGCTGAGAGGGAGAAAGAGCACGGAGAGAGGTATAAAAGTTGGTGGTAGATTGTGTGAGGGGGCACAAGGGTATAAATATTCAGGCAGGCCCTTTCTACTAGTGAGTATTCTATAGGCGTGGGTAGTTTGCTCGCTCTGCGTTAGGTGCTCCCCTGCTCTGGCAATCACCGCAGATCAAAAAGACGCTGACGAACAGGGGGAGAAAAAAGTTTCGCTTCATCAATCACAAGCTCCCTGCCCCAAGTGCGGGCGTGTGTGTGTGTGTGTGTGTGTGTGTGTGTGTGTGTGTGTGTGAGTGTGTTATTTTTTATTTACGCACACATATTGAAGACGGGAGCAGACTGTGACGAGAGCGCTCCTGTTTGAGTGCATTCAGTGTTCTCCTATTGATCGGTGACTCCAGGGAACAAAACTAATTTAGCTGCGGGGCAAATGGGCATGTGTGTCTGCGGTGCCGTTTTCTTTTATGTGATAAGGCCTGTAGCCATCACATGCATGAAGTAACCAGTAACCAGTGCGCACATGAATACAACAGTAGCTTGTGACTGCAATGGGCAGTTTGGGGGTGAGTGTGGACAGTTTGGATTCAGCTGGAGCAGCTGTGTAGGTGACGGTCTCACCGTTTGGAGAGCTTAGAACAGGAATTGACGGCGCATGTTGCGAGCATTACTCTTTTTTTTTTTTTTTAAGTTAGATTTTTTGGCCTTTTGTTTGATAGGACAGCCGAAGAGAGACAGGAAATGTGGGGAGTAGACAGAGGGGGAAGACATGCAGGAAACAGTTGCGGCCGGGAGTCGAACCGGCGACTCCTGCGGGACGCTTAGGCCGCTACGTCACCAGCGCCCTGGGAGCATTACTCCTGATTGGTAAGACCTTCCCAGGACAATCATGAGTATTCATTTTGTGTGAGTGTCAGTGGCTGCCTCCTCTTTTACCTATCACAGTGAGTTGTGCCCGTCCTTCCACAGGTTTGGCAGTGCTGTTGCTGAATGACGCCTCACAAACGTACGACCCCGTGTCAGAAGAGGTAGGGGCAGGGATAATGAGCCGACGCCCACCGGTAAGCCGACGCCCATCACGTTTCCACGACATCACAACACTGTTCACTGGTCTGAGAGGAGAACAGAGAAACAAGAAAAGAAGAGAGGAAAACAATGCATGAGAGGGCTGAATTTGTCTGAAAACGAGAAGAGTGACATAACACAATTACAGAGTGTTAAATCCATCAGTTTGTGTCCATGAAAGATGACAGTCTGAATATCTGAGCCGTCAGCATCCACTCAGCATGAAGGAGCTTCAGTCAGTTGCTCTTGATGTTGAAGAAAGCGAATGAGCTTTTATGAAAAGAGAAATTCTGTTTTAGACAAACAACATCAAACACAGCTCCCCTGTGAGTGTGTGTGTGTGTGTGGGTACCCGTGTGTGAAAGCATTAATCCAGTACTGAAACATAAATAGTTGAGGTCAAAGGATTTGGGAGCATGAGTAATAATTTGATTCTTAAAAGCAATCTGAATTTTAATCAGCTTAATATTTAAATATAAAACATCTAATTATATAATCAGCAGCTGGAACTGCTCTCTGAATGCATTTTGTGAAGGACATCTTTAACTCTTAGTGAGGGGATGTGTAACAAACAATGAGCTGCACATATGCAGTGCTTAAAATATGGATCCTCATTCATAAAAACCAAGCAACTTTCTTTTAATACGCAGGTTAAAATGTTTCCTTTTTAGAACTTGAGAAACGATTTAAAACTGAGTGACATAAGACATGTATTGAAAAGCCTGCATCTGCAACACAAGACACTCATGTCATTACATTTTTGCATATAATCCCTGTAATAATCACATTTGTAATGATATAAGACAGCACAAGTCAAGTCCTGTAATAACACAAGATGTGTAGGAAGTTAAGAGAAGCTGATGATTAAGCCATGATATACTGGATGGTATAAAGTTTGGACATTTCAAAGAAAAGAAAAGTGAAACGTCTGTTTTTGTTGTTGTCTGTATTGACAGTAAATCAGGTTAAACACATCACAAGCCATCATGTTTAAGAAATCACACACTGGAGTACTTCAAAGTTGATAACTCGGGTAAATTTGCTGCTACGTTTATCATACAGTGTCTGTTAATGTTAGTGCATGCTCTGTTTGGAGATTTTATCTGTGATTTACTTCCCTGGTTAGCTTATTCATTTTATTTTTATTTATTTATTTAAAGGGATAGGACATATTAATGAAAATTTCCGGATAGCATTCATGTAAATATGCCAGTTAGCCATAAGGTTAGTTTTCATCTGTAGTTCCTGGCAGATCAAAACAGAGTTCATAACAAACGTCAGGGATAAATAACAACTGATAGAAACAATACATCATGAAAGCATGACACTGATAACACAATACATCACAAGAGCATCAGAAACACAAAACAGTGCGCATAAGTGGGTTAAAGTGCCATTCAGTATAATAGGGTGCTATATCTGAAGTTGGACCACACAACGCTGTAGAGCACATTCTGTAAATGTGAGGGCTTCCTGATAAAGTAAAGCTCAAAATGTACCCCCCCAAAATAAATTTCAGCTGAAGTAGCAGCCCCTTTACAGTCCTTCTGGCAGTGCTTGTTTTTGATCAAACTCCTAATTATTTCAGCACTCTACCAGAACTGCAATGATGCATATGACTGATCAATGTTTGATGGGTATGAATAGCAGATGCTTTAAAACTTCAGCACTGCACTTGACTTCACTGACAACTCTCTTCTTCCTCCCAAACTTCAATAGAATAGTTTCTCTCTTTCAGTTGTTGGGTTTCAGTTGTTCCCTCGGTACAGAATTATCTCTCTGGAGTGAGAATCTTTCAGCGGGAGCTTCTCTGATATCAAAAATAGCCGCTGTCAAGTGGATTGTTTCTGCCAGGAGACATAGGAGACTCAAATTTGTCAGCAGCTTGGATATCACTATGGCTTGTTACAAAGACCAAAAATAACTTTGTTAAATAAAAAAAAAGACGTCTGGTTTGACCACATCTGCCCTTTTTTGATGGGAATAGATACTAACGCTGCTGAGAGTTCTCTTACACTCACTCTGAGTGTGTTCACACCTTCTATTACGTGTTATAAGGTGAAATCACTTGATTTTTGCTTTACCTTGAGTACCGCTGTGTGGTTAAGTGCTGGTCAAGTGCTGCACAGACACATTTAATAGGACTTCAGATCTGAGGGAACGAAGCAGCAGGACTAACCCAGACTAAATAAAGCAATCCAACTTAAACCTTGTACAAATAGTCCATGATGAAACTACAATACAGCATGTTGAGCGAGTAGAGCCCAGAATATATCAGTTTGTTGCAGATGATCCAGCTCAGCAGCGTTTTTATCTTGTCACAAGCAGACTCAACCTCTGTTCCATCAAGGCTGGACTCACAGGAAGATAACTGTGATGGTGTGTGACAGAATGTTAAGATTTGATAATGTTCTCCTTTTGGGTGAGGACGTGGCTTTGGGAATCACACAATACACTTTCCTTTCAGGGCCGCTGGCTGAGCTGTGGTGTGCTCCCTGAAGGAGGTAGAGAAATGGGCAAACTCTTTCTGCATCACTTTTTTAAAAACCTCTGGCTTTGTCACCAGGGGAGTTTGGAAAACAGAAAACACAGGGAAGTAAGGCAAAAATGAAAGAGAACTAAGCAGTGTACATCCACCACTATGACAGCATATATGAATAAGGTGAGACACTCAGGTAACGTGAAGGGAGAAGAAGAAGAACATCCAAAAATGTTCGGAAACTGATTTAAGCAGAATTTTCAGTGTCTCTTTAACTGGAGTAGAATTTGCTGTTGCTTTGAAACACATCTGCTGAGTCAAACCAGACTGATCCTCCTTTGAGTGTGTGTGTGTGTGTGTGTGTGTGTGTGTGAGCTTGAGTGATCAACATGCATGGTGTGCTCTATGCTCTAGGGCAGCCCTATTCAATTAGCGGCCCGCGGGCCACATGTTGCCCGAAAGCAACTGCCGAGTGATTGTGACTTGGGTCCGGAAAGAAAAACATCTTTTACTAACACTGACAAGTTCTTACAAAATTCATTTATGCACTTTCAGATGTGACCAAAACAAAAGATGGTGTTCCTAATCTGTACTTTGTATTTTTTGTCCATATGCACCTTAACATGTGCTTGTATTTACCTGTCAAAATGTGTTGAAGTTATGTGTTTAAAATGTAAAATTTAAAGAGGCAGTATTTCAGCATAGATTTAGTCTAAGTGCTGCTCTTTTATTTTGTTTATGCCCTAAACATCCAGTGTATTTGTTATCTTATCTATTTGTTTTTCTTTTAAATTGTTAACTTTGCTCACTGTCTGCTAAAAATGTCAGGGCCAGCTCATGTCCTTAATCTGAAAATCCGTCCAGACCAAATATTTAATTAAATAGCCCTGCTCTAGGGGGAGGGGTTGCTGGGCCACACCTATAGGAGAGATACAAGAAAACAGTGCTGCAAAAAAGAGATGAATTACCCATGTGTGTTCATGTGTGTTCTTGTGTGTCCATGTGCACATGTGGGTGTTCATAATCAACATGTACCTGGCATTCACAATGCACTCCAGTGTCGCTTCGTTGCCGGCCACCACTGTAGTGTCTTTGGGTCCGATCACAATCGCTGGAGCCACAACTTCTGATTCAGGATCTGTGACAGGGTGAGAAAATAGAAGAGGCGGTTTAGGAATAAATCACACCCAGCAGCTTTATCTCAAAGACTTACATACTGTATGTGCACTATATCTTTATTTTATTTTATGTATCTATTACATCTTTTCCTATCTTTAGGTTACTGTGCACCTTTTTGTGTGTTTCTGATTATCATTTCAACTTGCACACTTTTCTTTCTAGGACATGTTGTACACACATTTTTGACAAACAAGACTGATTCCCAATGATTGCTTCACTCCTCACTCAGTGCATTTAACAATCAAGAACTTGAACTCTTTTGGGCTTACAAACATTTTTTTTTCAGCATGACTTTGAGCAAAGCTTCTGTTGTTTTATCTTATCTTATGTGTGAGGAGGCAGATATAAACTATAAAGAAAGAAGGGTGGAGTGAAGGAAGCTCTGAGGTCAATGGTCATAACCTTAACACAGAGTTCCTTTTTGTAATGCATGTGCCATAACCTCATGGCTGCTGGGGCTCCACAGCGGGGTTGTTTTTTGTGTTATTGTTGTGGCTCAGAGCGGTCTCGACTGACACTATGCTGCGGTATAGATACAACTGAACTGTGCCATAAAAGAAAGACCAAACTGTCTGCATACTCAATCCTCCTGTCTATCAATTTTCTACTTTTTCCTGATGTCATATTATGTTTTCAAAACAGAGGAAGACAGAAAGTGAAGTGATAGGAGTTGAAGAGGTTTATAGATAATGAAAGAATGATAGTATGTGAGGAGGGATTACAGTATTTGACTGACAGTGTAAGCAGAGAATGACAGAGTATGTGACTGAGAACAGATGTTTGTCTGTCACAGTTGGACTGAAGAGAAATAGTTTCTTTTCACTACTTCTCAACTTCTGTCGTCTCTTACTCCAGGTAGATGTTTTCAATCTTACACACACACACACACACGCACACACACACACACACACACACACACACACACACACACACACACACACACACACACACACACACACACACACACACACACACACACACACACAGTTCTCTCTTATAAACAACATAACTCTTTGTCAAATGGTGCTGTTTTGTCTGAAACACACTTCCATACAGGCCATAATGATATACTGGAGAGGGGAGGATTCTGTGTGTGAGTTTTGATGATAGTGTATAGAGACAGAAACAGCGGTGAAGGAATGTGGAGAATGATTTATGGCCTGAATGTTGTGTAGAAAAGTATGGTGTTGTGTGCAAAGCTTTTGATTTTATGTGTGTGTGTGAGCATGAATTATGGCATGAATGGCCTAAAATACAAAAAGAACACACTGGATGTGAAGACTGCCATGTTGGTGGTCTTTTCCTTGCAACGCCTGTTTCCAAGCCCTAGCTGTGCATGTGAGTGCAGCATGATCAAAGCGCATCCCCTGGAATACAGCAGTCTGTATGTTTACATGCACAGTTCAGTGAAGCTAAAGTTACAGCTTGACAACAAAACTACTGTCCTTTTATCAGTACACGAGCACCAGGTGAGATTTGATTTATGAAGTGTCCACCTTCACTATGAAAGATGGAGACTACAGTACTACATCACATACGAATTCAAGAGGCTAACTGGTGACATGTTTAACAGTGACAATAGCTCTTTATCTTGTGTATGTACGATACAATAACTTTGTCTTGTTTACTGTCATTCTTCTTCCTCTGTTGAGGATTTGTTTACTACCTGCTGTTCCTCTGTACACTGTGCATTCTGTGTTTTTAGTACTTATTTATTACTGCATATTTATTTCAATTCAATATTTTAGCTGTAATGTCTATTCAGTATATATATATTTATATATATATATATATATATATATATATATATATATATATATATATATATATATATATGTATTGTAACATTTGCACCCTGTGCTACCTCAATTACTGTTTTTTCTATTTATCCATTCACCCTATTGTCCATATTTAGTTTAGTTTAACTCACATAGTCAGCCCTTTTCTAGTCTGTCCTCATGTTGCTGTTTTTGTCTTATTTTTATATTCTGTCCTTGTTGTCCGTGTATTGATTGTCTGTGGTTTGATTTGCACTTGCACTGCTTTGCACCTGCTATGCGAGAAACCCAATTTTGTTCAGCTGTATACAAGCTATCCAGACGAATGACAATAAAATTGAGTTGAGTTACATTTGTGCTGTTCTACTTGTGTGTCAAAGCCTGGCATGGGAACTGTGGAGCATGCTCAGAACACTTGTGTCACTTTGGGTCTGATTAGGGGTGGGAATTGATAAGATTTTATCAATGTCAACAATGTCAATGCCATTGTCGATTCTGCTTATCAATCCTGAGTATTTTTTTGAGAGGAAAATAAGTAGTTCTACACAGTCTTCTGCACCAAAAGGAACCATTTTGTTTTTTCCAAAATTAAGTCTGCACAAGACTGAACATGAACATATTCAACTAGAACATACTGAGCAATAGGTTGACCTCATTCTCGGCCGCGTGAGTCTGGACGTGGCCCCCTGAGCCTGGATGAAAAGACTTTGAATTTGGAGAGGAAAAACGCTTTTCCTCCGGGGGTCACCGCAGAGGTATTTTACCCGCTCTTGGTGTCTCATTTTCGGCCGCGTGACTCACGACGTGGCCCCTCGAGCCTGAAGGAAAGCGTCCGGACTCCAAAAGGGGAGAGGTAGGCGGGGGTTCGCCTCCCCGACGCGAATATGTTAACATGGAACCCTTCTCCACTTCGGCGTGAACCCCAAGCTTCAAGGCCGAATCGACAAATGCTTCAGCATATTTGAGGTTTTGCACCTAGGAGTTCTGCGTCGCAGAGTGTGTGATGTAATGCAATGTACCGTGACGTGACGTCGTGCTGGGAAAGGAATCGTTAAGAAGAATCAATAACATTTGAGGTGTAGAATTCCGATGGAATTGATCAATTGGAACCAGTTCTAAGTTGGATCCGGTTTTCGATTTCCACGCCTGGGTCTGATTGAGGTGTATATCTGCAAGAGGAATTCAATCACCAACTGCATTATGTTAGCATGTTAGTCCAACTTTGAGGAATTCAACTTAGTGTGATTTCAGCCATGCTAACATATTAACATGTATATTAAATGTCCAGCTTTAGTCAGACCAATGTGCCTGAGCAACCTTGTGTAAATTGATTCTGCGTAATTCAGTCGTTTGTGACTCTCTCTGTTGAAACTTTGTGCTGCACAGTCTTATACAGTGACAGACAATGACTGATGTGACATGATGTGTAGTCCATCTATCTGATAACTGCTAGTTGCTACAACTCGCCTTTGTGTGCTGCATAATAAGCGCTGTACCTGTGTCTGTGTTTGCTTGATTACTTATCAGCCTCTTCTGTTGTTTTCTGTCTGTAGGAATCAAATAGACACACTCAAGTCTACTTATGCAAATGTGCAAATCCAACCTTTGTGTCCTTGAAGGTGAAGTTTGGATAAACAGCCTGAGCTTATCCTTGGACTCGGCAGCTCTTTATTCAACACTCACACTTGAACTTTGACACCCTGAAATGATTGCTGCCAAACCTAAAGAATCCAAAGAGTCTCTCGTACACTTGTTATCAGTTTGACACGTGTGGCATCTACTTAGCAAACTAGTATAAAAGCAGTCGGGCAAGGCACTGAGAAAAATGTGTAGCCCTGTTTCACAGACCATGTGAAGCCCTCGTGACACTGAGATGACTATTTGTGTGAAGACTATTGATTTTTCCATGTCTAACCAATGAATATGTAGATCTCCAATAAGGGAGGAGTAGGGACTTCAAATTAACAGGCGAGGTCTGACAGAGGCTGCTTTGGGGGGTGTAAAGGGGGGTATGGAGGGAAGACAGAGGGAGGCAAGAAGCAGCTTTGATCTCCCCTTTGAAGGGAGGAAGGAGGGAAAGGTGGTAATTAACTCACTGCTCTTTATTCCTCCTACCCATTTTCTCTTTATCTCTCTCCCTTTTTTTTTTTTTTTAATCAGAGAGAGAAGGAGCCGAGAAGTCATATCCCACTGTCACAGAGTATAAGATATGCAGGTACAGGAAGACAAGGGAATGATGGCACACTCACATATACACCCACATTTATATCCACTGTACTGTCATGACACCTGCAGTCACCCACACTCTCACTCGGAGAAGAGGTTGAGTCATTAATGGGGAATATAAGTGAAGTGACACACAAAGAGCTATGGGAGGCAGCGGTGGAGGTCTCCATCACCTGGGGTTTTATTCCAATTTCTCCGTAAAACACACACACTCACACACACTATATACACACCGAGCCATTTTGTCTTTAATTTTCATGTGTGAAGAGAAACTTTGTGCACAATTTGTTCAAATTTGAAAGGTCTGGTGTCAGAAGAGGGAAGATTGGTAGCTGGATTGGGTGCAGGATATAAAAAGAGATGAAGGAATAGCTGACTGGGAGAGGTAGAGAGAGGAAACGAAGGGTGTCCATTAGCTGTCCAATATTAGAGACAGAGGTCAGGAAGGGACGAGTAGCCATCAGTGGAGGCTTTATGGCAGCAGCGCCTGAGGATAATGAGCAGAGGGGGATGTGAACCCAGCCTGTTAACTTGGTCTGTGTGTCTGAAGAGAGCAGACTGACAAATCAGGCCAGCAGGAACACCTGTGTGACAAGGGAGAACATGCAGAGGAAAAGTGCTCATAGGAGAGAGGATGGAGATGGGGAAAGTGCAGGGAGACTGTGCAGATGGTCTTCATCTTCCTGGAGTGACAGACATGATGGTAGAGGAAGAGGGGAAAGCAAAATGCCATATGGTTGTGTGATCTACACTCCTCTTTTCCCTCTGTCAGCGTGTCTAACATCCTCTTCCTCCAGGGAAATCTCATATCGTTTCATCTCCACTGTATTCTCTCAGTCCCCACAGCATGTCTCCCCTCCCGTATTCCCTATTATCCTCTTATCTCCTCCTTTCTGTTGTTTAAACACGGATTATCAAATTAGTCTTCCTCAGCTTAAACAAGGAGAAATATTCATACAGGCAGACAGTGCTGTACCATGATTGTGTGTGTGTGTGAGCAAGCTGTGGCAGCTAAAAGGCTCCCTGTAAAGATTCTACAAAGAGAGTCCAGAAGTTTAATCTAACTCTATTGGATTCCTCATTTAGCAAATGAGAAACACCATGTGGCAGAGAGACGGAGAGTGTGAGAGTGATGGAGGGCAGAGAGAAAAGCAGGGAGGGGTTATGGATAAAATGAAGAAATATCACATCAACAACTTAGGCCTGAAAAGCTTCATTAAAGAAAGAGGGATGATAAAAGGAGGGCTGTTAGAAAATAAATCAGAATAGATGAGCATCCAGGAAAGAAGAATTAATTTTCTGAATGTGCATGAATGTGGGTATAATTTAGCACCAGAGAGCCAATGACGCAGTGCAACATTGCAATGCTTTTCTCCTCCGTGCAATCACGGCTGATTGACAGATAAGTGCTGATGAGGGGACACTGCTGTGTGAGAGGGCACGTGCGCTCGCTTGAGTGTGCGTGATGTTCAGATAAAAGTAGAAAAATTAAATCATGATGGGGACTATAAAAAAAACAGGGCCGGTAAAAGGATTGATGCAGCTTTCAGGCGGGAAAGAGATAGAGATGGATAAATAGAGGGCGAGAGACATAGGCGGAGAGGGAGAGAGCGAGGAAAGGCTACTCCATCCACAGATTAGAATGTAATCCCTCGTCGAATGGATTCTCTCAGATTACAGCTTGTATTCCTATTAAATCTGCCAGTCACTCCACACTCCCTATTGTGTCAGTGAGTCAACCAGGGTGTGTGCGCTGTGTGTATGATCTCTCTATGACTGGAGATCTGTGTGTTTTAAGCCTTTCAAACAAATCTCTGCAGAGACCTAGAGAGCAGATGGATTGGCCAAGGGTTGAAAACACACACACACACACACACACACACACACACACACACACACACACACACACACACACACACACACACACACACACAAACACACACACACACACGCACGCACGCACGCATGCACGCACATATATACACATACACACACACATGCATCCGTGCACACACACATAAACACAAACGCACGCAGGAGGAGGGTGGTGTTAGCGGACTGTGTATTAATAGAGTTGTCAGGCAGGTGTCTGCAGGGTTCACAGCCAACTAACACAAATCACACTGAGACCGCAATTCACAACAGAGAGGGAGAGAAAGAGAGAGGGAGGGATTGAGAGAGAGGGTGAGATATTTTGAGAGGCAGATATCGGGTGAAATAAAAGAAAATAGAGGACGCTGGAAATGAGAGGTTTAGGAATAAAATGTTGAGCTTTACTGAATATTTTAGAGATTTTTTAGAACGTGTTCATAAATAAATGGAGAGGAGAAGGTGATCATTCCCTCCTCTCTCCTGAGAACACCTCATGTGTGTGTGTGTGTGTGTGTGTCTAAGAGAGTAAGGTGAGTGTTTGTGTGTGTCACTGCGCTCATTAATGCTGCATGCTGACAGCTAAGTGTCATCATCTGACTACTCTTGCCTTAGAATGCCAATATAAAACCACAAGCCACACAAACACACACACACACACACACACACACACACACACACACACACACACACACACACACACACACACACACACACACACACACACACACACACACAGTTATAAAGCCACACCACACCAGGAGTTGAAGATCTAAACCCCAAGGGAAGACAGAAGCAGACAATGGGAAGCAGAGAGAGGACTGAGAAAGATGCCCGATTTTAAATATTCATCTCTTCCTTCAGCTGCCAACCTCTCGATCTATCTCTGTCATGGCACTGCACGAGTGATGGAAGGGGGAGCTGGAGAGTACGCACAGAAAGAAGGAAGGAAAAAGGAAGACACATGGAGTATGTAGTAGTAATGGAGAAGCAGGGCAGGGTTTGAGCTCTCAGGGGTACTCAATTATTATTTGATTAATTTTGAGCAGTTGCATTTTTTTTTTGGCTGCTTGACAAAACCCAAAATGACACAATGAGGTAAAGTTTCATCATGGCTACACTGAAGGAAGGGCGGGTGCTATTGCTTTAAGCTTTGGAACTTTTATTTTAAGCTTTGGAACTTTTATTTTGTTACTTTAGGGGGAACAAAGACAGACTTCTTTAAAACATTAATTCTAGAAATCATCATGACAGTGACGGATGCCATTCCATTAAAAAAAAAATGTCTGCTCCGTTTGTGACCATGAAAGAACATTTTAGCAGGACTCAGCACTCCATGTTCTGTGTCACTCACTGTCACACATCAGCAGAAACAAACACTTGGATGGAGTTCATTAAGAAAAGACGCAGCTGCCAATAGCACGAAGAACTGCGCATCATTTGCCCCAGCTATCTGCACTGTGTTCAGTAGTGTTGTAGTCAAGACCACATGTCCGAGACCAGAGTGCACCAAGACAAGATCAAGACATTTAGGGATCGAAACCGAGTCAAGGCCAAGGCAGGGCAAGACCGAGACAAGATCAAGACATTTAGGGATCGAAACCGAGTCAAGGCCAAGACCAAGGAAGGGCAAGACCGAGACAAGACCAAGAGCATATATATCAATGAAAAATCATTATGAGAGTAAACAAAATAAAATACTTCTGTTTATTTTATTTAAGTTTGCTTTGAATACTATTGACAGCAACAAACAAGATTTGGTTTTGTCTTTGTTGCCTTTCTTTTGACTCCTCAAGTTTTGTTTTTTTTCTTATCACAGTAATGACAGGGACACAGAGTGCATCAGGGGTGGTCTCGACCTGTCTTGATATAAAATACGGAGTCCGGCCAGTCCGAGACCAAGACTGGTCACGAGTACTACAACACTAGTGTCGAGGATTCACAAAGCAAACTTCCCAAATGATATTCAAGTGCAAAAGTGTCCACAAAGTTATGCCGCTTTGTGCAGTTTGCTCCACTTTTAATTTGACTGATATGAGCTGTGAGCTTGTCCAATCCCTGCTATGCAAAGCTGCACTGTGCGCTGTCATCCTGGCGGTGCTAAATTCCATCCACATGTATGATGAGCTGGATGGAGAGGAGAAGTCCTTATCTTTTATTGTAGAGCTGATTCAGATGTGACACAAATTTTAAGATTTATATCCAGCTTACTTGATTGAGCGAGCCAGCTAAGAGCTGCTTTTTCAGATGTGGAAAAACAAAACAAAACACTCAGTGGTGTGTACAGCTTGTATGAGCTGGGTTCGAGCCAGAGACAGCAATAAGTAATGTTCAAGTAATATTGACAGACGTTTTGTGCAGATTTATTATATCCAGGTCATCCAGAGTTGGAATTGCTGTCTTAATCCCTGAAGAGTTTGAGCATGACAAAGCTTATAAACACTTCAGCCCAAATACCACCAACTCTCAGCAGACGGTTAAAATGTCACTCTAACTGCACGGGGCTGTTAGCACCAGCGTTAGCCAATTAGGTGTTTTTTGCAATGAGGCTCATTTGCATAGAAAGAGGCATGTTTCACTCCAAATGAATGAGTAATGGCTCAACTCAATGTAAGCAAACACCACTGGAGCACAGAGAAACTGTTTGCTTGTTGGTGCAGTTTGTGGAGCTTTTAACCCGCCCTCAGGTCAGGTGGCATTTGAAATGTCTTTTATCTGCCATGAATCTGCAGCAGGGAGACGCGGCTTAAACATCATGGAGAGGAACACCAGCACCTTACACAGAGCTCGGGTAACACACACTCAGGTGTGACACACTTAGGTGATGCTGAAGGAAGAAGGAAGTAAGCATGTGTGTTGGGAGTGACAAAAAGTTCCCAAAATGAAATAAATCAGCGAGTCGGTTCAGGCAGTCAGCTCGAGTTTGCCACAGTGACAGTCTCCTACACACCCCTTTCATTATGGTGGTTCATGAATGCTGTCAGTGCTGTGCTCACTGTTTGCTGCCACCCAGCACACCTGAGAGCACACGTCGATGAAGAAGTGGATGTGGCCAACTTAATACATGTAAAAATCTGTGAAGCTTCACGTTTGGTTGTGCATCTTAGATTGATGAGGTGATCACATTTTGGGTTTAACTCAGACACAAGCAAAGAAAGACTTTCCAGACTGTCTATAGGTGGGTTTACATGACCATCTTTAGTTATCCTGATTAAATTCTTCCGACTGAAAATTCTGCCATAGACTGTATAAATAATGGATGTAGTATCCGTGACATCACCCATCTGTGTCTGAAGCACTGTTTTGAGGAGCCATATTGGAAATGTTGAACTCAACCAAACTGCTGTGGAGGTAGTATGAGGTAAAGAGGTGGGCTTTGAGCCTCCTCACCAACAGCTTCAGTGTTCCCGCCTGTCAATTAAGTCAGCTTTGCCTCTTGTAATCTCAATATCTTTGAAATTGCCGCATTAGAAAAAAATTCACGCCCCGTACAGTGTATGCCGATCGAGAAATGAGCTATCCAGACTACACTCGTCTTTTGTACCAGGATGTTAACA
Organism: Notolabrus celidotus; assembly: GCF_009762535.1. Lineage (NCBI taxonomy): Eukaryota > Metazoa > Chordata > Actinopteri > Labriformes > Labridae > Notolabrus > Notolabrus celidotus. The sequence goes on from NC_048278.1 coordinate 27,903,002, forward strand.
TGTTTATTTCTGCTGTAAAGATCGTCTTTTTTGAATTGGTGTGGATGTGGTTTCCGGTACTTCCGGAGCCAGCCTCAAGTGGATCCTCGATGAACTGCAGTTTTTAGCACTTCCGCATTGACTTGAGTGCAACAAAAGGAATGGAGGACAAGAGTCTGTTGCGTTCTTTCATCGTTGTCTTGTCTTTGTCTTGTGTTTTTAAGAAATCATCACAAAACAAGTGCATTGTTTCTGATGGGGACAACATGAGGGAGAGGGCGAGAAGCTGACCATCTCATTGGTGAGATCATCATTTCTTAGTTTTTGTCCATCAAGACGATTTACAATGTTATATTTTTTTGTCCAAAAGGACCCTCGTTTCATTCTTGGACCGGTTTCACTTCAAAGTGTTCTCATGCAAACTCAAGTCATGTGAGACAAAAAAGAAGCATGAGCAGAACGTCTTCCAACAGATACAATCAGGATGATTGTACACATGGCTGTTTCATCAGTAAACAAAAGGAGCACCGCCCCTTTTATTTCGATCAAGATCCAAATCTGATTGGCAGTTTCAATTCTGATCAAAATGTTTACATGAGTCATTTCGCAGTCATATCAAAGTCCCCTTTTGTGTTAAATGCATCACAAAGAGGAGGAATTCCATTGCAACCATTCGGTGAACCAGTACATGACCTTACTTTACTTTAACATTGATTACATACTGCCGACAGCAAGCTGAACTGGAGGTCACAGGTGTCCAGTTGTATGTTTTTTCTCTGTAGCTCTGAGGCATAAACATTGAAACCTGTGCTCCATCTTTGACAGGATGTACTAACCACCGCTACCAATGAAACCCTCAGCAACGTACCTAGCTGCTTGGACCCTCAGGTGAGAGCAAAGGGTCACAGAAATGTTTGCCTCTGCTTAGACAGAGCAAGACAGACCATGCCTGAAAGACAGAGCAGGACAGATAATGTAAATGCAAATGGGTTTCTTTACCTGATGACCCGCGGTTCTTCTTGCCAACTGTCCGTCAGACCAAGAGAATTAAATGAAAAGAGGCAGGACAAAAGCAGAGAAAGGGTTGGGGAGTAAAAAGGAGGAAAACAGGAGAGATATAATTTAGATTTCAAGTGTTTCCTCGGGCTGCAGCAGAAAGACACATTTAGCAAATACACATTTAAAAGAGCCGAAAGAAAACACAGGCTTTCACAAATCAGCAGCTCTAAGGTGTCTGAGAGTGAAAGAGGCACAAAACACCAAAGTAGACTTCTACCCTGAAGAGAAAAAAGAAAAACTCGACAGAGAACAAGAGACAGAGAAATGGCAAAGAGGGAAGTGGAGAAAGAGAAGAGGAGAGAACAGCATGTTATCAAGGAGTCCAGAGAAAGAAGAGCTGTTTGTAGTCCATCCATCAAGTACCAGCTACCACATTTTGTCTCCCTCGTTCTCTCCTTTCTTCCAGCCCTCAATCTTCCCCTTTCTCCCTCTATGTGTCATAAGTCTGGAGGTTGGAACACCACAGGCTGCAAGAAAGTGATGACACTGACAATCTACTGGCAGAAAATCTACATTCACCATTCAATTATCAGAGCAGTGCTCCTTCAAACCCAAATTCAGCTGTTCAGCCATTCACTCAAGGCTTAAATACTGTGTTTGTTTTTTATTTGAGTGTGTTTGTGTGTGGAAAAGATTTGCGTCAAGGCCTTAAATTAGATTCTGACGGACCACATCAGCATCAGGAGAGTTTTTTTCAACTGATACGAGGAACACACAAATAGGCATCAGAATGTATCAGACAAAAGATGAAGAGTGAGCAAGCAAAATGACGGGAAGCAGATGAAATTTCAGCGAAAAACTGAAGGACAGAAGAAAAACACTTCAGATTTATAAATAGTTGGGATGTTTTCTTCAGGAAAGAGAGATTTTTCTGTTTTTAGGGGCTGTTAAGGAAACTTTTTTGTCGAGACAGAAATGTGGAAATGTAAACAAACAGGTGCTCAACGTTGTCATTGAGTGTTGAGCTGGATTCTAGGCTTCATTTACTCATTTTCTATTTTATGAAAGAACAAAAGACTGTTTTGCTGGACTGGAAACTGAAAGGGCATGAAGAGACAAAAAGAAAACCCTGTGAGTACAAGTTGAAGAAGTTTGAAGGGAAATATTTGCAGATTAAAAAGAACTTGTTTCTTGTTTCAGCATCAAGGGCACAATCAAACTATTACTGTTGAATCTGAAATACACGGTCACACATTTTAATAAGGTCAGACTGAAGCACTTTTCTGTAAACCAGTTAATTCTACAACTGAATATGGAGCTGAATCACGGATCACAAGAGATTCACTGAAGGCCTCTGGATATGTTGATTGGTGTTTGAAATGCTGTCTAATGTTTGTGTCTTTGTATTTTTTTCTTTATGTTGTGAATGGATCCTCTGATTGTCTGATAATAAAGTTCAATCAATCAATCAATCAATCAATCAATCAATCAATCAATCAATAAATCAATTGATCAACCAATACATAAATCAACAATCAATCAATCAATCAATCAATCAATCAATCAATCAATCGTGCCGCTAACAAGCAGGGAAAGACAGGCCTAACTTTATAAAATCTTCCTTGTAAAACAAAAACAGTTTCTAAAATATTCAGAGCCCATTTACAAACATTTTTGTGGTCAGTGATGATCAACACTCAATACTTGTTTCCCAAACACAGACGGTACCTTGGTAAATGGTAAATGGACTTGTACTTATATAGCGCTTTTCTTGTCTTTCCGACCACTCAAAGCGCTTTTAAACTACTCATCACATCCTCCCATTCACACAACATTCAGTCATTGATGATAGAGGCTGCAATAGTTAGGGACCATCAGTAGTAGCGAATCACATTAATGTACTGCTGAACAACATTTGCGGTTAAATGTCTTGCCCAAGGATACTTCAGCATGTGACTGCAGGAGCTGGGATGGAACCGGCAACCTTCTGATTAAAAAACGACCAACTCTACAAACTGAGCCACAGCCGCCTTGGCATTTCATCTGTAGTCATTTCGACACTTCAACTAGAACTAATAACAATTCATTTATTTTTGTTAATATTTTTAACTAAAAAACTGTTTTGAAATGCAAAATAATGGAAATTTAGACATGCGATTAAAAAGGTGTTAAAATGTAGTTCTAGCTAAAGTTCAGACAGGAAGACTTTAAAAGCAATCACAGCAGTTGTTTAACTCTCAATAGCTCACCCACTTCCAGCTGCATGCTCCGGAGCTGTCATTGGTTAACCAGCGGCGCCTATCATCCAATAGCTCAGTGGCACGCCCTTATCGTCAGCCTATCAACTTTGTAGTGTCTTTTTAAATGTGTCTCTCTCTCCAGCTAGTTCCTTCTTGCATTGATGGTGCGCACCCCACCACCAATTCCTGGAATTCATCAACCACCACCACCAGAGTCTGGACTCTAGGGGAATTTCTTCTGCTGCCAAATTCACACATCCACGCTCACAAAATGATCTCCATAGAGTCCTTACGCCAAAGATTTCTGTCAAGTTTCATTATTGATTAAGTTGTGATAAATAACATTAAATCTTCAAATTGTGTCTCTCCTGATTGAAATGGGGCACTGGTGGCCTAGCGGTTTAAGCGCCCCACTTACAATGGCTATGGTCCTCGTCGCAGAGGTCGCCGGTTTGACTTCCGGCCACGACCATTTGCTGCATGTCTTCCCCTGCTCTCTATTCCCAAAATTTCCTGTCTCTCTTCAGCTGTCCTATCATAAAAGGTAAAAAAAACTATGATATAACTTAAAAAAAAGAGTGCTTAAATGAGATTAACTATTTAAAATCTGCGACTTGAAAAATGCATTGTTTGACAACCTCACAACTAACATGATAATAGAGTTAATAGGTTAACAGATTAACAGATTTTGGGTCTACATTTTTCTGTTTTTTTTTTTAGTATTATTAATACTTCTCTAAAAGTTGGTTTCAAACTTTTTCACATTATTCATGATTTCTTGTTTTAATCTTTAGTCATTTTGTTAGTGGCACTAAAACTTGGGTATTGCATTGCCAAAAGACTCAAAAAAACACACCTAAACACAACATTAAACTCAAAGACTGCTATCTGTTGTCAGATAGCAGTACTTGGAAGTTTATTTATTTGGAGTAGTCTAAAAGCAGGTCAGCACACATACATACACACACACACAAGCGATCACGAATGCCCACAGGCAAATAATCAGAAACAGGCAGGCTCTAGTCTGTGGGGCATAAAACTCAGTGTGTGTATTCAAATGACGTGTCATACTGAGTCATCCTCAGTTTCAAATGGGAGCAGAGAAACAATGGGGACATCCAGGGACATCAGAGAGCACCATCTCGAGTGTGTGTGTGCGTGTGTGTTCAAAGCATCTGACGTTGGTAGAGCTGACTTCACTGAACACATTTTACAGTTACTTTCACTTCGCTCATTGTTTTCCGAACCTCCATCAGAGCCTTGGAGCGTTTGTTGTCTTAATCACTTTGCGTATTGATTTGCATTTCACAGCACAGATAACCGCTGTAGAGCGGGTCAATGATGCTTTTCTGATCCAAGACTTAATGCTGAATACATATTAAACAGGCCGCGACTCAGGATCACAGCTGATGTTAATTTGATGTGTTTAAAATACAGTTTGAGGTGATGTGAAAATATGTGTGTGTGCCTGTGTGTGTCAGCCTTGAGTTTGATTTGTATTCATGAATTCAGTATTGTGTATTCAGCTGCCTGAAGGACCCACAAACAAGCAGGTCACCATGTCCTCTGTGTGTGCTCCCAACAATATGTGCGTCTCTGTGTTTGTGTGAATACAACAGAGATTAAGTACAGTGTTTGAGTTTGTTGTTCGATACATAAATTCACACGGGCTGTACCCGTCCTTGTGAGTGTAAAGGCGGTTTTGTGCAGGTGTTCACCCCTCAGTCCCAAGCTGTGGGTCACCTATTTACTGCAGCACCCCCAAACCCTCCATGACTCACTATCCCTCGCCTCCTTTCCTCTCGACAAATAAACATCCCCTGCAGGGTGATCCCTCCATTTGCACACCACCAGACATTGCTTTGCCTCTTGGTGACAATCTATTCCCTTGACTCGTCCTCCCCATCCGCCCACATCTGGATCCTCTGTCATATTTTCACCCAGAGAGCCTAAATGAATACTTTTTTTTTTAGCTAAACATTTGGGTCTTTTCTTTCTCTCCTGTCAGTTTTAAACCCAGAGTTCAACCTCAAAACCCTAACAGTTCCAATTTAGCCTGTCAATCTTTCACCCGTCCTCCACTGTGGTCCCGTATCCCGCTCTAAAGCTCACACACAACAGACACATCTATTTGAACTTCATGCGGCTGCACATCTCCAAAACTGACACATTTGCAAAGAGAAACACAAGAAAACTGATCACACACACGATCACACACAGGAGTTGCGTCCTTTGAAATGACATGGCTTGAGTGCTGATCTCAGACCTCAGAGAAACTCCTTAAGGAGCCAGATGATAACATTTTGTAGTCTGGTCCTTCCTCTCTTTATACCCACAGGTCTGTCTTCCCTTTGTAAATCTGACCAGAATTGAGCAGAGCTATCATTTATACACAGCATATAAACAGCAGAGTGAAGGTTCACATTTTAAATCTCAGTTTTCACACACTCCAAACACTCCGCTCTACTCTAATTTGAGCCAAATCCGGTCTTTACAGAGTCTTTCCTCCATAAATGTGGGCTCTGCGAAGGTTACATCTTCGTACTGTCTGCCTGTCTGTACCAAAACACCAGCACCAGTTGACCTTTCCAATTTACCATGTCAATCATGCCGCCACCACACACACATACACACACAAGTATTTTCAGCCCAGTCTCCAGAACACATACAGGTAAAAGCTGGTGTCAATCATTCTGGCATGGAATCCCAAATGTCACCAGGTTTTGACATTCTCTTTGCTCACCGTCTGAAAGAAAAAACAGATCTCTTAGCTCTGCCTGCCTCGCTCCTCTGCTTTCCTCCTCTATGCTCACATGATTTGCACTCTCCTCTTTTCTCATCCCATCTCTGCAGACTGCAGATGAACAAACATCAAGCCTTAACAAGTAACAATAGAGGTCTGAAGGAGACGGAAGAAGAAGAAAAAAAGAACGACGTGATGAAACTAGGGAATGGATGAAAATGTTAAATTCATACTGTGAGCCTAATGATGGCATGAAAAAAAGAAACGTGATTTCCGATTCAAAAAGAGAGTGCTGCTCCTGCAAGTTTTAGCTCTGACAGGAGACACAGAGCAGAAATATGAAGCCTCTGATCCTGTGGGAGAAATATTAAAAGTCGAAAGAGAAGAAATGAGGGATGAAAGACTTGGAGGGACAGGAGGAAAGTTGGAGCCAAAAGGTGGGGCTTCAAAAGACACTGATGTGGGGCAGCTGTATGCCCATTACCGCAGGGTGAAATACCAGATGGAGAGGAGACCAGAGGGACAGGAAAGAGGAGACGCATCATTACTAAATCAAGTTGCTACCCTGTTCTTTATCCAGACTGCTGCAGGGTAATCCCTTATCTCACACTCCTTTTTCACTGTCACCAAATACGTGTTTTAATCTCTCTGCCTCTGTGCCATCACTTCTCCTGTCCCGCAGAACTGTGTTAGACACCCTCAGTGAAAGTAAATAAGGCTCATGTACAAGAGGGTGCTGAATTGTAAGTGCCTCCTTTAGAAACAAGTGGTAATCTAGCTAAGCGTGCACTTCTCCTCATGTAGCTTCTGCAGTCGACACAGTCCGTTCATTTGCCACACACCAGTGAGTGAAAAGGACGAGGCGTGGAGGAATGTGACAGATCAGTGGAGGGCAACATGTCCTGGCATTTCCTCAGGCACTTCCTTGAAGGCTAAGCCACTCGCTTACATACTGGCAGTCTTCAGAGCAGAGTAAAAAATGTGGATGCTGTATTAAGAATTTATTGATCCCCTCTGGGCGACTCCCTTGAAGAAAACCATGCAGTAATTGAACCACAACAGTATCACAGTGTGCAGTGTGTTCATCTTATTTTCATATAACATATCTCTTATTCTTCAGTTCAGGCTGTTGCAGCTCTGAGATTTAGGGGTGTGGCTGGCAGACACATTTTTGGTCTTAGGTCAGAATCAGTGAACCAACACTGCACTGGGAAGCAGCCGGTCTGGAGCTGCAGTGACGTGAAACTAAATGTGTTTTATTCTGAAAAATGTGACCTTGGTTCTGGTCTATACGTTATAATGAAACTGGTCAAGCAGCATCATGAAATGAGGATAATCTGGCATAGTGCTATACTTCACAAGAATATGGTTGCCTAAATCTCACCTTGATAATGAAGTTTCATGGTTTTCTTGCAAGGTTTTAGTTCCTCAAATGCAAAATTGGTTTTATGTGTGGTTAGATTTTCATAATAAAGCTGCAAATAATGCAAGATCTGGCTTTGCTCTCATTTAATTTGTAGCAATATGGCAATCATGCCCGAGTTGAATGCTTCTTCAAGCATCTAGGAAAGACATCTGGTGTGTAAGACTGACTTTTAATACCTGTATCGTCATCTAAAAAGTGAGCTGCTTCTAATACAGCGGTACAACCAGTATATCAGTAATTACAGAGAAAGATCCTACTGCATTATGCTACTTTACCAAGAAGATGGCGCTAGAAGAAGCAAACGCTACCTCTGCTGAGCTCAACTACTGTACCAGTAGCTAGCAGGACAGTGAGGTACCTGATATTTAACCACATAAGATAAAGTATATGTCCTTGTTTGTCTATGCTGTTTAAAATAACTTCAGGAGGTTTCAAGAATGTGTTATTGTAGAATGAGTTCAGAAGAATTCCGGAAGGTCTGTAAGAAGAGCACCTCTCTATAAATGTGATTGACTGTGACAGTTGGCATCTCTGACCAATGGTCACCTGAGATGGTCATTTTAAGGTCTTCAGAGATGGAGTCCAAAACAATAATGTTGTCCTGGTATTGAGATGTCCATATATGTGTGTGTTGTGATGACACCTACACCCTTTATAAGACGGCCTTTGGAGACCGTCAGTAGGCGACTTCATCTGGCCCAGTCGTCCTCCAAGCAGTCGCGATGCTTGTTACTGATACTGATGCTATTTGTTGTAATTAAACATATCACAATAGCAAGCCAGTGTCACGAAGTTCATTCTGCATCTGCACATCACGGGCTGTTAAGACACAACAACAGCAAAAACAGACGGTACTAAAACAAAGCTCCACAGCTGCACAGAAACTGCACATTGTGGAATTTGTTTTAAGCAATGGAAGTCTTCATGCAGGCAAAACATTTTCCCTTTGGGACATCCAAAAACCGTCCATGTCTCATTTACCTGTGTGACTTGTGTTCTAGATTTTGCATTGACAGCTGCCAAGTTGTATGCATGTTTACAACTAGGTGATTCGTGGACTCTACATATACAGCATTTTTCTACGTGCTGTTGTGACCAAGCACATGTGGATAACTGTGTCTTGTATATTAGGCATGATGCATGAAAGCTTCACAAGTTTTTCTTTTGTTAAACACATAAAAAAAATTGCTTCATGAGGTATTTGAGTTAATTAGCCTTAAATGACTTTGCACGTCCTGGAATTATGACTGTCCCTCGTCAGCACACAATGCTGATAGATAACACAAAAAGTAGCAGAGATGCAACTGAAAAGAAGTCAGCCCAACTCGGTCTAAGCAGTCGTATAGAATGTCTCTAAATTAATTGTTAATCAGTCTTTAAAATGTCAGGAAATAGTACAAAATGTTCATTAAAATTTAAAATCTCAAGGCTGACCCTTACAAATAGCTTTTACTGAACAAACTGTTTAACTCTCCTAGATAGTCCATTTAAAATCATAGAAATGGAAAAAAAGAAAATCTCCACGTTGGAAAAGCTAATTTAGAAATCCAATTGGATTTGTGTGTCCATACAGGATCCAGAGAAATCTAATCATTTTGTAATAACCACCCACAGCGTTCTGTGATACCTCACCTGCAAACTTAGTCTGTTTATCTGAACGTGATGCTCGTCTCATTCAGGTGCATTTCTTGTTAAATTGTCTAATTACTTGCAAATCAAAATCTAATTACTCTGCATCTTCCTCTCTTTAACTTCGTCTTTGCTGCAGCTAGAGATGCAACCCTCCTTTAATCACATCCACTGTGACTGAGCGCATGTGTGTGTGACTGTTACTTTATGCCTGTGTATATATGTACAGAGATTACTCATGGGGAAAGAACAGTTGGGATCTGCGTCTGATGAATGGCTTAATTGATTGAGAGGCTCAGAGATCGATCGGTCAGGCCTGGCTATAACAGATTCATTAAAACAGTGATAGATCAGTGAGATCTGGCTGCAGCTGCTCCGCCTGGCTCCGGACAGCCCGGCCTGGTAATGGACATCATCAGTCTGTCTGTGGTGTGGATTACAATATGTCTGAGTGTGAGAGTGTGTGTGAGTGTGTAGTACAGCCTGTGAGGGCTTCACACATCTCCTCTCTTCTTCAATCACTCCAAACAACCAGACGGGGAGGAGGGAGTGCCAGGGAGGTAAGTAGGGATGAGGAGGAAGGAGAAGAAGGGTGGAAACTATTTTTGGATTAAAGGCCCTGTTGATCTATTCCTGTTTTCAGCATCCCCCCCTACCCCTCTCAATCTTTAGCTTTTTACACCCTGCCTCTCTTTCTTCCTCTCTCTCCATCCCTATCGTCCTCAAAGCTTAACCAATTTCCCACTTGCTCGCTGCTCGCCTCTTTTTTATTTTTTGACTTTCTTTGGTACCCAATCCCTCTCTGTCCTCATCGCGTCTCAGCTCGGCCTCACCCTCCCTCTCTCACTTTTTTTTATCTCCCCTTCTTTCGCTAATTCTTTGCGAGTACTTTGTTTGCCCTGAAACCCTGATAAAAACTTTGCCTAACGTCCTCACTGATAGCACAGGGGACGAGAGGACAAACACACAAACACTTATGTAAGGCTGTGTGAGTGAATTTGTAAATGGGTGTGAAAAGTGGCTGCATTTAAGCGAGGCTTTGACACATGAAGACTGTGTGGTTAAAAACACCGCCCACAGTTTTTCAGAAACCAGTTAAACGGTCAACGAACAAATGGGCTGTATGTGCGTTTATGAATAACTGTGAACTGGAGTGTTTGTATACGTGAATGTGTGCAATATGAGGTGTAAAAATGCAAAACAGTGCTGGCTTTACAAACCTCTACACTGTATTAACTTCACTTGCTTTAGTATTTGTTGCCTTGACAGTCAAACTTGATGATTCCTTTTTGTTCCACAGTGACAAAGCATCCTCCACCTGCTGATGAGGACTATCTTGTGTGGCCACAACCTCTGGAAAAAGAGTTAGAGGTCTTTGAGTTTAGACTATTCTCTCAACAGAACAAACTGATTTGTTCATGCGTCACTCCTTACAGGACTTTGCGGCTGTTTCTGTGATTGTTGAGGCTTTAAATGAAAGTGAGGTTTGATTTAAACTCTCAATGTTTCAAGGCTTTTCTATATTTGTAACACATCACACATCCAGCAGCTAGGACAATAAAGCTCTGATATCAATAGACTGAGCAACTGATTTGTCTCCTGTGATAACATGGACAGGAACGCTGGTTCTGTCAGTAACTATTTACTGTATGTGTATAGAATTGACGCCACCTCATTCCTGCCCATTTTGAGCTGGGAAGCCAAAAAGAAAAACACCTTTACAGGTGCTGATGCAGACAAGGCATGTACGTGCAGAGGTGACCTTGCTAGTAGTGTCGCAGGACTGACATCACATCCACTTCACTAACAAAAACACACATTAAAAATATGGATAAAACACCAAAGAAGCCTCAGGTGGGTATGGTCCACAGCAAAACAGATCCATGTGTTGATTTGAAGCAGACACTCTTCTATGGAAAGTTCAATGACTCTTGTGTTAGTGTTTGCTGCATTTTCTATCCCTGGTCCTCCTCCAATCTACTAATCTGTTACAGCATCTTACAGGAGCCTCATTTGTCAACAGAGATGTCAATCATGATGTCACATCCTCTTTTTTTTTTTAAATAAAATTAGTAAATTTAACTAAAATTTTCAGAAAAATTAGCACTTGGACCAATACAGCATAATGCAAACCAACGTTCATGACAAAAACCATGTTTAGATAAATGAGTTTAACGTGTATTCAATAGTTTGGTCTCCTTTCCTGTTAACATTAAGGAGGCGGGGTTTATGACCTATACTGCAGTCAGCCGGTAGAGGGAGCTCTAAATCTTTTGGCTTCACAGTCAGTGAACACTTGTGGCGTCCTTTTTAATATACAGTCTATGTAAGTTCCATTACTATCTTGTCACATTGCTGATGATCATAGGCGTGAGCTTGTGTCATGGTAACACCAGTCTTCTTTTCCTTCCTCTTGTTTTCTTGGGGTAATAAAGGGGGTTTTGTGGAACACACTGTAACTTGGTAACAAGCCGCTGTGATAGCTCATTTCAGATTTCAGATAGCTTCACCGTTGTCTGCTATTCTTCCATCTGAAAGGTTGAGTCATAGAAAGGTTTTATTATATTTGCTGGATGGATTTGTGTGTTGGCTTTCTATTTAATGTTACAAACTAGTTTCCTTACTAGTCTTTGCATTAAAAAATAACCAATAACGTCCTTTTCTAATGAGGGCATAAAACAGAAAAGATCGTTGTGACAGGCTTAGAAAGAAAGAAAAGCCTGTTGCACTTACCTGTGTTTCTATCATTTCTATTAAAAACTGATGATGATAAAGCACTGTGTTTTGAGATACTCTGATACCACAGGCTGTCGAATATTTGAGTTTGACAACAATTGACAACACTGACAACATTCATATGGAGTCTTTCATCCTAAGAGCTTTACATTCACTTCATGAAGGCGGGAGACGTAAACCAGATTAGTGGACCACCTGTTCATCCTCATGAGCCACCTGCAGAACTAAACACTTTCTCACTTTATACCATGAATCTGAATTTGATCCATATTTCCCTACGCACACACAGAATCACACACACACACATTAGATGATTCAAGCAAACCACTGACACAGTCACCTCCTCTCCTCTTTCATTGAACACATTTCCCCTTCCTCGGCACCTCATCATCCTTCATCCTATTTACTCATCCTTTATCTTTCTTCTGTTCCTTAAATCCAATCTTTCCTCCGCTGCGCTGCCCTGCCCCATCATTCACGCCCCCCCCCCACGCCCCCCTCTCCTTTTCTTTTCCACTTCTATTGCTTCAAATTAACATCTTCTGCCTGCCAGCTCCTCCAATAACCTGCTACAGCCAGCAGGAAGCACGGACACGCAGAGACAATCAGTGTGTTCACATGCACACTAATATTTCATTTATATTCGGGATACTCTGAAAGCTGTTTATAAAAAGTCTGGATATGGGTATATACAGTTTGTGCTGATACAAGCTGGCATATGAGCAGCGTATCCCGTTGGGTCGCTCAGTTTGGAGCCTTAAAGCCTCCTGCATTTTCACACAGTGATAACTATCAAAATAAAGCAGCACTACTGAACACAGTGGGAGGACTGTAAAACGTCTGTTGCTGTGTTCCACGCATGAAGCACGAGGCCTCAGCTGGAAGAAAGCTCCCACTCAGAATACTAATGTTCAGAGTGATGCACCCACACACACGCGCACACACGCAGTCTTGGGTTGCAGGGTGGTGACTGACAGGATCATTAAAAGTACGAGCACCGTGGTACCTATCTGCACACTTGACACCTCATTCAGCATCCTGTGTGTGTGTGTGTGTTTTGTATGTGCTTGTGGATCTCAGGCAGATGAGATGGTATCCCTGTCCTGGTATTTATGTGGAGACATCAGTCATCATTGATGGTACCTCAGTTATGATTCAGTCTACCTGCTCCACAATAACAAAGCTGTTATTTTCCAAAATATTCCATCTGCTTTATTCTCCGACTGCCATAAGACACACTTGTTGTACACAAAGACGCACAAAGTGGACCATTACAGATCGATCCTCCTAAAATACATCCACACATACTCCCCACTTTATCCTCCTCAGTTAACACAAACGTCCTCAGTGAACTCAATGCTTTCAGCAGGTTTTACATTTACAGGTTTTATCACAAGTGTCATCATTTATTCATCAGTCAAAAAGACTATGGACTGATGAATAGAAAACCAATATCCTGAACAGTTCGAAGGTGAAGAATCTATACCTGGGGGATAAAACATCCCAATCAAGGCTGCACAATAAATCACAAGCTCATTGTTGCAGGAACATGAGCATTCGCAATACATATGTTGCAAAAGATTGAATACATTCAGATAAATAAGACATTTGTTTTATGTTAATAAGCAATGATTTGTGTCTCAGCATGTGTACATTTCACCGATTAGATGGAGGGTTGCAGTCTGATGGAGCTAAAGCTTAACGGTTGTGTACGCCTAAGGGAACCCTGACTCGTCTTCCTGAGATGATTTTGTCCTGTCCGGTCATGGTTTGTTGAAATATATCCTGGAGGCTGGGATGCTGATTCATGATTTTCATGCCAGACTCCAGCTGCTACAACTACTACTATCCGTCTCACCACTATATCTCTCTCTCTTCACCTCCCTCTATTCCCTCTTTCCAACCAAGGCAGATGTCTGTCTAACATGAGTCTGGTTCTGCTCGAGGTTTCTGCCTGTTAAATGAAGTTTGTCCTTGCCACTGTAACTTGCTAAATGCTACAAAGTGCTCTGCTCATGGTGGATTAAGATGAGATCAGACTGAGTCCTGCCTGTAAGAGGGGACTGGATCTTCCATCCTGTCTCGATGTTCAATCAAACAATCAATCAAGCTTTATTTATATAGCATCTTTCATACAAATCAAATGCAACCCAAAGTGCTTTACAGCGATTGAGGTCTGTGGGTCTTTGATAATAATATAACATACAGTATGGTCTAGACCTGCTTTGTTTGTAAAGAGTCTTGAGATAACATTTGTTGTGATCTGGCGCTGTAAATAAAGACTGACTGAATGATTGATTGATTGATTGATTGATTGATTGATTGATTGATTGATTGATTGATTGATTGATTGATTCATTCATTGATTCATTGATTCATTGAAATATGCAGAGACATCATACTGCAGGAGGCTCTCCAGTTGCACTACTTATTGTTATCCCAATATTGAGCAGTGTAATGGCACACTACATCATTTCTCATATGGTGTGGACCATATCTCAATTACGGATTGAGGGACAATGACATTTGTATCTATCTGATGATACATTTGGGATTTTTTTACTCCATACAAACAGATTAAACGGCCTATCAAACTGTACACATATCCACAATAGAGAGTCTACTTGCCTTTGTTCACAGTCAAAATCAATCAAGGGTTAAAGCCCACTTCCTACTGCAGAGTATTGTTCAGGAGTAAAAGATCTCTGAGTGCTCCAGCTCCAGTCTTCCGTAGGAAGAGAATCTTTGGAAAGACACTGATTTCTCTCATGATAGTGGACCTCGTCATTATTTCAAAGGTCTTAACTACAAGGTCAATTTGCGTTTATGAGGCTAAGATGTCTGTGGATAATTTGCCTATCATTAAAGACCTTGTAAATGATAAACACTACAGGAGGCCCGACATAAAAACAAGCTGAGCTAAAGTTAGCAGCAGATTGGCTCACCGTGTTCAGTTGTATAATGTCAAGGCTGCAGGTTGGAGACAGTCAGACAGAGACTCATTTTTCATGTAAAACTTCTCCTCTGTGTTTCTGCTGGTCTGAGTAATCGTTGCTGGAAGGGGTACAGGCTTTGTGTTCGAGAGGTGCTTAGGTAGCTGGGGCTTGCTCTTAAAAGTTTTGACAGGAAACAGGATGTATGATTGATTGATGGGCCTTGATTACAGGTGGGGTGGTGCTGTATATAACGCTGACAGAAATCTGAGTCACACTAAAACTTTCTGAGTTTCTTCATGCTCCTCTTCTCTGGCCTCTTCTACTCCTCTGCCGCTGCTTGTTTATCGATTCTTAAAAACTTGTTGCAATCCAGCGTCTGTGATTCTTTTTCGGTTTTCTCCCCCACTGGACATCTCTTTGACTGGCCTTCCTTTTGTTGCCTTCTTTGTTGTCTATTGACTATTTCACTCATGAATGAGAGAGGATCTGAAGACTGTTTACGGTGGGCGCACGTCTGGAAAATACCCTGACAAAGCGGAGTGCACGGGTATCCATCTTCATTTATTTCATCATGCTGTAAAACATGTTCACAATTATGTCCATAACTAGGTGGAACAAGCAGAGTATGCACACATAGGCACACACAGTTAGGCTTGTCATACTGACACAGTCCATGAGTCAGTTTCCTGTCCATCCTCCCGTCACTCCGTCTCTCTGTCTGCACACTGGGGTTTTAATTATAGAAGCACTGAGGAGCCTCATTACACCGAACAAGAAAGAGAGCAGGGACTGAGAGAGACAGACAAGAGAGGGAGAGATGGAGGAACCACAGAGAGAGAGAGAGGGGAGACTGGGATCAACAGAGAGACGTCTGATCTCTCCGCAACTGAAATATTGAATATAATCATTGCAGACACAACCAGTTGTAGCAGGAATTAATCAAAGCAATGATTCATTAGCCAAGCCTCTTTATGAAAACCGCTGAGTATTAGTACCCATTTGTATGATCTGGTGAGAACGTGTATGTGTGCGTGTGTCGGTTCCACATCTGTAGACTTCAAAGTTCAGACTCTAGATACAAAAGGATAATTGCAGTGCTGATGTGTCTTCACAAGGTCAGATATTTCTCAACCTCAGAGGCACAAGGCTGCAGAAGAAAAAAAAACAACTCTGAAAAATATATTCTTCAAGGCTAACATACAATTAAATGCATGAGGCACTCTGCCAAGTGACCTTCTGGATGCTTATCTGCATAACTTGTTAGTGGATAGATTCAATAAAAGCCTTTTATTCAACCTGTTCTTTAAAAGGATCATCTCTGGCTGGACCACAGTTTCTTCTCGTCGTATGAATAATTATTTGACTTCTACACGACCCTAATAAAGAATTTCTAGGTACAGCAGTGCTAAAACTCTATTTCAGCTCTTTGCTAATATTTGCCATCATTAGCAAGCAAATTCTTATGGTTGCCTGTGAACTTCGTCTGCATTCAAATGGCCCAAAAAATAGTCTACTTGCTTTAATATATCTAATGTTGAAGAAAATGACTGATGGATTATAAGCTTTTAATCCCTTTAAGTTCAGCTTCAACTGAAGGAACAGCTTAACTTCAGTTGTTTCAGTTCATTACACAACCACAACAGCAAAACTAGCCATGTGATACTTGAGAGCAATCACAGATGGTCAAAAATAGGAGCTGGTGTGCAAAATGTGAAACTTACCGGTTAAGTAAGCCTGAAAACACTGCAGCGTCTGAAATCCATGTGGTGTTTTATCTAGTCTCTAAACTGATTTCAGAAGAATCTGATTAAATTGTATTCTGCAAAAAGCTGGCGCTGAAAGCATTGGAAATAACAGGATGGAGAATAAGCTGCCATTAAAACTTTTCTTTAGAGTCCAAAGTTGTAGACGAGATACCAGGAGTAATGTTTTTTTAAATCAACTTTCAGAATGCAACAATAATCCTTAAATCTTCAGCCTATATTTAAAAAAATATATACTGAATTTACAAAGATACGATCTCAGAACCCATCAGCTATTGTCTGACAATGATCAGTGCCTTTGGGAACCATAGCCTTCTTCTGAGTATTTCCTTTGTTGCCAGTGGCTAGCATTAAACAACTTCTAGAAAAGACTTTGTTTTCTCTGAGTTGCATTGTTCACAATCTAATCGGCAACTTAAGAAGAAGCTGTGTCCAGATCACAAGCAAAGGTAATGTGTCCCTGTAGAAAGAACTCTGTCATTCCTTGGTTTATTACATCCTTTGAAGAAGCGCCCATTTGTCTGTTTGTGCTTAGTCTCAGTTTCACTGTAAATAATAAGATACACAGAGGCAGTATGAGCCTATCTTCTTGTGAGGGTCTTGCAGAAAGATCATCATTATGCAGATGTGTGAGAAGTAAAAATGCAAGTTTTCTCAAGTCTGTCTTCATGAGTTAAAAACAGATCTTTTAGCCTGTTGGTTGAATACAGGTTTGTTTCTGATGCACTTTCAGACGCTTTCAAATAAGTAGGGAAATCTAAAATTTGTTCCTGTGACATAGCCTCAAGCAAATTTGTCAAGTTAATTTTATTACCAGCTGCCCTTGCATTCAGATGTCTGAACAATAAATTGTGAGATCACTGGCAGGATGTCGTTACAGTGGATTGTGTTCCACTTGCTTTTGCTCTCCATACAGACGGTTTTTCATACATACACATTCATACAAATAGAAACTAGAACCCTTCAGATACCAGTCAAGTTCTGTGTGTACACATTATAACATTTCATACAGATTCTATAAAAAGAAGTCTATAAAGATACTGCAAAGGGTGCTGTTTTAGTTCAGTCAGAAGGGCAGGCGCCCCATGTACGGAGGCAACAGTCCTACTTGTACCAGTTGGAGGTTCAATTCCCACTCCTGTGATGACTTGCTGCGTTTTATGCCTCACTCTATGCACCCATATATTTTTTTGTCTCTCTTCAGCTGACAAAAAGCTGAAAGATAATCTTAAAAAAGAAAGATGAAACAAAGATATGACAAAAAGGGAACATCCGTCCTCTCAACCCCACAGTGTGAAAACTTGAACTCTGTAGTCCTTGGTATATTTCAGAGAACAACAATTCAGACATTTGCAGGAATTCTTTCTCTGTAGATTATCTAACAATCAATAACAAACAAAAAAAGAGTATCACAGAGTCAAAACGTGTGTGGTTTCAAGTTTTTCAGCACTGAGGAATAAAACACAGATCACTGAACGACTCTCTGCTCTGTGTGAAATAATCAATCAGCTTCAGTGTCTGTCACCAACAAGTGCGAATGGAGTCATCACCAAAAAGTTCACAGAGTGGCCTGCATGTCATTAGTTAAGACCCCTGCTCTCCTTGATGTGTTTATATGAGTGTAGTCTATTTTATTCAGCAACTTCTCATCACAAGCCTAAACGAACATCCACCTTTTTGGGGGGGTTATAGAGATGCTGTTGCATGACATCATTTAGCACTCATTAAAACCATCCTACAGGCCAGGCCCTGCTTGCTCAAGGAAGAAAAGTTTAACAACATTTGACTGAAACTGTGAAATCTCGGAGCCATTTTTATCTCGCTGTTAAATTAAATATATTGGCAGCTGCTTCCGAAACACCGACACACATTTTGCCGGTAATTAATTAAGAGCAGTCATTTGAGAGGCTGAGTGGGAGGGAAAAGATTTAGTGTCACTGTTCAGTGCGTACACCTGTGTTTGTATCAGGAGGGTAGTACGGGCATCCAATTTGGCCCTGCTTTCCTTTCACAGGGTCACCAGACAAAAACTCTGATAAAGAATCATTACTGCACATGTCTGCCGGTGTTCTTCTCTGCCTGGTTTGACTAAAACCTCCTGAGACATATTCCCCAACTCACAGTGGAGGCAGCAGATTGTCTACCCAGGCTCAGCACACCGAGGCAGATTGTGGCACAGATCATTATGTTGCCATGTTGGTTAGAGACGTTTCTATGGAGCTCCTTGAAGCCAGCCGAGGCATGATGCAGCAAAATGCAAAGAGACCTCAAGCACAAGATGAGTGCTGCAGCCCCGGAAACAGCCTGACTACTACCAGAGGTTCTCTGATCCTGTGATAAAGGCTTTAAACAGAGGGCTGGTATGTGTTTAACGCTCTGACACACACAAATATGTGCGAATACACACACACACCACACAGGTTCCACCCCACAGACACACAATGGCAAACTAAAGCTCTCCTGGGACACTAAAATGCCTCCAATTAGACGCGCCACAGAACAACTGGGATGGGACCTGGAGCAAAAACACACAGGAACGAGGATGTTTAGAAAATACTCACACACACAAACACACATATATGGGCAGGCTCTCATTTAAGAGCCGGTGATGTGGAAAGGAAACATCTGGAGGGGAGGGAAGATTAGGGAAAGGAACAAATGACAGGGACACAGAGGCGTGCATAAAACACACACACATGTAATCAGCCAGCTCACACGCTGACAGGTTTCAGTGTTAATTTAATACTTCAAACTAAAAAAACCTTCTTTAAAGAAGCTGGAACACGGTTGTTTTTTCCAAGCAAAGCATTCATTTTCGTGTGAAGTCTTCTTTCAGTGAGCACGTCAAGTCTTGTGTGTTAAAGTGTTGGGGTTGTCCTGAGGTCAGCTGAGTCAGATACTACAGAAATCTACTCTTCAGCTCCTGAAAACGACCACTCCATCACTTCTCAGGGCCGCAGGTCGACAGGCATTGTTTAATAGAGGCGGAGGGGGGGAAAGGAGGATAAACCTGAGAATAGGAGTGATGTAAAACGGCAGACACCAGGGGAGTCTACAACAGGAGCGTAATCAAACTCAGACTGACTCTCCCCAATCAACAAGCAGATGTAATCAAAGTCAGACTCCCACTCCCTTTACAATGCACAAATACAGTGATTAAGGTTATGAAAGGATTTACTGTTATTTTACAGTCAGACGGCCCTCTGCTCTCTTTGTATCACTCTCTTCTGTGTCAGCACGTCTCATCCTCTCTGCTCTGTGAGTGGAGCTCTTTATATCAGAGCTCTTTTCAGCTTCCTCTCTGTACACACCGCTGCCTTCTGACTGTCTCTGTTCTTACAGAGCAGAATCAAATTTATAACTTCATTCATTACCGTGCAGAAGTCTAAAGCTTCAAAGACCGGCTGCAACATTTCAAACCACTTTCTACCAACTTTCGGTGTTCAACAGAACTTATTTCTGCAAACTTTGTTGCTGCAAGCTCGCACTAATTTCTGCCATGCACTTATTAAAGAGGTAAGTCTGTGGAGCTCCAGAGATATGACTCATTTAGATCAGTTATTGGAGACACTGTTTTAAAAAAACAGTTGTAAAACAAGCAGCAGAAGCTTCAGACTGAAAATAGCTTATGTGATGTCACCAAGTTCATCTCCAATTGAAATCGGAGACAACAAAGTTACAAGAGAATGCCTGAGTGTGTAACCTGAAGGATGAGAGTCTGTACAAGGGAACAAGAAGAAACAATGCATTCACCGTGGTTTGAGGTCTTAAAGTGGAAGACTGACTGGAATGGTTAAGACTATACAGTGGCAGAGGCAGGAGAGGATGCAGACCAAAGACTTAATTTTCATGTGGAAATAACAACCAACCTTGCATGGATGGCAGCAGTCACTGAAAGCCTACAAGTCCCACAATTAAACAAAAGCCCCGTTTCCACCAAGCAGTTCAGTTCAGTTCGTCTCAGTACGGCACGCATTTTGTGGCGTTTCCATTGACTAAAACCGGGACAGGTCCCCAAATTACCATATTGTCCCACTTTTTGGTACCCTTCTGTTTGGGTGCCAGACATACCGATCTGACCCCCGAAGGTGGAGCTAAAAACACTGCTGTCTGTTCATTGGTCGAAAGAATCGCCACTTCCTGTGCAACAGCAGTAATAAAGAACAACACATAACCCTGCCATGTTTAAATCTCCAGTGGACTTCGGGAAGATAACTTTTTTTGTTTGGAAAATGGCATCAAGAAACAGCGTTCCATGGTTGACCGTGGGGGTGCAGACTTTCCTCGCGCTTTTCTTCTTTCGTTGCATTTATTAGCGGGGTAAACTGTGTTGCGCTGCCATGACGTCACGCTATTACGTAGCTGACGCGGCTATCGGCATCCAGCTTACACGCCGCCCATCAAGTAGGGCTAGGTTGACTGTGGAAACGCAAACAGGATCAGACGTTACCGATTTGACCCGTTCCAAACTGTACTGATCCATACCAGACCGCTTGGTGGAAACGAGCCAAAAGTGTTACCTTTTATAGTTCTCCCACTGGGATGCTACTACATGCAGGGGTGCTGTAAAGGTGAGGTATGTAATCTGCACAATTAAATCCTAAAACAGGGGTGCCGGTTTGGCTTGGTGGTTAGGCTGTGCACCCCATGTACAGGGACTATAGCGCTCTAAGCAGGAGGCCCAGGTTTGAATCCAATCTGTGGCCCTTCAACGCATTATTTCCCACTTTCTCTCTCCCAGTTTTCTGCTTTTCGCTTCCCTATCCTCAAAATAAAGGCATAAAATAAACAAAAATAAAAGAATAAACTGTTCAAAAATAATAATATTTGCTTCAAATCAAATATACAACATAGCTAGCATCACCTATACAAATCTACATGATAGACCCTTCCCAAACAACAAAGTAGTTGTTTGTTTCTCCAGGGAAACACTTCTAGCACACCCTGAGAGTGAAGACAGGTACAGCTAAGTATTTAGCACATTCACATTCAACAATTTTACCACATGCTGAGTCTCAGCATTCATTATGCATAATTAAAAACATTAATTAAACCACAGAGTAGTGGTTCTGAGTTATATTAATTCACATCAATTATTTTCTTGTAGGTGGTGCAGCCAATGAAACGGAGACAAACTCTGAATTACCTGCAGGAAACACGCACATGATTAACAGCATAACTGTCTGCTTCATTATAGTATTAATGATGTCAAATACTCTAACAGCGCAAATATGTGATTACTGTGCTGCTGTACAGTATATATAACATGCCATGCAACTAGTGCTTTGTCGGTTCTGAAGCTTAGTAACAGAAACTTAAAGGATCTCTGTCACATGAAGTGAGGACATCTTAGCCCCTGCATGTTTTATATCTGCTGCATCTATCTTAATAAAAAGAAGAAGAAAAAAAAGTCTAGTTTCTCGACATTATAAGATGAAAAAGCTGAACAGCTGCAGCGCTCTTTTCAACGGGGGGCACTTGATCAGCAGTACTCCTATGTATGCTGTAATATCCTGGGCTATTTTTGCAGATCAGCAATCATTAACACGCGTTACATTACAGTCTTCTGTATAGAAGAGATAAAGGCAGCTGATCAACTATTGAGCCCAGAGCTCAGATTGCATTTTAATTGCTACAGCAATTATACCAGCGTATATCCATCCTACCCTCTCTCTCTCTCTCCACGGTGCCTTCTGTTCTCCTCTCCTGTTTACCCTGAATGACCTTGCCTCTCGTCTCATCTCCTCTCTCCTGTTGTTAAATAGATGAGGTCCATGCACGAGGGACCGCGGCGTCTTTGTCTCGAGTTGTGGAGACTTGTCTTTTATTTAATCAGTACAGTGTGCGTCTTTATTGATGCCCGGATACCCAGAGAGTT
Organism: Notolabrus celidotus; assembly: GCF_009762535.1. Taxonomy (NCBI): domain Eukaryota; kingdom Metazoa; phylum Chordata; class Actinopteri; order Labriformes; family Labridae; genus Notolabrus; species Notolabrus celidotus. Next base: position 27,925,331 of record NC_048278.1, read on the forward strand.
TGTTGTGTTATTTTGCATGTGCACATTTGCATGTCTGCATCCTGTCCCATGTGTTCACGTGTGTGTGTGGGTGTGAGACTACCTGCAGTGAGTGTTCTCTTTGGGGAAACTTTGCTGCTCTAATGGTCTGATGTTCAAATCCACAAAGACTTCTGCCACTGTGAACTGAGGAAGAGCGCACAGACATGCACACACTCTTCTGGGCAACAGGGAGACTCACTGCTGATATGATTGACAGGAGGGGGTGTATGTGTGTATGCGTGTGTGTGTGTCTGTGTATGGAGATGATAGCAGGTATGCATGGAGCTAAATTAATTGGAGTTCCTGGGATCATCATCTCATGTCACTGAAAGATACACCCTGAGGCCATTAGAACTGTCTTTCTTACTACACACACAGGTTCACACACACACTGAGTTAAATGTGTAAAATATAACTAATTGACCAGACCTGCACATTAAATCTGACCTTCCCTTCCCTGTTGATATACTTTGCTTTGTTTATGTGATATTTTGGCACCTTGTGGTACATTTTCTGACATGAAAATTTAAAATCAAACATCTGTCATACCATCATGTTTAGTCTGCCATCATAACTTACTCAGAAATGTCATGTGTAACACTTTATGTTATCTGAAGTGATATAAATCTGGAGGAGCTGTTTATTTAAGAGGCGGTCTGTACTTCCTGTGATTACAGTGTGTGTGACCTCTCACCGAGCTGTTGAGCTGCTATCAATTGTGGCTGTTCTAGCTTGACCATGGACGACAGTAAGTGCTTTTTATTTGAAGCCGTTTCGCCCACATTTACAGGATAGTGGTCAGGGACGTGCAGATAATTGATCTGTCAAGTGGGCAGGTCATGCAGCTGGCTGTCCTCGGCTCTTACAGCCACCAGGGATGAAGCCAAGAGACAAGACATTCAGAGCAGCACAGAGACAAGCAGGCCTTACAATTGTATCTGGTAAAAGCTTGTTTCTGCGTAGGTGTGTGACAGGGTAAAAGCTCCTCCACCAGCAGTCCAAACATTAACAGATAGTTGGTTATATCCATTTATGACTCACTTTACTAACGACTCACTTCATTAACAACTCACTTCTTTCCCCTCTCTTTCTCTTACAACCCTTTTTTCTCCTGTCACTGCTAGCCCAATGCTCAAATCAAAGTAAGAAAGGGGAGAACTGAAAAAATATCTCATGTATTTTGAGAAATTCTTAAAAGAAAATAATTTGGAATAAGGACATTTTACTGACAGCGATGAGCACCTGTCTTCAGATCCTGTGCGTGCTGCTTAATGGAATGGAAAAGTGAGAAGAGAGAAGACAGGAAATTGAGGCACAATGGAAGGAGAGAGAAGAGAAACAACAATGAAAAGGAGGTACAGATGATTAAAAATACAATTTTTATGAGTCCAGTCACATGTTCTCGTGTCAGTTAACCTGGTGAACTGCTCATTACTTCAATTTAATCTCATTTGCATTAAATTGATTTTTTCATTCTTCAAATTTCCTGCCAGCAAACCTTGGCTGGTCCCTTTTTTTAATAAGCCCAATGTGCTCCTCAGTGTGTGAGATGTACTATGGATTACATGCAGCTGTAGTTAGAGAGAGTACTTTTGTGAAGCCAATACTGTCAAAAAAAAAAACAATATTCAATTGTTTGTATATGTTATGGGGCCTAATGCCACATTGAGTCTTTGTTAATGCTGCATGCTGTGTCAAGAGGAAGGTGCACATTCTACTTGATTCCTCACCTGAGGGAAGGTTCCACTGAGCAGGTGACCGGCTTTAAAAGAAGCTGCAGGAAAATGGCCACCACTCTCTGCTCAGTTTTGTGACCCAAGGCTGGGAGGAGGACCTTTGTACTTAAGATGAGAATTTTTCTCCTATTTTTTTGTTATCACTTGGAACCCAACAGTCAATGTGTGTTTCCCTAAAAATCCCTGGCTGAATAAAATGTAGGCCTACATTGCAAGAAAAAGCCAGGTTGCAATAGTGTATGTCACCTTAGAAATAAGACTGAAGCCAGGGATGTCTCAGAGCGACTCATTTCCAAGCTGTTTCAACAAAGTTACGTATTCTGACTCACTGACTAGTCTCAAGGTAAGAAAACACTCAAGTCAAAATATAAAAATGTATCAAACAAAGCTGAACACAGGATCGCAGTCTGTGGGTAAACAATGTCAAATTGTTTGAGAGTGTGGCTAACAACAGCAGAGCTAGCACCACCAGCCTCGGTCCACATGCCTGTGCTGGTTCAACATTGCTCTGGTCGAGTGGTTATAGCCATTGACATATAAAGAGCAGACGCCGCACTGGCTGCTGGGGCGCAAGAAATACGGTCACCATCTTGGTCCGGTCATCCTACCAATTATCCTACCTGTAAACGGAAACTGAAGCAGCAGAGACTTCAAGATGCCAGAGCACTGTGCGGCAAAATACCTATCATACATCACATATATCACATATCATTACTGTTAAGCCCACTATGAATACTAAAATACACCGAACCATGTGTCCTGTATCATACCTACATGTATGACGTTTGCTTAAAAAAAAAACCCTGCATGAAAATTTGTTTAGTATTCAGCGAGTTATGATTGATTAAATGCGCTGACACTTAATTGCCCCTGCCAAACAGATTACGCTGAGTGGAACGGGTGACCGGACCAAGATGGCGGCCCCACGGCTCATCAGCGCCAATAGGCAGTAGCGGTCGATGCGGTGTCTACTCTTAATATGTCTATGGTTATAGCCAGTCTAGCCTGACGCAGCCTACAAACAACTTTATCACCATCTTCTAGATCAAATACTGACAAAACGTGCCGCGCTAAGAGAAGCCATCCGTCATCTGTGCTTGTTTACATCTGGGTAGTAGAGCATTATAGCATTATGACAGAATCTATTAACCGGAGCTACAGACTCAGCTAGTAGTGGGTGGCTGTGTTACAGCTTTGATACAACATGTGACATTTGGGGCCGACAATAATGGAAATATGAGTTATCTGTTGCAAGGGTGATGTATAATAGTTCAGGCGACTAGACATGCACATTCTTCGTGGGAACAAAAGCACTGTAATCTTTTTAGTTTCCAACACCAGGCTGTTAAAAGTTTAATTTAGAGGACTGAGTCAGAGAGAAACACAGATTGCTCTGTGCTTCATTCTTTGTTTTTCTTGGAATTTTTGACTCATTCGTCTTGTCCTTTGGTGTTTATTTCATTCCTCTTTCTTCTATTCCAGCCCGGTCTCAGTAACAAATGAACAAAACAAACATGTTGCCTTAAAGAATAGGATATTTACCCAAGACATGTTTATTGTAGAAAATATACAGTTATAAACACACACATATGTGCAAGCAGACATTTATGGCCCAAGACTGATCAGTGAAACCTAACTATACCCTCACAATCCCTAAAAAGCACCCAGGGGAGCCCTCCACTCTGACAGCAGTAACAAGGTGCTATGCTGATATTTATGTGATTGTGTGTAGGTGTATGTGATTGTGTGTAGGTGTGTGTGTGTGTGTGTGTGTGTGTGTGTGTGTGTGTGTGTGTGTGTGTGTGTGTGTGTGTGTGTGTGTGTGTGTGTGTGCACGAGTGTGTGTGCATTTGCGACAAAGGATGCCAAAGGATACAGCCCTGTAAAGAGAATCTAATTAAAAGTCTATACAGCCACAAGGGACAGAGCGCTCCCTCCATCCCGCCCTCCCTCTCTCCCCTCCTCCTCCTCCTCTCATTTAACCACAGTGAACACTTCAGCTGAAGGACTGTGAGACAGTAGAGTCTATCCTCTGGCCTCCAAGGAGAAACGATATGGAGAGAAGGATACAGCGATAAAGTGATATATATAAGGCGATAAAGGCAGGGAGACGGAGGGTATAGCAGAAGTTTGACAAACTTTCAAAGAGAGTTTAGCCTCTTACTTCAAAATAAAAGGGTAGTATGTTATTCACTCACTGCTGAAATGCTTCATTAATGCAGAACATGCATGACTGAATCATTTATCTAATGAAAACTCTCATTAACAGGCAACAAAAAAATAGATTGTAATTATATTAGAATACCAAGAGTTAGTAAAAAACAATTAATAAAAGGCAGAATCTGAACCAGAGCTACACACCTCTTCTCAAATTGTTTCAGCATTTCAAGCTCAATCTGTTATTACACCTATGGTTGTACTTCAACAGCTGGACCTATTCTGGATCTGGTTCCAGGCTGGTACAACGCTCACCGTAGATCAAAAGGTAACAATTCTCCTCTAGTAAATGTTTGTTTCTCTCACTGCCATTATTAACCTCGACTTACTTCTTACTTTCAGCCAAACAATCAGCCGTAAATCTGCTGGTTTTGCTGACAAATGTCTGGTGACAGCTAAAGAAATGTTTACAAGCTCTTAGTTTTCATTTATTGCAGTACGTTTCGTGCCCAAAGGCCAAAACAAAACTCAAGTTTTCAAGCGGGTGCTTTTCTCCACCCATAACTGACAAAAAGAACTTGGTCAAACTTCTAAAAACCTATCTATGTGATCACTACTGACAGTATTTATGGTATCCCCTAGGACATTTTAGGCCTAGAAGCAAGTATCTTTTTAAGGGGGCCTGGCAGCCAAGCGACACCTATCAACAGAGCACATCAGGAGGGTCCAAAGCCTGCCAGCTGGTGATAGTGCAAAGGATCACATACTTTACACCAGTGGTTTTTTCAAAGTGGGGTCCTGGGACCCCTGGGGGTCTGCGAACCATAGCGTGGGAGTTTGTGAAATAATTATGATTACATTTCTAATAAATTATAAAATTGTACTGTGCCATTAAAAACAGCATATATACAGATGAGGACCATTTGCGCCAATGAAACCAGCATATTGCGCCAATTACTCCCACCCTAGTTAGCTTTGGGCCAATAGAAACTACTGACACTCACATCAATCTGTCATGTATCACTCATTCACACTTCAGTCCAGTCACAGCTGTTCCTACTACTACTTAGCTTTGCTTACTAGCTCGCTAGCATGGAGCCATTTCTAAATCAGTTCACATCGCCAAGTGATACTAAGCCTAAGCTCGCTAAATTAGACAATATGATGACAGGTATATAGAGTTTGGTTTTATTGAGAACAGTGATGGGAGACCAAAATGCATCATGTGTCTTCAGGTGCTAGCGAACGAAGCTATGAAGCCAAGCTAAAGCGACATCTGATCACCCGGAATATAAGGACAAAACTAAAAACTTTTCCAGCGAAAGAGTGAGGAATACATCTGCCAGAAAACACAGATGGTGAAGTGTTTTCTGTTTATCACTATGGAACAGGTCTGAAGTATTTAGATTGGTTAGTTTTACAATGCAAACCGTTCCAAAGGCATCTAAGAGTGCAAATGGTAGTAAGCATATGTGCTTAATCTATGTTACAATTATGAGGGGGTCCTTGGAAAATATTCTCACCTGTAAGGGGTCCCTGGCCCCAAAACGTTTGAGAACCCCTGCTTTACACGATGAGGTAAATAAAGATCTCAGAACTTCTTGTTTCCCTAAGTGCCTTCATGTTTACCAAACAGTCAGCTGAGAACTATCTATCCATTAAATCTGTGTTTCCAACTGAGCCACCCCCACTGTGACTGGAGTCAAAAACACCTGAATAATATACTAAAAGATCCCTGATGCCAGGGCGCAGCAGGAGGTAGACTGAGGAGGGGGAGGGGAGGGCAGTGCACTGGTAAAACCCTGGCTTCATTTTATGGTTCAACAGCCCTCTGTGTAATGAGTCATTTCTCATGGAACAATGAAGCTGTGTCACATCAATTTCACTTGTTAACCCAGTTAAACTTTCATTCTTGTGATATCAATAATTCAAGCCTCTCAGCTTAATGGATCTGAGTCAGGATCTCCAGTGTTTGGATCAAGCAGCTTACAAATAATAATGAGTGAAATGTTTCGACAGCTACATCTGTTTCTCTGATGTGTCAGACACACATTTAATCCACATTTCATATCCTCTGCTGCTCATCATCATTTTCAGGTTTTATCTCCGGGTTGTCAACAGTAATTAGGCTGCCAATCACACTGCTTTCTGCCTCCTCAGCTCAAGAAAAAGGGCAGACTTCAATTAAATGCTTGAGTTTTTCTTTAATTTTAGTAAACCGCATTCGTTCAACACAGAGGGCTCAATCAACCGCCCTCAAAGCTTTAAAACTGTGAAATAAAATCTAATGATGAGCAGGCAGCAGCTCTTGAAGAGCCTGAAATTCTTCTAATCCACTGTCAATCTTATGCGATTATGGAATAAAAACTCGGCCTGTTTGTGAGATCTAAACACACTGCGGGGTAAAATTGGAAGTAGACTCAGCTGATTCTGACTCATCTCACACTCAAACCTTTTTTAGAAGCAGACGGAGCATTTTTATTTTTACCTGAGATGCTCAGGTAGACGGAGGGACTCGTCACATTCTCTCCCGTCATCTCATTCACCGCCTCCACGTGGTAACGCCCGGCATCCGCCGCTGTGGCTGCCAGGACGACCAGCTGATTGTCCAAGGTGATTGTTCTGTTTGAGACAAACGCACAGCAAGGGATTAGAAAACACAATAAGAGCGGTACTCCGTCTCAGACACGCCTCAAACTAAGACTCCAACAAGAGGAGAGTGTTCTGTAGATGGATCGTTTAGAATTCAGTTTGAGGGGAAGAAAGCAGTGAAAACAATCATCAGAAGGGAAAGAGGATTCAAAGGGCTTAAATAAATCTCTCCTCCTGTCTCAGATTGATATGTGGCTCATTTTTTGCGTCTCTTTCATTCTTTTTTGGGGATTCTTCTTGTTTTGTTCTTTCTTCTTTACACTGATCCTCTCTCATTTCCCTTCATACGAGCAGCAATCAATGCATACAGAATACACAAGCGCACACACACACACACACACACACACACACACACACACACTGGATCTAAGGCTGTTTTTACATGAGCAGACAAAGTTAAGAAGCAAGAACTCATAGTTTGTGTTGCTGTTGCTTTTCGGGGGAGCACGATATCAGGAGTAGATGTTGCAGGAATGGGAGAGGATCGCAGGAGGGAGTCGAGGAGCAGAAGAAACACATTCTTTGCAATCGATTTTTCATGTGTTTGAGTTTGAGCGTCTGGAAACAGACGCCGCCAGGCAGGAAGCACAGGTTGATTTTTTTTAGTAATACTACTTGCGTGTTCGGCATGCCAGTGAATAGAAATCATCCAGTATTCTAACCCAAGAGCTGAAATAAAATCAATATGACCAAAGAGAGAAAAAAGCTTATTAAAGTCAGATGACAGTCTTTTATTTTTATAAAGTCTGTCTGTGCCTGTGCCCCAGCAGCACCCCTTCACACATACTGCATACTATGTTCAGACTGTGAACAGACAAGGCAAAATTGTTTTCAGGCTACATAAATATAGATAACAGAAGAAAGGGATGCAGTATGCATGATTCTGAACACTACAAGTTAGAAGTTGGTGCTTTTCCTGAGTTTTTTTTTTTTCTACAGCTGAAAATGGAAGATGCTTTTGTTGCACTTGGCAGGTGTGCTTGCACTATCATTATACATATTAACAGGTCATTCAAATACATGCAATGAAATACAATCTTAACTTCAGATATTTACCTTCAACTTTTTATTTACACATACTGCGTCTTAGACTTCTTAAAGAAGGCTCTGTATGATTATACACTTAAAAGTTTGCAACCTGGCTGACTGCATTTCATTTTTCATGTTTTCAATAAGGCTCCTGAGAAGAACTTCTGGTGGATTTTTATTTATTTAGGTAGCTGATCTCTGCACTTGTCTGAGCAGCCTTTATTCACATGAAATCTCATCCTTTACAAGGTCAAACACATCACTCAGAATGAATCTTTGCCGTGTACAATGTAAAAAGAAGAGGTTATTTCTGCAGCGTGGTGTTAATCACTTTATTGCAACACTTTCAGGCACTAAAGATAACTATACAGAAGAAATCAATCTCTATGCTGATGATCTGGTTTTCTATTCTAGTCCATTCAAACGTAGCGATAATAATTTCAGTCTGTGTCATTACCAGCTTCGAACTCTTCACAGTCGCTTTCAAAGAAAACTTTTCAGACTGAAGACGCTCGCCCAGAGGAGGCCCGTTGACGCTCAGCAGTGCTGTTCTTTATTTGGCTGTTGTGACTTTGCAAAAGAATGACGTCCTGTCAAATTTAATCAAGCTTTATTGACGGATGCAGATCCTCAAAATAAAGAGACATGGATATTATTTGCCCATTCTTCAGGCAAAAACAGCAGAAGCTACTTGAGCTGATTTGATATTATATAATGTGTGCTGAAAACTTTACAGGTGTGAACTTTTAAACACAAATGTTGACTGTGGTGTATCCAGGTTTAAATATATAAAAGGATTGACTGCCTTGAGCAGCATATTTTAAAGCTGGAGAAGAAATTGCAGCTTACCAAAGCAGATTAACCTCCTCCTGCTGTTAGATTATAATATTATTGATTTAATATGCTGTCTACTTCCCATGCTGGCTGGAAGTCCCACCTTCACAATCTGCATGCGTACACTACCAAATTAAACCCAATCGATTTCATGATCAAGCGGCGCAATCTCAAGGCTGATGGCTGTGATGATGCAAGTGAGAACACGACAGTCCTTTACTGCTCATCCAGAGATCAGGTTCAGAGAGTTGTCTTTATATGTAATAAACGAAGATAGGAAGTACTGATTGAGCACTACGAGGAGAGGCTGGAGGAGAACATGGGTCTGTTTGACACACACACATAAACACACATGCTCACACACACAGACAGAATTCCTCAGGTCTAATTTTATTCAGTGTGATTTCCCAGGAGAACATCCACAAGAGCCCGAGCCTCAACCCCAACACTGACACTCTATTTGTGTGAGGTCTGTGCTCTGCGTGTGTGCATGTGTGTGTGCGTGTGCGTGTGTGTGTGTGTGTGTGTGTGTGTGTGTGTGTGTGTGTGTGTGTGTGCGCATTCAGCTGCCTGAAATAAAAGCTTTGACCAAACCTCTCTGATGCTCTCTTTCACCTTTTCCCCAGTGGAGATGGATTCTGCATCCTCACAGCAGTCTATAATGCAATTTATAGCTGTTAAGCTCATTAAGCACTCTGACCAGCCCTCTTTATCACATCTGTTTTACCCAACACATACTGATTGATAGACAGTGAAGGCATGCCTGCACTTGCCCATAATGTTTGAAGGGAAGGAAGAGTCTGTGAGGTGCAAAGTTATTAAGATTCAGAGTCGCAGGAGCTCAGCAGGAGGGTGGGACCACGCAGTAAAAGCAATTAAGATAGCATATTAACTTTGACCGGTAGCTGAGTTAAAAGTGTTTGTTTCCCTCGTTCAACTTTTCCTTTTAAAGATTCTTTTTACATGTGAAATAACTTGTGATGACATAGATTTACTTCAGACTCTCGTTTGCACCAGATTGCGAGGTCTCCTGCTTGCTTTTACATTAAGTCTTCAAATGAAGCTTTCATATTGCAGAGGAACACAGACAGACAGAAATAAAATTTGCCAATTAGAAGTCAGCCAACAGAGATTAGAGGGGCTCGATTTGTGTGAGATTCCCTTCAAGAAATAATAAATGATCCTGTTTGTTTCTGAGAAGCCAGAGGGTGGTAAAGCAACTTCATTCTAAAGTTACAGTACAGTCAAAAAGAACCTCTGGGTTCCAATAGATGCGCATATGAGATGTGTTTGCATGTCTCTTTAGTTGGGCTGAAAAGCAGTGTGGCTGAGATTTAATATAACATAAATCCGACATGCAACTTTCTGTTCTCTTTTAGTTCCACATTTAATTTAACTCAACGAAACTGTACTGGTTTTTAATTAAAAGCAAACTTGATTGTTAAACTGTGCAGGACTTTGCATGATTACATGTGTGTGTGTTTGTGTCTGAGGGACAGTTTATCCCCCGCAGGCAAGAGAGGAAAATTAAAATACAGTAATCATCCTGTTCTCTTCTCCTTCTGCTTTACTCCTCGTATCACTCATCCCCCTTCAAATAATCAAAAACAGCCTCTCTCAAAGCCCATTTTTCCATTCTTTTTGAGATTGCAATCTGTGCATCTCTTTCTGGTTTCATCCAATTTTCTTTGCATTTCCTCCTTCAAGCTGTTTCTCAATCACTGTATCCGTCTCTCTCACTCCTCACGACTGTCCTGTCTTACCTCCCCCTCTCCTCTCTCCCCCCAGGCTCTTTTGAACCAAATCACCAAGCCAGATTGGTCTTTCATTAAGTGTCTGGCCTCAAGACTCATTTAATAAACACTCACGGGTGTCCACACTGCAAGACCGGCTGCCGAACACACACTTACACACATACAAGTGTGCCAGGAGCTAATTAGCACACACATGTCGCAGGCCAGAGGATGAGTGAGCGATGCAGCGCATGAATGAGTGTTTTTTTTCTCATATTTAAGTGCGTGTAAGAGTGTTTGTGCATGTGTCTGGAGATTTCCTCTCCTGCCAACAGAGCCCACCTCGGCCCCGTCTGCCCTCCCTCGAAATCTGCGATAGGCAGCGAGCCACCGTCTTAAAGCACTCTGAGTCTGACACACACAGAGGCCGCGGGTGAAGGAGTGTGGAGGAGTGCGACGGCAGTGCAACAGGAGGGATCCTCCACTGTAAACTGAGTCCAGACAGCAGGCTTTCTTGGCAGCTTCGTCCCCAAATCAAGTGGCTGCCAGACACCCACACATTACACTGCATACATAACACACACCTTCTCACACAGGCACTCACACAGTTGGATGCATTCACTGCTCCCTAAGGCTGCTTTAACCGGATGTTTGCTTTGGTGTTTAGAGTCAGTAGACACATGACTCTCTGTTTGGATGATTGATGGGTGATGCACGCAGGTTCATACCAGCTGAATGCTGCATTGAGACCCTGTAGATCATTAGAAAACTTTACACCAGGTATCGGTATTCAAAATATTTAAGCATCCTGCTCTCATAACTGCCTGTCAGCATGAGTTGTGGTGTGGTGTTCTGTTTCACAGTAATTGGTAACTATAAAACTCGGCTGCAGAGGGTGCATTGTTTAAAGCGCAGAGATGAGGTGGGAAGCTGGTGTAGCATATTCATCAATATGCGCTTTGATAGGTGTTTTCTTTTCCTTGGCTCGTGTTTAATCCTCACCACTGCAAGTAAAGAGGCTGATATTAAAAGAAAAAGAAACACTGAAGATACTTCTGAAGCATCGACATAACAAGCCCTCCCTCGGAATAAAAGTGGGTTTGCTTTCTGTGGATTGTCTTTGTAAATTCATTGATTTAAAGACCCTTTGCTTGAACAGAAATTAATTCAGAGCTGTTTTTTTTTAGCTCTGGAACAAACAATACAAACTTCTCTATTTAGTGTGATAGGACTCTGTGAGGATAAATATGCAAGTCATCAATAAAGAAGTGCATTTCTGTGAAAGTTGAGCTTGAATGCAGAGTGACTCAGTGTGAACACAAAGCTGCCAGAGAAGGATTTTCCACTGATTTAAAGACACACTCTCTTATTGGCTGATGGTAATGCCTGACAGTCAGTTGCTGCAGAGATGCTTTGGGGTAAATTAGGTTCAAGCAGAAGCTGCAAGTCTTTGATGTTACAGGGTTTCCACATTTTTTAAAGTAACAGTGTATAGTGAGGGGGGAAAAAAAGTATGATCCGAGCAGTGAAGTGAAGAAAAAAAAAAAAAAGACAATGATGAGAACTTTCCAATTTCCTACATCAGCTCTATATAGTTTGGAAAATATGATAGATCTGTTTTTGTAATGGGATTAAACAGTCTAAGTGAGTTAAGACTGAGAACTGGACCGCTGCCGGTGGCTCTTGACATTTTGCTGCCAGGAGCGTGACAGTGACTGCTTTAGTGATTTCCCCATGCATAGTTTAAATTGAGCTATTGTTAACACAGCCTGCGGTGGGAGATTTGTTTTACAGTATATAAGCTGAACATTCTTTAATCCTCTGGCTCAGTCAAAACGCAATGCCAAGAAAAATTATCTTTGAGAAAACATTTGTTGAAGATTTTGAATGCTAAAGAAGTGAGAAAGAAGCCTACCAGCCAAATAGAGATTTCAACTTGGGTCACATTATTATGTCATTCTTTAAACAGTCGGGTTTGTTCTGAGTGAGAATCAAGAGATTAGCTTTTTCTTTTTAAAGCAGGGTAAAAAAAAATGAAGGAAGATTTTGTCCTTCTATCGCAGTACAAGCGCAAGCTATCAACGCACAAATCACCTGCTCAGCTGTTACAAGATATCGTAGTCTAAACAAAGATTATACCTGGACAGCCCATCCAAGTGTATTCACAGACCATTTCTACATTTTTTAATCTTAATGATCTCTTGTCACTTTGCGCCCTTTGTATCTGACGACCTACAGCGCCTCACACATGCCCTAAAGATGATCTGAGAAAAAGAGAGAGTGGGGTCCGACATAACGTCCCTTCTGTTAATGCATTGATTGCAGTGCCATGTTTCTTGTTATATGAATCATCTTAGACTGCTTATTTAAAAGTTACGTGCAGCTGCTTGCTGTAGATGTCATTATGTAGATGTCTTACTTTTGGATTTTTGCAAAACTTTGTGTCTTTGAAAAGCTTTGTGCCACTATTGTGATAATACAACATCAAGTGAAACATATCAAAACACAAGTTGTGTTATCTGGCTCTCTTGTAAAACTTACTACTGATGAATACTGTCCAAAGATCAGACTTTTACAGGCAGGACACGGCAGAACACGCTGCTGTGTGTATGAAAAGAGGGAAATAGTAGGTGTGGTGTTTGTGCATGATCAGGAGAGGTGACTAACAGAACTGAAAGACAGTAAGGTGAACAAATTAAAGTTGTTTGTGAACACTACCTCCGCTGCCACAGGTACACACTGAAAGGTTAGCCCCACCACTATAATTCATAAGAGATGATTAAACCTGCTGTTTGTTGAATTTTGAATTGTTGCGGTTGACAGATCTTTCTGAACAGCTCAGATGAGTCAATTTAAGTCGTGAATGTTTCCAGAAGCGGTAATGTTTCCAAACGTAGCATTAAAACTGGCTTACAGACTAGAACATGACTACTTTCTTTCTATTTAGTCTGCCAGTAATGCAAAACGTGTTGAAATACCTGAAATGCATTTGGTTCAACAGGGAAAACTATGACTTTTATAATATTCTGAGCCTCCTGCTGCATAAGATGATGTTGGAACTGTTATTGTTTCACAGCAGGATACTATATGACAGAGTCCACAGCATGGTCTGTCACTGGCATTCCTTCTGTAGGACCCAGTAAAGTGTACCTCAGCCAAACTTGCTGTGAATAAATCACTTTAAATAAAAATGTCTGCCTCTCTTTTGTCTTGAAATCAACAACAGAGAGGAAACAAAACACCATCACATCTCTATAATAAGCCTGTTGGAGCTGAACCAAAATAGAAGGAATAATGGAGCAGACTGCTGATGCATTAAAAATGTGCATCAACTATTTAGATGGACTGGATTGTGTCTATCTCAATTTAAATCAAGGCCAAAACATTTTGGACTACATTAAAATGATAAAAGGGAAACATTCTTGTTATTAAAGGCACCCGCTGGGCACTTTCCGCCAAACAATCAGACTCACACGCAGCCTCCTGCAGGCCATACAATACATGGCCTGGCTTACATGGACACTAAATCAAAGTATAGCATTACCTTTTTTCCATATGACTGAAACAATAAGTTGATGGACATGAAAAATTACTTGCAACACTTTTTATGACTTAACCACTTCAACCTTTTTTTAGCACATGGTTGGAAACAAGGTACTGACTCTCACAGCTTCTCTTTTGCTGCTTGTATTTGTTCATAAAATGTAACCTGATGTTTTCTTAAACCAGGGGCGATTTCAGTCGTCAACATGCTCTCACAAACCACAAATCTGCATAAGCTAGTTCCAGCCCTTGATAACAGAACATCATATTTCAAAGGCATGGCCACTGAGGAGCAGCCACAGAATCCTCCACTACTGCAGGAAGCTTTTCTCCAGATTTTGGTTTCTGGCTGCAGGGATTTGTTCAAATTCAGTGACAAAAGCACCGGTGAGGTCAGGCATTGATGTTGATACAGCCTGGCTTGCAGACTGTCGCAATTCCTCCCAAAGGTGTTTGATGGGGCTTAGGTCAAGGCTCTCCGCACGCGAGAGGTTCCAAGCCAAATTGAAAAAAAAACCTCTGCGATGTAGACTTTGGGAGGCATGTCAAAATGAAACAGGAGAGGACATTTTTGCTGTAACAAAGCCAGAAGCACACTGTTATCTAAAATATAACAGCAGGCTGTAGCATAAGGACTTCTCATAGTCCAGGGCTTCCCTTGTGTATCAGAGTCAAGGTGCCTGGCATGACCTAAAAAAATACTGCCTCTGCAAATCTCCGTAGGTAGAGCTGACCCTGTTGGCTATAGGCCTCATGCACCAGTGGTTGCTCTGTGTCCCGATTCAAAGGAATTTTAAGACATTTGTTGGAAATATGACAAAAAATAAGAACAACACACTTAACCCTTCCTCTGTGGCTGTGTCAGCAAGTATATTCTGATACAACATGTATCAAGATCCAGGGGTTAAAACCATAGACTGTATATAAATGGACGTAGTATCCGTGACGTCACCCATCTGTTTCTGAGTGCTGTTTTGAAGCCAATCATCAGCGGGTGCCATATTGGAAATGCTGAACTCAACCTAACGTCTGTCAAGCTAGTGTGAGGTAAAGAGGCGGGCTTTGAGCCTCCTAGCCAACAGCTACAGTGTTCCCGCCTGTCAATCAAGTCAGCCATGCCGCTCATTATGGAAAGCTGTTGCGTAACGAAAAAATTCAGCCCCCCAAAAGAGAAATCAGCCATTGAAGCTAAAAAAAATTTTGTACCGGGCTGTAAACATGTTTGTTTCTACTGTAAGATCGTCTTTTCTAAATTATTGTGTATGTGGTCTCCAGTATTCCCGAAGCCAGCCTCAAGTGGACACTCAAAGAACTGCAGTTTATTAACACTTAAGCATTGGCTTCAATTTTCGCGGAGTTGTTAAAAACTGCAGTTCCTCAGGTGTTCGCTTGAGGCTGGCTCCAGAGACATCGGAAACCACATACACACCAATTGAAAAAAACGATCTTTACAGCAGAAATAAACATGTTTACAGCCTGGTACAAAATACAAGTTTAGTCTGGATTGCTCATTTCTCGATTGGCACACACTGTAGGGGGGTGAATTTTTTCATAACGCTGCAATATTGAAGCTATTAAGATTACGAGATTTCCCTTATGAGAGGCACAGCTGACTTGATTGACAGGCGGAAACACTGTAGCTGTTGGCGAGGAGGCTCAAACCGTCTCTTTACCTCACATTAGCTCGACAGCAGTTTGGTGGACTTCAGCAAATCCAATATGGTTCCCGTCAATGCTTGGCTTCAAAACAAGGCTTTAGAACAGACGGGTGATGTCACGGATACTACGTCCATTATTTATACAGTCTATGGTTAAAACACAACTATATGGGGAACCAGTTTAAGTCAGTCAGTAGAGAAGGCAACTCATGCAGAGGCTACAGTCCTTGATGCTGAGGCTGCAGCTTTAACTTATGGTGTTCTATTGATTAGTGCTTCCCATCAAGACGTGCTCCAAAATGTCTTTGTCTGGGCATGTGTGGATGCATGGGAGTTTTTCACCACACACAAAAAATCAATGCAAACTCTGTGTCAAAATCTGTGGAGATATACTTCTCCTGAAAACATTTTGTAATAGCGTATCAGCACATTAACACACACTGGAAGTTCTGTTGTACTTATAACAGCCTCTGTGACACTCTCACGCCAACATTGTATTTCGATTTCTGCCTTTAACTACTAAATAACTTAAAATCCAATCTAAAGTTATTCTCTGACTTAGCTCTACATAGTTAGTCTTGTTGGTTTTCCTACTCAGTGATATACAGCCTGCACATGTGACTGCACATAAGACCAATAAAGCTAGGGAGAAAGAGAGGAAGAAAGAGAGATGGTGGAGGTTACAACAGTAATGAACGCTAATGTGTTTGTGAGAGATTTTAACAGCTCCTTCACTGACTCAGAAAACATTTCCATACCTCACGCCCTACACACTCTGCGGCTCCATGACTTGTAATTAATGCAGTGCCTAAATCACAGGCTGGCTTCCTCAATCACCTTACAGTTCCTTCAAACGGTCAAATGGACACAGAAAGGGAGACTTTTCTGTGGTACGTTCAGTGGCTTGGAAAGTTGCCACTACCAATAAGCCCTCCATAAAACACACACACACACACACACACACACACACCGGCAGAGGCGAAGGAAAACCATGCCTGCACACACACTGTCATGACAGATGTGCACACGCAGCCGTGAGCCTGCTCTTGGAAAGTAATTGGTGTGTGAGTGTGTGTTTATATGCAAGAGTTAGAGGGCGGCTGGACAGACAGCATTTGTTTAATGTCCCCTGGCATGGCCCGAGGGACAGGCAGGGAGAAGTGTGGAAAAGCAACGGTACAGGAAAGCAAAGCAGCGTGGGGCTAAGGGTGAGGTGGAGGCAGGAAGAGAGGAGAGGAGAGAGGGATGAAGCTGGGTGCAGGGTAAACAGAGGAGGGAGACTTTTCTCTCTCCCCTCTGTTTGTTCAGCTACAGGGGCTCTATGACTAACTTCCTTTCTACCTCTGCTTTACATCTGCCTGTCTTCCTTCCATACCCCCCCTAACACACACACACAGACGCACACACACAGAAGCACACAGGGCGGTTATTCACATAAACTGGCACAGAAAAACATTTTCTTTTCACAGTATAATATCTGTCATAGTGGGTCATGAAATAAATCTACAACACAGGACTACATTTTTCTAACAAGGAGGCTGGATTGATGGTAACCTCTCTCTCTCTGTGTGTGTGTGTGTGTGTGTGTGTGTGTGTGTGTGTGTGTGTGTGTGTGTGTGTGTGTAGCTCAGTGACTGTTGTAGTCCCATTAGGTGGATGGATCTCTAGACGAATGGCTATTATCCTAATTAGCACTAATTATGTCTGCTTCCAATTAACCACACAACTGGGGCCGACTTCTTTCACTGTCTTCCCGTCTCACGCTCTCTCTCTCTGTCTTTCTCTCTGCCACAGAAACACACCTTTCTCTGAGTGCCTCCCAGCTGCTCAGCCTAAAGAGAGCAGCTGATCAGAGAGGCAGTAATCTTCACACTTGAAAATAAGCCCTTGTTATCTAATTCTGGTTCTTATGACCTTTTGAACCGAAGAGAAAGACCTGGGTGTCTGACACTGGGATTTATTTCTCCTTCACAACTTGAAATTCTAAACCTGAGCATGCTTGGAGGCAGGGGTGAGGTACCTTCACAGAAGAACACAGTGGATGTCGGTTGTTGAAGGTTCATGTTTCCGTGGTTTGAAGTGGTAAAGAAAGAATCCAATAATAATCAGGCTTTGCTTTACACGTAGTAGACTTAGTTTCAAAGTGACACCCGATGTACGCTACCTCAGGATGGACATTTTTCACTTTTATTTTGAAATTTCAGCGTGTAGAGGTGAAATAAACCACTTGCCAATGTTTTGATTATGTGTCATGCATTGCTACCACTTGGCTGGCAAGTAGCCCCAAAGTGACCTTGTTAGCTGGTAGTTCTAATAGGGGGATTTATGTAAAGAATTTGCCAGGCATAAAAGTGGTGAAGCAGCTTGTATGATTACAGTTTAGGAGTGTAATATTCAAATGTGGGCTTTATTTGCTGAAAATCGGAAAGAACAGATGTAGACTCTCTTATGATGCAGCTGGTGGTCTTGGGTTTCTCTAGGGTAGGTTTTTATTTTATTTTATTTCATGTAAGAGTGTTTCTATATGAATCTCCAGATTTGAGTTTGTGTGTTCTGCTCAAGATGCAACCTCCGACCTCAAAATATGAAGCCCATGTGCAAGTGTTATAAACTGCAGTTTATCCAGCTCCGCTTGAAGCTGGCTACAGACCACCAATTCAAAAAGATGATCTTTTAACAGGCACACACTGAACAGGGGTGAATTTCTTTATAACGCAACACCTCAGAAGATATTAAGATTACGAGTTTTGCCCATTTAAGGACATGACTGGCTTGATTGACAGGCGGGGACACTGTATCCGATTCCAGTGTGAACTGTTTGCGGCTCCGAACTGCCCTGCATGCGCAACATCACATCTCGTCACATGCAGCTGTTTCACAAACATAAACATGGAGGAAGTCAGCATTTTCGCCTTTGTCACAAAGTTTGTGTGCAGTGGGAGCCAGAGAATGAATGAGGATGAGGTCAAGTATAAAGAAAAAGAGAGCCAAATTGCTTGTTTCGGCTTTTTGCGGAGCTGTGGCCGCAAATACGATTGAAAGGTCTATGTGGATGCGGATACGGAGTCAGGAGCGGTGGGTCTGCGATGTTAATAGTTTCACAGAGACAGAGTTTATTCAAAACTTCCGGATGTTGAGGGCACCTTTTAGTTACATCTGTCAGCAACCCTCACCAAGACTCCTTTGGCAGGACACTCAATTGAGGCGCTCCATCTCCATCTATAAAGTGACGTGAAAGTATCAAATGCGCATCAAATCCACCTTGCCGTTCACACTGAGGTCACGTTGAAAAAAATCTGATCTGTATCTGATTCAGGACCACATATGGAAGTGGAAGAACAGATTTCAGTGTTCACACGGCCTCTAAAAAATCTGACTTGGTCACTTGAACCAAAAAAAAAAACGGATTTGGGCCACTTTTGCCTGCAGTGTGAGCATAGCCATAGCTGTTGGCTAGGAGGCTCAAAGCCCGCCTCTTTACCTCACACTAGCTTGACAGCAGTTATGTTGAATCCAGCTTTTCCAATATGGCTTCTGCTGACGAATGGCTTCAAAACAGCGCTCAGGAACATAGGGGTGACATCAGGGATATTATGTCCATCATTAATATAGTCTATGGTTCTGCTGTTTAGACATTGTACCTACTTGCTACTGCGTATGTGATTTCAATGTACACTATTTGTTGCTTTTCTAAAATTTAAATAAAAAGATTTGATTTAAAAAAAAAAGTGGTGAGGCAATGTGATCATGGACGTTCAATCAACTACTTTTTTGGCATTTAAAGCACTGGAGGCTTACAATTTAACAAGTAAGTGAAGTAAATGGATTGCTCTGTATAAAATTGAAAACAAAATAAATAAACTTTTAACAAATTCTTATCATCTCTGAACTTTTAGGGCTGAACTAAAACGTTGTGCATTATGTATTTTTGTATTATATATTCATATTCTAATACAATAGGTTTTTTGTGCATTGCCGCTTTATTATAGTCAGAAAAAAGCCAAATCTTTGAAAAGCTTAAACTTTTTTCCATGTGGAGCACAGCTATTTGACATCTGACATGTAATGTATGTAATGTAGATGTAGTGTGTGTGGGAGGGAGAGTGAAAGAGACTAAGTATGTAAGCAAAGAGTCTCAGTGATCATTTATGAAATCAAACTCTCACATTTCTGTCAGAATGTAAACAAACAGCCTTCTGTGGATTTAAAGGTCAGTAATAATGGTACAAACAAGCACAATGTTGTTTCTTTTTTTATTACAGCCAACACAACCTCACACTAACAGCATCTCCTGTAAAACAAGCGTTTTTAAATGATACACCTGTCACCGCGTTGACAGGAAATCAATGCAATGTGAGATATGATCCTGCCAAAAGGTAAAACACATTTTAATCTACATTATTCTCTAATAAATGTTACCACACAAGCATATGCACACTTGCTTCCATAGATCTTCTGATGTGCAAAAAGCCTGCAGCTGAACTGTCAGTGAGTGCATCACTCACGTTGACCTGTTCCTTCAGCAAAGTGGAAACAGTGTGACGGAGAGAGAGAGAGGTCTTTTTTTATAAGAGATGGTGTACACATTAGATGTGTGTGTGTGTGTGTGTGTGTGTGTGAGAGTGTGTGTGTGTGTATGTGTGTGTGTGTGTGTGTGTGTGTGTGTGTGTGTGTGTGTGTGTGTGTGTGTGTGTGTGTGTGTGTGTGTGTGTGTGTGTGTTAGAGAGAAATATGCTTAAAGAAAGAGTCTAATGGCCCTTTTCCCCTGGCCCGTCTTAGCCCTACTCTACTCAACTTGACTCGACTCTACTCGGTTTGTGTTGCGTTTCCACGGGCGCGGTACCTCGTGTGTCAGATACCAGTTTTTTGTACCTGCTCTGCTCTGGTTCCAAGTGAGCTGAGCCGATACTAAAAGGTGACGCCGACGGACTGGCGGCCACTGATTGGTCAGAGAACGTCGTCACTGAAGAGTCATGAGCAAGACGCCCAATACAGGAATCAAACCCGCCATTTTGTAAAAACGACATCAGTACTGTACAATGTCTGCACGCAAAATTTCTCCATGGTCCGTTGACTAGGTCCAGACTTTTTTGGGTCTAGTGGCCGATGAACAGAGCAACTACACCATTGCCTCCATGTCCTCCATTGTTTGTGATTGTTGTGTTTGTGTCACGTTCAAAATGACGTGAACGCAGTTTCGTGCAGCAGTTTCGTGCAGCTGTGTTATGACGACCCTGCCTACCGTGAGTTGTTCCTCGGGCTGGTGGAAAAGGTACCCAAACCCAGTTGAGTCAAGTAGAGCCAAGTCGAGTCGAGTAGGGCTGGAATTGTATAGTGGAAAAGGGCCATAAATCAAAATGAAAAAGAGTAACATGAGAGACTTTGTGTGATTGTCCTGAGATCCATGTGTGTGCCTCCGCCAACCATGGCCACAAAATTGTGCATTATTTTGTAAAACCAGTTGAAGAAATAAACTCAATGTTGTGCTCAATAGCTACTATAATTGCGGTGTTCCACCTGCTTGGAATAAACAACCTCGGTTCCAACTTCACCTACTTCGGTGGGAGCACGTTTGTACAGAGCCCGGAAAGTACCCAAGAGACGCATGTGCAAACGGCCGGCTGACATAAATAACACTGAATGCTTGTTTTGCACCAGAACAAAATAAGAGGCTGAATAGAGAGTGAACAGTGTGTTTGAGTCCTGTGTGTGTGTGTGAGTGTGTGTGTTTTACAGGATGTGTACTTGTGTATCTATGTGGATGTTTACTGGATTCCTCTGCACTGTAGTTATCTGCTGGGTCAAGGTGACAATGACTCAATCTATAGAAATTCTGCAGCTCAACCTTGTGGTTAAAACTAAAAAACTCAGGAGAAAGACACAAAACAGTTTTCTTCACTAAGGATGGATAGCTAAGTGTAAGAACTACAGAGTACATTGGGTCACAGCCTCTAACACAGTGGATGCATTTATTTCTTCAGAGAAGGCCCCGAGTCATAAACACAAAACTCCCACGTGAGAACACGAGCAGAAAGGTTGCAGCACAGAAAGCGAGAGTGTAATTTCCCGAGAGCAGAGAGTCCTAAAATCTAGCCTTTATTCATTTGTGAAAGAAAGGAAACTTGTGACCTTCTTCTTATTGATCTAGCTGTCTGATCTTGAGGATGTCATCTTGTGGCTCTGATTTTAAGGAGTCAGTCACATTTCTGGCTCTTGTGTTTGGCAGTCCTGAGGCTGTTTATCTTAGAAATCCAAGGAGAAATCTAAAGCGGGAAGACGGCAAACAAACAAGCAAGAAAAAAAAGCAGATAATCTCTTGAGACAAGTTTGTTACAAGCCATTTCCTCAATTTGTTTAGTGGTCTCATCTGTCCCTCCTGTGCTAATCACCTCTAACAGAATGTCAAAATGAAGGCCTATCAGTCACTCCTCGCTGCATTGTGTTTCTCTCAGTGGCCCAATTCCATTGCCTAGCCTAAAGCCCGAGCACTGAACCCTCACAGATGTCAGCCTGTCAGTGACGTCAGGCATGCAGGGTGTGAGTGTGTTGAGCCTATGAGGGCTTGAGATGGTATAAAATGGGACGCACTTTCACAGCATCACACGTTGCCTGGAAATAAGACACTTATAAATAACGGGGGGGAAAGCTGAACTGTAGTGTGTGTTCATGTGTCTTACATGTCAGCTTTTATACAGTTTTAACAAGTTTTAAAATTCAGAAAGGTAGAAATGTGAAGCCTTTGAAAATGTTTCACAAAAAAAAACCAACTTGCTATAAATAACCACAAAAGTGATTTAAAAAACTACATGTGGTCCCTGACAAAAAAAAGCATTTACTGTTTCCTCCTCCTGTTCATGCTTGCTCATTTACACCAAGCGGCAACCTACAGCCGCGAGAATTGAAGCAAATGCAGAAGTGCTAAAAACTGCAGTTCATCGAGGATCCGCTTGAGGCTGGCTCCGGAAGTACCAGAAACCAAATACTCACAATAAACATGTTTACAGCCTGGTTCAAAAGACGAGTGTAGTCTGGATTTCCCATTTCTCGATCGGCTCACACTGTACGGGAGGTGAATTTTTTCATAACTCTGCAATATTGAAGATATTACGATAACAAGTTGTCCATTATGAGTGGCACAGCTGACTTGATTGACAGGCGGGAAAACTGTAGCTGTTGGCTAGGAGGCTCAAAGCCCGCCTCTTTAGCTCAACAGAGGTTAATTTGACTTCAGCATATCCAATATGGTTCCCGCTGCTGATTGGCTTCAAAACAGTGCTTCAGAAACAGATGGGTGAGGTCACGAATACAACATCCATTATTTATACAGTCTATGGTTTACACAGGACAAATACTTAATTTGTTACCAAGCTTGCAATGCATTTTTGTTAAGTCCAAAAGGAAGGATAAGCTGATATGCAGACTCATTTGGTGTCGTGAAGTCAGCGTCAGAGCCCTCACACACTCCATGATGCAACAGTGGGACATCACAAAGCACTTCCACGCTCAGATATTAAGTTGCTTCAAAGTCTGTAGACCAGGCTTGGGCAATTCTTTCCCTCTGTCTCTGTATTTCTCTCCCTCTCTCTCTCTCTACTTTCTATTGACAGGATAAGAAGTCATCCCAGCGACAGATGTGAGTGTGAGTGTATGCATGTGTGCACTGGTGCATGTGTGTACAGTCTGGTCAGTGATGGATGTGTGTGTGTGGCAGGTAATTAAAAGTGTGATTAGTGGCTAATTAAAAGAGGTCTCTGTCTTCAGAATATTTAACGACTCCGACAGAGGACACCATCACACACACACACACAAGCGTGTACGTGCACACACAAAAGGTGTCAAGTGGGAGTGTGTTAGTTCAGACCGTGATGGGGGAGTAATGATTTTTCAGATAATATACAGAGGGATACAGGCAGGAAGAAACATGTGGAGAGAGAGAGAGGAGGATGAAGGAGAGGTGCAGTAAAAGGGACAGTGGTGGATCAGACATCGACAAAAGACACAGCACCTTTCAAAGATAAACATCCTGAGAATTAATCATCATCAGCACGAACTACGCAGCCTCACACACACTCACAGTCACAGTCAAACACTTCTTTTTCTCTCTCTGTTTTCTGTCTCTCTTTGAGTCATCAGTTCAGACAGAAGCAGCTGCTCTCTGGCAGACAGAAATAGATGAACAGAGAATAACTAAACCCAGAACCCACAGGCTTTCACACACATGGGGACATGCAAACACAATAATTCAAAGTCTAGAGGCATTGTACTTGTGAAGGAATTAGAGCTCTATTTACAACTGCTTTGATATGAACTCACAGCCTCTGCTCATTAACAGGTATCTACACGTGGTCTCGTCTGAACTCTGACTGCATGTCATGTCATGCTCTAACTTTTCAAAACACTTTGTTGTCATGAAAGTGATCAACACATCTGTGACTTTGAGCTAATTGAAACTTTAGACTTACTTTAGCATGCTGATTTTAGCAGGCGTACAATTTCCTATACAGGCAGCCTGAGGCTGATGGGAATCTCATTACAGCTGCAGAAATTAAGCCATAAGCTAAGGTACTTGACAAGTGGACATTTTGTAATGCTCAAAATGAAGGTGTTACCTTAGTCATTGTCATACATCCTGAAATGAAACCAATCTATGAAACCTTTATAAAAACACTGGGACTATTAAACAAGATGTCAAACTGATGGGATTTAAAGAAAAAGCCAAAGGATCACCTGTATCAGCAGGATTCATATTTGTTATTTTGAAGGTTAGTACCAAACTTCATGGCAAACAGTTGGTGCTTACATACAGCTATTTCAGGGCAGGATATTTATACCCTTTTTACATCTAATCTACAATGTGTAATAGGGCAAAGTCATTCCGCCGCTGACCCTCCTCTGAGACAGTAACAGAGATGGAATGGGAGGCAGACGGTGGGGATGTGTGGGGTCGGAGACACAAGGGCAGGACAGCGCTGTGTTAGTGCATGTCTAATGGCCAAATTCCAACAGATCCTTGTCCGTCTGCGATCTGTCACAGCACCAGATCTGATTAGTTTCTTTCTAGTCAATGTGTTAACTTCCACTGGATCCGCTACAAAACTTCTATCTTTTCCCAATACCAGAGCATGACGCATAAATCTCAACAGAGCAGATGGAGCGGGACAGGAAGTCAGGCACCAAAACCAAAATAAAACATCAAGCTAATTTTCAGAATAAAACACTCAGTGTTATCAGATTGTATTTCACTTCACTACAGCAAGAAAGACACTGTCATGATGAACGGAGCAAGGCCGCGAGTCTACAGGTCAGAGGTTTCCAGGGGACAATAATGGATGAGGAGAGGAGGAGAATCGTTGATTGATTCAGAAATTACTGTGGGAAAACCTCGGTCACATGACTCCAGCTGTCCGTTGGTCCTGCTCTGTGCGACGTTCTGAAAACACAGCCGGTGGATGTTGGATGATGAGGGAGCCCGGAGCCAGACCACAGAGGATCGGAGACGGACCGAACACTGATCTAGTGGAAGTCTGATGTAAGTGTGTATATATGGGGCTTTCGATGTACGTTTACAAGCTTCACTCCACTAACAGCATAATGCAATGCGAAATCACACACTGGGACACCAATACCACATAGTTTTGGGGTGCAACGAGTAAGTATAAAGGCGTAGTGATGGCAGAACTTCTTGCTGGTGCTGTTGCAGTACTGTATGTGTAAGAAGCTAATGAAACAGTTTACAGGACACTGAAATCATCACCACAAGTGTATATCTTCAGATGCTGGGGAAACTCAAAGTCAGTGAGGTATAGTCAAAACTTTGCACCCTTACATCTGGTGGATATTGAGAAGTATCACAGGTTGCTCACAGAACAAGCTGAGGGATTGCTAAAAGGATTTGACAGATCAGATTATTTTTGAACCATCAATGACTTTATACAAAACGTATAAGTTATCCATTGACCCAAAGAGTTGTTGTCATGTTTCAGTATGTCACATATTAAAAAATCAGACAACTTTAGCATTAAAACCAAAGATAGGATAAATGTTAATACTGGAAAGACACTTTAGCCACAGAAGGAGTCTGCAGCTGCTGTGAATGCTGCCACTGTACCCTGATCGTGCCAGCCAGCCTCTGGGAAACTGAGAGCATGGCAAACTTCAGAGTGAGTTATGATGGTTCTGCATCCTGAGTAGAGCCTCATTAATCTGAACTAACTGCTGAACTGCTACAGCTACTGCACATGACTGAGATCAAAATGTAAGGTATTGTTAATTCAGCTACACTCGGATGATAATGCACAGCACATTTGTTTGTGTTTGGGCATTAGCATGTTTTGCCGTGACGAGGTATGGATGGCGTTCTCAGGAGAAGACGGGAGGTCTTAGAGAAAGTAAGTTATGGCCCAATGTGGCTCGTTAGAGTACATAAGAATTAATTTACTGTTACATAAACACAGCAACTATGGTTATTAAAATCAAAGTATGTGTAAAGAAAATCTAAACACAGCAGTTAATATCATTTATTTTGCAACAGTGATGCAATCATCTGTGTCGCACTCTTGCAGTTTAGAGAGCTTTTCGTTTCCACCCCTCCTCCTCCTCCTCCTCCTCCTCCTCCTCCTCCTCCTCCTCCTCCTCCTCCTCCTATTCTTCCTCCTGCTGCTTGTCTCCCTCCCTTGAGTGCGTAAGGCAGAATAAGCCGCTGTCATTCGGGAGAGTCATTAAGTACAGCCTCAGAGTTAATGTCTTTTCCATTTTAAAAGGAAAACTTCCTTTTACCTTTGTTGTTCTAAACATCTGACAAAGACGGCAAAACAGAGCACTGATGAGAATAAGGACTGCAGGTAGAGGAGAGAAGAGAGGAGTCTCGGAATCATCATATGGGTTTACTATACAGCAAACAACTCCGATATGTTACTATGAGCTGGAGTTTTAAATTAATGGTGCTTTCAGCTTTAGAATATCCACGTAAGTCTGCAACAAAGAGAGGAAAGAAAACCTCATTTATTGAAACTTTGGGTTTTCACCTTGGGCATGCATGTGTGTCTACTTATCGCCTACAGACTTGGAAAACACATCAACAGTGTCACACAAAGCTACAACAAATTGCTTTTGGCGGAATAAGCAATGAATATTCATAATCTGACAGCAGGCCCTAAAGTGCTGTCTTCATAATGCAATTCTATCCCACTCCACCTTGACAATGAATAATATTACCAGAAAATGCAATGCAATTAAAGCAACCCCTTGTTCTCTGCCTCCCTTTGCCACATGTGTAGCTCCCCCACTCTCCATGCAGTACAGTGATGACACTGACATTAAAAATTAAACAAGTCATCTGATTTCTTTACTGCAAAATTCATGCACAATAGTGCTGTGGTGGGAGAAGACGCTGCTGGCCATTCTTTTAGAAACAGGGTGTCTTTTGAAAGTGGATGTATGAGCAGAGTCACTGGACCTGCTTAGTACATGAAGAGAAGTGGACACATGTTGAGGCAATGGACCAGTCCTTAATGTGAGGTTCGAAAATCTCTTCACTTACGCTCTTTTGTTATGATGAGTGGTAATCTCAAGTGAATACATTATGCATGTTTGCACAGATATGCTGCATGTAAAAACACGACTGTACACACACACAGACAAGTCAATGTTTTAACAATTCAACCTTTTTACTTAAAAGAAATGAAAGATTTATCTTGTTATTCCTTTGAGGGATTTAAATAAGCAGCCTCCACACACATCGTGCTCCGCTATGAGAGCGCTTCGCTGTGAAAAGGAACAGCTTGTGATTCCAGCTGCACAAAAGGTGTACATTGTGCCATGTCAACAAGTAGGTCAGTAAAAGGGCAAACTGCAAGTGACAGGACATGGAACAGAAAAGAGAGGGAAAGAAAATACATCAAACTAAAAAAAGAACCTTTTGGGCGCCTCAAAGAAGAATAAAGAAACTCAGAAGAAAGTAAGCCTGCCTGGGCAATCAAATGAAACTACTGCTGGACTGTGACTAAAATATATGTTGCTCTTTACTATTGAGATTACCTCAGACCTTTTTATTTGGTTTGGAAAGCTCTAACAGCCAGTCATACAGCACAGTGGTTCTCAAAGTGGGGGTCAGGACAAGATGCCTTCCAAGAAACTACAAATTTAGAATGATCTAAACTTTCCTATTTAACCAATGTTGTCAAAATATATACAAGAATTATGGCTAAATTTGAGATAAAACCATGTAAATAACGATTGACCTGCTACATATACAGGGAGCATGTCAGTGCAATCTGTCAGCGCTGCAGCTTTGCTCCATCCAACAGCGTGCGCCCTGTTACACAAAACGCGCGTTTGAAGCGTAGCGCAGTTCAGAGCAGCCTTGAGCAGCTAGGTCCAGTATATATATTTTTTTTATTTAACCTTTATTTAACCAGATAAAAGACCAATTGAGATCGAGACCTCTTTCACAAGGGTGACCTGGCCAAGAGAGGCAGCAACATACGTCATGGTAAACAAATAAGACAGATAACGACAACAAACATTAGAGTATAAAATACAAGCAATTTGATGAAATAAAGTGCAGAAGTTATTTTATAGTAACAATTTAAGAACACAGGCACTGCTCGAAGGATTTCCGTTGTTGTTTTCTTAAGAAAGAGGGGAAAACTTCCAATGAAACAAATGCTGTCAGTTTCAGTTCAGATTGGGGGCAAAGAAACTGAATGCTTTTTTCCCGTTTCAGCTCAGTATAGAGAGAACAACACACAAACAAAGGTTACAGAGCCTTTCTGTGGTTGAATTTCTGCTCATTTGGATAGTATTCTGTTACCTTTACGTTTAGATTAGTTATATATTAATAATTCTGCTGTACTTTGTTGTCCTGTTACCTTCTGACAAAGTTACCATCTCAAAGTTTTGTTGTGGTCGACATAGATCACGGATATGTGGCTATTTTGTATCTGTAAACAATTGCATCCATAATTAATGAGTATTTCTGATCTATGCGATCTTTGAAACTGTCGGGAGTCCGTATATGGTGTTTGATTTTGAAATTGAACGGATGTTGCATGCCATCCTCGTGCCTGACTACCTGTTCAGGTTGATATTCTCTGTTCAGCTTGACGCGTGCTGGGCACAGGCTCTGTCGAAAATAGTAGTATCTTTAGCAGAGCGGCGAGAAGGCACGAACCCGAGACTGAGCTGAGACACGAGAACATTTAACCACCTCAGGACAATGGGGGGTCTCCAGTCTACTGCACATGTATTTTGGTGATCAGGATTAAAAAGTTTGGGAACCTCCTATATAGCACATACAATAGTAACATAGATCCAAGCGTGCAGGTCCCACTCCCATCAATACTTAGCTCTCGGTTGTTTTTCACATAATTTCACCAGATGAGGGGTGGTTAAACTGAAAAGTGTAGAGGACACATAAGAAAGAAAAGAACTGAGCTGAAGTTAACAGCAGCTCAGCTTACAGCCCCTAACCTCCTGACTTGGATCACAGAGTCTGTTTGTTTTTGTTGAATCTGGATATCACTGTTTCCTGTTTCCTATAGAGACCTCCTAAACAACAAACACTGAGCAAATCTTACACTTAAAGTCACTCAAAGTCATCTTCCACACAGCGCTCCCCCTGAATACACAATGCTGTTGTCTGAGTCTGACTGAACTCATCTGTGATTCAAAACTAATGAAATACTACACAAGTTTAGACAGAGCACTTTACTGGTGCTTGCATTAGCTGATTGGCATCGCAGGCTCATTTATCAGCTGCGTTGCTTTCACTTTCCTGGTTATAATGAATCACTATCATCAAAGTATACATCACAGCCTTTACAAGCTGACTCCAAACTTTGTTAGTTTGCGGATACTGTGATGCCAACGTCACCTTCTACAGCAACACCCCAACACCCAGAGTTATGTTCCTGTTGATCTGACTAACACCTGATATTCAGCTATCTATTTATAAAGTGGGCATCAAGATATCCTGGTAAGATCCTCACTGCGGCTCAAAGGATCTGGGAGCAGCATTTTTCTTGTTCTTTTCTTATAAATTGGAAGCTTCTCTGAGTGAACTGTAGTCACCTCAGAGCATTTTACACTCATGACCATTATGACCATTATGACTATTATGACCTAAGGGCCATTACGCCATATCTTTAGTACATGCCTGAAAAAGGTGAAGGCCTAAGGTGAAGTGAAGGTTGAGATAAGAGGAATAACAGGATTACCATTTTCTGTTTGACCTGGGATCATCAACCTCTAATGCTTCCTGACAAGAGGGACAACGTGAGAGAGAGGCTGAGAACAAGACACAAACAAAAGAGGGACAGACTAACAGACAGATATCCATTTAAAATACAGGAAAGCAGAAGCAGGATGAGACAGAGTGAAGTGAGAATGGAGGAGAGAATTTTATTCAGTTATTTGCCGCCACATTAGGCCACCAAAGGAGCAATTCAATTATTGGAAGGACTGAGAGAAGGAGCGGTGGAAAGAAGAGAACAGGAGGAGTAAAGGAGGGGAGCCAAATTGGAAAATACCAGGTTCAAACATTCCTTTATTTTCTTCTCTGAAATTAACGTGGGATACACAGTGGGATATCTCTGAGTCAACGCCCTTTACTGCCACCAGTGACAGAGAAGCAATTAACTTTAACACAGTGCTCTATTTTTTGGCTTATGTACAGTAGACGTTTCCAATTGTACCTTTTTAAAAATCAGCAAACTGTAATGACTACAATTACTCCTGACAAGACTTCTTTGAGCTGTCAATTAAGAGACAGTGGTATAATGATTCTCAAAACAAGAGAAGTGGCAAAGGGAAAAACAGACCAAGCTCTGTTTCATAGATCTATGATTCTCCCTGTAGCTAATACATGGCATTAATACACAGGCAGAAATTACACAGCAAATGAAGACACACTGAACATGGGTATGTTTCACACAGCATGGCACACTGCTGAATTTGTCCACTTCATCAAGTAGATTGCTTTTTGGCCTTTTGGAAAGCTAATGAAGGAAAAATCTCCATAATTTAACTGCTTCATGAACACAACTGACAACACACGATGTCAACAACATGAAATCAGTTCTCCCAATGTGATAGAAATGCCCAGTGAAAATTACATGTGGTTTTGGATGTGATTGGATTCCGACTTTCTCGACAAATTGTACCACATGACCTTTAAAGATTAGTGTGTGTGTGTGTGTGTGTGTGTGTGTGTGTGTGTGTGTGTGTGTGTGTGTGTGTGTGTGTGTGTGTGTGTGTGTGTGTGTGTGTGTGTGTGTGTGTGTGCGTGCGTGTGTGTGACCGATCATCAAGACTGTTAAGCCAAGAGGCACATTAGCACAAGTGTTGTTGTCCTCAAGAGAGTTGAAGGAGGAGTCCTGGCTGCTTCTTAGTTACAGGTCATCAAAAACCAACACCTCTATAAAGAGAGAAGGTACACCCAAACAGAGATCTCCAGTCTTAAAATATGAAGCCCTTGTTGAAGTGCTAAAGCGTCCGCTTGTGGCTGGCTGCAGAAACACCGTAAACCACATACACACCCATTCCAAAAAGACGATCTTTGCAGCAATAATAAACATGTTTACAGCCTGGTTTAAGAAATGGTTTAGGTCTGAGTAGCTAATTTCTCTATCGGCACACACTGTACATAGGGTGAATTTTTTTATTACTGTGTATTCTTGAAGAGATTACCCTATTAGAGAAAAGGTGTCATGAGTTGATGGTTAGTTTAGTCTTTTCCTGGTGTTTCATGCCTTGGTTTCTCCTGTGTTTATTCTGTATTAGTTATCCTTTGTCTCTCGTGTGTGTTTTCTGATCCATGTCTCTTGCTGTATTTTCTTGTGTTTCTTAGTCTTGTCTTGTGTTCTCTGTTTTGTAGTTCTGATCCCTGTGTTTCCAGTTTAGTTACTTTCTGCCCTTGTGTGTTTTCCTCCTTTTTGATTACCCTGATTGGTTTCACCTGTGTCCAGTGTTCCACACCTGTGTTGATTACTCTGTGTAGTTAGTTCCTCTGTTTCCCCTGTTCCTGTTTGGATCATTGTGTGTCTTTCCTGGGTTCTCTGTGTCATTTTGGACTTTTTGGATTTAGTTTTGTTTGTAACTTTTGTTGATTAAAACCTTTATTTTTTAAGTCTGCATGTTGGGTCCTCCTCCTTCATTTCCCCACATCGTGACAAAAGGCTTAAGGCTCTTCACCTCCCACTAGCTCGGCCAAAGTTAGGTTGTGTTTAACATTTCCAATATGGCACCCGCGGAAACTTCAGAAATTGATGGATTACGCCACGGATACTATGTCCTTTTTTTTTTTTAAGTTATATTTTTGGGCCTTTTTGCCTTTATTTTATGAAGAGAGACAGGAAATATGAGGAGTAGAGAGTGGGGGAAAGACATGCAGGAAATAGTCGACCGGCCGGGAATCGAACCAGCGACCCCTGCAACAAGGACTGTAGCCTCTGCATGTGGGGCGCTTTGACCGCTAGGCCACCAGCTATGTCCATTTTTTATCCAGTCTATGGTTTTAACTTCTGTATCTTGATACATGTTGTATCAGAAAATACTTACTGACAAACAGCAACAGTCAAGGGGTCAAGTGTGTGTTAACTGTAATGACATCCTCTCAGCCCTCTCCCAGACCCAGTTGCGATCAGGTTTCATGAGTATGCAGGAGATGTTGAGGTCTTGGTTTTAGAAACCTCATTAGGCCCTCAGCCCAGCGTTAAGAAGATATGTATGTTTCAGTTGGGGGAGTCAGATTGGGTATTGAGGAGTAGTTTCTTAAAATTCTAAGCCTCACCTAAAGGTGCAGTTTTCACACAACTCACGCACCGGTGAGTCAGTATGAAACAGAAAGGCTGGTAGGCAATGCAATAATGGACTTAAGTTATTTATATGATGAAATCAGAGTAAAAGTGCAGAGGATACTTTTTGTTGTTGCTAGCTTTTTACATTAATAATGATAAGAGGAATACATTAGGCATAAAAGAAGGTAAATGCTAAAGAGTCCACCCAGCCAGGAAGTAAATTGAGTTAATCCTCAACTGTTGACTCAGCCAGTACAAAAACAACGTGCTAGCTGAATACAGAGAAGTCATAAACAGATCAGCTGTAATAAAGACGAGCAGTGCCAAACCTTAGTGCTGCTGTGGCTGTGAAATAGGTCTATGAACAAAAAAGTTTCTTTATGTTTAATTTCTTTTTAACAATTTAACAAGAAGAACTCGTCAGAAAGGAGTCAAAGTAAAAGCAATAAAAGTACAGGAGATCCTTGACAAAGACTGCAACACAAGGTCGTAGAAGACAGCACATGGAAGTGGAGAAAACTTTGACGTGTTCGTCTTGCTGCAGACATACGTCTTAAAATCCTACATGTCTGGGATGTTTCTGTAATCCCCAAGAAAGTGAATCATATTGAGAGGAGAGTCACATACAGTAGCTAAGCTTCTGGTTGGCTCCAGAGATTAAGTCCCAGACACAATGGATTCAGATGAGCTTAAACTCTTTACTCCATATTCATTTCCTGCAACTTTTTTTCAGGTCTTCTCGAGCCTCTCTCTCAGTCACTTTGATCCTCGCCTTTAGCTGCCGTGAGAAACTGAGTCATTATGAACTGCAGCGGAGCGGTTGCGGTGGGTGGAAGACCGTTCAAATGACCGGTTGTTTTTTTTTCAACGTGAGGCTAGATCTGAGTCTACGCATCCTTTGAGTCTCCCTCGAAATGACGCTGATTTTCTCTTGATCTTGGAGTTTGTGTAATAGACACATGCATACGCGCACTCCCTCGCAGACACAGACGCACACAACATCTGCTTGCAAAGTTCAGATAGCGAGGAAGTTCCTTCTGTTCAGACCTCTGCTGTGTGTGTGTGTGTGTGTGTGTGTGTGTGTGTGTGTGTGTGTGTGTGTGTGTGTGTGTGTGTGTGTGAGACAGAAAGGGGCAGAATAATGAATCTCTCCCTCTGTTAAAGTGGTGTTTGACAAATTAAAATGAATGAATTTACACACACACACATACACACCTCCACACCATATGGCTGCTTTGGCCAGGCCTATGAAGAGAATATTTCCCACAATGCCCAGACCTGACTTTGACCACCTGTGACATCAGCTCTCTTTGCATCGCCCTGCTCCTCTGCAACAAGAAACTGAAAGATTCAGCGTCTTCCCTGCCATGAGTCTGCATAGATCACTGCCCTGATTTGATCAATCTGGGCTCCCTGCGTCCCTGATGGAAGAAGAATGGAGAGTTCTAAATCTCCTCATCCTAGCTGTCCTCTTGAAGCTGCTAGCTACCAGAGTCATTTCACGTCCATCTGCCACAGGCCTCAGAGCTAATTAAAAGCAGCGGCTCACTCCTCTCGACCTGGGCTGCAGGTCAGGGCTTAAATATATATCAGCCTTGGCCACTGAGGTATCACAGCTAACCCAGAGCTGTTTTGAAATGTTGCTGGAGCAGAGAAGAGGACAGTAGAGGAGAAAACAGGCACAAAATGTCCAAAGCTCAGAGCCTGTGTGCAAATGAGGGGATGAAGGGCAATGGGAAATTTCGTTAGAAGGACAGAGGAGAAGGGAAGAAAATCAGAGGGATGTCAGGCTGGCCAGTTGGCAACCTCAGGTGTAAAAACTGAAGCCAATGTGGAAGTGCAAAACACTGCAGTTCCTTGAATTTTCAC
This sequence comes from Notolabrus celidotus, assembly GCF_009762535.1. Lineage (NCBI taxonomy): Eukaryota > Metazoa > Chordata > Actinopteri > Labriformes > Labridae > Notolabrus > Notolabrus celidotus. The sequence continues at coordinate 27,959,359 of NC_048278.1, forward strand.
TTGAGGTGGGATCCAAAAGCCAAGGACACTCCAAAAGAGCCCCAAGTTAAAATGCCCACAGCAACTCAACCTAAATGCCGTCGAGCTAGTGTGAGGTAAAGAGGCGGTCCTTTAGCCTCTTTGCTAACAGCTACAAGGGCGCCCGCCTTTCAATCAAGCCAGCCATGCCCTTATTTGGGCAAAAGTTTAATATCTTCAAAAGTAACAAGTTATAAAAAAAATACACTGTACGGGAAGTGAATGGCGATAGAGATATAGCTATTCAGACCAAAGCCGTTTTTTGAACCAAGGTGTAAACATGTCTATTATTGCTGCAAAGATCGTCTTCCTTGAATGAGTGTGTATGTGGTTTCCGGTGTTTCTGCAGCCAGCCTCAAGTGGACGCTCAATGAACTGCAGTTTTTAGCACTTCCTCATGGGCTTCATATTTTAAGACCGGAGTTTGCCGCTTGGATTCAACATGTTTATAGCCTGGTGCAAAAAACTGGCATGGTCTCTACCATAGACTGTATAAAATATGGATATGGTATCCGTAACGTCACCCATCTGTTTCTGAAGTGTTGTTTTGAGGCCAATCGTCAGCGGGAGCCATACTGCTGCTGTCGAGGGATTGTGACGTACAGAGGCTTGCCAGCCTCAAGTGGACACTTGATGAACTGTAGTTTTTAGCACTTCCAGATTGGACTCATATTTTTAGACCGGAGGTTGCCGCTTGGTCTCTACACGTTAGTTCTTTAATCGTAACAACTTCATATGGGTTAACTTTTCTTAAATAACTGTTTTAATGATATCAGGCTAAGAGTTGCATATAATAAGGAGTAATTAGGGGCGTGGCTGACTTGACTGACAGGTGGGCTATGCTACAGATTCAACTTCCAATTTATGCTCATTTCGAGATTGTCAAAGTCAGTATTTCCACTATAGTGACCGCCATCTTTGGGCTTTAGAAACTGTATTTTGTATTTTGAGTATTTTGAGGTCTTTATAAGGATGTCCATGCACAGACAGGATGTGTGTCTCAGTGTAGGGTTTGGCGTTGTAGATTATATATGTGTTGGATATGCATAGTGAAATGAGGAGCAGCCAAAGTGACATAAATTGAGAGCATTAGAGAGAAGAGAGATGGACATTAAGATGGCGTTGGGGACTGTGGGAGCGATGCATATCGAATCAATAAACTTCATAAACAACATCATCAGCTCGGTCACTACGAAGACAGCCAACCGCCAGGCACCATCTGGCCCTGTCTCAGCGGACCTGGGGATCAGCCAGCGTAACCTCCAGCACAAACACAAACGCTTACACACACTGTTACACACCCAGGGGCCGAGCAAATATTCAGCGCTCTGGCTCTGACACGCATGAGCACACAGAGACTTTGGAGCCAGGTAGACGCAAACCGAGATTGGTCTGGAGAGACGGATTGTGTGTGTTGGTGAGTGTGTGTTTGTCTACAAATACGGCAGCAGCTAAACAGTTTATTCAGGAACAGAAGTTTATGGATTCTGTGGCAGTATATCCTGTTGCATGATAATGACCGTAAAACGGGACAGAATGAGAGGAGGAGAGCGAATGATGAGAACAAAGACGAATAGAGAATAGTTTAAAGGCAGAAAAGAAGGAACGAGCGATCGAGCAGGGAGGTGAGAGGAGGAAGGGGAGAGGAGAACATGTCTTGAAGAGACAAGAGAGGAGCTGTGAGGAAAGGTGTAAATTAGTCTTTTCTGTGAGAGTTCAAAGGAGGTGTTGTGCATGAATTTCCCTCATACTGTGCATGTGGAGCGAAAGCAGATCAGAATATTTCATCTAACAATGCAGAGCTGAAGGTGTTCATCAAGATCATATTAATATTTGAAAACGATGTGGTACATTCACTTCTTAAAGTCTTATTAAACGTAGAAAAGAGCAGGAAAAGTGGAAAAGGATAAAATAATGTTAAATAATCTTTTTCTGTGCATGTTCCATCCGTCTAATATCATTGAAATAATTTTGATTTCACAAAATATATTACCATAACCAGATGTTTTAGCAGCAGAACCAGCTGTCATTTTTGTGTTGTTGCCATGGATATTGGTGCTCGTGCATGAAGCCATGAATTTGAGATGAGTTTAACCCCAATCAGGTTTAACAGCCTGCTAGCATCACTGTGTACACAGCACCACGAGAGAACTTCTGAAGTAACAAGTGATTCGTCAACACTTTCCCAGCAGAGACAAATAAAGAATAAGAAGACAAAGAAAAATCTAGATAATAAGATCAAAATGTTGATTTAACGTTGACTTCCTAAGAAGTATTTCAGACCCTGAAGTGAGTTATTTAACAGTCTACTCATCAGAGCAAATATGTTCCAAAGTTAACATTTGAGTGTAGTTTTCATTTAGCATTTTTTAGATGGAAGTTTTGCTTTAAATGAAACGGACAATAACTGACCCTGACGAGTCTGATCCTACTGCAACATCATAACTGTACCGTAAATACAGAACAATTCACAATATTCACATAAATCAAAACTAAAGCACCCTTTAATGAAACACTAAATAAAATGTTTTTCTTTTTCTCTTTTCAACAGGAATCAGAGGATTTGATATTTTTCAGCTCACACTTCATGACTTAACATGTACGATTAGTTACCTACTTTAAGTTTCCTGTTTGACATTTCCAGACTTTTTCAAGGACCTGTAGATACCATAGAAATTTAAACACCATCATATTTGAATAGCTTTTGTTTGGTAACACTAACTTAATCACTTAACCAGTGGCTACCAACTCATGGCCAAATTCCGCCAGATCCGTGTCCGGTCGGTCTTTGATCCTTCATGGCATCAGATCTGATAGGTTTCTATTCTACTCAATGTGTTAACTCCCACTGGATCCACTCCGTTGCGTTCCGGCTGCGTTTCTGATCCGGCAGGTCGGAGCCCTCAATCAGATACGCAAGACTTTTTTTTTGCCAGATGTCCTAGCACGATGCATCAATCTCAACAGAGCAGATGGAGCCGTACAGGAAGTCAGGCACCAAAACAAAACTAAAACATCCGGTTAATTTTCAGAATAAAACACTCTGTTATCACCAGATCGTATTTAACTTAACTACAACAACAAACCTTCATGATGAGCGGACCCAGGTGTCGACAGGTCAGAGGTTTTCAGAGGACGATAAAGAGAACATTGATGAGTAGAGGAGTCAGATAATCGTTGATTCAGTAAGTACCATGGGAAAACCTTGTTCTCGTAATTCCAGCTGTCCGGCTGTCCTGTTCTGTGCTAAGTTCTGAAAATGCAACCGCTGGGTGTTGACGAGAGAACATGAAACCAGACTGCAGCGGATCGGAGACAGACTGGACACGGATCTGGTGGAAGTTCGTAAGTCTGCTCTCTTGCACACAGAGTCTCAGCCATGTTCATGGTAGTCAGAGTGCAGTCTATATGTAGTTAGAAAAACCTGAGCTGGTGTTTGACTGACACTACTCCGGGGAATGAATTTTCTGCCTAATTAATTTAGTGGTTTGATGTGCAGTGAAATGCTGACTGCTAAATCCATCTCTGTGTCAGCTCCTGTCTTTCTCTCTCTCATCTATTCACAGAGAGGAGAGATTGTCCTGCACGGATTTGATTGAGATGGGCAAATGATTTATAACAATACATGAGGGGGACACATGTCTCCACCTCTCTCCCTAACACTGGTATATGATCCTAATCAAATACCTCCAACAGTATATGGAGGGCCTTTGCTGTTTTTTACTCCAAGAAAGTCATTCACATGGTATTTCATAAAATGCATTCAAGTTTATTAAGTGGAGACTCTCAGGTTTTAGAAAGCGCTGTGAAAAGCTGAGGATAAACCTGAATCGAATCTGTGATCTTGATAATAAAATGTATACAGTTGGCAGGATGCTTATCAGTTTGTTCTCAACATTATAAAGATACAGGGACAAGAGTAATGGAGCCAATTTAGCTACATTAGCTACATATGCAAGCCACAGCTTCAGACTATGTTATAATCAGGGGGACAAAGCTCCATCTTCAGCTAAGTACACCTGCCACACCATGACAGACGCTCGAATCATACTATGTTTTAATTGCTCTGCTGACAGGCGGCTGTTGCACCAGAGCTTACCTGCAACTACTATAGCTTCAACTAAACCTTCATTATGTCTATCATCAACTACTTTTGGATTGTGCTTCGGAAGAACTGATGCAAAAACTCATTCAGACGACACCCATCACCTTTGACTATAAGACTGGATTTATTCTGATCCCAAAACCACTCGAAAATGTGACATCAGAAGGATTGAGGTCTTTTTATGCTCTGCTGCCAATGCAAGGTTTTTTTTCTTAATAGCAAGTTTCATAAGTAAAACTGCAGTTATTTGTGATGTATAGGGATGGGTACCGAATTCGGTACTTTTATAGGTATTCGTAGTACCGAATTCTGTCGGTACTACCGAGTACCGATTCACGTAAAATCAAACGGTACCTTGTTTCGGTACCTACACGCATTCTTGTGACTGTGAGTGAGTGGAAGAGTGGGCGATTTTCCATACTTTCGCCCTGTAATAAAGTTCCAGACTGATTGGGTGGACGTCTCTGGTCTCTGTTCTCTGCTCTCTGCATCTCCGCGGGAGCGCACCAAACGGAGCCTGCAGCTGATGGGCGCGCAAACTCACGGCGAGGCAGAGCTGCAGGAGGATTAAGTTGAGACAGACTCTCTCGCTCCGACTACCTGGGTTGTTTATAAACGTTCCTGTGTGCGTGAATGCCCAACAAGTAATTTGTGTGTCCTGTTATTATAAAGAGACGGAGAACTGACTTTTTCCTGTCCGCAGGCGTTCATGTGTGTTCATTGATAAACTCCCAAAAGAGCAATTAGACGCCACGAGCATGTGTCAGCTAATATATCGAATCACCTATATAATCCTGTTTCTGTTCATTTCATGTTAAATGAAATAAATATGTTAAATTTAAAAATATTGAGATTTTATTATTAAACAAATTAATAATCACCACATAAACACACACAAAACTACCGAAAATTGGTACCATTGAGTACCGGTACCGATTCCCAAGTACCGAGTATCGGTACCGTATCAGTTCAAATGTGAAAGGTACCCATCCCTAGTGATGTATGACATCATGGTCTGGTGAGGCAACAGCAGTGGTGATAAACACTTTGAATGCTAGCACTGTCTTCAGCAGAAAAAGAATTGCAGTCCACTCATCTATCATTCAGCTGCACTCAATGAAGCCACATTTCAGAGACAGGTCTTTGTTGTGTTAAAGTGTGGCTGCATGAGGTACTTGTCAGTAGTAAGTAAGTGTATTACCCACAGGAGATGCTGGGGAGCTCGGCCCCTTTGTTGAGAAGGTAGCTGGAGAACCAGATTGGAAGCTTCAGATGGTGTCAGCTCTACAACATAATTGAGCTAATTTGAACAAACTCCAACCAAAACAATAATGTCAGTGAAAGTCTATTTTGAAATTCTTTCAGCGTTGTACTTTCCAGTCAGAAAGCAGTGGTCAGTGCAACAGGGAAGTCTTGTTGGGGAGTAAGACAGACTGAAGCTGTAAGCAGCTGGTAAGACCCTTTCGTGACAGCAGTAGTTTGCTCTCTTGGTTTCGAGGGAATGGGCTCACAGTTTACACACTTGCACCACACTCTAACCTGGGATCTCTCCTGCTCTTCAGTTAACACAGAAGTTTCTCGTCTCTCTCTCCTTCGGCCCCATTGAGTGCTGTCTTTCAGAATGACAAATTTTTTAGTTTGATTTGATTTATCCTAATAGCTGATCAGTGCCCTGAAGACAGAGGAACACATATGTGTCGTGTCCAAGAATAGTGCAATAACAAATGGTCTTTCTGGCGGCAAAGTTCCTCATTCAATCCCACTTCCAAAAAAACTGAACTATCCCTTTAAATTCTGAGGAAGGACAGATTCCGTGTGTGTTGGAATAAAAAAGCAAAGTCAAACTTGATGTTAACCAAGGACAAAGGAATGATTAAACTGTTTTTGTAACCTGACTCCACAAGGCTTTCTCAGAAGCACTTTCAAGTCGCTGGCTGTCATTAAGAGGGTAAAGAATTTATGTCTGGCCATTTACATGTAGAGCAAGGCCACTGACAGTTTCACTAAACAATACACCAGAGAGTAGTTAGTGTTCTTAATGGGGAGTTAGTTATCTCAGAGTGTGAGAGCAGCCTCATAAAATCACCACAGGTCTGTAGCTCAACACCTACTTTCACTGTTGAGCAGATACAAACAGGTACATATTCTAAGATGATTGAATGTTCAGCTTGAAAGTATAGCACACATTCTAATAAAACCTTTCATAACAAACCTATATGTCTTTGCTTTGTCTGAATAATTACATTATTAAATCTCTGCATGAACATTTTTCAATGTAACGCCGCTGAGAGAATAGTCCGAGCAGCTAGAGAATAATATGCAAATGACAAGGCGTTTCAAAGGGAGTCAGACAACAGTATTAAACAAAAGAGTGTGAAATACAGCTTACACAACACACACAGGGTACCTCATATCTCTGCTGTGCAATAAATAGAAGAGAAAATCTTCCATGCACCTAAAATTACTTTATAACCTTGTAGATTAGACAGGGGGAGAAGATTCATTCATTTTATCCCCCCCTTGATAATAGCTTAAGTCTATTGTATGGATGTCTAATGAAAAGGGTCAGTTATCTAAATGGCTTATTATTCATAACAATTGCTCTGCAAGGATTAAAAAGAACTTTTGTGCTTCCAGAGCACGCTAATTAATAAACCACTGAGGGATAAGAACTGTAAAATTAAAATTTTATCTCAAGCGGTATTTTGTACCACTTAGTACCAGTGAGGGAGCAGAAGTCGTGTGACAGTTAGCTAAAGAGAGACAGAGAGAGAGAAGGAGAACTAAAGAGACACTTACATTCTGTTGTTAGGGATTATCTTGTTTCCGTCTTTGAACCATGTGACCAGAGGTCGGGGGAAGGAGGCGAGGAGAGGCTGGCTGATGATGGCTGCTCGCCCCTGAGTCACGGTCTTCCTCTGTTCATCAGCGGAGAAGTTCCCCAAAACTGGAGAGGAGGGAGGAGGAGGAGAAGAAGGAGGTTTAAAAAAGATGGTCACTAATTTATCAAATTAGATTCAGCCAGTAAGAGTATCAGAGCAAACCATTCAAATCTGAGATGCTAAAAAAGGCGGCAGTCAGGCCTTTCACACTAGAGAGTGGCACGACAAACTTTTCCCTGTTCTCATGAATTATGTGGTTTTGGAAGCTTGTTCTCAGTCCCTACACTCGCAGAGGGAGTTGGTGAAATACTGTTGCTGGCGAGCTAATTACTAACATGCTGGCCGGTCAGGAACATGACAGTGTTAGTTAGTCAGTCAGTCACATTTATTCTCTGAGTTTCTCTCTATTTCGACTGTGATACGCTGCTTCTTTTCCAGCTCAGGATTCCAGGACTGATCTCTCAATGAGTCAGAAGATGGGGGAAGAAATCTGATAGTCAGTATGTAAGCTAGTAAGCTCAATCCTTTGCCTTATAAAACGTCACAACAAGGACTCCAAGACATGTTTGAATCATAGACTGTATAATGAATGGATTTAGTATCCATGACGTCACCCCTCTGTTCCTGAAGCGCTGTTTTGAAGCCTATCGTTGGCGGGTTCCATATTGGAAATGCTGAACTCAACCTAACTTTAGTCAGGCTAGTGTGAGGTTAAGAGGCGGGCCTTTAGCCTCCTCGTTAACAGCTACAGTGTTCCCGCCTGTCAATCAAGTGAGCTGTGCATCTCATTATGGTGTGGTGGAAATCTGGAAATGATAGACTCAAACAACAACGGTTTGTCTTTGTGAGCTTTATTCCGGCCTTCAGTAAGCTTTGCAAAGCGGTCAGATGGCAGAGTGATCTAACAACTGACACAAGGTCTGCTCAACTGACCCAGAGTGAAGATACAACATGTTACTTATCCTCTTCAGAGAATAATATTAACACATCATTGAGCATCTTCAAAGAACTGTAAGACAAACAAGAGAGCTTTTTATCACCTCTTGCTTCCTGGTCACCTTCCTGACTTCTCACCTTATGGTCTGCTCCTCAACCATGGGAACAGATAACAATATGCAAATCACAGGAGGTTTGGTATGTGTGAATGTTTCTAGCTTCTGATCAAAGCAAGAACAACATACTATCATGTCTGTATTTTTCCCACCACAATGGAAATCTTTTAATCATAATATCTTAAAAGAATGAATCTCCCATACAGTGTACACTGGATGAGAAATGAGCTATTCAGACTCCACTCATTTTCTTTTTACCAGGCTGTACACATGTTGATTTCTGCTGTAAAGATCAGCTTTTTCCAATTGGTGTGTATGTGGTTTTTGGAACTTCTGGAACCAGCGTCAAGTGGACAATTGAGGAACTGCAGCTTTTAATACTTCCATATTGGCTTCAATTCTTGCGGCAGGAAGCTGCCGCTTGGTTTGAATCAGCACTAGGATTTGATTTACCCTAATAGCTGATCAGTGCCCTCCAGGCAGAGGAACACATATGTCATGTCCATGAATAGTAGGGGTGAGCCCGACTAAGGATTTACTTAGTCGAATCTGATTCATCAGATTTTGCCCATAGTCGACGAATAGTCGAATGTTTGTTGTTTTTCCTTATTGACACAAAGTCTGCATGATGGTGACCGCATGACAATATTACGCATAACCCTTTACAATTAAGAGACTCGTAGCTTAAAGTAAAATGGACAACAGAATATCAGAAGAATAAAACTTAGATTTTTTAAATCTATATTGCACGCAAAAACAACGAGGTGATGAAGGAGAGAAAACTCAAATAAGGCCACCCTCCATTAAACATGGAACAACGCACCACAGATATTTAAATAGTGTTCACACAGCGGAGAGCAGCGCTGCAGAGAGTAGTTTGTCTAACTTGAGGCTAAACATTTGTATAATGTTCAAAATCAAACCTGAACCAGCTAAAGGGTTTTTAAATCTCTTAACAGTACCTTTTAAAACATTCTTTCATCGCGTCATTGTCCGCGTGAGTCTTTTCAAATTGTACGCCAGGAAAACCATCGTGTTTACGGGCAGAAGTGCGCTCCTTGCTTTGTTAACTGTAAATCCTGTCATAGAGAATATCTTCTCTGATGGTGTGGAGATGGATGGGATGCTGTGGATTGTTTTTGAGGCTTCAGACAGCTTTGGGTATTCCTGCTCGTTCTTTTGGCCCCGTTCAGTTTTTGTGTGGTTCGGTAATCCTTGATCTCACAGCCCTCTTCATGAAGCTGCTCCTCATCTTCATCACTATTTTTTAGGATCAACTGAAGTTTTATTTCCTGACATTTTGAGCTACCATGAACGTAGAAAGATTTAAAGGCCAGCTAAGGTACGTCTGCTCCACAGGTCCCCGTTAAATGGTCCACCTTTAATTACCAGGGGAGATTTAATTACCACTTTAAGGAGATTTAACACTTCAAAAGCTGTTCTCAGAATTACATTAAATAAGTCTATATTTTTATAAAAATAGGCTAAATGAGACACTATTTTACGGGAAACAGGATAATAATGTAAAATTAGACATTGAGCACCCCCATAGTTTGAATGGAATGATCCACATTTCATATGCAAATATTCGACAATGAGATTGGCAGTCGACTAAGGCTCGTTAGAACGAATCGTCGAATATTCGACTTTTTGGGGTCACCCCTAATGAATAGTGCAATAAAAAATAGTCTTTCTAGCGGCAAAGTTCATCATACAGCCTCACTTCTTTCAAGGTAGTGTGAGGTAAAGAGGCAGGGTTTGAGCCTCCTTGCTAACAGCTACAGTGTTCCCACTTGTCAATCAAGTCAGCTGTGCCTCTCATTATGGAAATCTTTTAATCTTAATATCTTGAAAAAAATGTACAGTGTCTTCGGAAGAGAAATTAGCTAGTCTAAACATTTTTTTTTGTACCAGGCTGTAAACATGTTTATTTCTGTTGTAAATATCTGCTTTTTTCAGTTGGTGTGGATGTGGCTTCTGGTATTTCTGGAACCAACGTCAAGTGGACACTTGAGGAACTGCAGCTTTTAATACTTCCACACTGGCTTCAATTCTCGTGACAGGAGGTTGCCACTTGGTTTGAATCAGAATTAGGAAAGCATCCATTTCCAGGTCAGCTTTGTGAAGGTGACTTCTAATTAGTTAGCAATGCCTATCTATGCCAAAATTAGCAGAAGCCATCTTTGTCTGGGCATTCACAAATGCAGTAAAGTGATTTCACAGTTTTAATGCTTTTAAAACTGGGACATCCGACTCACACTACCAGTTCATGCTTGCTTTTTGGGTTCATTGTGGGCTCAGGTTTAAATATTTTAGAGATGAAATGGTGTGCACATATGATCAAATATTACTAAAATACTGAAAATAAAGTTAGAGGATTTCTGGCATATCCACGAGACGTGCTCTCACCCTACATTCAGTGCAGTAAAATATGAACAGTACATTGCTGCAGTTTCTGGCAGTAAATGGATGAGTGATTGTGATTTTAGTTGGACTTTCTTGTCCACAAAATGCAGCTGGTTCCTTTTTCTGACAAAAATAACACTGCTTGTCATCAGAAAAATCCATTCTACTTTTTTGTAATAATGTGAACACTTATGTACTCACAGGCCACCTGCACCTCCGTTCTCCTCTGAATGACCGCTCCCATCCTGTTCCTCACCATACACTGATACAAGCCAGCATCAGTCCTTTTCAGAGATGGCACAAAAAACCTAAAGATGGAAAAACACAGTTAGAGCATGTTGATGAGGGTGTGTTTTATCTCTGAGCTGTATGTAAACACCATTAAAAGTACAGAGAGGCTGTTTTTGGAGATATATTTGGAGAACTTTGAGACAGAAGCTAAATAAGGCATGGTCTGTTTGGCCATATGCGTGTCCTCTTGTGTACTTCACTTAATGGCCTTTCTGTGAGAATGCGCTGGGCCCAAGGTTTTCAAAGTTCCCCAACAACAGAAGGAAAGGTGGAGTGGTGCATATGTGCAGTATTTGTGTGCAAATGTTTGTGTGACATTTTTTTTCAACTGTGCATGTTTTTTTCTCTCTGAGAGGGGTTGTTAATGGGGCTTTAATGGACTGTGCTTCACTAATGGGAAGCTTGGCATACGATCTAGGTTGGTGCTGTGCTGGATAAACACACAAATGCATACACACATGCGCACAAAACTGGATAGACACAGTAAAACTGGACATCGCTTTGGGGCTCATTATGAATACCAGGACAGCCAAGTATTTAACTCCCAGGCTGTCTGTGGATGCTGCCAACACACACAACACACACTCACACACACATGCAAACACTACTACACACACGCAATTCCATTTGAATCAGGGCTGACACATTACACAGCAGCTCTCATCCCAAAACAGATTTTGAAATTGGACACTTTCTAACACACCATATCTCTCTATTTCTCTGTTACCCACAGCGTTTTTAATAAGCGTGTGTCGCGCTTGTCACGGCATGTTTTTTAGTAATCCCACCCAGTTTTCATTTATGTTTCTCACTTAACACTTAGTTCAATGTTGACAGGTCCAAATCAGAGCAATCATCCCTCAGTCATTTCTCTGTCATAGTCTCAGCCATGCATGTGAAGTTAAATTCCCCATATGATTCAAGATGAGAACAATTTCAGACAGCTTTACAATAAGACGGAGGGATTTCTACAATGTGAGAGCGTGTTGTGTGTGTGTGAATACAATGAATCCGAGTGAAGGCAAGTTATTCCACATTACTCCAGATGTAATAGGATGGGGGAAAAGGGTATCATGTGAAGGTTTTCCCCTGAGTCATCCTTTGTTTGTCAAGCATTCTCTGAATGTTCCTCGTCTGTGGGGTCTGTGCTGAATGAGAAAGCAGGAGGAGCATGTCGGTACATTTTTAACATTAATTAGGCAGCGTTAAATGAACATAAGGTTTGGCTGCAGAGGCAGTTTTTGAGGAAAATAACTTGATTTGTCTGCCAAATGTGTTATGCAGTTTTGAAGGCGATACAGTGTCGACAGTGTTCCTGAAAACAAAGTAGATCCTGCATCCTTCTTCTTATTACTACATTTAGCCTGCAAGAGTTAATTTTATTGCGTATCAGAATATGTAAAAAGCTTTTGATGCTACGCTTCTACCAAATAAAGAATTTACCTTTATTATAATTCATTAAAAGTTATTATTCACTGTCCAGTTTATTAAATAAACAGCACAAATCTGATTACGCTCTCAAGAGAAGGTGTTGATTATGACAAACTTTGCGACTTGTTTCATTATGAGGAACTGGAACAGACTGCACTTTTGCAACACTTTCTTTCTATTGAGTCACACAAATGAACAGAACAAACTGTAGTTAGAGCCGTTAACATATCCATTCACTTCTCTACCTGGCTATGTTACACTTACTGTGGAAAAAAAAGTAATCCAGATGGTCACACATTCACACACACCCTGCCAATTCAGCACAGCCTCGGCATCACCAAACCAAAGCAGCCAGAATGCTGAGAGCGGTCCAGAACTGCACAACGCTTCCTGGCTCGAACAAAGACTGCCTACTAAACGCTGGCTCAACTTCTCCCTCTCTCGGTGAGCACGCCTTCCCAAGATCCCCTCCATTTTTGAATGACATGAAAAAGTATTTTGTTTCACAGCTGCTGTTTTTGCGGAGTGATTTTAATAAGCTCAACGCACACTGGACCAGAGAAAGGGAAGCAGGGAGAGGAGCTCGGACATATTGATTAGTTTTCTTCTTCTTTGCCCAGACCATATACATATTTATACTGCTAATGTAATTATTAATCTCACTTTAGCTCGACTGTCTAAATGTTCTGACCTTCTCTAAACACACTCTATCACTAATGGCCAGATATTTTTCCATGCTAGAGGCATGACTGAATACGGGGAAGAATCTCTGAAAAAAAGGGTGGAATCGGGGCGTCAGTGGCCTAGTGCGCCCCATATACAGAAGCTATAGTCTTCATCGCAGAGGTCGCTGGTTCGACTCCCTGCCTCTACCATTTCCTGCATGTCTTCCCTGTCTCTCTACTCCCCACATTTCCTGTCTCGCTTCAGTTGTCCTTTCAATAAAGGCGAAAATGCATCCAAAAAACAAAAGGAGGGAAAAGGGAGAGTAAAACAGATGGATGTGCACTTAGAGTAACACATAGTAAGCCAGTAGGTGATACTAAAGGCTGATTTATACTTCTGCGTCAAATCAACGGCATAGCCGCGTAGCTCCCGTACCTACGCAGAGGCCTACGCACGTAGCTGACGTGCACCTCCTCCAAAATGTAACTACGCGTAGAGCCAACGCAGACCGCAAGCTCTGTGATTGGTCCGCTCGACGGCTTTGTCTTTCCCGCATTCACAGCACTTCCGGGATCCCGGACATCGGCCACACAGCAGCCATGTATTTCATCTCCTCCTCTCTATTCTTCATGTAATCATGTCTGTATGATAAACAGCAACATGTATCAGCTGTAGATTAACTTAACACGCTCTGAATCGATGTGGAAAAGTAAACAGAGATCGTAGCAGGACCGGAAGCAGGCGACCGGCTATCAGAGAGACCACACTGCCCTCAAGCGTTTCGGAGGAGAATTGCTGCGCGACACGGACACATCGACGCAGAAGTATGTGGGCTCATGTCCGCGTCAGCCCCTGCTGCGTAGGGGCGACGCAGAAGTATAAATCAGCCTTAACTGACCTGTACTGTGGTGTCCACTCTGTGATGTTGCTGTTGTTTAGAGTCCAGCGATACTGCAAAGGCCAGCTGCCTCCAGCCAGGCAGGTCAGCACCAGTCTGTTTCCCTCCAACACCACCTGCTGCCCCAGTCCACCTCCTCGCGGGTAGGGAGCCACCTCTGTCAGACGGAGAAAGGAAAAATATGTTATTTCGTTATATGCAATGGTCTGCTTTTGTAATGCTTGGACAATAAAGCAAATTTCATCTGTATTCATCTGACACAAAAGCGTTTGTTTGTCGCATCTTTTGGTGCAAAACACGGGAGGGACAAAACTTTAACATGCCACTGTATACCTGGATTCTACTGCAAAGAGAATCTGAAAAGCCTTTAGTAATGGAGGCAGGTGCCATTCAGGGAAATGTCAAGGTAGATATAGAAACAAATGCTTCACTTAAAAAGACGTCTGCATGAAAGCAGCAGCAAAAAGAAATGTTACTGCAGTTGTAGTACTCAGCTTATTTATATGCACTGTGCTTTTCTCCTGCTCCAGGAGCCAAAACTCTGACTTTTTCACCTTTCTCCCTCTCTCAATTTCTACCATCATTAGCAAGGAGTATTTTTAAACAGGATGTGTGTGTGTGTGTTTGTGTGTGTGTGTGCGCGCATGTGTGTGTGTGTGTGTGCACGTGCGCACGTGTGTGTGTGTGCACGTGCGCGTGTGTGTGTGCACGTGCACGTGTGCGTGCATGCATGTGTGTGTGTGGGACAGAGAGAGCAGACCAAAATCTGACAAGCCTCATCTAACAGGATTTAGCAGGACCTTCTCTGGAGACCCGCCACTCCATTAGTGAGGTCCGTCAAAGCATTCCTGTACCGCTCTTCCGGGACACTCTGGTCATAAAACCGTCAGACACATACTTATTTATGTTAAGTTTCCTTTCTAAAGTTCTCCTGTAAAGTGTCAAACCCTCACCTGCTGCTTTGTGAGAGAAAACAAAGCTATAGTCGCTGCAGATTCTGACTTATCCATAACACCTCTAATGACAACTGATTATCCCAGGTGCACTGTGTTTGATGTTTATGACAATACTATGAAAGTATAGATGAGGGGGAACCCAAAGGGGCAATGATTGTAAAGCATGTGATGCATGGCAGAGCTGTCACACCGCCCTCACAGCAGCATACGCATGACGACATGCATCACCATGTCATCGTGTCCAATTTCCCAGCAGTTATGCGCACCAACGGTCCAGAAAAGCAGCAATTCTATCACACTTACCTCCTGGAACGAAACACTATTGCTTCACTGCCTCCTCTGTCTCCACAGAGCATCTGCTGCATGGTGCTGGCATCAGCTGAAGTGCATCACAGCACTGTGGGCTTTTTATGATCACAAAGGTCAAACTCTACTTTGCTGTCACTTTAAATCCAAACGCATGAGGAGTCAAAGGGCCCACCCGGATAAAACACTCCTATGGCTCCTCATCGTCACTTGATTTGTTTCCTTAAATCAGGTAATGTGTATTACCTTTTATAGTACATACAGGGGGTGGGACAAAGTTGCCATACAATACAGCAACATATTGTGCCATACAATTATCAATTATCAATTATCGTGTGGGGGCTAAATACCATAACTCGGGTTGAAAAATTCCGTGAATTTTCAAAGTTGGAAACTTTCCATGTGAATTAACGGGAATTTATGGGAATAAACCAGGAATTTACTAAATTAAAGGTTGGCTCTTATTAGGGAACTTAAAGATAGTTGGAGCATAATCCTGAGTACAGTTGAATATCTATGCTATTCCTCAATCACATGCACATAGCACACTGCTTACTGCAGGGCTATTGAGACCACGCCCCCTACATGCACTGTGCATTCCTCCATCACATGCACAGATGATTTCTAGAATCCTGCAGAGGCTAGGCTTGGGGAAGCTTGAGGGAAGATGCTTTTTTATTTGCATGTTGAATGGGACTATTTTGGAGGGAGAGGGTGGGTGTCTTTCATATAACATTTTGAATGGGACTTTGTCGGGATTACATTTTTGTTAATTTTTGAATGGGTTGGGTCGGGGGGATATATAATATTTAACTCAACATTCATGTTTTTGTTCTTCAATGAGAGAATTGATTGTTCAATAAAATACTTAAAGATAAAGTTCTACTTACAAATAAATCTGTTTTAATTGTATTATTTTGGATGTATAACAAAAAAAATATTTATGCTTGGATATGATACCTTTCCATTAAATTACCCTCAATTCCCATTAATTCCCATAATTCCCATGGAAAGTTTCCAATTTGGTATATTTCCAAAATTCCACAACTAACTTCCCATGGAAATGTACCGAAAATTTTCCACCCCTTTGCAACCGTAATGATAACATATATTCCCTTCAAATTTGACTCACCTCATCCCTACTTCATGTATCATCACATAGGCGTTAATTACATTAGCTTAAAGGGGTCTGTATCCTTCAGTTAATCAGATATCATGATGTATTATAGTGCGATTGTCTTGCAATCAATTAATTATGACAGAATCACTGTATCATGATACGAAATGCATTGTGAGCAATGATCACATCCTTCCCTATCTCAGGAGTTACCCACCTCTTGTGCATATGTTATATTGACTATGCTAGAATAAAGTATTTAATATATTGCCCAGTGACTCACACTGCCCATACTGAATCGTACAGTAAGTCAGTTTAAACTACACTCCCTGCCTTTGGAGGTGCATATGCTGTCTAGCTGTGCTGCAGCTGCTGTCTAAACAATACTATCCCATCTTTAACTCTTGGCTCAGGTGTCAGCACTGGCTTACCACCACTCAGCATAGAGGCATCAAGGCCAAAGAGTGTGTCCTGAGCAGCTAGCTGCAGGACCTGTCAGCATGTGTTGAGACCTGGATCGACATAAACAACCTCAGCATGTGTGGAGCGGGGAGTGAGATGAAGCTGGAGTGAGTGGGGGGTGAGAGGGGCTGAAGACAATATGATATATATTCAACCCATCTTAAATCAACACACACACACACACACACACACACACACACACACACACACACACACACACACACACACACACACACACACACACACACACACACACACAGACTGGGGGAGACAGGGCGGGCTTATCTGCTTGCTACAGTATGTATAGACAGGCCCATAACTCCCAGGCAGTTTTACTTTCTCTCTCTCTTTCTCTCTCTCTCTCTCTCTCCTTCTTCCTGTCATCTCAATCTTCTCTCCTCCCTGCCTTTTCAACTTCCACTGTTCTGTTGTTCCTGCAGACCCTCCCACTTCACCTCCACTTCCTCCCCCACTCACTCCCTTATTCCCTGTGGATGACTCAGGGCCACCTTTTTTCTCCCCCTCTCTTCCTCCTCTTTCCACTGTTCCACCCTCTCCCTTTCTCTCTCTGTTTTAGATTGATTGATAGCAGCCTGCTCCTGCATCATGCACAAGAAAGAGGGAAGTGTTCCACCTTAGATAGATACATATAGGAGTGTGTGTGAAAAAGAGGCGGGGGTGGGACTTGAGAGAAAGAGTGTGTGCACGTCAGGATTTATTTGGAATATTCCCTTTGTACAGACGATGGTTGGCAATGCAGACTCCAATGTCATACTGCTGACCAATGCTATAACTCACCTCTGCCTGCCTATGAGAGTGTAAGTGTGTGTGTGTGTGTGTGAGAGGGTGAGCAGGAGTGACTCAGTCCTGACAGCCTGTCAAATATGACCCTCAATTGTAAAGGCTGGTGCTTTGTAGATACTTTATAGATGGTACAAAGTGGATGTTTTCACCTGCACCCATTCTCTTCTTTTATCTTCCACCACTACTTACTTCATGCTTCCTTCTGCCACTTGCTCCCACTGTCCCCACTTAAGTCCTTGTTGCCCTTTAATCCTTTCCTCTCCTTTAAAGAGAGTCCATTAGGAGCTACAGATCCAGACACATCTGAAAGGAACAAGGTCAGCTAACAGTATGTTCCCCTCACTCATATGGTCTGTCTCTCTCTCTCTTCCTTACTGCCTGTCTCTCTGTCAGTCAGTGTCAACACGTCACTCCCCCCCCCCCACAGCCTCCCTCTTATCACAAGATGTACTGTCCAGTCACCTGTCCGCCCATCAAAACCACCTCCCCTCTTCCTTTGTTCCTCCCTCTACTTCTTGTTGCCCCCTGGTTCATCTCTGTCAAAGTGTGTGGCAGCTCAAGGTCTTAGTTTTTCTGTAACCCCCAAGATGAGTGTGGCCTGAGAGAGAGCTCGGCCTCTAAATGTGACAGGAGAGTCGAGAGGCAACACGTGCGCGCCGACACACACACTGTCTTCCAGACGCAACATGAGTGAGTCTCCGCTCTCGGGGCGAGCCTCGTGAAGCTTCTTAGGCAGATTGTTGGGAGGAATTCAATTTGCTGGGGAGATGAGCTTTGTGATAGAGAAGAGAGGGAGGAGAGGAGGATGAAAGGACAGGAGGAGCTGGGTCGCAGCTCCAGGGCTGATTGTCCACTACGATCCCTCTCTCCCTTCCTCACTCCCTTTCTCCCTCCCTCCCTTGTCTCCTGTGTCTCTCTGTGCTCGAGCTCTGAGTGTACGTGTGGCGGAAAATAGCCCCCTAAATGACTCGTCCTTTACAAATGGACTATCAGCCATCATTATTCTTACATTGTGCTGCATAAAACATCCCCAAATTAATCCTCAATATGACTGCAACAGCTGTGGTGAGATGAATTTGTCTGGTTGGACATAAGGTCAAGGTGCCGTCTAATAGCAACAACATGCATAAAGTTGTTGACTTTATGTGCTGGGGGTTGAAAATGTACCAAGCTTGGCTAAGGTGGTCAGAAAAACCTCTAGGTGGTCTGTTTTGCTTTCAAATAAGCAAAGGAAACCCTGTGGTGTAAATGTATTTCAGAGCACCGACAGAAGAGAGAGAGAGAGGATAAAACTAGTTGAGCTGTGGATCTTATTCTAGCAGGACCCAATTAATAAATGTGTGCATCTGTGTGTTTGTGTGTTCAAAGTGGTTGTGAGTGTGAGTGTGTCAGGTCAGAATTAGGGGTCGCTCACTCCAGAAAAATCACTTTATCTTCATAGAGTTGAGCACCCCTACTGTGAGGCAGGGCTGGGAGAGCTGACGAGAGTCTATGAATACTGATGTGCTGATAGCATGACTCTCTCTCTTCCATACATACACACACACACACACACACACACACACACACACACACACACACACACACACACACACACACACACACACACACACACACACACACACACACACACACACTACACATTCAGTCCTAACCCAGCCTTCTTCATGAGGTTGAAGGGGAGAAAATAACTAAATCAGACTCTTTTATTGCAAGTAATTTTTTTTATGAATAAGCGGGTGAAAGTTGCAAGGCTAAGCAGGTTTTTTCCAGGGTAAGAGCAGTCTATTTGATTATGTAGTGCAAATGAGTTCTGTTCCTTTTTAATCTAATAAGTCTGCCAGCGCTTGTTTCAACAGGCATTTAAAAACACTTAATTGGACTGACAGTGTGAGGCGAGAGGAAGAATTATGGGATGAGTTTTTGGCGTGTTGCTACCAATTGGAAAACCAGGGTCCAAAAAGGCTAATTAATTGAACAATATAAAGTGAAGGGAGCTAAGAAATGAGATTTCTTTGCCTCCTTGCCTCTAACTGTTCAGTCTGATGAGGTGAAAAATACTACAAATGGATCTGAATTTTGCACCCAACTTTGTTCAAAGAGGCTGCCAACTCTTGCCCCGCCAGGCTTTTCTTACTCAAAATGTGCACTGAAAACAATAAGTCATATTTTAGAGGCCATGTTGTTTATTAGGAGCAACTGGAAGAGCCAGATTCAATTCAGACAAACCACTAAGGTAAGAAAAGACAGTGGACAAAATAATGCACAATGTATTTCACAACTGGGGGAACACAGAGTCTGCAGGTTGACATCCACATGCCTGTGCTGGTTACACATTGGTTATATGCCAGTGGTGACAGTAAGCTCCATGCCATCATGGACAACATCCACCACCCTCTCTACAAAGTGCTGGTGAAACAAAGGAGCACATTCAGTGCGACTCATCCTCCTTAAATGCACCACAGAACGCCACAGGAAGTCATTCCTGCCTGTGGCCATCAGACTGTACAACTCCTCCCTCTGATCACTGAACAATAAACTGTACTCTGTGCAATACACTGTGCAATATTCTTACCACTTTAACATCTTTGTATATATCACCTTCATTCCCAGCGCTTCTGTACATAGCTAATTCGAACTATACTGCGCTCCTGTATATATTTTTTTATTATTGTTTAATTGTATCTTATTTAATTGTATTTTATTCATATTTATATCTTATTTTTCTTATATATCCTTTATTTGACCCAGAGCATTATAGCATTATAGCAGTAGCATGTGATGGAGCTACAGCCCTGGTTGTGGAAGGAGGATGCACTCCTGGTTACACTACAGCTTAGACACAACATATGACCGACATTTTGGGCCTACAATAATAAAAATATAAGCAATTTGTTATGTGTCTAATTATTCTGGTGCTGACTAGTGAGGGGGATAACGTTGCATCCTTTAGTTGACTAAACCACCACAACCATAGTGTTTATACATCTATATGGGGGGATCCACAGTAACTGCTTTTTTTTCAGTATGTTCACAATAAATGGAGTGCCGCCTGCAAGCTAGTTCAGGCAGACAACTCGAGCTGCGCTCATTCATACTGACACGTCATCATCCTCCCTATCAGCTGGTCTCAGCATTTGGCGGTCTATTTAAGCTGCAAGTCTCCCTGTCTCTGCCTCTGATTTGCAAATTCTCCTGCTGTCCTGCTCAGTGCTGTGTACAAACTCCGTACCCACCTCCTCCCCGGCATCCACCTGCAGGCTCCGAGGGGGGTTAGTCCTATCTCATTACTGCTAAATGTCTGCATTTGAAGTAATGCGGTTCGGAGCCCATACGCCAAACACAATGTATGCTGCAATAAACTTTATCTTAAGTAAACGTGAGTTGTCCGACTGAAATGAAACAAAGGACCAAAACATGTTGAATGATTTAAAAAAAAAGGATGTAAATGAACTTGTTTCGCCCAAAAAAACAAGCACTGTTTAATCTTGACTGTAAGAAAGGGGGAGATAGAACATGACGAGGTGAGCTTGACTTATGCAGCACCTTTTGCAGAGACAAAGAAACTGCTTTGTTGCCATTTCTGGATGAAATTTTGGACTAAGAGGTCTGCAACATGATCTCAGTCCCTGCAGAGAGAGCTGTAGGGGACTAAACTTTATAAGAGTTGAATTTCAGCTGTGCTGTTGCTCTGACCTGAAACCGCAAATTCAAATATAATTCTCTCTCATGGCACACTGCACTGTTGTTGTTTTTCTGTTAAATCATTTGTCCTGCTGAGTGGTGTTGACAGTCCATGATCCAGTTGTATAAAGCAAACATACCAGAAGATAACTTTAGTGAGAGAAGTGGATCAAGAGGCAAAAGATTGGGCTCATTAAACCAACACAGATTATGATTGTATCTCCTCAGTGTCCAGAGCAGTTGGTCCAGACTGATATAGGATCAGTACATCTTGGTTCCATCAGCTCTAACTCCAGGAATCTACTGACCACAGAAGAAAACGTTAAGCACAAAACACCTCCTGCCTTTGATGATGATAAATCAAAGCAGCTCTGATGGTAACCCACCAGTCTGCAGCTAACCCTCTGATCCCAAAAGGCCACGGCTGAGCTCTGAGGCTGTGAGGGAAAAGAGAAGATCAAAACTACAAGTGCTGCTCTTGGACAGGAAATGGCTGAAGATCCAGAATGGCAGAACAAAATCTCTCTTCCTCATAATCCATAGTCAGATGGAGCAGGACGGTAGAAAACCGGATCAAGCAGAATGGTGCCAACAAGATGAGAGTGAGGGACTTTGATCGTGAAGGTAAACTTGTGGCTTTTCATGTTGGCAGCTGCTTTAATTGACCACTAAATGTCAGACTTCATTCAGGACTCAAAGCATCCCTCAGAATCTCTCTTGCTGATCAGACAGCCAATCACAGCTCCCTCCAACAAGCTCCCTCCTTGCCGTCTCCAATCACCGTTTCCACCAGCTATGACTGGCAGCTGTCAGTGAGCAGGTGACAGACGGGAGAGTGATCCTGGCGAGCTGATTGGCACATGTCGGACCAGAAGACATGTTGTGTCGGCGCACATGACACACATGCACAGACACACAAACATGCACACTAACATATAAGCTGAGGCAAAAAGTTAAGGTTTGAATATGGCTCAAAGGCAGCAGGGTCGACATTCCTTGTAGTGTTGTTTGGGGAAAAACAGAAGCTACACACGAATCGTAGCATCTGTTTATCTTTCGTTTATTTTTCGCATTTCTTATGCCTAAGGAAGGATGGGACAGTCGATCAAGTAGGAAGCTGGGATGAGAGAGTGGAGCAAAGAGCTGCTGGTTGAATTGAACCAAGGCTGGTCGCTGCAGGGACTATTTTCTGTGTACAAGGGGCGGGATTTAACCTCTGAGCCAAACCGGCACCCCAAATTGCAGCTTTATTCCCCTCAGATCTGTTAGACGCCCCTGTGCTGTGGAAAACTTAAGGTACATTAGAAGGTTAAAGGAGATCATCAATAAGTGTGATTTTGACCATCTGCAAATTAGGCACGGAACTTGCTAGAACATGATTGAGAAGATGTGAAGTTGCAAATACTTTAAAAATCAGGTTTGTTATGTATCTTAGTTTCTCTACCACAGGAAAAATATCAGTAGGGTTTCATCACAAACAGAGACTTGCAAATACTGTGCTGTGCAAATACTCCAGCGGCAACAACATCTAGACCTGCTCTGTTTGTAAAAGCATCTTGAGATAACGTTTGTTGTGATTTGGCGCAATGCAAATAAAGATTGATTGATGATGCATGGATGGATGGATGGATGGATGGATGGATGGATGGATGGATGGATGGATGGATGCACCAAGTTACACTTGACTTCTAACCCGCTTGTGGTGCAGCAGAACAGCACATTTTGTAGTTAAAGTATGAATTTTGCATCTGAGTATGTACTCTATCAACCATACACGACCCGGGGAGATATGTCATGGACACAAAGGGTCATGCGAGTGCAGGTCCTTGGATGGGGGAGGTAAAGGAGGGGAAAAAATGGGGCGGAAGGGCTGCGGCACTGGAATGGAAGATTGAGGGTAAATACGGGGGGATGTGAAGGGAGATCAGGGGGGTGGGGTGGAGGTTGTAATCAGGTGGAAGAAACTGTGATCAGTGACATTTAAAAGGTGGGCCACACTGCAGGGCACATCTGCTAGGACACACACACAATGAAACACGCACACACAAACAGCTGTCAGCTCCTATCCCCTGATGAACAGACATACGGACAGGAGGAGGGAGCAGAATAAATATCTCCCTCTTACACAGCCGCCTCTTATCTCTCTGAAGAAAGTTGTGTGCTCAAGTGACTGTGAAACTCCTCCATACTTTTGAATGACAAACACACAGACAATAATTATCCCTCTGTTTTACTTTCTGTGCTTTCTTTTTATCCCCCAGAAACCCCTCCTCCGCTCTGCCTGTTCTGGAGTATTTACATCCCCTCATTAAAAACTGAAGTTTCACTGCAGGTAGAAAACAATCACACACATACACACACTTACAGTATTGATCAATCGATGTTGAGTCCTTGGATGGATCTGGAAAAGGACAATAGAGGAGGAATGTGGGGGTGGTGGTGTGCGTGCCATCATGCTAGGCTGGGTGGGGGCAATACCAGTTTGTCCCTGGACCTGTCGGACACAATCACTACACCACCTTCAAATCACAGCCACTGGGCTTCACAGGCATAAAAACAGGCACACACACACAGTCGACCCAGATCTACACTGATATCGAGAGACTTCCCAAACACGACTGCATTCAGACATGATGTGATAGTCTGACAACATGACTTCAGGCTCTATATCAAGACACGCTGATCACACACACACAAATCCACACATGCAGAAACAGAGACTGAGATGGAAATGTGAAGTCCCCTTAAGTTGAAACGAACCTCAGAGAAAATAGATCACAGTATCACTTAACCTCCCTGCTTCCCTCTCGTTCTCAGCTCAACTCTCGCTGGCTCTCACACTTGGATTTTAATCATTATACATATCTTTTCTCACCTCCTCACCATCAGCAGAGGATCGCAGAATTTAAGGGAGTTTAAAAGCTACATTTTTGTCTGCCTGTCCTTCACCAAAGCGCAGGTCTTCTCTTTTGTGCGGACGTGTGGTGCATGCGCTCGACACCTCTCCGCGCAACTCTCTGTGCTAGCCATCATCTCCCCTGACAGCTGCCACTGTCCTGACCTTGGGCATTGTGGGCTACGTGGTTTGGAAATGATTGACGAATATTATCCTTTCATTCATTATTGAAGGTGCAGATCAAAAACGCTGCACCCAGGATATCACCGTAACACCCCAGCAGACCTAACCGAGGGGGAAAAAAGGAAGGGGCAGAGGTGTTGGTAGAAGGTCATTAGGGCAAAAGAGGGCAGGTGTGACGTAAGGGTAAGAGAGGGTGAACGCAGAGGGAGCAGGAGAGTTTGGTGGATGGATGGAAGGGAGAGCATCCTGAAAAGCAGCTAATCTCTTGTGTTTCGCTTTACATTGTCTATTTTTATGCATGCATTAGTTCCAATCCCCTCCGGCTCAGTCTGTCCAGACCTGGGCTGAAAAAAAGCCTCAAAGTCCTAGAAATATTACTCAGGAGAGAATTACAAGGAGAAAGGTGGATAAAGCTCCCTTCACTAATCCTGCTCTATTTGCAGTTCTAATTAATACTGAGCAACTTAAAATTCATTCCTTATATAAAGCCTCACATGTCACTCACACCTAGATGTCACATGACGGTCACTGAGGTTGCATGAAAGTGGTAAGGTCGTGTCCAATGGGAGGGAGTCAACGCATGCATAAGGTGTCTCATCATGTGGCCATTATGACATTATATTTTTATCATTTGAGGCTCCAAATGATAAAAGACCTTCAAAGACCTTCAATACATCCGGACTAACAGGCCAATTTCACACTTTCTTTTAAGCAAACTTGTTTGGCAAGCTGACTTAGAAGTGGAAAAAGCTGCAGTTCTCTGAGCGTTTACTTGAGGCTGGCTCCAAAAGCCAAGGAATCACCAGTAGAACCCAACTTAAGTGACTATTTTACAGAAGATTTAAACATTTTTACAGCCTGGTACAGTAAATAGTCTGTTTATTTTACGCTAAGGCTAAATATTGATACTGTAATTGAAAAACAGAGTGCTCAAAATAGATTACCCTCCCATTATGACTCACTGTGTCACTACTTTTTATCATTCCATACTGTTGTGCTAATGACATGAATGAGGGGAACGTGACCGACAGTTAGCTGGCCGAAGAACAAAAAACTGACAGCGTCATTATAGCAGAAGAAGACAGAGGGATGTCAGACAGCTGTGAAAAGAAGCGGAGACGTGTGCTAGCTGCTTTTAAAATCAAACGGAAGATGGGAAAAAAAATCTCTCAGCTCCTTTTGTTGAGAGGAAAGATGGAGACTCCATTCTTCAGAGAGAGTTTCACTTGCCTGCAATGGGGACTTGCAGAGTCCAACATGAAAATGACTGCCAGTTTTATAGACGATTGGTAAATGTATTCCTATAAGCAAAAAACTAGCATGATGCCGTAGACTCACACCCGTGATCATATGGCTAGAGTTTAACTGAATCTACAGAGTAATGGAAACCCTGCTGTTGCTACTGACATCGAAGCAGATATGACTACAGTCATTACAGATACAGTCATGCAGGTTAGCAGAAAAAACAAGTTTAACCATAAAATGTCAGCTTTTAAGTGGGCCCCTTTTTTTTATTTTACAGTTGTGCTGTATTTCTATGAATTTCAAGACAAAAAACATGAACATTGGTTCATCTCAGTGAAACAAAACCAAATTGCAATATATATATTCATCCTTCACTTTGCCTTTTTAAGGGCATTATTGTATCGTATCATATCATATCGTATCATATCATATCGTATCGTAATGTAAGGTAAGGTATCATATTGTATTGTATCGTAAGGTATGGTATGGTAAGGTAAGGTAAGGTATTGTATTGTATTGTATCGTAAGGTAAGGTAAGGTAAGGTAAGGTAAAGCATCGTACCGAATTGTATTGTATCATATATCGTATCGTATCGTGTCGTAAGGTAAGGTAAGGTAAGGTAAGGTAAGGTATCATATCATATCATATCATAGCGTAAGGTAAGGCATCGTATCGTAAGGTAATGTGAGGTATCATATCGTATTGTGTCGTTAGGTAAGGTTATGAAAGGCAAGGTAAGAAAAGGTAAGGTATTGTTACATATTGTATTGTATCATAACATATTATATCGTATCGTATCGTAAGGTAAGGTAAGGTAAGGTAAGGTAAGGTAAGGTAAGGTAAAGTATCGTATTGTAAGGTAAGGTAAGGTAAGGTAAGGTATCGTATCGTATGGTAAGGTAAGGTATCGTATCGTATTGTAATGGTGAGGTGAGGTGAGGTGAGGTAAGGTAAGGTAAGAAAAGGTAAGGTATTGTATCATATCGTAAAGTAAGGTATCGTATCTTATATTACAGTGATGCATTATTAGGTTTTATTAGGGGTGCATGTGATTTGACTGACAGGCGGGCCCACTGTATCTGTGAGCAGGGGGCTTTGCTATTGCCTCCACTCAATCTCTTTGCAGTTTCTGGCTTAGCCTCGTTTGGTAAGGTTGAGTCAACACTAGTAGTATGTCGACTGCCATCTTTGGGCTTCATAACACCGCTTCAGAACCAATGGATGTGACTGAGCCTATGTCCATGTCTCAAAAAGTCTATGGTTTTAATGCAAAATAAATCTAATGAACAGAAAGGATTTATGTTGGCTTCAAGGATAAAGAAAATCCTTCATCATAAGCATGAAAATGTCTATTTTTATAACCACCAGAGTGGCCAAACAGAGCAAATCTACACCTGAAAAGGGTGATCGTTACTGACAGCCTGACACCACCCCACAAAGGAAATATATCTGTGGAATCAACCCCACCGGGAAACACTTGCGTCAGTGCTGGTGATGAGTTATTTATGCTCTGCTCATTTGTACCAATGCCAAAAATATTCAGCAAGAAGTAAGAGCTCATCTCCAGCGTCCATCCTCACCACACACTCTGAACTTTGTCCCACAGTCTTCACCGTTTCATCTTCCTTTCCTGTCTTTTATCTAATCAGCCTTCATCAGTCTCCACCATCCTCTGCCCTGTGCTCACCTCCATCTTCTTTTCATCTCTACCTGGTAAGATGGACTTTTTAGCAGGAGTGAAGTGCGGCTCTATTCAAAAGAAGCATGTTATAACTTTAAGTAAGGCTTTTCATCTGTATCAGTGTGTGGATGCAGAACAATTAATAACTTCTTCACTTCTGTTAGTAATCCATCCCTCTGCTCTTTAATCCACACATTTGAACTCCTGTTGTTTCAGGTATGTGTGAGGCATCTCAGGGTGCGTATGTTTCCTGACTGTGCATGAGTCTGTATGCTTTGTGAACGCAAATGTGCGTGTACAAGTGTGGTTGTTTACCTCTGTGCTTCCTCCTTTCCACAGTGGCAACATCTGCCACCGACTGCAACACACACCCTCCCTTGTCTCCTGCGTTCTACCAACTTCTATCCCTCCCTCCCTTCCTCCCTTCCTCCCTCCCTCCCTTCTCAGACAAGGGCAGCAAAGTGACACACTGTTTGAAGGGCAGACTCCATTTCTGTAAGCGTTCCCTTTCACAGAATCAAATTAATTCAATAACACTGACAAATGTCCTTGCCAAGATACAAAATGACTTTCTTTTCTGACTGTTCACTTGCATCCACAAATGTGAAAGCTTGTGTACAAATATAGACGCACCATAGAAGGTCAAAGGCAAACCTACCCCAGCGCAGATGTTTCCAGTAATAGCAAACAAGCCAGTTGGTAATGACTAAAGAAGCTCAGATAGAAGAGTGTGAGGCGAATTGTGCTCATTGTTTGCAGAATAATTCATTGTTTAGCTTTTCAATTTCCCAGCATGCCGGTGAGCTGATGGAGTGGATATTTTTAGGTTGCTTTTGGGTGGAAATTTAACAGACGCTTGTGAGGGTGGTTAGCAGAGACGCTTGTTGAAAATATCTTTAATTATCTTGCTGTCACAAATACTCTTTCAGACAAACTTGAGCTGTGTTTGTTTGCAGGATTTTGTTTTTTTCCATGTCACAGAAAAAAAGTCATTAATAGTAGAAGCTGTCCCAATTTAGCAAGCAGGATGGTGGGCAAGTCACTCACCGCTTTCTCTTAGTTTTCACCACGGAGGCTCTTTAAGCAGCCAACACACCACATGAGTCTAGGTTCAGTTTTCAGTTTTGATTCCAGCGGGGAACAATGAACCTTTCAGAGGTTACTGAACGCATTATTTTACCGTGCTCGGGGGAGAACACTTTAAAAGTATCCACAAAGACAGAAGAGGAAACAGTCATCGCACGTAATGCAAAGAGACAAGACAACTCATTCAAACTCTGCATAACCTGAATTCATGTCACGCTAGACACAGAAACACGCTGAGACTCTGTGTGTCCCTCAACACGCGTCGGTGAATCACGGGACAGAAATAAGACCGACAAAATAAAAGCACAGCGAGACGTGTTGTGTTGTTTATTTCCAGCTGCTGTTAAACTGCTGCTCTGTCTTTATTGATAATGGATGATTTTTGGATATTAAATCAAAAAGGCAGAGACTGTTGTTCCCTTAAGAGGCAGAATGAAGAACATTAATGGGGCTCCTCTTGTGTTTTAATTGGTTACAAATCATTTGGAGTGTGAAACATCTTTTGCAGCAGCGTGACCACAAACCGCACTCACTTCACCACTCTCTAACTAGGGCTGGGTGATAATTTGATAATGATAATTATCATGATATAATTTTTCTTAATATAAATATAACAAATGTTCGATAAAAATTTGATAGAAATGAACCTGTAATTACACCCTCCAATCACTGGAAATGTAGGGGCGCTAATGAGCATTAAACACTAGTTGCCACCCAACATTTTACAGAAGAAGAGGACTGCATTAAACAGCCAATCATGTCGCAGCATTAGAGGTAGGCGGGGCTTAAAGACATCAAATTGGATACATCTTTGTTGTAAATTTAAATAAAATTATATAAATTACCTTAACCCGAGAAAATAAGAATCTACAAACTAATACTTCACAAAAATCTCATCTTACACAAAAGACCTGTTTCCTGTTAGCACCGTCAGAAATGAGGGATCCAAGAAGCTCATTAGAAACCTAAATCCAGATACAAGCTAACAAACTGTCTGGATCTTCAACTTTCACTCAGGACCAAGAATCTGCCTTTAAATGTAAATTAAATAATGATTCAATATTTATCGGGATAATTATCGATATTAACTGATTGGAAATATTCTATCATGATAACATAATTTTCAATATCGCCCAGCTCTATCTCTAAGCAAACATGAAATAATGCTGGAGTGTTGGTTTAGCTCAGGTAGAGGAGTAGGCGCCCCATGCACAGAGAACACAGTCCTCTTTGCACTGGTTACAGGATCAATTCTCCCTTCTGACATCTTTTGGCACACGTCACTTACCCCCTTTTTCGCCAAGTTTCCTATCTCTCTACAGCCATTCTTTCTAACAAAAGCAACAAGCCTTGTATAAATAATCTTCAAAGGAACTGTTGATTGCTTCACAAACACCTTTCACTTCCTCTATTCAAATGCTGTATACAGCTGTCTCTGATGAATACATGCACAGTGGATGGGGTCAGCTCTGTCAGCGTTAATGAAAAGGAAGCTGGAGCTGGAAACAGAGAGCTTGATGGAGATTTAAAAGAAAATCCACAATTACAATAGATCTCCGTGAGGGGAAGGCAAGACAACCCCCCCATCTCTGAGGCCCTCACGCATTACAGGTGAGGCACAAGAGGGGGAACTTCAAAGCAAGTCAGGAATTCAAAGTTCAGAGCTTCATATCCCTGAGTCCTCTCCCAATTTGTGAGTCAATGTGAGGTGTAGTGTGTGTGTGTGTGTGTGTGTGTGTGTGTGTGTGTGTGTGTGTGTGTGTGTGTGTGTGTGTGTGTGTGTGTGTGTGTGTGTGTGTGTGTGTGTGTGTGAACATACGTATGCAGGTGTCCTGTGGTCCCTATAGGAGCTTGTGGATTGAAAAAAACATGAGTGGTCTACTATAGAAAGAAGAGATGTATAGAAACAGCAACATTTGAGAAAAAACATCCTTGTCCTTTATATTCAAGCTCTGTTGATCTCCAGGGTTAAAAGTACAAGTAGTTACTGTTGAATACCAACACATCACCTCTCCCCTCACTCACTTCATTAAAGCCCTCTTACTGTCCTTCTATTTCTCTTCCTTCAGCTTTTTCCTTCTTTTTCATCTACACGTCCTACCCCGCCATCGCCACCTCACCCTCTGCCTCTCCTCCGTCTCATTCTTTCTCTGCCATGCTGTCATTCAGCCAAGGCCAATGATGAAGCGTTCAATCACCCCCACCCCCACACAGTCAGCACTTTTATTCATGTGCCGCTTCATTTCAATCCCTTCATTTTCCTTTCTTTCGTCCCTTTTATAATATAGACCCTTTTAGTGTTGGTGAAAGTATGATGTTTTTCTGGTGGGCGGGGCTTAGCTTGAGGCAAAACAATCATCTAGACACGTTAGCCAGCGCTAGTTTCAGAAAGTCCTTTTTGGCTTGTTTTTGGCAATGACGGAAGACAATATGACTCTCTATGAATATTTGAGGTCACTTATTCTGCAGGACCCACAGTGGTACTGGAATACGATTACACTGACAAACGGGGGCAGAATGGCCAAGCCATAGTAAGTCTGTCCATAGGGACTTGGCTTGGGAACCGGAAGGTTGCTAGTTCAAGTCCCAGTATGGACAAAGTTTTGCAAGTGGTCTGGTGGCTGGAGAGGTATTGGTCCAGTGGCCTGGGCACTGCCGGGGTGCCCTTGAGCAAGGCGTTGAACCCCAAACAGCTGGGTTGGCGCTGGTTGATGGCAGCCTCCTCAGTCTGACATCTCTCCTAAGTGCATGTCCATAGCATGTTTGTGCATGATTGTATGTATCAAACTATGTGTGTGTGCTGACAAACTGAGGGCGTATAAGTCCTTAAACGCCAATAACTATGTCATGAACAGTCACCCAAAACACTCCCATTTAACTTAAGTTTTGTGTTGTGTAGTTTGAAGTTCTTACCAGTTAGCCACAAGGACAAAAGGACAGAAGGACATCGTCAATAGAGCAAACAACCATATCTTGATGGGGAGCTACACTTGCATGGCTGGGTAAGTAGTGAAACCTACAGCTTATGTTTTAAAGCGGTTGTCAACCAAACTACATCACTGTTATCCGTGTGACTGTTGTGGTTTATATGGAATGAAACAGCAAAACATTTTGATGATTACCTCCGTTTAGTCCTTTTGTCTCATTGCGTTTAACCAAAGTGTATTTTGGTTCTGTTGACAGGCAGTGGCGGCTGGTATTGGCACTTTTGAGACATTACTATAACGGGCAAATTCCACCAGATCCCTGTCAAGTTTGTCTCTAATCCACCAAGGCACCGGAGTTGATAGGTTTCTATTCTAATCAATGTGTTAACTTCCACTGGATCAGCTTCGTTGCGTTCAGGCTGCGTCTCTGATCCAGCAGGTCGGATTTGTTTTATTTTTGCAGGATGCTGGAGCATGATGCATAAATCTCAAACCAGCACAACGAGCAAGACAGGAAGTCAGGCACCCAAAAAAAACACAAAAAACATCTGGTTAATATTCAGAGTAAAACACTTTATGTTGTCGCCAGATCGTCTGTCCTAATGAGCGGAGCCAAGCCAGGAGTCAACAGGTCAGAGGTTTTTACAGAGGCCAAAAAAGACAACATTAATGAGGAGAGGAGTCGGATTGATTCAGTAATTACTGCAGGAAAACTTTGGTCACATGACTCCAGCTGTCCGTTAGTCCTGCTCCGTGCTTCGTTCTGAAAACCCAGCCAGTAGGTGTTGATGGACAAGACAGCTTGGAGCCGGACCGCGGCAGAAAGGAGACAGACTGGATATGGATTGGATGGAAGACTGATGTTAGTCCTTCTATTCTGACAAATAACAATCCAACAAGATGAAATTTTAGGACTCCTATGGCATCTGCTATCCTGTGGTGGTGATTTGTGTTCAATCCAGTTTTGCCACCAGTTCATTCCGTGACGTCAGCACTAAAAGGGTCTACAGATCATGGTTATGATCACAGACATGCTGTATGTGTGCAGCACGGTTGCTGCCACATCAACAGGTGCACAGCATCCCTTCTAGAAAACTCTAACAGACATCCACAGACACAGATAATCTATCTTCTCTTCCAGCCCTACCCAACAAATTGGAGCGGGGCAGAACCGAGCATATTCTTTCGTCTGTTGACGAGATAAACACGCATTCAATCTCTCTCTCCTCCCCACTTTCTCTCCTGGTGACATCACACGCCTGTATTAAACGTGACACTCTCGTTAATCCACATTCACAGGCGGCTGCTGCATCTCCTGAACGCACCCCCACGCCTCTCCAGGTAAACAAAAACCTGAGCTCATGAATAGCTAATGACAGAGACACAACAATGCTCCAGTTCACAGAAAATGGCCTCAACGCCATCAGCTCCACTATTGGCTGCCACTCAGAGAGAGACAGGGGGAGATTGATCGAACATAAAGGGTGAGAGAGTAAAGCGATATGTGTCTGGGAGAGAGCGTAATTGTGTGTGTGTGTGTGTGTGTGTGTGTGTGTGTGTGTGTGTGTGTGTGTGGGTGTGTGAGTGCGTGTGTGTGTGCGTGTGTGCGTATGTGTGTGTGTGTGTGTGTGTGTGTGTGTGTGTGTGTGTGTGTGTGTGTGTATTGGGTGTTCATGAAATAGGAGCAATGAGTGTGAGCATAAGGGAAAGAGAAGAAGAGAAATAGAAGATATTATGTGAAGTTATTGGACAGCGAAAGAAAAGTAATTTCACACGCGGCCCATCTGCCAGTCCGTCTGAAAGGCTTATCAGCACGCATGATAAACAAACTGATAACCAAATACATACGAGAGCACACGCTTCACTCCCAGACTCACAGACACACAGACACACGACATGGGCTCTGTTGTGTGGTTTGGTGGGTCTAAGCTTTCATGGCACTGACAAAGAGGGATCCAAGATACGTAGTTCAGCCTGATGTGGATGATGTGTCTGTTTAGCTTATGGAGTCTATTTTTACCCACATTTTCTCTCTTAACCTTGATCCCACTCTGTGTGAAAATGTTCTTAAATTTGTTTTTCTCCAATGAGATTCTTTATAAACCTTAATCTAAAACAAGTAAATTCAAGTAGGACTCATAGACGCTGTCTTACTTGCATTTTATGTGTCATGTTCCTGTTTTCAGAAACTTCACTGAGTCATGACTAGGGATGTGTGTGACTAGTTGATACTACTAGGTGTAGCTTTTTGAGAATGAGGAATATTTAACTTGTTTCATCGGTGTCTCTTTCTTTTTACCCTTAGCCCTTTTATTTTAGAGGATTTTCTTTAAAGTCGAATCATTAAGCCAAATGTTCAGCCAACAGATTACAGTTAGATTGTATATGTGTTTTTAAGTTTTCAAAGCTGCAGATTTTTTCCTGTTTTATTTGGATTTTCTTGTCTTTAAGACGTAATATCTGTCTATGATTCTGTAGTAGAATACAGTAAAGGCTGATTTATACTTCTGCGTCACCCCTACGCAGCAGGGGCTGACGCGGACATGAGCCCCACATACTTCTGCGTCGATGTGTCCGTGTCGCGCAGTAATTCTCCGCCGAAACGCCTGAGGGCAGTGTGCTCTCTCTGATAGCCGGTCTCCTACTTCCGGCCCGCTACGATCTCTGTTTACTTTTCCACATCGATTCAGAGCGTGTTATGCTAATCTACAGCTGATACATGTTGCTGTTTATCGTACAGACATGATTACATGAAGAATAGAGAGGAGGAGATGAAATACACGGCCGATGTGTGGCCGATGTCCGGGATCCCGGAAGTGCTGTGAATGCGGGAAAGACAAAGCCGCCGTGCCGACCAATCACAGGGCTTGCGGTCCGCGTCGGCTCTACGCGGAGTTACATTTTGGAGGAGGTGCACGTCAGCTACGTGCGTAGGCCTCTGCGCCTACGGCGTAGGCTACGCCGTCAGTTCGACGCAGAAGTATAAATCAGCCTTAAGTCATGTAGTTTAGTAAATGTCAGTGATGGAGGGCTGGACACTGAAGCATAAAGGCTGATTTATACTTCTGTGTCTCCCCTACGCAGCAGGGGCTGACGCAGACATGAGCACCACATACTTGTGCGTCGGTGTGTCCGTGTCAAGCAGCTATTCTCCGCCAAAACGCCTGAGGGCAGTGCGGTCTCTCTGATAGCCGGCCGCCTGCTTCCGGTCCCGCTACGATCTCTGTTTACTTTTCCACAGAGATTCAGAGTGTGTTATGTTAATCTACAGCTGATTCATGTTGCTGTTTATCATACAGACATGATTACATGAAGAATAGAGAGGAGGAGATGAAATACACGGCCGATGTGTGGCCGATGTCCGGGATCCCGGAAGTGCTGTAAATGCGGGAATGACAAAGCCGCCGAGCGGTCCAATCACAGAGCTTGCGGTCCGTGTCGGCTCTACGGGGAGTTACATTTTGGAGGAGGTGCACGTCAGCTACGTGCGTAGGCCTCGGCGTAGGTACGGGAGCTATGCGGACCCCCAGCGTAGGGTACGCCGTTGATTCAACGCAGAAGTATAAATCAGCCTT
Source organism: Notolabrus celidotus (assembly GCF_009762535.1). Lineage (NCBI taxonomy): Eukaryota > Metazoa > Chordata > Actinopteri > Labriformes > Labridae > Notolabrus > Notolabrus celidotus. Next base: position 27,994,031 of record NC_048278.1, read on the forward strand.
AAGAGACTCTACTGAGAAAGAATATACTGTAGGGGGAGTTAAAAATTGAACGTGGAGTTGTTCATTTTTTGGAACTGAACTTTGTGAACTGAACTTTGAACTAGTTAATTTGTAGTGTGAACTGGCACAATGCTGCTTGCTACACCACAGTCGTTGCTGGAGCGAATAGTGTGATTTTTAGTAATGTAGGACCACATTGTGTGTTACTAGCCTGAGCCTGAGCCTGAGCCAGAGCCAGAGCCAGAGCCAGAGCCAGGGCCTGAGCCTGAACCTGAACCTGAGAGCCTGAGCCTGAGAGCCTGAGAGCCTGAGAGCCTGAGAGCCTGAGAGCCTGAGAGCCTGAGAGCCTGAGAGCCTGAGAGCCTGAGCCTGAGCCTGAGCCTGAGCTTGAGCCTGAGCCTGCTTTTCCAAACTGACTTCATTATCAGGGCCTTCTACAAACAAAACAAAACAGTTAAACAGTAAAACAGTTTTGACTTGTTTAGTTACTGTCATGTTATGTGGACGAATGTGTGAATATCGCAAAAGCCCATACAGTGGAAGTTTAAAAAAGCTGTCAATTTAGTGATTAAATAATATGATGAACTTTTCAAAGAGCAATGATAAAGGCTACATGCAATATGGTTTTAAACCGTTTCAGCCAAACCAAACAATTTGTGCTTAATTTGAATGTTTTCTAAATATTTTCTTACAAATCTGAATTTAACTTTATGTTTAATGGACTAAGGAATTGGTCATGAGTGTTGTAGGTTTTCATCAGTCTCAACAAAAGCCATCATGTTCTCAACAACAAAATCCAGGCTTATTAAATATCATTCAAGTCAAACTTTTAATATTAAATATAAAATAATATATAATATTTCAGCATTCAGTTGTAAAGAAAGTCAAAAAGGAAACAGGAGAAAAAGAGAGCCTACAGAACAGTCAGTATTTGGGTTTTCTGCTTTAGTTTGCAGGGATCAGTTCAACTCTTTACAGCCTGTGAAGGTTTCCACTCATTCAGGTCATGATAACATTTCTTCAGTCCTAAAAGAAGTTGAGCTGGAGAAGCCTTCCGGGTAAGAAGCAGAGACCTCCAAGAACTTCAACCAAGTCCAGATGCCTCTTGGATTAAACTTTGAAATACCTCTTTATAGTTTTTTTTCCCTCTCCTACCAAAAATATTTTCGCGCTGCTCAGGGGGCACTTGGCTGTAAAAAGTGTTTCTAAAGGGGGAGCTTTATTGAAAAGGTTTAAGAACTACAGTTCCACAGGAGACCTCATGGTGTAGAGAAAAATGTCCAGAACTTTTGAATTTTATGGTCTTTGGCACACTGGCACCTCTGCCTCAGGCATAGACTGACAAGGCAGGCATGGCTGGCAAAAACATGTCTTCTCCTGGGATTTGAGAGAATAAGCCAAAGAGTGTTTATGCAGAACAGAGTCTCCATGAGCTCTATTTAAGAGCCAGAACTCTGATATACATACAAAACAACTAATAACTGAGCAAAATGTGCACTCAGTGACACTCGTGCTCTTAAAATGACTTTGACAAACAAAGACTTAATAAGAGGTTATTATCTTTAAGAGGTCTGAAGTATCTTCAGTAAATCAAATGTTATGACAGATGTGGGAATAAACTGTTTAAGTTTGTTTAAGGAAGAATAAACAACAATCGAGCACAACAACTGCACAAATACTGCAACAACCGCTATCGTTACTGGGGGTCTCTTTGCATACAAACTCTAAATATCACTTTGATACAGTGGAGGTCTAATTAATCAAGGCGATCAGCAGGGGACCTGGCAGCCAGTCCTCCATGCTCTGCAGTCTCTCTCCCCAGCTGGAGCTCTGCAGCAGTTTCCTCGCAATGGAGAGCGACTGTTGGCTCGGTAGGTTTTCTTGCATATTAATACTGCTCTAAAACACCTAAAGCAATAACATGAGCACTGTTAAAGTCAAGCAAAATACTTTTCCCTTCTTAATAATACGAGCTAACTGCTCACAGCCTCCTGGGACTGAGCAAGCTTTTAGTTTCAGTCCAGTTTGTTGAGGAGAATTCACAGAAGGGAGAACTGTTCAAGCCAAAGGCTAGTTCACAGAATTATATAAGACTGGTCCTATAAATTTTTACATTTGTTATTGGGTGAACGCACATTAGTAGAAGATTCACCGCTAATCATCTGTCTTTTTGTTTTTAATATAAGGGTTATGATCTCCTCGGGCTGAAACAAAGAGAAATGTAGATTTAATGTTTCTCTCATTTTAACAGAGTGTACGGTTACGTACAACACAATGTGAAACACCATCTGAATGTTTATGACTCGTTCTTAGAAGCTGTCTGACAAGCTTTATTATTTAGTGCTAAAACCACCAAAAACACCTCAAGCAGAAAATACTAACTCCAGGAACAAGTAAATGATTTATGCAGCACAGTGAGCCGCCGCATCTGTGCTAAGTAATGTGAAATGCAAGTAACTTCATTATCATGTTATGCAAAAAGATGAGAAGCATGCCTTTAAATATCGAAAATAAACCGCAGCAAATGATGATTTTTGAATGTTCTCTTTAGGTTAAATGAGACTGAGTTATGGAGCATGAAACTCAAAACTATTAAGGAGGGAGAGGGAAGTAGCCCATAGACTTTTATTTCATTAAACAAGACTTAAACACTTCAAAATGTGTTAGTGTAACTGTGCGTTATCTTATAATGTAAGTTTAATCCCCCTGGTTTATAAAAAGATTATTATTTGGGTTGTAATGGAGAAAAGAGTTCACTTTGTCTCTTTGCTGGAAGATGGAACATTGAAGGAGCAACTCATTTATTTATTTTTTTACATCACACATCTTTAGCTGCTGATGGCTGCAGCTCTTTCTCCATCAAAAGTCAAACACAATCCCAGAAGCTCATGTGCGTTTGACATTTGAAAAGCCTTGTATATTTTACCTTAAAAAAAATCCTTAATGGGAAGTAAAAGAGCAGAAAGAGTTAGAGCACCTCTGCATCGCAAAACTTTCAGCAAACCTTCATCTCTCCCGGGATCTTTGCAGCAGACGGTGGCAAATATAGCAGGAGTGTTGCAATCACTCTGCTGCTGTGTGGGTGCTAAAGTCATAGCTATGGTGACAGGGACAACATTTTCATTTTGCACAAGAAGCAGACAAATTCAGCACCTCAGCACAAATGATTTCTTTTCCTTAGCGAGACGTACAAAATGTCAACTCACAATTCATTCAGACGCAGACAGCTGCAGAGAGATGTGTCAAAGAGAAACAAAGCTTGAGGTTGTTTTTCCAGAAGCTAAGAGGGTTAGTAATTCTGCATTTGTTCAGCACAGTTAATGAAACATGTACATGCACAGTGAACTCATTACATGTCAGGGCCGCTGCCCAATTAGCAACACAAGCTCTGCATGCCGCTGGCTTGTTTACTCAACTTACATTCAGATGCCTATTAGACCTTATGTTTACATGCTATATGGATATCTCAAGAAAAAAGGCATGAAGTAAACACAGAGAGAGAATGTGATGTGACCCAGTTACCATTTGACCACATTTTAGGCTGCAAACTAATATTAACCAGCTGCAAACCCTGACTGTAACCATCACTACAGACAGGGACTCACTCTGTAGTGTCCTGGATTTGGACCTGAGGTCATCACTTCTCCTCTAAAGTTAGCCAGCTCCATCTGTTTAACCTGCACACTGAGATTGTTCTATAGACTGTATAATACATAGCTTCAGTGACGTCTCCCATTGGTTTCTGACGCAGAGTTTTGCAACCATCATCAGTGGACACCATGTTTGAAAAGCTGACTCAACCCAAGGCAGACAGGTGGAGTTGAGGCGGGCCTTTAGCCTCCTCGTAGTGCAGCACAGTTTGGCGGATGGAGATTAAGTTGTATGAAGGTTGTGTCTGGTTAACTCCACTTAACAGTAAATGGACTTGTACTTATATATTAGGGATGGGACATGATTTTGAATATTTACATATGCGTCCACTTAATAAAAATTGTAAATGCGAATATTTTCTCATTTTAAAAGTACAATTTTTCATCGTTTTGACCCGTGCCTGGTTGTAATACAGTATTCCCGCCAGACAGTGGCTATAGAGCTTCTTAAATATGTTTTCTCACCACTTTAAGAAGAACAGAAGAAGAAAACATTTGTGACAGTCGCAGCCATTTTCTCCGTTTCTGAATCTCACACCACTACACGTATTTCCAGAGACTGAGCATGGCTGTATAATGTAAACACACACGCCACGCTGTGTCACAGAAACACCAACATAAAGATTGAGACAGACGCTGTCAGTGGCCGCTACTAGCAGCACCTCATCCTGCTGCTGGTTAACGTTACGGCCAGGTAGGGACAGGTCTGTGTGTGTGTGTGTGTGTGTGTGTGTGTGTGTGTGTGTGTGTGTGTGTGTGTGTGTGTGTGTGTGTGTGTGTAAACACTGAATAGATAACCATTGATTATCGAATAGTATTTTGGCTTGAAATGCCCATCTCTGCCATATATAGTACTTTTCTAGTCTTTCTAACCACTCAAAGCGCTTTTTACACTTTTTGTCACATTCACCCATTCAAACAACATTCAGTCATTGATGGTAGAGGCTGCTATAGTTAGGGAACATCAGTTTTAGCCAAGTGGCAACCTCCAGCCTCAAAGTATGAAGACCATGCGGAAGTGTTATAAACTGCAAAACATCGAGAATCTGCCTGAGGCTGGCTGCAGAAACACCGGAAACCACATAGACACCAATTTGAAAAAGACGATCTTTGCAGCATTAATAAACATGTTTACAGCCTGGTTAAGGACATGACTGACTTGACTCCCGGACGGGAACACATAGCTGTTGGCTAGGAGGCTCAAACCCCGCCTCTTTACCTCACACTATGCCTGGTTGAGTTCTGCATTTCCAATATGGCTGCCACCGCCGACTGGCTTCCAAACAGCGCTCAGGAACAGATGAGTGACGTCACGGATACTACATCCATTATTTATACAGTCTATGGTTTTAACTAATATCATTCATACACATTCAATCAAGCAGTGTCTTCGGCACTGCAGGAGCTGGGACCGAAATACCAACCATCTGAATCAGAGACGTCTTACTCCATCCACTGAACCAAAAACAATATGTAACAAACACATTCATTTTTTTATTTATTTTTTTATTTAACCTTTATTTATCCAGGTAAAACCCATTGAGATCAGGATCTCTTTCACAAGGGTGACCTGGCCAAGAGGTCAGCAGCACATGTGGACGTTAACATGCAGGGAGGACCAACGGCTTGTGCTGCTAGCTCTGCTAACATTAGCAACATTCACAAAACCAGCTGACATCATTTGCCCGCAGAACTCTGACCCCGTGTTTAGCCGAGTTAAATAAATTGTTCTAGATCTTGTTCCCTTTATTTGTTCTTACCTTTAGGTCAGTCGGCTAGTCTAAATGTTAATTTCTTTGAATGACGAGCACATTAGTCTCTTCTGAACATCACTATGGCTTACAGCAGCATAGGAAGGCCACTGCCGCTCTGACCTACACTGCAGCTGCCTCAGTAGCAATATCCCACAGCAGCCCGTCAGACAGCACAGCACAGGCAGGTAATAAGCTGCAATCTAACTGTGAATGTGGGAGGGAAGGAGAGACAGAGATAGATGGTACAGTACAGAAACATCTCACAAACACACTCCAGCACACACACACACACACACACACACACACACACACACACACCTAGTTGCATAAGTCGTACAGTGTATTGCTGAGTACAGCCTCATTAGAACATTCATTATTGTTACACTGAGTTAAGGCACTGTCCGGTTTTACTGATGCCTGAAATGTGTTGGAGTTTGTGTGTGTGCGTGTGCATATGCGTGTGTGTGTGTGTGTGTGTGTGTGTGTGTGTGTGTGTGTGTGTGTGTGTGTGTGTGTGTGTGTGTGTGTGTGTGTGTGTGTGTGTGTGTGCTCCTCTGCCCATCTTAACAGCCAAATCACTAAAGAGGTGCTTCACCGTTCTTTGATTTGACTCTTGACTTTAACCTTTTAGACTGCTTTCAATCAGGTCCTCACAGTCCTGACTGGCTGACAGACGCAGGCCCTTATCAGAGTTTTTCTTTCACACACACACACCCCACACAGACACACACTAACACACACAGTGACAGGACCTGTCTCTAGTTGACAGGGTTTTATATCAGCAAAGACATCAAGACGCAACCGCCCGCCCTCCCTCCCCCTTGACCTTACGACCGCGCCATGATGAGAGATGGGACAATCTGCTCAGTGACAGCTTCACTCATACCACACACACACACACACACACACACACACACACACACACACACACACACACACACACACACACAACCACCAACATATACAAAAGGTACACTTATTTGAGCCCAAAATGATGGAGAATAAAGCTCCATGTAATGTTTTGTTACCGAGCGTGTACTTGGATATCTTATGAAATCATACACACACCTGGGTCTGTGTGTGTTTTTTGCATGTGTGTCGCTATGTGTGTGTATATGTGTGTATGGGTGGCAGTCTCTTAAGTGAAGGCTTTGTAAAACTCTTGTTCATCATAACTATGATGTTCTAGCCTGAGGGCTTAGCAGCATAAAGCAATTTCCCTCTCGTTACACAAGGCGTATATTAACCTCCAGAAACCGTCCAACACACAAACACTCACTCAGACTCAGACACACACACACACACACACACACATACCGACACACACGCAAAAAACACACACACACACACTGTTCTACTGCCATTTATCTGTCGTGTCTAGAATAGAGCGGACTTTTCTCTTGAGTATATTATTAATAATGCGTTTCTGTACTGCCCTAGCAGCTTGATAGTCTACTGAGCAAGTTGTGTCTCTCACTGTGGGCTCACTGAAGGTTGTTTCAGAACAGTTCGTGAATGTTAAGTCAGGCTGACTCCTGAGGTACTTAGAGGCAGTGTGAGGCCACCTGCCACTGAATCTGCTTGCACCTCTGCGTCCCCATGTTTTGTGAAGGCTTAATTTATGCCTTCATTTCAGCAAACTTCACTAAACTTTCTCAGTAATGTAAACCATCGCAGTCACGATGATGGCACGATGTTGGAAAGTTTTGTCTTGTTTTATGTTTGTCTCTGCTTCACGTCAGCGTCTTGCTCACCTTGTCGAGACTCTAATTCCCATCACCACCCACTCATAATACATCACCACTTAATCAAATCAACAGGCAGAGGAGGAAAAAAATTGCCACTTAACCTTTCTGTAACTCATCTCTTGACTTGTCTAAGTGGCCTCATTCAGCTTAGCTTTTGATTGGTTCAGCTAGGTTCACAGCAGCTGTAGAAGCACTACTGATCCAAACACACTCCATTCATACTCGTTCTCAGTTATGCACACTCTCTTCTCTTTTCATCAGCCTCCGTTCTGTTCTTATTTATCCATCCCTGAGGATCTACAACGAGGGAGATTATCTGCTCCCAGTTAGAGCAAACACTTTAACTCCCCACAATGTCCGCTTCCTCTTCCACTCACAGCACCTTTATTATACTTACTGTTTGTTACTTGTTTGTCTTCATGTTGTTGTAGTCTTTCCTGTTGTCATTATTTATCCCCATCCTACGACAACATCACACTCCCCCTCTTAATAATGCTTCTTCCATTGTCTTCCTCCTGTGCGTATTTAGTGTGCACATTTACTGTAAATAGACTGTGGAGTCCGTGACGTCCATGTCTAATGAGCAGAATAATAAACTGGCGCTGGGTACTTGAGAGGTCAGAGTTAGGAAAACGACGTGAAGGGGGAAAAGGAAAGAAGACAGAGGAGCACAGAAATGGATGGCACAAGTTCAAATTAGAATGAGTAAGAAGCTTTGTAGAGCAACCTGCAGGTTTAATTGAATTTCCTTCAAAGTTGATGCTATATATTTCCTGAATATTATAATTTGAAAAGTTAATGCACTTCATGTTTCAACTGAAGAAACGCTCATAATATGGTTTCCTCAATCTTGTGTAAATTGGCTCTGCCTGAGCACACTGTGCAGAGGTAGGTCTGAGTGAGTCTGTGCAGTCATAATCTAATGAGGCTTTTTTTTTTTTTGGTTATTGCTTGATTTAAATAACACGTGAACATTTTCATCATGGTGGATTTTTGTGGTGCGAAGTAGAACAAACACTGTCCCGTAGGATCCTCTGAGTCGCTGCCAAGGTGGCCTGCTGCTGTGGACGTTCCAGACTCCAGCTTCTACGGACGTGCCAGCATCTACAACTACTACTATCTGTCTCACTACTATAATCTCTCGCTGTCTCTTCATCTCCTCTATCCCTCTTTCCAACCCCAACTCGGTTGAGGCAGATGTCTGTATAACATAAGTCTGGTTCTGCTCGAGGTTTCTGCCTGTTAAAGGAAGTTTGTCCTTGCCGCTGTAAAGTGCTCTGCTCATGGTGGATTAAGATGAGATCAGACTGAGTCCTGTCTGTAAAATGGGACCTGATCTAACCCAGAGTATGGTCTAGACCTGCTCTGTTTGCAAAAGAGTCTTGAGATAATGTTTGTTGTGATTTTGCGCTGTATAAATGAAGATTGATGATTGATTGATTGATGATTGATTGATTGGCCCGTTAGGACTCCACAGTGTTCCCAAAAGGACAGAGATCTATGATCGTGTTCAGAGTTGGATGTCAAAACCAGGACCGTGCAAGACAGATACCTGGAGCAGCTTATTCGGTTCACAGCGGCTTCATCAGTTCTTCTGTCAGCAGCAGCTTCTGTATCGCTCATAGATCCATCACAGAGTCTGCTTCATAAAAACTGTACACTTCTTGTTTTATTTTGTTTAATAACTTCCAAATAATTCCACTAATTGATTCAATGAGGAGAAGCAATGCGTGTTAACTATTTAAATGTTGGATTGTGATTTGTTTTGTAAAACTTCAAACAGATGCGTAAGCACCTGGGAATGAAAATACGACCTGCCATGTGCCAAACAAGTGGCAGATAAACAGTTTAAGTAATCTTCCTCTCTGGCAGAGGAAGATCATTTTCATAAAGCAGTTCTGGTGTTAAATTAATCAGGGATTAAGATTTTATGACACATTCTATATTTCTACTGTCAGGTACAAATGACTCACTGTGTACATCTTTAATCCTTCTCAATAGATTTCAGAATCAGGGCAGAAAAAAAACGAGTCTCATGTAAGAAACATTGAGGTCTCTGGAACGGTCCCAGGTTAGGTGAGATGTATTTTTGGACCCTGATTTCCTGTTTCATGAAACCTTTCAATTAGGGAGTTATTGAGAACCCTGGTTTTCAAACCTTGCCAGATCCAGGAGCTTAGTTACACAGCTGATATGTTTTCATGTGGTGTAATGTTGGTTAGAATATTGTGATACGATCACTGTCACTCTTAAAGAGATGCGCCAAGTTCTCCTTTGAACAAACCTCACTTCTCTTCTCACACTGCGACTTCATTTCAGTTTGAAAGACATCTTTATTGAATTTCTGTCCGTCTCTGGTTCCTCAAACGTCTAGCTGGCTCACAATTATAGAGACGGTGATCTGTGATAACATTATTTATATAGAATATCAAGCTCTGCAGTTATAAAACTAGCCTTGGGACCCTTATCTGTTATTGTTGAACTAACTTTCTCTCTATTGGGATGCCAATCCTACAAAAACTTTCGGGGCACTGGTGGCTTCGTGGTCTAAGCGCCCCACATACAGAGGTTATAGCCCTTGTCGCAGAGGCCGCCGGATAAATTCCCGGCCATGACCATGTACTGCATGTCTTCCCCCACTCTCTACGCCCCATGTTTCCTCTCTCTGTCTTCAGCTGTCCTGTCATAAAGGTAACCCCCCCCCCCCCCAAAAGTAAACGTTTTCCTTGTTTTTACCGGTGTCTGGTTGTAACACAGTATTCCCGTCAGACAGTGGCTATAGAGCGCCTTAAAGCTGATTGCTAACCGCATTAAGTAACAGAAGAAGAAGAATGCTAACTGTACTAAATATCAAAAGAAGGAGAAAACATTGATAGTCACGGCAACTTTCTCAGTTTCTTAATCTCTACCTAATAACGTATGTACAGGAACTGAGCATGGCTGTAAAATGTAAACATACTTGCCACGCTGCTGCGTCACAGAAACACAGACATAAAGATTGAGATAGATGCTTTCAGTGCTAGCTGCTAGAAGTACCTCTTTCTGCTGCTGGTCAACGCAACTGCAACACAAAAGGGCCGTTAACAGGACAGGTTTCGTGTTTTGACTGTGAGTCCTACCGGGAAAACCAGTTCCAGAGCGGCTCCAACTCTTTGCTGGTCTAGAACCACTAACCGTTTACGTCAGGGGCGGGGGGCATGGTTGCTGTTATCAAAAACACAAACCAAATGTTTTTTCCACCATTGTCCTGCAGCGAAAAAATTAAAAAGACTAATGGATTCCAAGGCAAAGCAGTGGTTGGCAGAGGAGAAAAGCTGCTGTTTTTCCGCCATCGTTGTTGCTGTGAGGGAAAGTTCACGCTAGCTCTACTGGGAAAAGCGGTCACGTAAATTTGACATCATGATGTGCCTCTTCCACGGGCTCGAGCAGGCAGAAAAAGTAACGAGTACCGTGCTGGTTTCCAAGTTCATCCAGCTCCAAACCAGCGTGAGCACCAGCCCTGAAATACAATCATCGAATAGATGCCAATGATTATCGAATAGTATTTTGGCTTGCAACGCCCATCCCTAGTTGTTAGTTCATTTTTACACACAATGGCTGACCAGGAAGATGCTCTTTCATTCAAAACCTGCTGTGGGGTATTTATTAAACACTACACTAAAAACTACTCAGGGAAAAGGAGTGAAAAGGTAGAGCATTGAGAAATTAGAGAAGGTGGGGAGTGGGAGAAGTTAGACCTGACCACAATTAAACAGCTACTCAGCAGGTTTCCAAATATACCAGCCACAGCTAATAAAAGGAGATGCATTATGGGAGTCAGTGGGAAGATTTAATTAGAGGCCGTGTCTATGTGTGTGTGCATGTGTGCATGTACTTTTTATCATGCTAGGATTAGATGAGTGTGATATGTAGATGATGGCTGCACATCTATCATCAGAGTACATCTGATTGGTTTGATTGAGGCTGCAGCGCATAATCAAAATAAATTAAATACCAGGATTTGGGAGCTTTGCGTTTACAACTTCACTCTCCTTCTCAGTGTCTGCTCAAATTAAGTCACTTTGCAGAACTGCCAGAACCATGCTAGGCACACTGTGCTGCAGTCATTTCACCCAGTCGTAAACGGGTGGTGCCAGAGGAGAAGCGATGGGATCTCCAAAATCTGCAGGATGCATCCTCTGGGGAACGCAAATGTCTGTGCGGTAAGATATAACATGGAAGTATTAAGGTTGATGAAATATTCAGACAACTGAGCAAGGAGAAATGTTAAAGAGAGCAGTATGTTATAGTGTGGAAGTCAGTTGGGGCTAACAGTGACTCAGCATTTAGCTCTCTGCCCCTTGAATGCTGGAAATTACCATAAGTTGTTTCTCTTACTCCCTCAGCTCATGTAACACCCGGTGTGACCTCCTCCTTCGACCCCACAAACACTGAAAGGCTGCCGTTTTCATGCAGCCAGCCAACCATGTGATGTCTGGGACGAGACACACCTTAAAGATCAACACCAGTGTTCTCTGTGGTCAAACACCAGAGGTTTTGATTCAAGAAACACTCTGACATTTTCCTGCTCCACCTCCCCCATCCTCCTCTCTACTCTCTCTCTCTTTCTCTCTACCCCTGACCCATTCATCACACAGACAGAAAGTGTGCTTTAAGTTGTGCTACAGCAGCCTGTTTGAGCGGAGGAGGAGGAAGATAAAGAAAGACAAAGAGGTTGAAGAAGGGATGAGGGGAAAGGAGGAGGCAGAGGGAGATGTAGTGAGCGGTCAGACTGCTCAGACACAACAGAGATAAACCTCAGTGGGACAAAGGGGACGGATCGTCTATTAATACTGAGTGATATCCTTCTTTCTTATCCCTGGGTTTGTCTGATTTCAATCCCACACAATTGCCTTTTTCATTAACCTAAATGCTTCCTTAATTCCTTTTGAGACAAGATGTTCTGATATTGCACGCTTGCTTTTATCATTCAATAAAGACAGACTTTTAAGCAAATTATCTCTGTGCTCCTTCTGAAGATGACGTCTGAAAATCGCGATGAAAACACTGATGGCAGTTCCTTTCATGAGCTGATAAGTCGTTCAACAGGACTGTCAAAATAATCCTCTGAGTGACTTAACGAGAGTAATCTCAAACTTCTTTCATGCTTTTGTTTGTGCACTGTTTTTACCTGTTTTGAGAAATATTTAATTTCAACCCTGTCTTACTTGTCTCATTGAACCCTGTGTAAAAGCTTCTCTCTGTCAGCTTGAGTGTGTGTGTGTGTGTGTGTGTGTGTGTGTGTGTGTGTGTGTGTGTGTGTGTGTGTGTGTGTGTGTGTGTGTGTGTGTGTGTGTGTGTGTGTGTGTGAGGATTTCAATTTGCGAGGATATCTGACAACACTTTTCTAAGTTGGAAAGCCAAGTGATGGGGTGGGAGGAAATTACCACTGTTACATACCCGCCAAGCTGATTACCTATCGACTGGTCTAAACACCCAGCCAAGCCACAGTATTCCTGTGTGTGTATCCCTGTAAGAGAGAGTGTGTGTGGTGTATGTACGAAAAAGCTATCTGAGACAATCCAATTCCCTGTCCTTCTATCCTTATCTCTGTTCACACACACACACACACACACACACACACACACACAGATATACAAACTACCCGCAAAGCCAGAAATGAACCTGCTAGTTTATAAGGACTGATTGAACGGGCAGTAACACGGACAGAAGAATCAATGCAGCGACCAGAGGTTGACATCACTGTGTGAGATGAACCCAGGTTAAACACTTATCGGTCCAATCAGAAGCTCAGCTGACACAATGACCTCATAGCTAATAGCCCTCAAAGCCAAAAACTAGTTATAGAACAAAAAATAACACGTGGGTCACTTTTCACATCATTTTTACAATTCTTCAAGAGATAATCGCCCAAAATTAGTCTCTTTTCAGCTCTTCTCCCCGCATGAATACCCAATCGTCAGCTCATGAAACCTGAATGTGCCAAAGGTACCCTACAGGTACAAAAGAGATAATGGCTTTTATCTGAAGACTAAATGGATTTTAGATCAAATTTGACCTGAAGGCGAGCAAGTGAGATCAGCGAGAGGAAAAAAAAAGGTGTGTTGGAGATGTGGAAAAGCACATACGTCATGTTGTTTAAAATCATCAGATCGCATGAGAAATATCACTTTACAGCTGGCTGAAGAGAAAAGTAACAACTTATTATGGAAGAGTAGAGAGTGATGGAGTGAGGGAAAATACAAGTACAATTGTGTTCTTTAAAGTTGACCTCACAAGTGAACAGCATGTACTCATAAGGTTTTGTACAAAGCGCTGGAGGCTTAAGGCTACACAGTGCAACTCTGGTTGTGTGTTTGTCAATGAGAAGCAGAGATGTCACGATACCAGGACTTTGTTCTCCAATATGAAACCATTAAGAATCTGATTACAAAGATACCCCTTTCACTACTACAGCAATGCAAAAGGTACTCCTGAGCACCTTGAACTGGTTCATTCTGTTACTTCTCATTTCAAGGAAATGCTAATGAAAGGCAAAATAAATTCCAAAAAAATAATGTTTGGACCCAAAACTGAATATTTCCTCTGAATTATAATCCAGAAGAAGTGTACAGTGGTGTCTGTATCTGCATAAAGTGTGCTCTCTTTACTTCATCAACGGAGTGCTGCCTGCAAGCTAGTTCGGGCAGACAACTCGAGCTGCGCTCATTCATACTGACACGTCATCACCCTCTATCAGCTGATCTCAACATCCTCATTTGGCGGTCTATTTAAGATACAAGTCTCCCTGTCTCTGCCTCTGCTTTGCCAGTGCTCCTGCTGTCCCGCTCTGTGCTGTGTGCAGACTTCGTACCCACCTCCGTCCCGGCATCCACCTGCGTGCTCCGAGGGGGTTAGTCCTGTCTCATTACTCCAAAATGTCTGCATTTAAATAATCTACGAGGAGTAATGAGGTTCGGAGCCCATACGCCAAACACAATACTGTATGCTGCTATAAACTTTATCTTAAGCAAACGTGAGTTGTCTGACTGAATTGTCACATTTAGGAAGTTTTATGCACGTCTTCTTTGGTACAGTGGTTTTGAGCTCACAGCAAACAGTCCACAGGCCTGGACAAAAAAAAAACATACACAGGCCAAGTGACATCAGTCTCTTTCTCCTTTGCTCTCAGTCCATCTGCCACAGACATAAACATAATGCATGCATCTTTTAGAGGACCCAAAAGTACTTTACAAATCATCTAAAGTTGCAGACATGTCAACGATGAGAGTTAGCGATGCACTGTCTGTGACAGAGGGCGGAGCAAAGACACACACAGCAGGCAATATCAGATTTGGAAATATCAGCAAATATCAGGTGGATTGTATTAGGATCAACAGTTCATACAAACTATTATATATGAGCTGTTCCAGTGAGAAGATACATGGGGAGTGTTATAAATATACCAGAGAGCTAGCAGTCTCCGTAGCAACTTACAGTAAATATAGTACGAAACTAGAAATTCACTGGTAAACACGTCAAGACAGGAAAGAAGTCTGACCTCAATCAGTTTTATATTAAACTCACTGACATAAATCTCCCACCTTCTCTACAATCAACGTTTTATATCTTTCTCGGGTAAGAAAAACTAAAAAGGGAAAAAAACAACATTGAGGGAAAAGAAAGAAGCAGTAGATAAAAAAAAATCAAGAAAATAACATTACAGAAATTATACTTTGGGAGACGAGCACAGAAGACGAGAAGGGAAACTGAAAAGAGAAAGTTAGAGTAGCAGGGAGAAAGATGTCCATTAGCAAGCAGTGAATTAAGAGGGAGCAGAAGCCCTTCCATTTCTCTGATTGTATTACCCATTATGAGCGCTCCCCTTACACAAAAACACACAATTTACTGCAGCATTAGCATTTATCCCAAAATGGACTGATAAACTGCCGAAAAGAAAAGAAAAAACACAGGAGGGAGGGTCAAGCAAACACCACTCTAGCTCTGAAAAGCGTGGGTGATGTGGCGAGGGACAGAGAGAAAGCAATGGAGCGTGTGCTAGAAGTGGAAGGCAGACAAAACATGCTGCTTTTAAAAGGTTAAAAAAATAAACCTTTCATTCAGAAATCATTTCACATGCACGCAAAACTGTGTCCAAGCAGAGACAAATACGCACGCGC
This sequence comes from Notolabrus celidotus, assembly GCF_009762535.1. NCBI lineage: Eukaryota > Metazoa > Chordata > Actinopteri > Labriformes > Labridae > Notolabrus > Notolabrus celidotus. The sequence continues at coordinate 28,009,342 of NC_048278.1, forward strand.
CCCCTCGATTCAATCAAAGCAGCTGCCATTACGCTGGCAACACACTATGAATCATGGGATTGATGATGCGCCCTTGCAAGGGGACAAGTAATTTCTACTAGCCAGGAGATGAAGCGAGGAATGAATGGATGTAGAGAGCAAGGGAAAGAAAGGAAAGAGGTAGAAGGGATGAAGAGGAGAGTTAACAATATGAGTGGTATGATCTGAGAGTCTGAAGTCAGCCCTCCTATTCCTGCCCCCGTTCCTGCCCTCATCGACCTGCTAACAAGAGCACAGAGCCCTCTAACGGGTGAGAACAGGAGCAATAGGAAGAGGGAGAGGTGGAAGAGGCTAATTCACACAGGAGAGCTCCATAACTCACTCACACTCGTTCTCCAACTAGGTGTTTGTTGGGTGTTGGGTACTGTGTGCGTGCAGCTCAGAACAACAAAGAAAACTTTTCCCGTCTTCGTCTTGCCCCCATGTCCTCTTTCTGCAGCGGGATTCAAACCAGCCCCATGAATCCTCGTCTATATTCAGACCAATATCTTCCTATTTCACACAGGAAAAGAGGTGTGCATGCAAGCATGCACAAAACAGCTCAGATACATACACACTCACACACACAAATATTCAGGTATAGTATTAAACCTTCCTTCAATCCCACAGAGCAGACTGGTACAGTCTTCTACGGATTAGTGGCAGAGATGGGGAGAGATGAACAGAGAACGATGAAAACAAAGGAATGAAGGATATAGAGGAAATAAAGATGGGAAAGAGTGATACAAGGGAGGATGGACAGCGCGGGTGAAGAAAGGAGGATTGAGGGGAATGAGAGATAAACAAAATAGAAGAAAAAGTCAAACACAGATTGAAATATGGCTACAGAGAGAAAGTTGTGAAAGAAGAGACACAAGAAGTGGAACAATACCAGATGATTCTTAGTTTTTATCAACTACATCAAACAAAAATGATCTACAAGATGTTCAGTTGTATAGAGAACTAGTATTTTTGAAACCCCAAGCCAATGATGCTGATTCAGCACACAAATCAATACAAGATCAATAAAGCAAAAAGTCAAAAATAGTCTTTTTGAACCATATTTCTCTGACTACATGCTCACTGGCTCCCAATACAGCACCGAATCCACTTCATGATCCTGCTCACCACCTACAAAGCCCTCAATAACCTTACCCCCTCATACCTGACAGACTTCCTCAAATGCCACTCCCCATCTCGCCGCCTCAGATCATCAGACTGCAACTGAGTGACAGGTCTCCACGTGCACTTTTTTCCTAGCCTGCGGACTGATTATGACCTGGTTGCGCTCCCGGTTGCATCCCTACTGTGTACCGTGTTGTTTCGGTGATAAAAGCCTTTCGACCGAAACCGAAAATGCACTTTTGGGCCATTTTCAGTGGCCAAATTTTCGGTGCATCCCTACTTTGTTCTGTTTCCTTTATTTGCTTTATTTTGTATCTGTAAAGTAATTTTGAGTACCAAGAAAAGCGCTAGACAAATCCGATCAATTATAATTATTATTACTATATAGCCCCCTCTAGGGGCGGTCTAGGCACGTGCCCCATATACAGAGGCTATAGTCCTTGTCGCAGCGGTCGCAGGTTCGACTGCCAGCCAATCATTTGCTGGATGTCTTCCCCGACTCTCTGCTCCGTGCATTTCCTGTCTCTCTGCAGCTGTCCTATTCATCAAAGGCGAAAATGCCCCCCAAAATTGCCCTGTCTATTTAAAAAAGGACACAATATTACAAACAGATTACATATGCCAACACTTCTCAAATTCAAACACACTCAAACACACTCAAACACACACACACACACACACACACACACACACACACACACACACACACACACACACACACACACACACACACACACACACACACAGGTGCAGAGTTAATAATGCTGGCTCACAGATGATGAGAGCTGTCTCTCTCTCGGCTCTTTGTCCAAAAACACACCCTTCATAAAACCCACTCACTGTTCTCTGCCAAAGTAGCATACAATCCACTACTATAGCTCTTTGTCCGGTCAGTGTACAGATTACATCAGCATAAATTCTGCTCTCGGAGCTGCTTTAATATCCTGCAAACATTTGGCCCACTTACCAGAAAGCAGCTAAAGTCAATTCTAATTGCCATTACCATAATGACTGCAAATGAACATTCGGGTCTTCGGGCTTATGATGCCAGAAAAGCAAAATGCTCAAGAAGCCATCCAACAATCTCCAGCTAAAATTTATATGGAAATACCTCTAATTAGAAAGTTCATGTCACTGCAAACGCTCTCAGAATCATTGAAAACCTCTTCTGGCTCTAACTTTGTATAAATGCAGATGAGGCTCAGTGACCTTATGCCAGTAAAGTGACAATTCTGTTGGCACTCCAGGCGAGAGTGCTCCGGTTCACATTTTGTCATGTGATGTCACTGTGAGCAATGACACTCTAATCAGTACAGATTGGGCGCCACAGAACAGTTTAAGTGGTACAAATTACAAATTGGTATTTTCACCGCTGTAATTTTCATCAGCATGCCTGCACACAATGCTATAAATCTGTCACACATTATCTAGAAACATGCTATATCTCAAGATTAATGCTCTGTGTCTCCACGTACTAAAGTCTGCTACATAATAACTATGATTAATAAAGATTCTCCAGTCTAATGTAGAATACATCTGATCCACACTTTAAGCAAATCAACAAAAAAGTGAAGTGGATTATTTTCTGAATCCCTTCTAAACTCAAACTCTGTGGAGTATGCTGTGTTCCTCGCTGCAGGTGGACTCTGATCCCTGCAGTCTAAAGTAAAACACGGTTCTTGCATAGAGCACAGCTCAGAAAATGCTTCAGGTAACATAAATGGAAGAGGAATTGAGGTGAAAATTCAAATGCAAAATAGCTGCTGACCTTATGCCGGCATCCGTCAGAGCAATTTTGAAAAAGTCAATATATGATTGAATAACTTCAGATGGTATTTTATCTTTATCTGTCAGCCCAGTCGTCGGATGAAGTGTGTAAAGACCAGCCATTTGGATAAAAATGCCATCCTCTTTGAGTGCTGCTATTTACTGAGTGTCTGTAAACAGTTATTCTGTTATGTATTACACACTCAAGTCTTGACTGAACTTTTTCTCCGTGCTTCTGTGCACTAAATTGATTTTCAACAGAACTTTCAGAGTTTATGCAACACAAGTGCTAATCTAATCATAAAGGTGACAGGAATATGAATAATACCATGATGGGAACATAATGGCTGCAGTAGTTCGCACAAATCCATTTTCAGGATCTCTGCTCGCATAAAACCACTGAGCTATGGCGGGACCACCCGCTCCTATCAATCCTCATCAGAAAAGCCCTGACTGTAGGAAGTGTTTCAGCAGCATCTGCTTCTTTTAAACTTTTCTCTTTTCAGCACATGTACGGCATTTATTGATGCAGCAGATGGACTTTTATCAGTGGATACCAATAACAGGCTTCTAATGGTCAATAAGATAACCAATAACTCAACATTTTTTGTACTTTAACCCTAACCCTAACCCTGCTGAGGGAAACTTCGGAGGGAACCAGCTACTAGATGGTTCGATTAGTCTTTCGCCCCTATACCCAGGTCGGACGACCGATTTGCACGTCAGGACCGCTACGGGCCTCCACCAGAGTTTCCTCTGGCTTCGCCCTGCCCAGGCATAGTTCACCATCTTTCGGGTCCTATCGCACACACGCACACACATACACCCACACACACACACACACACACACACACACACACACATACACACACACACACACACACACAGGATAAACTCTCAACAACGCACTGAATGGCAATAAGAGGTGATCTATTAATCCAACCATAATGTTGTCATCATCTGATACAGAACAAAAGGTCCACAATGCTTTAAAGCTGGAGCTCATTCTGCACGACAAATCACCTGGAAGCTCTATCTTATTTTACACAATCATGTTATACCAAAGCGGCAACCTCCGGTCTAAAAATATGAGTTCAATGCGGAAGTGCTAAAAGCTGCAGTTCATCGAGGATCCGCTTGAGGCTGGCTCCAGAAGTACCGGAAACCACATACACACCAATTCAAAAAAGCTGATCTTTACAGCAGAAATAAACATGTTTACAGCCTGGTACAAAAGACGAGTGTAGTGTGGATGGCTCATTTCTCGATCGGCACACACTTTACGGGGGGTGAATTTTTTCTAACGCTGCAATTTTGAAGATGTTGAGATTACAAGTCTTCCAATGAGAGGCACAGCTGACTTGATTGACAGGCGGAAACACTGTAGCTGTTGGCTAGGAAGCTCAAAGCCCGCCTCTTTATGCCACAATCGCTCGACAGCAGCAATATGGCTGCCACCGACGATTGGCCTCAAAACAGCTCTTCAGGAACAGATGGGTGACGTCACAGATACTACGTCCATATTTTATACAGTCTATGGTTATACCAGACTTCGCATAGAAGAAATATAGAAGTTCAAATATAGGTGCATCACTTACAAAAGACTAACTTACATTAGCTCTATTGTTTATTTATCAAAATGCACAGATTTATCAACTTTTATCAGCACATGCAGCATGCCCGCACCACTACAACTGTCACCACTTTGATTCCATCTGGCCATCTTTACTGCACTTGATAAAGCTCTCTCTCTCTCTCTCTCTCTCTCTCTCTCTCTCTCTCTCTCTCTCTCTCTCTCTCTCTCTCTCTCTCTCTCTCTCTCTCTCTCTCTCTCTCTCTCTCTCTCTGTTTCTGCCTTTGTCAATAACAAAAACCTATTTCCTGGCATTTTTATTACACAATGTTATACCAGGATAAGAACAATTATCAAGACAGGATGAGAGGGAAGCTGTGAAATCGGACACTTCCCAATAAAAAATCTGTATTTCTGTCTCCATAAATGGGAGAGAGTTTTTATTGCTGATTGCTGCATCAACTCAGACTTCTGTGTGCAAGAGGACTGGGAAATGATGCCCAAAGTCATAATCACAATTACCATGCTGATGTTGTGATCACAATTATAAATCAGGATTATGACTCTTGGTGAAGTGGGGGGATGTGGGCAGCTCAGAGAGATTGGAAGCGGAGAGTGAGACAGATTGGAGAAAGTATTTGATCACAGTTCAGCAGGGACACGTCATTTCATCGGCAGTGGTCATAACTACTGAGCTGTGAGAGCACGGCACCACAACACTTTTTATTTACTAGTAGTGCTCAAAATTAGCTTGATTTTATGGGGACTCAAGTTTGATATACAGTTTATAGAGAGGGTTAAGACTTGGGCAGCCACGTGTCGCCAAGACCTTAAAATGAAGTGTGTCCACTTAGTTTGGCCCTGATACACCCTGTGAGAAAAATGGAACTCACCTATAGGAGCAGATGTGTCCAAACACACGGCAGCAGCAGAGGAGGGCGGAGAAGCAAGAAGAGAGGGGGGAGAAAAAGGGACAAAATTAGTTATACTTAAGTCATATGTTCCCAACACAATTCAGGTTTTCCTCGCAAGGGCAGTGGGAAAAGTGGAAAACACAGAGGACACAAAATATGTGACAAGAAATGCAGATATGCAAGCAAATGAATAAACACTGACTTTGTGGAGGAATGTGTATAAATGCAAAACTGTGAGTGCATCAGCCTCCCCAACCCAACCACACACAAACAAATAAAAACAAATTGTGTTTTACAGCCAGGAAAGTCTGAGGCTTGAATTCACAGCTCAACAGAAAATACAGACAAACGAGGGAACAAGAGGGAAGGAAAGGGAGAGAGAGGAGATAGGAGGTTGTAGAGGAAAGGAAGGGAGACAAAAAGAGGGAGCAAGACAAAAGGAGAAACATCAGAAGAGGGAAGGAGACAAGGAAAATGCAAGGATGAGACAGGGCAGTAATAAAAAAGGGGAGGAGAGGAGAGGAGAGGAGAGGAGAGGAGAGGAGAGGAGAGGAGAGGAGAGGAGAGGAGAGGAGAGGAGAGGAGAGGAGAGGAGAGGAGAGGAGAGGAGAGCTTTAAATCTTTTCTATCACAAGAGGAGCTACTTCAAAAAGTGATATGGTGTCGGAGCGTTTCTTGAGTCCCTCAGTTAGTCCGGAGAGGAGACGAGGAGAGATCAAAGTCCGGCTTCCTTACTTATCAGAGCTGCCTATCACAGACCATCCCGCTGCTACAACCACACTCTGCTGCCTCTCTCCTTCACTCTCTTTCTTACACACACAGGAAAGAAACCAGACACAAAGTGAAACACTGAAAGTAGAGGCTGAAATAAGAGAGCAAACGGTGTGTGTGCCCATATGTGTGTATGTGTGTGTGTGTGTGTGTGTGTGTGTGTGTGTGTGTGTGTGTGTGTGTGTGTGTGTGTGTGTGTGTGCCCATGTATGTGTGTGAGTGAAGAGTGTGTAGGGGCTGTGAGCCGCAGCATCTGGGCTTGCCATTTGAGACTATGTCTACTGGGTGTAGAGAGCAGGGACTTGGCAATCTGCCAACACATGCCTCACACACTAACTGAGCTGGAAAATAACGCACAAACAAACACACACACTCAGTCACACTCACATAGAGACACACTAGGTGACACAAAATGGCAAAGACCTTTAAAATCAACTGAGAGAAGCACAAAAAGGCACAATCTCACGAAAGTCTCACATACAACCACATACACACACACACACACACACACACACACACATGACCATACATATATTTCATCACAGCCTCCCATGGTGCAACAGGATAAATGAGCCAATCAGCTGTTACGGGGTCTCCCACAGGCACAAAGAATTCAAGATGATTATCCTGCCTCTCATGTTGTGTTTTCATCCACATCTTTGTGTATGGTTGTGTGTTTGTGCGTGTGTGTGTACCTGTGCCTGTTCATGCATGGCTGGTACCGATGAGAAAACATGAGTCAGTGTGTGCTGTGCAGGGCCCACCTCCACCTATCATCAAGGCCAGTGGCCCTATCAACCCTCTCATCTAGCTGTCCTGTCAAGCAGGAAAACAAGAGAGAAGGAAGGGGCAGCAGCCTCACTGTGTCATGTAGTGCAGGCCAGCACACTGTGACCTTTCATTTACCTGCTCTGTTTACCTCATGTTTCACTGTTTTGTCAAGCTGCTGTTCGCTGTAGTCATGAGAAATTCAAACAGAGCAAATGTCGGATTCTGGATCGTTTTTCCAGACATTTTAAACAAATTAAAAAGTAGATAAAAAATGGAATTACTGCAGCTTTAATCTTCTGCTGCTGCTCAAATAAGTGTGTACCTTTATCACATTTGTTGCTCTATGATAATGTTTGATATCGCACATAACAATTACAGTCTTATAATCACAGTAAAGTATTTCTCCATAATATTAAAGATTGATTATTGTGGATATAATAACAGAAAGGTTTTGTTTTGTGTGAAAACACAACCTATAAAAATGAAACTAGTGCTTCTGCTTGCTCTGGAAATACTCATCTCTGAATCAATTTCCTGCGATGTTCCTGCTGCACGGCTGAAAACCAACAACGATAATTGCCTTTTGGGTAAACAGTGAAAACAGAAAGGCTCAGGTCTGAATCCTGTACTGATGTGGTGGAGAGGAACGCAAAGCAGCACGGGTGAGGTTCGCAGTTCATCTTCATGTTGTTGAGAGGGATTTTAAAACCCTTCACTTCAAAAAGAGACCATGCAGACAAGTTTAGTGCGACTTGGCAGACAGCAGGGGAGGGTAAAGTGATGACACCTAAACTTAGCATTCAGCAGCTGAATCTGTATTCCAGTCCCTCAAGTTATCCGATAATACCTTCTAGCACGGGAAAATTTGCAGAAGCTTTAAAAGGTATCAAACCTCAGATACCTCCCGATCCTAAATCCTACTTCCTATCCTTTGTTCTTTGTTCAAACATGACCGACTACCCCCTCTTCCTCACTTCCTCTTTTATAAACATTTATCCACTCTGCAAATCCCTCTTTACATCCATCAGAGTCCCTCCATTCATCCTCCCCCTGTGTTATCTGAGACACGAGAAAGACGCAGCTGATCAGACAAGGCCTGCCCTCTGTCTACCTCTACCCCTCTTTCTCACCAGCCGATAGCACGGGCGTTCAAATCACGGTCTCTGTTTGAGATGCAGACACACACAAGTTAGAAGCAGACACAAAAGCCCATTTTTAAATTTCCCTTATGTACTGCCTCCTCATCTTTCCTCACCTCCTGCCTCCACCCATTTTTTCCTCTCTGTGTTTTTAAAATACTGTCTACCTCACCCCTCTGCACCTCCCCTCGCAGTCGGTGCGCACCAAAGTGATGTGTTGAAAGCAAAAACTCCCTATCGCTGCTGTCGTCTCAGAGCTGCTTGGAACTCAGAGGTTGCCGTGAGGTCTCCACCACAATGCTCTTTATAGTTGTCAGAGAAGCTTAAATACTGTTTTTAGTGCTGTCACAGCAAAACACACACACAAACAAAATCACTGTAATTGACACGCAGCTCTGGAGTCCATCAGTTCCTGCCTGAATCTTGGGTGTGTGTGTGTGTGTGTGTGTGTGTGTGTGTGTGTGTGTGTGTGTGTGTGTGTGTGTGTGTGTGTGTGTGTGTGTGAGGGTGGACTAATGTCCCATTCGTCTCAGGATGGGTGAGGACAACTGTGCTAAACAAGCTCATTTTGTGGCTGTGCGGTCTCAAAGAGGTGTTATAATGAAACATAACAGGTTATGGCAGCTCACATTCTCTATGCTCCTCCAAACCACATGGACAGAATCACACTGTCGCCTGCGCACACACACACACACACACACACACACACACACACACACACACACACACACACACACACACACACACACACACACACACACACACACACACACACACACACACACACACACACACACAGTGTCTACAGTGGCCAAGGTTAAGGTTATCATTGAATGAAAGTAGTGTCTGTGCAGGCAGTGACAGTGGAGATGAATTTGCCCTGAATGGCCGTCTGTATTATCACTAATCTCTCATGCTGAATGAAAGTCTGCAGGCAACATACATACACACACACATTTACACACACACCTGTCAGAGACCACAATGGTAAACCCCGCAGGGAAACCCCGTAATACCAAGCACGAGGTCACTTGGCTGGAAATTGCAGAAAGAAACAGATGGAAGGGGAAGGAGGGATGATGGAAAGGGGTGAGATGAGACGCTCAGAGGGGAGAAAGAGGTTAGGGAGCAACAGGTTAGGGAGGGAGGGAGTCAAGGCAAAGCTGCTGGGCATCGAGGTGAGGCAAAGGAAGATGGTGAGGGATAAAGAAAAATGGAGATGGATTGTTAAGAAGAGCAACAAATGGCAGAGTGGACGGTTGACAGACAGGTGGAGGTGCAGAAGGGTGAAGGCAGAAAGGGAGAGAAAAATGGGCAAGAGGGTAAGAGGAGGCAAGGGGTGAGGGAGGTGAGGGTTTGGGAGTGCCGCAGGAGGAGATGAGGTCGTACCCTGTGAGGCGGTTAATGAAGACGGCGGTGTCAGAGTGGAGATGAAGGAGGTATTGTGGGTAGTGGAATAGTCCATCTGCTGCTCGGCCCGCTGGGATTTCACAATCACCTCCCTGACTCCCACTTCTCAATGATACAGCCATTAACAAGGACAGAGAGGGAGGGAGCACCCTGCGTGCCGGGGCCTCCAATCCAGCTCAGTGAAAGAGTAACAGTCAGAGATACAGTATCTTAAAACACACAGTATTCTCAGTCAATCAAAAAGCTTCAACTCTGAGGAATTAATTCCACTCTGAGTTGACATTTATAATCCTCCAATCACCACGGTTCAGAGATTAAATTAAAGAAGGTAAAACAAACACAGTCTTAGTTTTCCTCAGTGATGATTTAAAAAACATTTGGTGTAATACTATTTTATTAAATGAACAGCTTTGGTGAGAACGTTATTCATTATTGGCTGGTTTACTAAAAGTGTGGGATGCCTTCTTAGAATGGTTACATATACTGATTCTTTAGGGGGGGTTCCTGTTTTTATCTTTAGTATTTTCTTTAATTTTAACAAGGACTTGCTGTTAATGATTCATAAATAACTATGTAAGCTGACAATTTTCAGTATCAAAGTTTGATTGAAACAGTGAAATGGAAACCTGAATATTATGTTTTGGGTCACTTATTAATTAGTCTTTATAGGAACAATCTCCCGCAAAACTGTCAAGGGATTGAGATACAAATGTATGCCGATGACACTGTTTTGTATACACATAAAAAAACAAAAACAGCTGAGTTAGCAGAAAAGAAGATATCCACTGCCATGGAAAGGATCACATCATGATCTCTACAAGTCATGCCTCAGCCTTAAAATAAGTAAAACTAAAGGCAGGATTTTCTCCAAAAACAATGTACAGCCCACCAACGCTGACATTTTCATTAAGGCTGAGTAGATTGAAGTAGTGAGTGACTTTCAATTTCTTGGCATAGTTTTAGATTCAAACCTTAATTTAAAGAAAGCTGCTTCTAAATCAAACTAAAAAATCTGCTATAGGACACCCAACACTGTAACCACTGACTCAATGTTACTGCTTTTTAACTTGGGGGTTTGGGTGTGTGTATTTTATAACAGTGTGATGTTTTAATTGTGACCTGATGTAAATTAGCTCTAAGCTCACTCTGGAACAATGCATCAAATGGCACTATTTATATTCAATATTGTACATGGTCCCTTCATAAATAAAATCAATTTGTCCTGACTGTACAATGCAGCAAAAGTGAAAGAAAAATACATTGGTATTGTAAACACTAAATGCTTTAAATCACACACCTGACAAGAAGAAAAGTGGTGGCAGGGATAAGAGAAATGTATGGAAGTATACCTAGTAAGTAAAAAACTGAATGTGTAGTGAAAGCTGTCACACACAGAACTTGAATTGTCATAGGTAAGTAAGTAGAAGTTAAAGAGACAGATAAAGGCAACCTCTAATTAGCTTAGTTGTAGTTAGAAGTGTTTGAACGGGGCGCTGTGGTGCTACATGCGGGAAAAGATCAGCAGCAGTCGCAGGTTCGACTCCCAGCCTCGACCATTTGCTGCATGTCTTCCCCCACTCTCTGCTCCCCACACTTCCTGTCTCTCATCAGCTGTTCTATCGATAAAGTCAAAATTGCCCAAAATATAACTTTAAAATCAATAAATAAAAAAGTCACATTCCAAAAAAAGAAAAAAAAAGCGTCCCACAGACACACTTCTCATGACCAACACACCACAGAGAGCACAGGGGCCAACTTCAGAGGACCTGATGAGGACTGGAGGTGTCGTAGAAACTAAAAATACATGTACCTGGTAACACAAGTGATATAGTGTTGGCAAAACAGTGCAGAGAATTTATAAGGATCCGACATGAGAACGCTGATAGAGAAATGACTTTAAATGCCCATCCCCTGAATAAGTGTGCAGTAGATGGAGTCTTAAAGCTGCATCACACAGACACAGCACAGAAGTTTAACAGTGTTCTCATTTGAGGCAGAATTGTAAACTCTGTGAAGAGAGAAGAAGCATGATTATGTTCTCCTCTGTCCCCTTGTTTGTGAGGAATTAGTGCAATATTATACAGGTTTTATTCTCAATGGTCCTGCTGCACATATTTAAATGGGTAATGGAGTTTATTAGCTGGTGACATTGCACAGTGGTGTTGAAGAACTCCAGCCAGGGTCAACTTGTTGCTGGAGTTTCCTACGCTTTTTATTTTGAGTTTTCTGAGGTAGCACCTTCTGATGATCTCATTGAAGTGAATAAGGAGTCTGTTTGTCATGTTTTTGCTGTGATCACCCTTCTTCCTACTTCCATTCAGATCACTGAACATACTGTCACTTTTACCATTTATAAAGACTACAGTGAAATATTTGTGTAAAGTTTTCTGGTAAAACCATGAGTAAGATATTTAAGGGTTCTACTGTACTGTATTTCTGGACCATGGAGAAAACAAGGAAATGAAGAACAGCTCACATTTTACCCTCTTCACTTTCACATCTTTTTCTTTCTCTCTCTCTGAAGTCAGGGAAAAGTAAAGTGCTCTACAGTGAGGAGTGAGGTGGGGAGGAGAGAGTTTGACAGACATGTAAGTTACTCCATTTGGTCCAAGTTGGCCTACTGTTCCTGAGGAAAAGACGGAAGTTAAAAGCTTTTCAGAGTCACCTTTCAAACCTACCGCTGCTCTAGAGTGCTTTTAAACTCAAAACATGTGTCTATAAAAGTCTTGTAAATTTTATACTCCTTTGGCAGAGATCTGCCAGCAGGAAATATCTGGTATGTTCATCACCTGAATTCATAGAGCGGATAAGTGTTACTGGTTTGGATTAATAACCTTTGTTTTTCGTTGAGGTTGTTTTGTGCTCTCATACAGTCGTCTACACCTCTCCATACCTGTGCAGCATATGTTTAAGCTCCCGTTAGAGCCGCAGAAGGCAACAACAAATATACCACTTCATCCAGAAAGCCCTTTCTCCTCCTGAGAGTTTCTCTGAGAACATAATTTAAATCTGAACCCACTCACCAGGGAGACAGCACTTTTTCCTCCTCAAATTGAAGCGTAACTGCTGGTGAGAGACGTGTTTTGAGAGGACATGAAGGCTTTTATAAAAGCTGTAAATAACCACCTTAGCATCCTAAGCAGTAATGCTGCCCACCATGTACCCCAATAGTGTGTTTAAATGGTGCTGCTGCTTCTGCTGCTTACATTGATCGTTTTTTTGAAGGCTAAACTGAAGACTGAATGCTTGAAGGGTAAAATGGATACATCAGTTATGGCGCACACATATTCATGTTCAACTTCAGAAACTTTTTTTTAAAAGTTAGGGATTTGGAGGTTATTTGGAAGAAAGCAAAAGGCTGCACATCAACAGCCGCCTTCTCTCTTCTCAGATCAGTCTGCTGTTGCTGTTCTAATGTGATTCATTGGAATAAAACAAAGTCGATATGAAAGAGAAGAAACAGGTGGTGGGATCGAAACAGGCTCACACGCTTTGTTCAGGGTGTCCTCCAGAGAAAAGATTGAGTTTTAGGAGAGATCCCTGATGCGGATGACCAAGAAATGGACTAATACAAGGCTGAGAAACTGTTTTCTTTTGAAATATGTTCAAACGGACATTTTGTCATCACAGCATAACAGACAAGGGTGCTGTATTCCCAGGGTAAATACTGAACTCCCAAACTCGGTGCAAGAACCTGACTGATATTAGTGTGACTTTCTGGCTTTCTTTGAGCTGATTTTTTTCTTGTTTTTTTGTACGAGCATTGACGCAACGTGAGCTGATGAGCGACAGCAAAGTGCATAATAGAAAAGTGAAGGTTTTTGTGCATTATGTCAAAAACACGTAACCATACAGAAGTCAGTGTTCCAGGAAATTCTGCTAATTTCTGTTTTTAATCTGTAAAACATGCTGCCCAGTTGGAGACAATTCTTTTTTCTTCAAGCGAAATGGAAGGGGTCCTTTTGAGATTGATTGTGTCCTTACTTCAAACAACAATAATAACATAGTTTAGATGTTTTTCATTCAGAAGACTGGGCTAACATATACTCATTTTTGCGTGTTTATCTTCAAGGTTGTGTGATATCCAACTAACTGGCATGTGAGGGATAAACTATTGTTTCATTTTCACACTTTGTTCATTTATTTGAGTGTTTGATAACAGAGCAGCAGCAGGTCAGGATGTTAACTTTACAAACTGCAGGCCTTATTTAAATGATCTGAAACACGGTCTAAAACGCGTGGCGCAGAATGAATAAGGGTGTGTCCGACCTCTTGTTATGCATTTTAAACTCTTGAACCATCTTACTGTCTCACTAATGCGCCCTCTAAATATAAGGAAAGCACTGAGCCTTGGGCTTCAGTCTTTTTATCTGTTCTCACAGAAACTTTCTGCATCCTCAGGACAGCAACATGTCACCACAGACTGTATAAAAAATGGACTTAGTATTCGTGACATCACCCATCTGTTCCTTAAGCGCTGTTTTGAGGCCAATCGTTGGCAGGTGCCACATTGGAAATGCTGAACATAACCTCACTTCGTCCGAGCTAGTGTGAGGTAAAGAGGCGGGCCTTTAGCCTTTTCGCTAACAGCTACAGGGTGCCCGCCTGTCAATCAAGTCAGCCATGCCCTTATTTGGGCAAAACTTGTAAGTTCAATATCTTCAAAAGAATTACAAGTTATAAAACATTTCACCCCGTACCGCGTGTGCCAATAGATATATGAGCTCTTCAGACACAAGCCATTTTTTGAACCAGGCTGTAAACATGTTAATTATTGCTTCAAAGATCGTCTTTTCGCCAGCCTCAAGCGGACGCTCGATGAACTGGGGTTTTAGGCACTTCTGCATGGGCTTCATATTTTAAGACCGGAAGTTGCCACTTGCATGCCACCTTTGCATCTGAGCACACCTCATTTCAAGATCAACAACCCTTCAATTTTACTGGTACAAAACGAAAGGGCCCATAGAAACTTTAGGCAGCATCACACACGACAGTGTAGGTACAACATAGCAACTCCAGTTTGTTGGCTGCAAAACCCTCTGCTCAGATGATGACCCTCAATCCTAACCTTGCTACAAGCCACTCCAGTTTTATGTCCAACGAAAAATAAATCTGAGATGCATGAGTGGTCTCCTTCTTCTTTCCTAAAGCATATTATCAGCAAACTAACTCAGAGCCGGTGAGCAGGCAAGACATTTAGGGTGCAATGACCCCAATGAGAGATACACTACTGAACTTCAAATACACATTTCACTCAGCAAGAAGCTTTGCAGAGAAAGAATGCTTACAAATTTGTAGTTCTGTAACAGTTCTGTATCTTACATCTATGACATATAAAGCTCCACCTGGCTAAGATAATTACATTTCAAAAAGACAAAAAGTAGTTAATTTTAACATCCTGCAGGACATGTTGGACACTGTATGAGCGGTGGAATTCCTCCTACAAACAATCCTGTCAAAGTAAAACAACACAAAGGCAACAGCAGGGCCAAATGAAAACACTGCCTCAGTGACTCAAAGACAACAAACTGTGGCACATGGACAAGAACAATGTGAGGTGTTTTCCACATGGATGACTCAAACAGATTATACTGCATAACACAAAGAATACAGTCCAGCATAAGCAAGGGTAAAAATAATACAGCTGCAACCTCAACATCCATCCATTATGTTTACCACTTAGTTCATCCTTCACACACACACTCACACCAAGGCCAATTTAGAGTCACCAATCAACCTGACCAGCATGTTTTTGGAGTGTGGGAGTGAGTCGGAGTACCCGAAGAGAACCCACACAACCACGTCAGGTTGATTGGTGACCCCCTCAACATGCCTTTCACAAACAACCCTCCCACATGTCAGAGATCATGAGAAACCCTGTCTCAGATCACTCGCACACCACTAACTCTTTCTGAACATACACAAATCAGGCGCCTCCTCCCCCAGGACCATATACACACAGAGGAGAGTTGTCTTTTCAGAATGTTTATCAGGGTTGTAAGCTAGCTATCTGGTGTTGGACGCAAACACACATCTTCACACCAACTACATCCCTCAGTTTTTCCCCAATCTTTCCCTCTCACTAATGAGGTACAAATCAAAAAGACCTCTCTGTACCCATCCCCAAAGTAAACACATTTTTCAAACTTTGAGCAACACAGAAACTCTCAAGCTTTCCTTCATTTTCTTATTTTCTCTCTTTGTCTCTGCCCTCTTCTGTCTGACAGCTCAGAGACGGAGAAGGAAAGACAGAGCAATTAGACAGAGTCAGCATCATGACATCTTTCTCATGTCATGCCAAACACACACACACACACACACACACACACACACACACACACACACACACACAAACACACACACACACACACACACACTTACACACACGTACACACACGTACACACACGTACACACAAGCCTATGCAGAGAGTCACGCTTCAGCATATCAATTTCCCAAAACCACAATTTTCCTGGAGCCCGAGGAAAGCATGAGGTCGTCAAGCACACGCCAGTTTTTCCCTTAAGGAACGTTACCAGCCTGGTGGTGAAAGTGTGTGTACGTGTGTGTGTGTCTGGGATATTGCTCAGTATAGAGTGACAAAATACAAGTGAGTGAACACACATACACACATACACACATACACACACACATCATGAAAAGAACCAATTGAGGCAGCCCTCTGGATGGGAGCACTGACGGCCTAAAAAAGCATTTGACGTTCATTTCAGCACCCCACGTCTCCAACTACAAAACAGTCACAGAGGAAGCGCTGGCAATGTGCAAAAAAACCCCATAAAAACACTGCTTTCTAAACTCAGGGGAGACGTGAAAAAAAAAGACATGATGGGTGGAGGTTGTGTGGGGTGGGGTGGGGTGGGGTGGGACGGAGGCATGAAAGTATGAAATAAGAGACTGAGATAGAGGAAGTCTGCCGCTGAAGCAAATGTAAATACCCCGCACAGCATTCATGCTATAATACACACAGAACAAACCCCCCCTGTGTAGGAGTGTGTATGAGTGTGTGTGTGCATGTGGTATACAGGAATGCGTCTGTATATAAGTGCTCTGTGTGAGCCTGTGCATTGCTATTTAACATAGTGCTTATCTCTATGGATTATGCTGACTTGCAGCTATTAAGAACTTAAACACATTCAAGCCAGCAGGGAGCTATTCCTAGCACTCAATAGGCCATCTATCACATTATTGTCCATTCCCCTGGGTGGGCCTACGAGAATATCTGTGTGTAAAGCTATCAAATGAGTGTGAGCGAGGAGTAAAAAGAAGCAGATAGTGAGATATAATAGGGGGAGATGTAGAGGGTGTACACAGGGACAAAGGAAATGATAGGGATGGATGATACGGAGCACAAAGGAGTGAGCTCGCCACATGGGCAGTGTTGTGATGACGGCCCTCCTATCAGAAGAGATGAAACGAGATTTGATCTGATTTGACGCGATGGCAGAGAATGTTGGAGATGTTTCCCTGCATTGAAACAGACAGGATGCGGATCAGGATTGCACTGATCATCTCCATACGTCAACAACACACACGGACTGACGCACAGCACGCACAGGGGTCTGCCCGTCTATCTGTCAGTGTGTGTTTGCTTGAGTGTGATTTGATGGGGGTTTATCGAAAGGGCTTCAAACACCAGAAGATTCATCTTGGCCTGAGAGGAAGGAGGAACTTGGGGGAAGAGTGTTAAGCCTCCAGCAATGTTTACCCTACTCAGAGAAAGATCCAGTGTCCTCCCTGCTTTTGCCTTCAGCGACGCGCATACACTTCATCCAGCAATACAGATTTATGATCCAACATGTGATCACTCATCCTGCATTGCAAAATAAAAAATGCATGTACAAGCATAACTAATCCATCTGTGCATGTGTGTTATTGAATATTGATGTGTTTGTTTTTCTGCTGAGCTATTGTCTGAGCTGCATATGTGTATGAACTTAAAGACAGACAGGAAGGGGGGTTATACATGCACACCATTGAAAGGTCTCATATGCATATGCATACTCATATAAAGGTGGTCAAATGAAGTCAGGGTGTGATGGATGAGAGGCTACACAATCAATTTTGCAGGCGATTAGGTGATGAGATCTGCGCCAAAGGCCCATTAGAGCATCTTTCTCTCTCTTTCTCTCTCTGTCACACACAAAGCCCTAAAAAGCACCTTTCAGAGTTTGTGCCCGCTAAAGTTAAAGACTGTCTTGTACTTGTCAGAGGCTACTTCATGATGAAATAACAGGTTAGAGGAAGTAAAGTGAGAGATGGCAGGCTGAAGGAGTAAAGAAGAAGAGGGAGGGCTTGTTACAGACTTTTCTCAGGCAAAAGCACTCTGAAGTTGGATTTTGTATGAAGTATATTTGTGCTGTTTGTGCTGCTGTTTGCGTCCCTGCCTCTGCTATGAATCATTAAGGCTGGAAGTCATTATTAAGAGATGCAGCAGAAAGCAGGAAGTGCTAAAATGACCACTGTACCCTTTCTTTTCACCTCAGTCATCCATAGAGAAAGTTGTTGAATCATTGACGATAAGGAGACGGACTCTAACGGTCACAATGTGCTAAAATGACCATCCTCTCACCGGGCTGCATCTCTTTCCCTTTCACTTTTAATCGACATTTTAAGTGCGATTCTATAAAAACTCCTTTGTGACAGGTGTGAACCGTCTTTCACAGGCTTCTATTTTAGTTTTGACAGCCATACTTCAGCTCTCAGTTCAGCAGAGCTGGAAAACAAGCAGAGAAATAGATGAATAGATGCAGGGGGTAAAGAAAGAGACCTAAAAAGAAACATGCAGTCAAAGGATGAAAGTAATGCTCTGAGTCAGTTCAGTTAAATTTGTGGAAATGAGTGCATCTTGCTTTTCTTAGAAACAGAACAGAGCTTCAAACTGCTGTCTGTGATATCATCACAAGCAGAGCCTGGAGATGCTTCATTGAGAGAACATAAAAGGCCCGACACTGTGGATGATGGGAAAGTACTGTGGGTGATCCTCCAAAGACATTGGCACGTTTTGTGGTGAAGAACTCTTGAGAAGTGGAAACATTCAGCAGAGGCACCAAGTCCCTCAATGATTTCTTTCATTTAGGGGGGGAGACTGAGAGAAAAGGGTGCTGCCTCTTAATGACAGTGATGTTTGGATTATTTTAAGCTTCTGCTCACAGATATCAGAGTGTTTTCCTTATAGGCTGTTTTTCAAAGATCTGCCAAATTACAACATATCAATGACCACAGAGGGAGATTTGAATACAATTTAATAAACGTCATACAACGACTAACACTGCTACGTTAAAGAGGTTCAAGACTAAAAGGTTAGAGAAAGTAGTGCCTACTTTACGAGGATGCAAATTTTACACAATCAGTATCAGAGGTTAGAGTTACCATGGTCGGGTGGTTAGAGTTTGAGCATAATGAACTTAAAGCTGGACAACAGACCCTGCAGGTACAACATGACAAGGTGGTTTGACAAGTGTGGCTAACATCAGCAGTGCTAGCACTACCAGATGGCTGTCTAACATGAGTCTGGTTCTGCTCAAGGGTTCTGCCTGTCAAAGGAAGTTTGTCATTGCCGCTGTAACTTGCTAAATGCTGCAAAGTGCTCTGCTCATGGTGAATTAAGATGAGTCCTGACGAGGGATGTCGGCATTAACCGGTTTCACTATTAACCGCTCTGAAAAGTGTCAAGGTTAATCTAATCGTGAAGGCTCTGCCAAACCGAGTTTTTCTAATGTCTTTGTCAAAAAGGGGCCGGTACATTATGCTCGGTGCAAATTGTACATGAAAAATGAGTGACACCTGTGCGAGGCAGCGTCCTCCACCCATTTCTGTGACGCCTCAGAT
Organism: Notolabrus celidotus; assembly: GCF_009762535.1. NCBI lineage: Eukaryota > Metazoa > Chordata > Actinopteri > Labriformes > Labridae > Notolabrus > Notolabrus celidotus. The sequence goes on from NC_048278.1 coordinate 28,028,678, forward strand.
CCCGTCAGAGTCAGATGGTGTTTTCATGAAGAACATTGTTTACAGTTTTAACTGCAACATTAAAACGCCGTGTTGGCTGCGTTTTTATTAAAATAAGTCCAGTGCAGCTGAAAAGGCGCTGCCAAGATGGCACAAGTAGACAAAGGGACTAAATAAACATTCCGCGGAGTGCTTCTCAGAAAATAAAACATAACACATAATAATCGGGGTAATCGTGAAACCGTGATTATTTCTCTCACAATGATCGTACCACAAAAATCTCTGCATCCCTAGTCCTGACTGAATCCTGTCTCTAAGATGGGACTGGATCTTATCCTGTCTTGATGTTGGGTCTTTGTTAATAATTTAACATAGAGTACGGTCTAGATTTGTAGTGATTTGGCGCTATATAATTAAAGACTGATTGATTCATCCTCATTGCAGGTTTCACATTGCTCTTGTCTAGCAGTGCCAGCTTAACAAAACACAGCCAACATACAACTTTAGCAGTGTTTTCTCGATCAAAATCTTTCAAAAACGTGCAGCGCTACGAGATTTTGCCCAGCAGCTGGTGGCTGAACTACAGTTTAGACACTGGTGTTTCAACCCTTCCATAATAAAAAATACTAACAGTTCATTTAAGCTACTAAAGCAAGGGTGACAACGCTATCCCAAATTTTATTGTGAAAGTTTTGAACTGATGATCAATGACCCTGAGATATTTTCCAGCATGCATTTTGATGAAAGAAACACAAACAGTGATGGCTTAATTAAATCACAGGAGAGGTGAACTATGTAGTGTCCTAAAGATCACTTTAAAGTCGTCTAATAAAACTTCCTGTCTACTCTTAAGTAGATACACCATACTTAGATAAACACACAAACACATTTTCTGAGATGAATTTGGATAAACACTGAAGAGTTGATTTTATGTAAGAACACATTTTAGGGATGTAGAAGTGTCAGCATGTTCTTTTAAGATGATCTTTCCCAGAAGCATGGAACAGTGCAGCCATGTGAACACTCAGTCGCTGCTCAGGATCCAGAGGATTATGCTGAATGAGCTGATTGGTTTTGTTGTGTTCTTTCAGCATTTCATCAGACTGCTGACGTCATAACTTTAGATCCTGAAGCAATACCTTGGCTCCAGGAACAGCTTGTGAATTCTCCCTGTTCTGGATACGTGTTTTTTTTTAAGGCTCACAGAGTGGGAGAATTAGCACGGCTGCGGGGCTGCTTCTTGTTTTAGAATGAGACTTTTCACAAGTAAGCTTCACAAAAAATGTGCGTCAGACTCAGACTATCACTGTTGGTTACTTCAGCAGCGAGTGCAAATTCTAAATATGCAGGTGGAAAACTTTTGACTGGGTGTGAAGCTAAATAAATGAGGCTGCATGACTGTGTGCCAGTCGAATCACACACAGCTGTGATATTAAAGAGGTGGCGATGTTACTGGAAGGTTAAACGAGGAGAATGTCCTCAGGTAGGTAGGTGGTGTATTCAAACTTATTCAGCCCCTGTCCATCAGTCAGACAGCTTATGTTCAGCTCAGGCTCATCTTTGTTTCACCCTGTTATCTCCTGAATCTGCTTCTCTGCTTCTGCTCGAGTTTGATTCTCAGGACTAATCTGTTTCTGTGATCAAAGTTAACCGCAGGGTTGCCGGCATGTTGGCAGAAGCTGACATGCTGAAATACTGTAATAACCTGACATCATCATCATCATTAGCGATGTTCAGCCACTCTGCACAAGCAGCAAAAGTATCCTGCTTCTCGTCAGTGAGTGTGAGGCAGGCCGGGGTATGTTGCAACACAAGGTTTTGACAGTGAGCCAGTCGCAGTCAGCAAGGGTGTGTGATGTGGAGACACTGTGGGTGCACTGTGGGGCGGGCTTTGAAGACTGCCACAAACTGGATGATATTTGTCTGTTATATCAACCGCGGCAGCTGATCACATTGCAGTTGTCACAGTTGGAAAACCAAAAACAATTTTCCAAAATTGTATTCATTAATCACCAGAAATTATTTAGCAATTATTAGGCCCGTCCCTCTGACAGCAGGTTTGAAACCATAGACTGTATAAAATATGGACGTAGTATCCGTGACGTCACCCATCTGTTTCTGAAGCGCCGTTTTGAGGCCAATTGTCGGCAGCTGCCATATTGATGCTGTCAAGCGTTTGTGATGTAAAGAGCATGCTTTGAGCCTCCTAGCCAACAGCTACAGTGTTCCCGCCTGAAACCCCCCCCACACAAATATTCAAGCTCTCAAAAATCATGTTTCATCTCTAATAGATCCCCATCCCTGCCTCATGTCAATGTGTCACACTTGATTCATTTCTTCAAACATCACAGGTTTTGCAGAATAGACCCTCCTGAGAGTAGAACTGACCTGTGAAAGGTGCTACAACAGGCTATGACACTGTAATAAAAACTACTTCAACATTACAGTTTCCTGTTTAACAAATGAGACAATTTGATCAGATATAGCCAGAGGTAAGAGGAAGTGAGGGAACAGAGGAAGTAATCCTGTCCCTCCCTTAGATATGGTAATTCATGCTAATCTCTGTTCACATGCTTAATCTCTTAATTGCTTTAATTGACATGAAAGAAGGTTGGGTGCCTGGTATGGCAAATGTCAAGAGCTTGCCTTCCACCCTGCCTGCAGCACACATGTATTATACATGCTCATGTACTGACACATACAGTATATGATGATGGTTGAAGACTCTAAAATAAATCTATGTGTATCAGTATGACAAGGGGGGAATACACAGTAATCAAGAGACATGCAAACTGATGTGTTCATGATACAAATAAACACATAATACTGTATGCAAATATCCACAGCCCCACAGCAAGCAAATCCCTTTTGTTCCACAGTCTTTAATTAGAAAAATAAAGAACAACACGGTCACAAACAGCTGTGCAGCCAAACTGTTACCAAAAACTGCTTCTCCTTTTTACTTCTTCCCAATCCCCAACTTCTTATCCTTTTCTTTTTGGGTCAGGTTGTGTGTGTGTGCATGTGTGTGTTTGTCTGGTGACAGAGAAAGCAGCAAACAAATGCAGATTGAGGGTTTTTCCATATAATTTGGTGAGACAAAGACTGTTATTGTACTCCTCTATCATTTTGACTTAGGGCCTTAATCTCTAAGTTGAAATACTTTAATGTGCACAAAAACACACAGTCGCACACACACACATACACACATGCTGCCACACAACAGCAGCCAAAAATACATTTCTAAAGGTTTCAGCTCTGAAAAATAGGATTGGATGCAGCGAGATAAAAACATTAGCATATACTTAAAGCACAATGCATACACAGGCTCTAAAAATATGCAGTGTTCTGAAAGACCCAGAGAGCAAAATGAGTAGTAAGAGAGAACAAAACACTCTTCATCGCACTCTGTTAAACCTTTCACAATAAGAAAGACAACAAACAAGACTTCCCATGACCCTCTTATCTCCTTTTGTTTTCTGCTTCTTCATGCTTCTGCAATCACATCCCACTTCCAGAAGAGAGGGGAGTCCTCCCACGACCAGGAGCGCAGACACACAGAGATTAAGACGCGGCTTAAACTGAGTTGCAACACGGAAACAGAGGGAAGTGTGTGTGGATTTGTTGTTTACATCAGGCTGATGTGTAATGACAGGATTATCAGAGAGATGAAGAAGGTGGGAAGAAGAAGTACCACCAGTGACCTTGAGGTCAGCGCTCCAGCTCTGACATTTGACCGACCATTTAACCTCATATAAATTACCTGCTCTGTGTGTGTGTGAGAGAGTGTGTGTGTGTATTTGTGCGTGTAGTAGGTACAGGTGTGTGTGTGTGACAGTGATCCATCTGTTCTTTGATGAATCCATCCTGTGCACGTGACCGACAGATTAAATCACCTCCACAAGAAAACTGATTACCCTTTCCCGGCAAATATGGCTACACACACACACACACACACACACACACACACACACACACACACACACACACACACACACACTGACAAGACATGCATGCACGTACACATACACACAAAAAGAGACATACGTCACCAGTGGTCTCAAGAAAGGTCAGGTACCGGTCATTGACCTCTGAACTCAACCATCAGTTACACAGACAAGGTGATGATTTACCTCCTACCAGTGTATTTGTGTGCAGTTGTGTGTGTGTGTGTGTGTGTGTGTGTGTGTGTGTGTGTGTCTGCTGTTGCCAGGTCTGTGTCAGAGGCGCCCCCCTCCTTTCTCTGTCTCTCATAAATTACCTGTCAGCTGCAGAAGAGATCGAAGCACAGAGGAGGACGGTGGCAGCGACAGAGAGAAGCTTTTATTCCTCTTTTTAAAGCGCCACAGAGGCTCCACGATGACAAAAGCTTCTGAGAACGAGCTTAATTAGAAAACACAAGCTGCTTTATGAATGAGTAATTAGTACACTACAGGTAGAACATCAAATAAGGTGTCTGTCAAACAGAAACACCCAGACTCACAATAAAACAAACACAGAGCGAAAGTAATAAATGTGCAACCAGCAACAGAACACAAAAAGGCTTTTGTTTTTTAAACGACTTCAGAGAGAGGAGAGGGAGAGGAAGGGGAAAGAAGTGAAGCGTCAGGAGGAGTAAAAGTTGATGTCTCCAAAAATATTAAGAGGTAATGAAGTGATAAAGTAGAATAAAGGCTGTTTGAGAAACAAACAGAGGATTATGTGGCGGACATACCGAGAGTCTGGAGCTGGTTTCACAATGATGGACTTTGATTATGGCGTGGATATAAACGAGAGTCTTCAGAGAGATTTGTACATTTCAGTTTCACAAATCTGTCCTGTTCTTGACGTTCTCAAATTGGATTTAATCGCTATGAATTCTGGGGAAATAGAAAATAATGTACCCACAATCGTGGCTGACAGAGCAACCCTCATGCATCAGCTCTGTTCACTCGAGCAAGAAGCATACAGAGTCAGTCTGCTGCTAAGATAACTGTTTACGGTTTGAAAAGGTGGTTTTGAACATGTTTTTAGGGTGGCAAGTTTTTCATTCGACCAACATGTGTCTGCCGTGCAAAAGACTAATGTAGGATTATAATTAAAACTGGCCTGCCCGGGGCACTCTGAAATACATCCTTGTGAAACTGACCCTTGGTTATTTTGTAGAAAAGGTAGCAGAGGGAGAGAAAAAAGGGACAGAGTCAGAGAGAAGTGCAAGACAAAGAAAGAGGATTAGAGTATCTGACAGTCATAAGAAGAGAGACATAATATGAGTCCTGTAACACCCTCAATAACACCACAGATTATACCAACACCATTCAGAGCCTGAGAAAAGAAGCACAAACATACACTCATAGACATATTTTAAAGGTACAGTGTGAGGAAATGGGAATATTGAGCGATACAGAGCAGTCAGGTTCCAGACTGAAACGCACCCTCGCTCACCGTCACATGGAGAAGCTCCAGAAGTAACGGTGGCCTTCACGGAAAAGAAGCTCCTGTAATGCATGATAAGCACGATGCTCCATTTGTCTAGTTATTTCTATGAAAAACGTCTATTTTGTTCTTTTGCACACCACAACCACTCTATTCTTCTTCTTCTTCCAACTGATGCTTTTCAGGTGGCCATTCACTAAATACAAAAAACGTATATGGCTGTGACTAGTTAGTCCATTCTGTGCGACTGTAGAATCGATAGGAGTCTACTAATGTTGGGTTTTCAGAGCCTATACCACTACTCATTATTAGTAATTTATGAGACTTAGAAGCGATATTTGGAATAGATATGCTTTTACATTAAAAAATCAAAACTTTTCCCTTAAAAATTTTGAGTTTGGAATATTACTGTCCTTTCTGACTCTCCCTTGCCTGCTCACCTGCTGCCTCAGTGAGAGGAGCTCTAGAGCTGATAAAGGACAGCCAGCTTACCTGTGTCAGCCTTTTGAGAGAACACTGGAGCTGGCTGTTGGCTGTAGATCCTACATCTCCACAATTGAGCAACTGAGCATTTGATCTGTAAGTTTTCCTTTATTTAAAGTTTGTAGTTTATTAGTTTTGCCTTATAGATTTATAGATGCATTGATTTATTTAGGTACAATCATATTTACACCTAAACAAAAGGTGTTATCAAATACTTTACAGTTGTTAATTTGATGGAATGATAACTGTCACCATAATTCATGTTACCTTTGTTTGATCATTTCAAGAGACAAACCAGTTGGATCAATTTTAATAAATATTCTTTGGACTGGAAGGCTCCTCTCATGGTCCTCTGTTCACTTTGAGAACCACTGATCTACATTACACCAGCACCCCTAACCTTAACTGTCAACATTTACAGGAGTTAACACAGTCGTGAGACATCTAGCGAATCAGGACATTTGGTGAACGAATACTCGAAAAATCATTGCCCATCCCTAATTATCGGCCAAATACTGAATATTGAAGTGCGCTCCCTATACTCATACCCAATATTTCACCTTCAAGACGGATATGAAACAGTTAACTCTCGTACACACAGCTGTTGATGTAGAGGTGATGTATAAACTGGCAGCGCAGTGTGAAGGAGTACAAGGAGTTTGAAACTGAAACATCAGAGAATAAATGATCGTAAATAAATCTACCATCATCCATATGTTGCTAACACAACTGGATTGACCAGTGAACTGACCTGCAGTGTTACCTGTGCAAAATAAGTCATGACACCTTATAACAGTAGTAAGACCTCCATGCTGGAACAGTGTGATTTATGGAGCTATTTTCACTGCCCAGTTGAGCTGCTAATGTTTCCTAATGAGGCGTACCCTTCGACTGAGCACAAGAACTAAGTAACATAGAAGATCGCAGAGAGCCAGTGTTGTATCACTGTCGACAAACAGACACGAATGAGTGAACTGAGCTGACCTCCAGCTGTCGGAGCTCAGGCAAGGACAGAACCGATTGCCAAAAAAAGAATGAAAAAGCAGCCTTATTAGACTTACAATGTTCTGACAAAGAAGATAAGTGGGTTTAAAACTCAACATAAAGCAAAGACAAACTGGTGCGTTTGTGTTCCTCTGGGCAACAAACTCGCTGTGATTTGAATTCACAACATCTCCCATGACTCCACGAGCACAGTGAGTCAGAGGGTGTTAAATTAAATCAGCTTTGTTTTAGCTGTGCTGTTAATCAGAAATAATGCTGCATGTCTTGGCTGAAGCTTTCTGAATAAAACCTGAGTTTTTTTAGGAAATATGTAAATGCTGCCAGAAGTGGAAAACAATTACACCAGTGATACTTTCAACCATGCAAAGCAAAACAGCTGTGAGTGGATTAACTCCCATGAAACACCCTTAACAATGCCTCAAAAACAATGATATGGAGCTGATGATGATGATGATGATGATGCAGAAGGATGGACAGGTTAAAAGTCGAGACTGATTGAGAGAGGGAAGGAGGAGGATCAAGAAGAACCTGGTCCCTGGAATCACTCAGGCATCAAGTGGTCTGTCTGAATTAATTTTGACCATCAAGCTTTCTCTGTCATACCCACACCCACAAACACACAACCACACACACACTTCCCTGTCTGTGCCCTGCAGCAACAGATGCTGGCAGACAGAGAGGCTTCCTCGACCTCCTCCTCTTTGAATCTCTCTCTGGTTCTGTTTTTCTGTCTCTACTATCTTTGTAGCTCCTCTTCTGCAAGATAAAATGCCAGTCATCCCTCGCTCTACTTGTTGTAAACAACAAATGAGGGCGCACTAGAGTAAGAGGAGACCGATGGGCAACAGGGTTACACAAGGAAGAGGAAGGGGTATGAAAAGAGAGAGAAAGGCAGGGGCTATTTGATAGTGTCAGCTGTATAGAGGAGATACAGACAGGCCATTCATCTCAATGGATCAGATAGCAGTGCTCCTGGAGTGTGTTCGCGCAGACAAACGCACATAAACACACACTTACACACAGAAACAGGAACAGAGAGTCCAAGACTCACACAAAGTCTCCTCATACACACAAAGCAGCCCAGGTTTGAAGCTATAAAAAGCACCCTGGGGCTCTGAGTCCTGGACCTAGTCTACTAAAAAGATGCGGGAGAGGGACTGAAAAATGGCAGAAAGGGAGTTCAGACTCTTCTGTGTGAGTATGTACGTGTTTTATGTGTATGTGTGTGTGTGTGTGTGTGTGTGTGTGTGTGTGTGTGTGTGTGTGTGTGTGTGTGTGTGTGTGTGTGTGTGTATGTGTGTATTCTTTTCCATCCTCTCAGCAAGAGATGTGCCAGGGCGAGCCGGAGAGAGGGACAGACAGAAACAGAGAGAGAGGAGAGAGAGGAGAGAGTCAGAAAGCCTTTATATGAACCTCAGTTTTCATTCTCACATCACAGGGGAATTTGGGTCTATGCGTAACTAACCGAGCTCTTTTAAAATCTCCCACATTTAGAAGCTACCTCTGAACCCCGACACACACAGAACCAGTCCATTGTAGAACTGTCGGCCATAACAGCTGGTCTCTCTAGCCGAGTTTATAATGAGTATGAAAGATGTTGAGGCAGGCTATGTTCAGCCAATACCTAATTAGGCTGGCCTTCCTGACCCTGCTGGACTGCTACCGATCCATGGAGTTTCAGCACTCATTTTTCCAATCGGAGCTCATTTTGCTAATACTCTGCCATAGAAACTGAATACTGAGACATTTACCTTCAGATTATCACATAAAAATCAACAAACATACAGAATAAAAAATAATGAATGATGTATAAATATATCTAGTATGCGAGTGCTTAGCCATAATCCAAAAGTTCCCCTCGGCAGTCTCTGAATTACTGCATAACTTTTGGGGTAGTTGGTGTAGAGCTGGGCGATAATTCAATAATGCTAATTATCGTGATATATTTTTCTCAATATTAATATAACAAATTTTCAATCAAGGTTTAATTACATCCCCCAACCACTAGAAAGGGAGGAGGGCGCTAATGTGCCTTAGACGCTAGTTGCCACCCAACATTAGATAGAAGAAGAAGAAGAAGAAGACAGCATTAAACAACCCTTAGAAACCCCTGTAAGGTTTCTCGGGGTTACGGGCGGGTTGATAGTGTTTCCCACAGTGCAGTAAATGCATCACGATGGTTGCGATTGACATTGAACATGTTGGAAATGCACAGCAGAAGTTGTCTCTGTGCTCTTCCTTTACCCACATCCTGAAAGTATATTTAATGAAGTGTATTAAGCTAAAAGTTAACGCAGTCAGCAGTGTCAGACTAACGACTCTGCTTTGAGCTGGTAACTTTTGAGTCTTTAAGGCTCATTAGCACCCCAACCATTTTAAAGCTGCTGTTGGTAGGAATGGTGTAAAAAACATTACTTTTTTTCTGCTGGGTTTGGAGAAAAGGTCATAATACCCATCGGTACTCATCGGTAAGTGGAGTAATTTGAGACTATTGTGAAATCTCTGCGTTTTTCAATGCCTTTATATCAAGCAATGTTATTGTTCCCCTCGTTCCCGTTATGACGGACCAATCATAGCTAATCTCCAATACTCTGTCCTGATTGGTTAAGGGACGGCCCCTAATACGTCCTCCGATTGGTTATGAGTTCGGCACCATCATGGCTGCACACGCCGATCTGTGTTGGGGGGCTAAGAGGAAATCTGGTCGGGAGGGGTAGTGTTGAGATTCAAAGTCCCTCTCTCTGAACAGATGTTTACTCTGTGACTACCAACAGCAGCTTTACGTGGCTGGGGTGTGTAATTACATGTTTATTTATATCAAATTTGTATCAAATTTTTTTTATATTCATATTGAGAAAAATTTTATCACAACAATTATCGTTATGGAATTATCACCCAGCACTAGTAAATGGTGTATTAATTATGATCTGTATGCTTATTCAGTAATGTGTTAAATATAGATAATTTAAAGTGTTTCCAAATATCCTTCAAAGGATGGATGATTCACCACAGGAGAATGTGTACACTAATAGAACACATTTTTAGGATTAGAGCATGTTTTGTGTGCAGATATGATCCTGACATCTCCCACAAAAAGACACCAGACTACAGATGCCAGACAGATATTAGTTTAGTTTCAGTCCTACATTAGTCATCCTGGTTTTTGGGGGGCTCACAAGGCCACATGAGCCAAATACAAACCCCAACACACGGAGATCAGCATTCTGAGTGAAATCAGAGATAGAGTTGGATACAGATTACTCACATTAAGCGAGCAATTTTGCAATTTTCTGCCAGCGTGAAGTCTGCAAACAGAAACTGCTCATATAACCAGATTAGAGTGATTTGAAAAGGGTAGGAAGAATGGTGTTTGTGGTTTGATTAAAGAGTAAAGGCTGAGTGCAGGTGTCCACATATCGTCTCTCTACTATGCAGGAGATACTCAAACACACACACACTTCAACTTGTCTGTGGTGAGATGAAGAGATATGGATGGTGCAACTCCTCCACACGGGAATGTTTACATCTGATCTGAAGCCAGCAGGTCTATCTGATTTAAGCCCCTACAGTGGCATGTAGCGGCAGAGCGATTCCCCTGAGTGCACAGAAAATCTCTCCCTCAACAAAAGAAGTGTGAGGTTCACACAAAACACACCAAGACTCGGTGGTTACAAATCATTAGGCTGTCCAGGAGATGGATTATGACAGTAGTTTTTATGAATTACGTCCGTGGTGCATTCGTTTGAGTGTGTTTGTTTGTGTTTATGTTTTGAGCAGACTAGATGAGCATCCAGGCTTAGCTGTCCTCATTCCTTTATCCCCAAAATCTCCTCTACTCCTCTCTCCCCCATCTCTACTCGTCTTTTAGTCTCATCTTCCAACCTGACTTATTTACCCCAAATCCTCGCCTTAGCTTCTTAAATATAAGCCTTGGCTGCCACCACACTGCTGCTGCTCGTCCTGTATTTGCTTGTTGAAATCGCCACAATAAGAACACGCTGGTTTGCCTGTTAAAGAAAAACAAAACACCTGAAGGGCAGAAGAAATATAAGTCACAACCAATGTCCAAGAAAGAAAGGAGAGGAGACTTTTTAGACAACGTGTCCACTGGAGTTGAAAAAGAGCATTACAGAGGCCACAAGGGTAAAAAAGATTTGCTGCTAAAACGAATTACTTTGCACTAGTGATATTAAATAGCGTGCAAATACTGTGTATGCGCTTAAGCTTGTGCATAAAAGTGCACAACTCAAGTCAAACGTACAAAGAAGTAAGCTGAGCAGAAACATTCTGACCAGGCAACACTGCTATTTTGTTTTTATACACTAAAGGTATTTTGGGTTATGTGTGTATCCATGTGTGTGTGTGTGTGTGTGTGTGTGTGTGTGTGTGTGTGTGTGTGTGTGTGTGTGTGTGTGTGTGTGTGTGTGTTTGTGAGAGAGAAAGAGACTGTGTTTGTGCGTGGGTGCAGAGCCTCAGTGATCAGGTCTAAAGCTGTGTGTAGGAGATAAAGGATGTCATTAGTGAATTCTGCCTCTTAAGACCCCATAATACCTAGGATGGGACCCTGGCCAGAGGTTGGGCTGTGTGTGCGTGTGTGCGCGTGTGTGTGTGTGTGTGTGTGTGTGTGTGTGTGTGTGTGTGTGTGTGTGTGTGTGTGTGTGTGTGTGTGTGTGTGTGTGTGTGTGTGTGTGTGGCATTGTAATCCCATTCCTCTGCCAATGAGAGCACCCAAAACTGTTCACATCAGTAGTTGTTGCTGTAACTTAAACTAAGTTCAGCAACTTTTTAAAGTCAACACTGCTACAAGCTTCATCTAGAATAAATTTGATGAATGACCCTTTATCGCTGGACCACTAGAAAAGCTGCTGGGCTGATATAATATTTGACCCTCCTGTGGTAATATCATACAAGCTACAGTTAAAAGCTTCCAGATTCCCATCTCTGACAGCTCAGAGGAACAGTGGGGAGAATAATGGAGATAGTAAAAGGATTGGGAATGAGGAGAGTTATAGGCTCGTAATGTATTGGAAGACTTTTCTATCAGTGTTTGGTGGGCTTATCAGAGTTCTAAATCAATATAAATGCTTATAGATGCATTGATCTGCATTAGCAAAAAGAATAAGAAGATAATACTACTCTCTGACAGCAGTTGTGATGGGAATGTGAAAGTCAATTAGCTCCATGGTGTGATACCAAGTGGCAACATCCGGTATTAAAATATGAAGCCTTGCAGAAGTGTTAAAAACTGCAGCTTATCAAGTGTCCACTTGAGGCTGGCTGCAGAAACACCGGAAACCACATACACACCCATTCAAAAAAGCCAATCTTTGCAGCAATAATAAACATGTTCACAGCCTGGTTCAAAAAACAGCTTAGGTCTGAAAAGCTAATCTCTCTATCGGCACCATAGACTGTATAAATAATGGACGTAGTATCGGTGACGTCACCCGTTTGATCCTGAAGCGCCGTTTTGAAGCCAACTATCAGCGGGTGCCATATTGGAAATTCTGAACTCAACATAAGTTCTGTCGAGTTCGTGTGAGGTAAAAAGGCGGGCTTTGAGCCTCCTAGCCAACAGCTACAGTGTTCTCGCCTGCCAGTCAAATCAGTCATGTCCTTAAATGGGCAAAACAGGTAATCTTAATATCTTCTGAACTGTCAGGTTAGAAAAAAATTCACCCCAGTACAGTGTGTGCCGATAGAGAAATTAGCTCTTCAGACCTAAACCAGTTTAGTAAACTGTAAACATGTTTATTTCTGCTGTGAAGATCAGCTTTTTTGAATTGGTGTGTATGTGTTTTCGAGTGTTTCTGCAGCCAGCCTCAAGGGGACGCTCCATGAACTGCATTTTATAACATTGTTTTTATAGCATTTTCCCCTTTAATGGACAGGACAGTGTGAGAGAGACAGGAAATGTGGGGAGTAGAGAGCGGGGGAAGACATGTGGTAAATGGTTGAGGCTGGAATCGAGCCTGCGACCTCTGCGATGAGGGCTATAGCCTCTGAATATGAGGCGCTAGGCCAACGACGCCCCATAACTAGTTATTTTTGAAGATATTGAACTAATTAGACGGAGTCCTGAGGAAATACTACATTCAAATTCATGCTAGTTTTCTGTGACTACCAACCCTAGCTTTAAATGTACGAGTTTTGCCCAAATAAGGGCATGGTTTACTTGATTGACGGGCGGGGACCCTGTAGCTGTTGGTGAAAAGGCTAAAGGCCCGCCTCTGTACCTCACACTAGCTTGACAGAAGTTTGGTTGAGTTAAGAATTTTCAATATGGCACCCGCCGACGATCGGCTTCCGAAACAGATGGGTTGCATCATGGATACTCTGTCCATTTATTATACAGTCTACGGGTAATATGTTGATATACAATGACCTTTAAAAGCAAACACAAAACACTATACTGCCAATTAGCCTTCCAATAAAACCATCCATAACTTAAAATACCATAAAGTTTTGTAACTAATGAACTCAGCTAAATGCATGTGCAAATGTAACACACACTGAAAGACATGCACACTAGTAATACACTGAGTTTTTGCAGCTACAGCTGTAGACAAACAAATCCACTAATCACACACATACTCGCCAAGTGAAATATGCAGGAGTCCTTAGTGAGCTCTAGATCCGGATAAACAAATTAAAATAACTGCAGGTCTGAGAGTAAATACAACACTTTGCTAATTACCTGTTCTCTGTTTGTCTTCAGTATTGTCCTTAATGATATAAGAAACACACATTTAATCAAACATATTCTCAAAAGTCAACAGAACTAAGAAAAGGAGAAAAGTCTAACTCTGAAAGTATGAGAAGTAGGTTAAAGTAAAAGCAATGAGGTCAGGAGACGTATAAATGCATATAGTATAACCCTCCATGATATAAATACAGAGACCATGAAAAGTAGAGCAGAGAGCGTTGTTCAACCTTTTACAGGAAAGTTTGATGTACACCTGACTTCTTTCAGAGGCTTTTTTGTTCTCCGAGGTCTATGGAATGAAAACAGGCTGAACACAATTCAATTCAGCACCTGTCACAAACAACACACACACACACACACACACGGAGACACATACATGCTTGCACACTTCACACATTCCATCCTGCACAAATTCCAGAAATGGATCCCAATCATGAATCCCTCCGCTGATTTGATTCGGAGAAAAAGCAATTTATTAAGTTGCCTCTAAGGAGCTGGACTCAAACTAAACTGCTTCACTGGCCTACTTAGAATCACACACACACAAACACACACACAAAGGAGGAGAGGGACTTCCTTATTTTTTACCGATACACTCATTCACACTTTCATACAAACACAGACTCCAATAATGCTTAAAGTGCTCCCAGAGGAGGCTGATTGGTAATCTCCTGAATAAAGCAACTAATGGAACCTGCAGCCTGTTATAATTTGATGTGATCCAAACTGACACTAACAACCAATTCCCATCCCTACACACACACACCAGCTGGATCCAATGGCGGCTCGACTAAGATACCTTCCAGGGGAGGGAGATCAGAAACTTTCTTTTGACCTCTCCATCCCTCACAGGCACAAGGTGGAGTTGGAAATTAGCCCGGACCTAATGAAGGCAAGGTGTGTGTCTCTGCTATGCAGCAATATGTTGAATTAAGGGATTAAATTTAAAGCTGGAGAGGAGCTGTGTGAGTGTGTGTGTGTCTGCACACACACATTCCAGGAGCAAAGAGTGAGAAGGAAACCAAATTGCAAAAAAGGCAGCCGAGCAGAGACAAAAACCCCAAAACTGGTCTAAACCTACAATATCATCCAGAAACGCTGCAATCCTGCGCAGCATATCAACTTGTTCACACACTCTGATTCACACATAAATAACACAGACATGCATGTTTCATAAACACTCCTCAGGAGAAGAACTGATACCATGCTGCATTCATTTGTTTGGTCATGCAACAAGCACAAACCCTGTAGCAAATAACATCTTACACACATGACTTAACAAAATTATGCTCATGCACAAATGCATTCATGCATTAATACTTAACATCAATATCTACACACACACACGCGCACACACACACACACACACACACACACTAACACACAAACACAGTGCCTCATTTCATTCTGCTAATACAGTCTCAGTATTTACTACCTGCTTGATAAACCATGTTCCTGCCTAATTAGATTAAACAAGAATGTGTGAGTTGTTTTGTGTGCCCATGTGTGTGTTTGTGTGTGTCTGTGTCTGTGTCTGTGTGTGTGTGTGTGCGTGTGTGTGTGTGTGTGTGTGTGTGTGTGTGTGTGTGTGTGTGTGTGTGTGTGTGTGCCTGTTTACATGTGTGGAACAACAGGTGAGGCAAGTAGACAGCCTACACAGCACCAAAAAGAGGGGGACGGACAGCAAGAGGAAGAAGAGGAAAAAAGAGACTAGACCTTCATTCTCTATTCAGGGAGGTGTAGATCGTTAGCTAAATAAATTAGAGCCTCCAGGCTGTGGATATCACACTGCCATATGTCAGAGAGAGAGAGGGAGAGGATGAGGTGGAGGAGGAAGAGAGGGAGAAGACTGGTGGAGAGGAAGAGGAAAAAAAATCTGTTTGCAGCAGTAAGTGTGAATAAATACATACGAATGGCAACAGAAACAGATGTGGCCTCAGCTTAGTGAAAAATGTTGGGATGGAGGCGAAGGAAAAGAAGGGGTGACATGAGGAGAGGACAGGAGCTAATCCAGTTGAGTTGAACTGAGACCAGAGTTAAGCACATATAAGCTTGTACTCTGCCCTGGGCCTCCACAGCACACATAAGCACACACAGATAGAGAGCGTGAGAGAGATTAATAAATCGGTATAAAGTATTGGGATTAGTGTAAGGGAGAGAAAGTGATGGTTGGGGCGTTGGATGACCTTGTCATTGACTTGGATAAGTAGACTACAAACCCTGCTATTAGACCTACAGGACCCCTAAGCCCTTAACAGCCAACTGCTGCCAGACTGCTGTCACAAACTTCACAAAGCCTCTCTACCACTTAATCTATAACGGCGGATGCTTCATTAATTTCAGAGGTCAGACTGCCCTCATTGTTGGAGTGGATGCAGTGTTTTCATTTTCAGATGTTTACCAGGTGATAATAAAATATAATTCACTTTATGAAAATAATAACTTATTGGTCTTTTGAGCTCTGCAGCACACCGAGCTTCTACATCATCCTCCATGTGGGTTTAATTGTAAGACCTGACATCCTCCTGTGTTTGTGTGAGGTGAGAACATAAGAGCACACATTTGGTTATAAAATCCTAGCGTACTACAGAACATCACTCCTCTTTTGCTGCTGACAGCGTTGCCAACCGTGGAAACAAAAGCAGGGGACCGCAGTACAGGTGGTTGTTCCACTGTGTGTGGCTCAGGAGTGGGTGAGTGGGTTAGCAAATTTCACTGGCATTCACTGAAGCAGCAAAGAGGGTCACGGCAGCCAACAGAGTGCGTTAATGCTGCCCTTCCTCACACTGCCTCGTCATCACATGACAACAATATAACTGGTAGACAAACTATGAAATGAAAACTTTTTCTTAATCATAATATCATTGAAGCTGGGGTTGGTAGTCAGATTGAGATACACTTTTTGTTACACTTGTTAAAATTATCTTTCTGTCCAGATGGCAATCAATACATAATGTGTTCTTATAAAAGAGCAGGGAAAAAGCCGCCATCTACAGCCAGAATAAACCTGGGAAAACACCAACCAATCCCAGCCATCAGGAGCCAAATTATGAAACCAATCAAATCCTGTCCTGCTGTTCTGCCCGCCTCCTGCGCGTACATTTCATGTTTGTTTGTGTTTTAAACTTTCACTACCATGTTTTGGTGTTTTCTTACCACTCAGTGACACATAAGTTGACGTAGTGCAAAACACAAACGATGTGCTAAGGACCGGTTTTGAATCAGTCACGATCATATGGTCGCGAATCAGCGGCGCTCGTGCATGTGAGCGGGGGCGTCGTTTTGGAGGAGCTCCAAGGGGAGGGGTTAGACAGAGTCCGGAGGAAATGCTATATTCTACCATCCCTAGCTTTAACTTTAAAAAGAAAGAGTGAGGCAAACTGTATAACACAGTGAGGGAGTAAGCACTGATGTATACTTCCCAGCCACAGCACTTAATCTGAGGGGAGTAGCGCTGATGTTAGCAGCTAAAGCTATTTTAAAAGCACATTGGCCCTGAACAATTTACCATCAGCACTTAGAGTAAGGCAAGTAACACTAATGTTAGAGGCTCCAGCTACTTTAAGCACATTAACCCTGAAATCAGCTGGGCTGGAGGCATCATTTTAGACCATAAACTGCTGTATTATCATGAAATGCCCTCATATGATCTCGCTGGAAATACCAGATCAAGACCAGTGATACAGACCCCTGACACAAGCTCAACAAAAGCCAGCTGTGAACACCTTTTAATATCTTTGGTTTGATTTACAACCTCAGGAAATGTGATTGCTCTGTTTTAACATTTAATGTTCCAACTTTCATTCAAAAGGAAGAACAATAGATCGCACCAAATGTGATGAAATGACAGCAGACTCAACCTGACATTGATATAATGATCCAATTGTGAAATCATGGATTTGGATGAAATAATCAAATTCAGGTAAATCTGCACCCCAACTGGAAACATGAAGGTTTTCACAGGACTCTTTCTAAGAAATGATTTACATTCATTCACACACAGCTCTTCTTAAGAAGTTTAGTGCAGCTCCACCCTCTACCTTTCATACCTTGACTCCCCTTATTTTGATTCTGTGTCTGCATTAAACACAAGGACATTGCTTTCAGGCCGACACGCAAACACAAGCACTCCCAGATACACACACACATAGCAGCGCAGCATCTAGAGGGGATTAAAGGGCTTGCAGATTGATTAGACATACCTGGACCTGGGAGAGGAAGGGGGGGGATCGACAGGAGGAAGAAACGGTGGTTGATGCAGTGGGAGTGTGTTGGGTGTCTAAAAGCATGTTGGGAGAAGAGAGAACTGAAGAATAGGTGGAGGAAAAAGGCGTCTAGGTTGGGAATAGGGGCAGGAGAAAATATCACACGGACAGAACCAGGGTGTAAATGTCTCAGAACATGACCGCTAGGATGGAGAGAGAGGTGGAGGAGTGCTGTCTGCACACACTACCAGAGAGGTTTTAACGCTCCTGTTTGTGGCCAAGGTGTGAAGGCACGCACTCTTACACATATTCCCCTATCCCCATATATAACCGCACGAAACCTCAGAGAATACCTTTTTCCACAACAATCAAGATTCTACCTCCGACCATACGCACATGAAAGAGCAGAAAAGAGCCCCGAGTCAATGACGCATATCTGGGTCTATTTATAAAAGACCTGCAGCCTACACGGGATCTCAACACAAAGAAGCATTCCCCCTTTGCTCTTAGATCTCTTGACTTCTCTACCACCCTCTCATTTCTCCATGAAGGAAAAACTTTCTTTGAATAACCTCCCCTCTCTCCTTCTTCTTTGCATAAAACATGTTGTGGATTAACAACCCTAACTTTAACAAAGTTGGGATGCTGTTTATCATGTTGATAAGAACAGATTTTGATGGTTTGCAAACCATTTAAACGCAATATTTAATACTAAATGGTGCAAAGATATCATAGAAAATGCAGAAACTGAAAAATGATAAGTTTCTATGACAAAAATGCTCATTTCAGTTTTGATGCAAGGAATACACATCAAAAAAGTGAAGAGTGAAAATGTTGTGTAATGCTTAAAAAAAGCACCTGGATAGGAGCGCTGTTGGCCTAGCTGTCTTACAGGGGTCTTCCACCAGATCCGTGTCCAGTCTGTATCCGATCTGCTGTGAAAACCATTATTGAACACAGCTCATCACTGCATCAAATGCAGATTAAGACTGTACCCTGCAAAGAGGAAACCATGTATAAACTTGATCCACGAACGACTTCTCTGAGCCTGAGTTCATTGAAGACGGACTGAGAGGAAGTGGAACACTGTCCTGTGGTCTGATGAATCGAGATTTGACATTCCTTTTGGAAATCATGGACAGACACATCCTAAAGAGGAGAGATATGCCTTGCATGCTGTCAGCACCAAGTTCAAAAGCCAGCATGTGTGACGGTATTTTCAAATAAGGTTTGAATGTTTTATGAAGCATCAAATTCAGTTTTTATCAACATTTTACAGAGTCCCAACTTTTTGGAATTGGGCTTGTACATCTCCTCATAAAACTAGAGTGAGAATGCTGAAAATTCAAAAACCGCAACATGCAGAGATTTAATTTAAGTGTTGCAATAACTCATAACACTTTAATATGCAGTTTCATTTCATGCCTCTTTCCAGCTAATTTTGGGAGGTAAAAATCTCCAAAAATGATTGCTTTCCAATTAAGGAATGACTTGCCTAGAATTAAAAGGAAAGAAAAGTTCTTCAGGTTTCATTTCTTTATCAATCAAAAAGTTGTATTTGACATTTTCGCCTGTTTTCTACTTTTCCTTTTCTTCACGTTTTCCTACGAGTCTTGTTTGAAGAGAGCAGAAATTAGCCATAGTTTCCCTTGACTTGATGTATTAAAACAAAGACTGTGACAACCCACAGACACAGCCAGCCAGCTGTATTATATTAGAGTTAGACTGTAAAACATACATGTAAATTAATTCACAAGGAGTTTGTTTATTCATGGATTCTCAAACTGTGAGCAGCTGGTAAACAGTGTTCAGTCACAGAGAGCAGATGTACTCTCAAGACGAGCATTAACATTTATTCACTGGAGGCACAGTCACCCATTCACACACACTTACATGCTACTGTGACCCAATTTGCTTATGCAGATCTATGGATGGTTGGCTACAAGGCCTCCCTATTTACTCCTTCGTGTTTTTACCTCTTTATCACGGAGAGGGAAATGATGGCTAATGTACTTAAAATCTGATCACAATTATATAAACACTGCTGCTAATCTCTCAGTCCCTCTCAATCTCTCTCTCTTTCGGCCTTTCTCCAGGATGATCAGCGATTTATGTCTTTAAAAGGAAGTATAAAACCAAAAGCAGCGGGTGAAACGAACTGTGAGATTAAACTAACCCTCCTCCGCCACTTTCTCTCTCTCCCCCTGAGCTCTCTCTCCCCTCCTCTCTAAATTATCTGAGAGCTGTAATTAAAAAGTGCACTTTAGTACTTGCATGGTGCTAACAAGCAGACCAAAACACACACACACACACACACACACAAACACACACACACACACACATACTAAATGAGAGATAGCTGAAGCTCGACTAATCATCTGAGTCTAGGTTGGAAGAGTGGTTGGAAGAAAAAAAACTTCTCAAGTTTGTGTATTAAAGTAAAGTTGCTGTTATTCACTGTCATGCCTAAGTTGTATCTTACACCAAAATCATGTCAACGTTTAACATCTGACGAACATCAGAATAATCAAGATGGAAGTGGTACGTCATTTCCGGTTACAAAAAAAAAGTACATCTTGCCAAACTTTTTTTATGCACCCAGATAATGATCCTCTTGAATATCATCATCAGATAATTACCTTGTAGTGAACAGGAAACAGTCTTTTGATATACAACGTGGCTAAAAGCATAAAAAGATTAATTCATGCTGGCAAGCGACCTAGATTCAGTGCCATCCTCCTTACTATCACTAATAAGCAGTAGTTACAGCTACAGCTGGGCGATATTGAAAATGATGTTATCACGATAAAATATTTCATATCAGTCGATATTGATAATTATCACAGTAACTATCAAATCATTATTTCATTTAAATTTAAAGGCAGAAGTTTGCTCCTGAGTGAAAGTTGAAGTAACCAGACAGTTTGTTAGCTTGTATCTGGATTTAGTTTTCAGATCAGATTCTTGAATCCATCATTTCTGACGGTGCTAACAGAAAGCAGGTCTTTAGTGTAAGATGAGATTTTTGTGAAGTCTTGTTTTTTAGATTGTTTTTTTTCTCAGGTTGAGGTAATTTGAATAATTTGAATTAAATTTACAGCAAAGATATATCCAATTGTATTCTTTGTATCAGTTAATTTGAGTGTTACTGTTTCCCACAGTGCAGTGAATGCATCATGGTTAATCAGTGTTCAGTTGTCCTACGGTCGCGACGGACATTCAACGTGTTAGAAATACACAGCAGAAGTTGTCTTTGTGCTCTTTCTTTACCCACATCCTGAAAGTATATTTAATGAAGTGTATAAAGTTAATAGTTAACGCAGAGTCGACACAGTGTCAGACTAACGACTCTGCTTTGAGCTGTTAAGTTTTGAGTCTTCTTCAGCGTCGCTGTCGCTGTGTTTATATTCCGCTCCGAACATCTTTATGATAAGATATCCTTTATTTGTCCCACAATGGGGAAATTTAATTTAAGCCCCGCCTACCTCTTAGCCTGCGACATGATTGGCTGTTCAATGCCGTCTTCTTCCTCTGTCTAATCTTGGTTGGCAACTAGCGTTTAAGGCACATTAGCGCCCCCTTTCCAGTGGTTGGGGGTGTAATTACAGGTTTAAATATATCAAGTTTTTATTGAACATTTGTTGTTTATTTTGAGAAAAATTATAACACGATAATTGTTGTTATTGAATTATCGCCCTGCCCTACCTTGTAGTAAACAGAAAAAAATATTTCAATATACCATATGGCTAAAAACAAAGAAATACTCAATCATGCTGGCAACCTAATTAGATGCAGCATCATCCTCCTTACTATAACTGATAAGTAGTGGTTACACCAATGCCATGCTAATCCACGCAAACATATGGCCTCGCATTGTATCTCTCTATAGTAAGCTACAATTTGTAATTCATGCTTGAAAGTGCCAATCTCATCATTACTAACAAGGAAGAATGATTGCTCCCTCAATCAGAGGCATTTTTTACAGGACAGAAAGTACATCCTACCAGTGGAGCCACATGAAAACTCCTTTTGGTCAGCACCGTCATTCAACCCGCCTCATATTGGTTAACCAATGCTTCAAGCCCACACTGTGCAGCCTCCTTTGAAAGTTTTAGAATGCCTTTGCTTCACTGGCTTGATAGATACCAGACAATCCAATCCCAGGTCCAATTATGAGCATCAAGAAGGACCAGTGCGTTCTTCTGATGTGCTCATCAACTTGGTGAAAAAAATAAATGTTAAACTGCGTAGCAAAAAATCCCGAATTATTTTCTTCTGCTTTTCTCCGTCTGCAGCACTTCAAAATGTACTGCTGTCTTCACAAAGACATCTTTTCACCTCAGGCTGGCTCGGCTCAACAAAAGACTTGAGTAACTTGAATTCAAATCAATAATTTGGGAGAATAAGGGGCTTTTAGCAAGTACTCCCTGCTGATGCTGGGTGCATGTTTGGTGTTTCTGGGCTGCAGCTGAGTGGGCAAAGGGGAGGGTTCATGAGAGTGACTTTGGTTCTCTGAAGAAAAGTTTCTTCTCTGTCTTTACATCATCTCTCTCTACTTAATTTTGGTAACATTTCAATTCTAGTTTGTAAAATGTTACTTCAAGACATTTCTGTGCTCGTCAATAACAGTGGGTGGGTAATGCAAACACAGCTGCTGCAACAAACAATCATTTGACAACAGCCAAATACAAAAGTGTAGCTTAGGAAGCAGTTATTGTTGTATTCAGGATCAATTATAAGTCTAGCAACACTGTGATAGAAAAATGACGCTGCTAAACGTGTTTGTTTTTTGACATTGTTTGTAACCTGGATGAATTACTGAAGCTCTAGCGTAAGTTCAGACAGGAAGACTATACGCTGCATGCTATTTCACTTCATCCATTGTGCTCACTCCTCTACACATGCTCACTCACACGTGGTCATCAGCTGTTCTCATCAACTTGAAATGCTTATCCAATGCAGTGCAACACACCCAATCATTTTGCTGCTGCCCATATTAAATATGGCTCTCTCTTCCTTCAGTTCATTCATTCATTTGATGTATGTGACCCGCCAACTCCCCATCACCACCCAGCTTTGGCAACTCATCAACCATAGATGACATCAACTGCAATATCGCCGTCTCTGCCCAGTCTTTGGAGTCTTTCAGCATCATCAGCCTTAGACGTCTTCTACCGACTCATCTACACCACCAATACTTCTCAGTTTTGATCAGCTCCTTCATGTCATCAACCTCAGACGTCTTCATCTGCATCACCTCCGCTACCATTGTCTGAACTCCATGGGGGGATAGGTTTTGCTGCAGGCACCCTTTGATCACCCTATCTCCCTGTAGAGTTCAATCACCAAAGAAACTCTGACAATAAATCATGAATGTATTTTGGCATCTAATGCAGCCTCATAAATTCAATTTCACCCAAGCTTTATAAAATAAATATCATCTTTACTTCACTAACTTGTCTCTCCTGATTGAACTGGAAACTGGACCATAAGTTCTCCCTTGCTTGTGAAACAACAGGCAACAATGGCACCACACGGTATGCAGAGGATAGAATAAAAGCTTATTGGGAATGTGAAGCTGCTAACATCTGAATTCATATGTTTGCTTCAAAAGCAACATTTGTACTTCAGCACTAAATTGCTGAAGTTTAACACCAATCAAATGCAAAGACTGCAGATTCGACAAAAAAACATGATTCCTGTGAAGAGCAGAATACAGTGTACGTATATGACAGAGCATGCATTGTAATTATCCTTGAAGTGTATGAAACCATCATTTCATTTGGTATTGTTACAACTCAGATTCCTCAGTAACAATGAATTCTTAAGAGCACCTGGGCGGCTTCTTTGTACAAATATAATAAGGACAAGGTCACAATACGTTCCACACTGCATAGGCTGCAGTTATACTTCACATCTATATTTCAATTAAGTAACATTGAAGAGAGAGCTACTAAGGCTTCAGGTTCAAGCGTTTCATTCTGGTTATACTATATAACACATTAGTTGTAGTTGAGTAGCAGAATTTAAGAGCCACAGTCAACAAATTTCTCTCCACAGACATCTTATATCTGTCATCACTCCTGCTACTGTGGGTTTACAGTTTTGATAGCCTCCCTGTTTACAGCTGACTTCTTCTTTCGCGCTTGTGTGTGTGTGTGTGTGTGTGTGTGTGTGTGTGTGTGTGTGTGTGTGTGTGTGACTTCTGTGTGTGTGTGTGTGTGTGTGTGTGTGTGTGTGTGTGTGTGTGTGTGTGTGTGTGTGTGTGTGTGTGTGTGTGTGTGTGTGTGTGACTTCTGTGTGTGCTTGTGTTCTATCTGTGAGGGGAAAAATGCACTAATACATGCAGCATGTGTCTACACCCACATATGCCAAAACTCTTACACCAGAGAGCATTACAGATTCAAGACCTCCATACCTCACAGGCACAATACCCCCTTGCTCTCTCTCTGTCTCTCACACACACACACACATACACACACACACACACAAACAAATGAAGATAAAAAACAAACTCCCACATCAAATTATTGGCAATAAGCGTGCTGACTGCTGAAAAAAAAAACAACCCCTCAAACACAGCACTTTAGTAAAAGTGCACACAAAATGGCATTGTGGCATCATGGTGGGACCAGTGAGATGCCATCCCTCTGACCTAGTGGAACCTGTGATTGCAGCCCCATGTGCCAGGCTCTCAGGCAGCTTGTGATTGGCTGATTGAAGCCGACTAATGAATGACTGCGTGAAGAAGCTGGAGACTTATTCTGCTCTGATTAATGTGTTTTCCTCAATGCCAATTAAACACTGATTACACAAATTAACAACTCCAGGCCACCGTAATCACTAAGTGCTCACACAGTGACTGGCGTTGATGGAATGGGCTACAAACATAGGCGTACACGCACACACACACTCTGAAACACACACACACACACCCACACAGCTGTAAGGAACCACACCCCATTTGTCCTTTCTATCCTTGCCCAAAGCTCTGTCAAATGCTGCCAGGCCTGGCAGTTGTTATAACCTAATGCTTTTAGCTCCATGTCCTGCAAGATAGAGTTACCGACCACATTCACCAAACACCCTATACTCTGACTCCCTCGCTCCCTCGCTCTCTCTCTCCCTCGCAGCGCACACACAAGAAAAAAGCCGTCACCCAGAACCATTGGAGATACATCAGGCCACAGACAGACAGCTGGTGCCAAAGGCTGCAGTTAGTGGATCCCCCCTCTGGGATGGGTTACCAACTCCCTCCCCTTGTATGGAGCCGGAGGCAGAGAGGGACAACGAGCAGTGAGATTAAAGGAGAGGAAATAGGAACAGGTGAAAGGGGAAAGTAGGGAGAGAGGAAGGTGACGGACAGAGCAAGAAGAGAGGAGTGGGAGAAGTGAAAAAGGAAAGTTCCTGTAGACTGACTGCAATGTGACACCACAGAGGCAGAGGAAAATGACAGCATGGAAAGACACAGGCAGCCCAAGACCAGCGAGAGAGCATTAGAAGTAACAGGAGAGAGAGAGAGAAGGAGAGGAGGAGGAGGAGGAGGAGGAGGAGGAGGAGGAGGAGGAGGGAGGAGGGAGGAGGAAGAATGGCAGGGAATTTTAAAAAATCCTTGAAATTCAAGGTTTGGATGCTGCGATGCTCTGAGCCTCTCTCTCCGTCTCTTGCTCTCTTTCGATGCTTGTCACCACATTTCTGTCGGTGTGTGTTCTGTCTGAAAAAATGAAAATTAATCTGTTTTATTGTGTTTCAGTGAGAACAAAAACACCCTGACCATGTAAAGGTAATTGTTGGACTCCCTCAAAAATGAGATGATTCATCACAAAAGGCTATCCATTAATAATACAACTAAACATGTGTCTTCCTTTATGGTCGGCATTTAGACTCGCTATCGTTTTGCATGTCGTGTGTGTGTTTCTGTACGCTGTGCAGTTTACTGATTCAGCAGAATTGTTTAGCAGAAAATTGAAAAACTGAGGAGTGAAGTGTTTTGTTCCATCCAAATGGATCCATACAGTCGTATTAAGCTTATAGGTGCCTGGGCAAAGCTGTATACACATTTTTCATGTGTGTGTTTATCTTTGTATAGCTCCATCTGAAAGGCTTGAATGGACACCGCTCTGCATGCTCACAATCGTTTTATGCTTCCATATAAATGCAATATAGATACAAATAGGGCTGGGCGATAATTCGATAATGATATTTATCATGATATAATTTTTCTCAATATAAAAATTGTTATGGCAACACAACCCCAGGGATTCACGTCATGTCTGGGGCTTCCGAGGCTTGGATGCCCGTGCATATGTTTGACTTCCAGCTAGAGGAAAATGGTAAAAGTGGGCTTACCCTCCCGGTGACCCTCCTCCGGCTTCGACCCGGTCGGCTTCAGACAGCCCTGACTGTGGTCCGTCGGCGTCACTCCATGACTCCGACACCAGTTCATTTATAAATAGACGTGGACAAAAACTCAAACAAAAACGGATAAGGGGGGTCTTCGGCGACAATCTTCTCTTCTCACACAACTCTCAAATTGGCTGATGCCCTCTCTCACCGGTTCTGAGTCTCTAATCAACCCCTAACTTCCTTATTTCCACTGGTGTTGACTAGGCCAGTAGACCACCCCCTAGCCTGACAGCCATAGCGATCAGCCAATAGGGAGACAGTGTGTTGTGACAATATAACAAATGTTCGATAACAATTTGATATATTTAAGCCTGTATTAAAAACCCCCCAACCACTGGAAAGAGGGGGTGCTAATGTGCACTGTTGGAAACAATATCACTCTGCCCTTAACCCTTAGTAACCTTAAAGGGGAGTGCACTACTCAAAACAATACTCTATAATACAGGGTACACAATTTGATATATCTGTGTTGTAAATTTAAAGCAAAGTATGCAAATAATCTGGGAAAAAAAAGAAATTACAAACTAAATCTTCACAAAAATCTCTTAGCACCGTCAAAAATGAGGGACTCAATAAGTTAATCAGAGAACTAAATCCAAATACAAGCTAACAAACCGTCTTCAACTTTCACTCAGGGGCAAAAATCTAGGTTTAATTTTAAATGAAAAATTACTTATTACCGTGATAATTATCGATATCGACTGATACGAAAAAATGTGATTGTGATAACATATTTTCAATATCGCCCAGCTCTAGATACAAACCATACGTTGACCTCTTTCATGCAGTTTTGTTCTTTTAACTACATGCATATAAACAAAACACACTCCATCTCCCCTGCTCTATTCATTTGTCATAACACAGGTGTGAGTCTATTGCCTGCTGTGCTTGTGTGATTGTGTGTTTGTGAGAGAGAGAAAGGGCCACCTGTAGTATTATGCAAGCCTAATACATCCATATTACAAGCTAATTAGATTTAGCCTAGCAAAGAACAGGAAGACCACCAAGAGAGGGAAGAGAGTGAGACAGAAATCGACAGAGAGAGGGGTGGTGAAATTCTTTCAGCAGCGATTGTGTCAACGTGTTGAAAGCAGGTAGTTTAATAGCTTATTCACAAACATCAGCTCACGCACACACTACAATTATCAGCACACCTGATGCACAGATACACAAGCTACAAACACACACACATATTAATGAAGAAGTGACAGCCTAATAAGCCATTCTGTCAGATAGAGTGACTGTGAAAGCACATAATCATGTAGATTTTGTCAAGAACTATACAACCTGCAAATTCTGATCACAAACACAAACACAGACTCGTGCAAACACACACACAAAAGCCGTTGAAGGTGTGTTTGCCTGGAACGAGGAGCTGTTTAGAAACAATGGTTGAAGTAATCAGCAAATTTGCCAAGAGACGTGGACCGACATTTAGCGCCGTGGATTATTGGAGCAAAACCCTTGCACACCACCTTTTCGAACACGTAATGATATTATTACAAAGAGCTATTATAGATTAGAGTTAGAATACTACTGTTACAGCAGCCGCATGATAATAGGTGCTTTCACTCTGCAAGCCAGACATTGTTTTGCCATTTAGCATACATTTGTACAAACTGGATCTCCAAAACTGCACCAGGTGAGTCAATGATGGCAGCACAGGGATCATGACTTTACCTCAAAGAAGATATCGGAGGGCGGGAGGACTGTGGGACAAGTTATGAAGTCCTGCTGAGATCCACTGAATATTTTCATTGACATCTGAAGTGCTGAGGGGAAAATGTACTAGCACTATGACCGTATCAATCACAGGCTATCCTGGGGGAATATCAATGGCAATAGCTAGTCTATCTTTCCTGTTTTTGTGAGCATTGAATAAATGTGTAACTGTGTGACTGGTACAGTTTGTGCTGCAGCTCTGCTTTTCACTCACATCACCAAATCTAAAGTACACACTCATGTGGACTTTCCCACTTTGTTTATCTTTGTGAAAATCAAATGTTGAACAATAAATTAATAAACCTGAGCAGTAACCTGACTTACAAAGATCTTAATGGTCAGGCAACTTCGCATCTTAAAGAGATCATAGTGCCCTATTACCCCTCTAGAACACTACGCTCCCAACATGCAGGCCTGCTTGTCATACCTAAAGTCTCTAAAAGTAGTACGAGAGGTAGAGCCTTCAGCTATCAGGCCCCTCTTCTTTGGAATCATCTACCAGTCAGGATCAGGGAGGCAGACACCATCTCTACTTTTAAGAGTAGGCTTAAAACTTTCCTTTTTGATAAAGCTTATAGTAAGAGCTGGCTCTGGCTTTGACCAGCTCTTAGTTCTGCTGCTATAGGCCAAGACTGTCGGGGGAACTGGTGCACTGACACACTGGGATCCTATCTTACCCCCCCATCATCATTTACTTTAACTCTCTCCGTTCCATTCAAAGTTACAAACCCATAGACCTTTTTGGGGTCCCTGAGCTCCCTTGTCTTGTAGGTTCCTCTGAGCTGCCGTAGACATCCTCCTGCTACTACCATTCGTCTCATTACGATCATCGCTCTCTCTTACTCTCCTCTATCCCTCTTTTCAACCCCAACTCGGTAGAGGCAGATGGCTGTCTAACATGAGTCTGGTTCTCCTCGAGGTTTCTGCCTGTTAAAAGGAAGTTCTCCTCGCCACTGTAACTAGCTAAATACTGCGAGGTGCAATGCTCATGGTTGATCAAGATGAGATAAGACTGAATCTTATCCTGTCTTGGTGTTGGGTCTTTTGTAAAAGCGTCTTGAGATAACGCTTGTTGTGATTTGGTGCTATACAAATAAAGATTTATTGATTGATAACCAGATTCAGTTAAGATTCAATATTAACCTTTATACCTCTATCTGTTATACCAGGTTTTATTAAGCCCTGTAATGAAATCCTAACAACAATAAGATACCAGCCTCTTATTTCCTGAAGTGCACACTTCTCGCTGCACAGACTTTGAACTGAGAGGCACAATGTTAGAAATATGTTTGACTTGGATGAGTTTATTATTATCAGTTTGAAGACTGCAGTATCAGCAGCAGGAGTCAGGATGAGCTTCAGTACAGGCCATTCACATCAGCTTCTCTCATCCTCTTTTTCTTTCCAAGGAACAGACAGTTTAATGGGCCAAGGGGAGCATCAATGCTGGCTTCTGTGAGGAACAAAATCTAGCTGAATTTACATCTGAAGAGGCTTTAAACTACAAGTTCAGGTCAAGCAAGGTAAAATCTGAAGATTACGTCAAAGCAGTAAGCAACAAATACAGTCATGAAGACAGTTAGATAGATCTTATGTTTTGGTTTTAATTATAGCTAACTTTAATAGTGTATTCATTAAACTGCAAATATTCCCATCATAATTATGTGACCACATAGTAACCCTTTCAATGTACTGGAACAGCTTCACCCACAACCCCTTAAGTATTCAGCTACATTATTATGTAAAAGGCAGTAACTGGTCCTATTTGTGAGGCTGTAAACTTTTTACAGGACACAATTGACTTTGCCCAATAACCATCTTTATAAGGAAATGAATGCTCTATAAACATTTTATAGTCTGACTCACAGCTTAACATGAAAAGGTTCAACATACAGAACCTGGTTCTATGCATGCTGGCTAGTCTGGAGAACAACTCTTTGTGAGCATCATCATTTAAAAAATGATCCTATCAAGCCAACTGGCTCAGTTATGATCCTTAGTTCCTCGAGTGATGAATTTCATGTTCTGTTTAATGAGAAAAGATCATTAAATGTAGAATTCATTAAAGATTGTTTTTTACGCTGTCATGTGAAGGCAGCACAAGATGCATGGTGTAATCTAACATGGGCCTGTGTGATAAATTGAATTACCCAGTCATTAAGCTGGCATTTTCAAACTTCGAACCAATGTATGGATTTTTCTCAAGACATAAAAGTTTAAATGTTTTATTTCCAGTGTCATTTCTTACTGTATCGAGTATCAATTCAATGGTTGTTAAGAACTGACTTGAACACGTTTTTTTGTTTCCGATTTTCTATCACGTGGAACAAACATCATGTGGTCTCATACTTCATTCAGCTTACAGGGAGGTGTTTTACATTTAAAGCATGTTTCAATGTGAATCAGCTGCCTCAGCGCACATCGGATACACTCGGATCTCCACAAGCATTTTTTTTTGTTTTTTTTCTCTGCCAACGGACTGATTATGACCTGGTTGCACTCCCGGCTGACCCCTGACCACATACACATGCTTATTTTTCTCAATAAGAACGAGTAGGCAGAAAACTGAACACTGTGAGTCTGAAATATGTTTCTGTTCAGTTCTCTTGTTGCAGTAAATCCACATGTTGTAGTCTGAGCCTTACCTTAGGACTAAGCGTCCACTGAGGTTATTTTTATAATATGATCCGTAGCTATTCAATACCGCCGATTACATACATTGTGTCACTACGGATAATTTGACATGGGGCAAAAAACACAACTGGCATCTACATTTTTTTAAAATGATTGATCAGTAATTGATTGTTAACATTTCCAAAGGTCGATTAGGGAGAATACTTGAAATTGACATCCCTTGTTTAAGCACATCTCCTACTTTTTGAAGATAAAAACAGCCCGCTCTCATTCCAGAGTTCTCTGGTGGTGTAGTAATGGTGACAGCACTAAAACTCAAACGAAGCACTGAGTGGCATTGTAGCCTGTCAGTAACATTCTGCTGAGTCAAACACAGCCTCCATACTAAACACAGCTGAGCCTCCAGGTTGGACTATAACTCAACATGACTAAGGGTGTGAGAGTGTCGGTGTCTTTGTGTCTGAGCTGGTGTGCGTGTGTGTGTGTCCCGATATGCTCGCTTGTGTGTGCCAGCCTTACAGCAGCTTGGCGCAGGGTTACTACTGAAGGCTTTGCATCAACAGGCAAACAGGATAATTAATTTCTCTCTTTCGCTCGAATGCTTCCGTTTATTTTCATTTGTTTGTCTCTCTTTCTGCTCCCACATTCACAGGATAAAGTGAATCCTGTGAGATGACTTGCACTTCTATGCATACACACACACACGCACACACATCCATTATACTACAGAATAACAAAGTGTCTGCAAATGTTATGTGTGTGTGTGGTATGAGCACTTAATGAGATGAATGTGTGTGCACTGCCCATTACCAATTACAGAAAGTGGAGAGGAGAAATAAGCGGAAGAAAGGAGAGAAAGATGTAAAGCAGAGAAGAATGATATGCAACTGTTGGGAGGAAAGATCAACAGAGAAAGACGGGAATTAGAAAAATGACAACAAAAAAAAGATCTAACGCAGATCCATTAATCAGCAAACCATTTTCTCTCGTCTTTTTCTCTCCCTTTGTGGAACTCACTTCATCCGTCTTTACTAAGTATGTAAGACTCTGTTTTGATTAAGCCTGTTCATTTCAGTGCTGTCCTCTCTCATCCATCCATCTACTTTAGTGACCCCATAACTGACAGCCTATTCTCTCCTTCTACCTACTTTCTCTTTGAATTACTTACTTTGATTACTTTTCTTCATAACAGCATATCTTTTCATCTATCTGTACTGTATCCGTTCATTTCCTCATCCATCAATCAGCACCAACTTTCTCCTCTCTGATAAGAGGGAAAGTTCATCCTAATCATTATCTGCTCAACTCTACGTCAGTCAGAACACTTATTTCAGGACGTAGGCAAAAATATTAAAATCATCAGGGAGGCTTAAAATATTCAGATATTATTATTCATAAAAACTTGCATTAAGCCATCTTCAAAGGCGCTTATACATTACTACATGGACGCCTAGATGTAAAAGAGGACTGCTCACAAATGAACAACGGTTACATATTAGTAAAAAGCCAGGGGAGTTGAGAAAATACATGCAACCCACCCGCATAATGTCAGTACATTTTCAAAAGTGCAGCACCCCTTTCACAGGAGTATCCATGTGATATGGGTTTCTGTCAGGCATAAATATTTAGCTTAACAGAACAAAGAGTTCCTCTGACTTCTAAAATATAAATACAAAGTGGCAGACAGTCTCCTGCCTCTGTAGCTCTGTGGGTGTTTTGTTTGTGCACAAAATTTACATACTCAGCTCTGTCTGGACGGATGCCTCCTGATGTAGCTGATCTACTACACATGACTTCATTTCCTTGCACATAGTTTGTTAACAGAGTAGAGAGAGCCCACGTTTGCAATCTTCCTTTCCTTAAAGTAAACTTTTTCTTCGTCCGAGCAACACTGACTTGTTGTGTTCTCATATTTCCACTGTTAGCATCCTCACAGTGCTTCATGTTCTGTGAGAATCAGAACCAGTGAAGGGAGAATCCAGAAAGCTGGAGTAGAAAGCTGAACAATCACCCTCAATATACATTATTGAGCCTAATCTGGATGAGAGCTTGTCAACGTTTCCTAATTGTCTTGATGGAACGTGATTGGTGCTTTGTGCAAATATGATTGCTGATTGTAAGAGTGAGGTCATACAGCTGATGGTGTGCACAGCGTTCAGAGTTCTGCCAGCTCTAATGCAGTGCTTCATTTTTGTAGAAAGCCTCTTATCCCTGCATGGAGCTCCAGCAATGGAATTAACGCACTAGGGTGTATGTGTAAAATTGCAACTGCAGCTGCAACAACTTAAACCACTAACAGAATTAAACAATATACAGACTCAGTGTTTCCCTCAGATTCATGGGTTTCACCTGCAACACAGCATTCACGGTACCATCTTTAAGACCCACCTGGGACTGAACGTCAATAAGTGCTATCCACTTACACCAGGGTTTTTGTACCCTCTTATTTTATCTATTATATTTGATTTATTTCTTCTCTTGCTGAATGCTGTGGTAGTGGTATGGGTGCATCCCTCTTTTATGTGTATGTCCCTACATATTCTTGTATGTGTGCAGATTACACGTATGTATACTTGACCTGCTTTCCTTCTTTTGTCCTTCTAAAGCCCTTCTGTATAATGCGGTATAGTTACCTCAAATGCATACTGTTTATTTCTTTGTGTAACTCGTTGAGCGGCCAAGCTTAGTTTGAGTTGTGTTCTAGGTGTCTCCTTTCTTGTTTTTTTTGTTATGTTTCTTTTCTTAAAACCACTCTTATTTTACTGAAGAACACGTTGAACATATATCTGTATGTTTCAAAACTCAATAAAAAAAGTTGTGAACAGAAAAAAGCGCTAACGTCGTGATTAAGAAAACAAAGACAGAGAGAAAGGATAACATTACAGTGTTCTAATTGCAATCACTAAGACAATAGATGTGATGCTGTGTTCTGTCTGAGCATTATTTTTGTGGATTTTGAAGTCAACCCTCCTTAACAATTCAGACAAGTCATTATATCCCTAAAGCTATTGTAGATAACAAGCGCAGTAAAAAGCAGAAACTGTGAATCAGTCTGGAAAGTGAGAGAGAGTTGAGACATCAAATCATTGATGAGGCTAATCCCAACATGCAAATCAGCAGGGATTTGGCTGCTTGGTGCACACGCACTAATGCACATATGCATGCAGTACAAACACAAGTAAGTCCCCACTTTTTAATTCAGGTCATGCACTTCTGTCCTCACACATCCAACAATGAACACACACATCTGCAGCACAGGCCAAGTCTCCATCCTGTTGGCCAGAGAGGTATGCCCACTTTGAGCTTGGATCAAAGGACCAAGGTAAAAACCTTTGGCCAGACACACACACACACACACAGACGCACATACAGAGGAGTACTTCCTGCCCTTTTCTGGATGAGATCAAAAAGAGTCCTTTTTTTTGCTCTAAGCCTATAACATAAATCAGTATCAAATATACACACACTGAACACACACACCCTCTCAAACACCTGTGGCAGATCAAACGCAGCAAGATGAGAACACACACCTGCAGCAGGGTAAAGCCTTTGCACTGAACAAGTAAATCATGCTGCTGTGATACACACACAATGATGTCCACTCCCCCACACCAGCTCAACCCAGCCTGACCTCAGTAATGCTCTGTGACTGGAGATACACTATGCAAAGATCCCATTTAAATAGCCTGATGGCCAAACCACTATCAAAACAAACACATGAAGAGCTCCAGCCAGGTGCATCTGGTACAGGGAGCACAGGGGGGAGGAGGAGGAGGCACATTTGACTCTAAAAGTGAGCAGTTTTTTCTCCACTTCACTCCACGCCCTGCACATGTCACAGTTAAAATGATTACAGCCTCACGGAAAGCAAAAGGAAGTGCAACAGAGGGGGGAGGAAAAAAAGAGACACAAAGAGAGATAGCCTGAGGTTTGAAGGTTGCCAGTTTGAATCCAGATACTAACTGAAATATACGTTTGTTGGAAAGTGTCACTTTCTTGTCCACATGATAAGACTGCTTTTGAACCTTCACTTGATCTGGTGCTGCCACTGAATGACTGGCAGGACAAGGCTGGGGTTTTAAAGGTACAACCGGTATATCACCGGTGCAAGGAGAGAGAGAAAGAGAGAGAGAGAGAGACCACTGCAAGTTTATTTCCAACAGTTGTTCCTGTAAATACAAGAATGTGTTCCCATGTGAGTAACACACTCATAAAACCAGATACTTTTCATTTCAGAATCAATTTAAACTCCGCCTGAACTCGTTAAGTAAATAAACTTCCCCTACATTTTATCTGGAGGAGTGTTATGTGTGGCTAAAATGTGACAAACCATTTAGATAGTAGTCAATATATTAACACATTTTAAAATACTTGATATAGAAACTTAGGATGTGTACAGAGGCTATAGTCCTCGTCGCAGAGGTTGCAGGTTCGATTCCAGCCTCGACCATTTGCTGCATGTCTTCCCCCACTCTCTACTCTCCACGTTCCTGTCTCTCTTCAGCTGTCCTATCGATCAAAGGCAAAAAAAAAGCCCAAAAATATAACTTAAAAAAAAAAGAAACTTGGGATGTTATTAATAAATGTATTCTAACAATATAGTTCAAAATGAACCTGAAGTTTTACTACTCATATTCAGTAGATATGTGCATGTTGTAAGTAGGGCTGGGCGATAATTCAATAACTGTAATTTTCATGATATAATTTATCACAATATAAATAAAACAAGAGGGCCTCGCCGACATTGTCGGTGCTCGGGCCCTAACAAATGTTAGGGGCGCCATTGGACTAGCAGTCTAGACGAGCGCCCCATATACAGAGGCTATAGCCCTCATCGCAGAGGTTGCAGGTCGATTCCAGCCTCAACCATTTACTGCATGACCTCCCCCACTCTCTACTCCCCACATGTCCTGTCTCTCTTCAGCTGTCCATCCATTAAAGTCAATACTGCCCAAAAATATAAAACAAAAAAATAAATGTAACAAATGTTCGATAAAAATTCAATATTAATAAACCTGTAATTACATCCCCCAACCAATGGAAAGGGGGCACTAATGAGCCTTAAACTCTGGTGTCCACCCAACATTAGAGAGAAGAAGACGACTGCACTGAACAGCCAATCGTGTCGCAGGGTGAGAGGTAGGCAGGGCTTAAACACGTTTGGAGCGGAATGTAAACACAGCTGAGACGAGCGACAGTAACACTGAAGAAAACATGTTTAATGTCGAACATTAAATAACCTTGATGCATTCACTGCCACCTTGCCTTGCCCACTGTGGGAAAAAACCTTACTCTGCCCGTAACTACTAGTAACCTTAAAGGGGAGAGCACAACTCAAAACAATACTCTATTAAACTGATACACAGTACACAATATGATGTATTTTTGCTGTAAATCTAAATCCAATAATGCAAATAACCTAAACCTGGGAAAAATAAGAATCTACAAACTAAAACTTCACAAAAATCTCATCTTACATCAAAGACCTGCTTCCGGTTAGCACCGTCAGAAATGATGGATTCAAGAAGCTTATCAGAAAAAAATCTGCCTTTAAATTTAAATGAAATAATGATTTGATGTTTATCGTTATAATTATCGATATCGACTGATATGAAATATTTTGTCGTGTTAACATCGTTTTCAATATTGCCCAGCTCTAGTTGTAAGCTGTGTCAAAAAAACCTTAGGCACAGATGACTACCATATCTGCAATATTATAGGCTGTAAAAGGCTGAATGGATACTGATTGAAGAGCTTTATACTTTTCCTATATGTGAAGCCTATACTTTGTGAAATTCACTTAAGAATAACTGCAAAGCAACAACAAGAACAAGAACAAGAAAAACCCTGAAAAAATAATGTTCCAGCCATTTGATGATAAGTGCACCCATTGCTACATTTCTATTCTTTAGCAGGTTAAAAGCTAGTTACGACCTGTTGTTTTCAAAGAATGTGACCAATAATGCTCACAAATTCCCAGTAGCAAAACAGCTACATCAAATCACATCATAGCAGTTCTGTGATGAGGCGCTCATTTACATGGTTTTCATGTTTCAGGTGTAAGAAAATCTGTTGTGGCAAGAAATTAATGCAGAAGAAGACGATGTATTGTGCCTGGACTTTGTTCAAAGGTTTTTTTCGTTCAATAGCAGCACACTTAGATATGAGACTGTAATAAAGGAGTAATCAAAGTATACCAGAAGTGAAGGATGAGAAAAGAGAAAATGAGACTTGCTTGCATAGCGAAGCCTTGAAGCCGAACAAGAGGAAGTCTGAATCAGAACAGACGTGGGTTCATTTTCATAATCAACTCTGGTATCTTCCATTCACTCAATGAATGGCATGCAAAAACTCTCTCTCTTTAATGTTCTTTAAGGTATGTGCCTTCATCTAAAAGCATGTAAATCCTTTTTACTTAAGAAGCGGAAATAGCTGCACTAAACTATCTCTTCTCAAGTTTTCTTAAATCTCTCTACACTGAGTGGTAAAGGCTTGACCTCATGTGTGTTTTTCTGGAGTTTTTGGTGATAAATAGGTAACAGGGTCATACAAATTTAACATGGAACACACTGTGGGGTAGCAGTAGGCCTACTTGGTGCACAGTTTGTCTAAAATAATTTCTTCCCTTGTGAAAGCCGAGTGATTATTGCCATGATCAGAGACAAATCCTCTTGCGGCTGTTTGGTCCTTTTAAGGGCAGCTCGGCTGTACAAACTTTGTTCTGCATATTACTTTAGCTGGGTTCAAAGTTCTTAAAACCATTTCACTCAATGAGACAAACTAAATGTGATGAAAGTATCCCGTTCGTGTTTGATGTCATTTATTCGTTCTTGAATTTTTCTCGCTTTTGGGCATTTGGGCTTTCTAAAGAACCCAGTGATGTGGGAAAATTAATGTCATCACCATAGACTGTATGGACGTAATATCCGTTACGTCACCCATCTCTTCCTGAACGCTGTTTTGAAGCCAATAATCAGCGAGAGCCATATTGGAAATGCTGAACTCAACCAAACTGCTGTCAAGAAAGCGTTACACCTTTTCCACCAAGGCAGTTTCAAGACCGGGAAAACTTGTTCCAGAGCGGCTCGAACTCTTTGCTGGTCTAGAACTGCGAACCGCTTACGTTTGGGGCGAGGGGTGGGGTTGCCGTGATCAAAAACACAAACCAAACGTATTTCTGTCATTGTCCTGCAGCAAAAAAATAAAAGAGACTAATGGATTCCAAGGCAAAGCAGTGGTCGGCTGAGGAGACAAGCTGCCGTTGTCCGCCATCATTGTTGTTGTTAGGAAAAGTTCACGCTAGCACTGCTGGGAAAAGCTGTCGCGTAAATCTGACATCATGACGTGCCTCTTCCACAGGCTCCAGCAGATGGAAAAACAAATGGGTGCCTTGTTGGTTCAACTAGCTCCGAACCAGCGCGAGCACCAGCCCGGAAATACAAGCCGGTTCGCGTTGGTCGAAAAGAGGTATCCGGGGTAAAGAGGCATGCTTTGAACCTCCTAGCCAACAGCTATGTGTTCCCTCCTGTCAGTCAAATCAGTCATGTCCGTATTTGGGCAGAACTCGTAATCTTAATATCTTCTGGACCGTCGCATTAGAAAAAAATAATCCGCTGTACAGTGTGCCGATAGAGAAATGAGCTCTTCAGCCGTTTTTTGTACCTGAATGTAAACATGTTTATTATTGCTGCAAAGATAGTCTTTTTTGAACTGGTGTGTATGTGGTTTCCAGTGTTTCTGCAGCCAGCCCTCAAGTGGACGCTCGATGAACTGCAGTTTATAACACTTCAGCACGGGCTTCATATTTGAAGACCAGAGGTTACCATTTTGTCATCACCAACAAGAACCTGCTGTGTCAATGTGCAAGTTTAAGGAAGGGGAGGGAGTTGTGTGATGTCTTTTACACTCATGAATCTGTCAGTGTCATCAGTGAGTAAGGGGTAATGCTTTGTGGAGCTCTCACAGATTTTCTTCTCTTGGCCAGATTAAACATGTCATTAACACAAACATTTCCATAATTGTCAGCCATCCATGTCCAAGAGGGACAGGACTAAACCTAATAACAGATGGCCACTAAATTCTATCATAACCTCACAACGATTGCTTTATATCAGCAACTACGCTGGCACCACAGACATTATTTACCAACACTTCGGCATTTTTCATGTGTTTGTGCATACACTTCTTGCTATTGCCTGCCAGTCTTAATACTCGCCTGTCAGTCTTTTTGTTTCTGATGTCTTCAGTTCAGTCAATCAATAGAGTTCATGTTTTGCAAGTGTTCTGCTTAACTTGGATGTCTTGCTTCAGAAACATCTTTATAAGTACAAGAGCCTCTTGCCTGCTCCCCCATCCCACCTCCTCATCTCTTACACGTACACAAACAGCAGATCAATAGCAGCCTCCTCCCCCCTATCTTGCATAATAAACACAAGAGGCCTAAACAGTCACTTTTCCACATGTGTGGCCTGCAGCAAATGGGATTCTTTGGTCCCTTATGGTGAGAAAAAAAGGGGAAGAAAGAGGGTGAATCCAAAAGAGGAGTTGGAGCTGGTGTGCAAAAGGAAGCATGAAGAGTAAGGAATCAGGAGATCAGGGTGAGCTTCGCTTGGCTCATGTTTCAAGGCTTGGGGGGATGCTTTTCAACAAAACTCTTTAAAACTGCATCTTAATGCAAAATCGAGGACACTACTCCGAAATACAAATTGTTTAACACCTCACACACACACACACACACACACACAAAGTTCAAACTTT
Source organism: Notolabrus celidotus (assembly GCF_009762535.1). Lineage (NCBI taxonomy): Eukaryota > Metazoa > Chordata > Actinopteri > Labriformes > Labridae > Notolabrus > Notolabrus celidotus. The sequence continues at coordinate 28,067,990 of NC_048278.1, forward strand.
TTCTTAATAATTCATATGGAACTGACCGCAGTCGGAAACACGCTGCCAGAGAAGGACAGCTGACCTCTTAATGACCTCACCAAGAACTCTTACAGGCCAAAGTTAATATTATATGAGCTATCTGTGATGGTGTGCACACAAAAAAAATTTAAGAAAAGGAAAGATGCACCTTCAGAAACCCTTTGCACACATAAGCCCTATTTTGCTATGTCACACACACACACACACACACACACACACACACACACACACACACACACACACACACACACACACACGGGTGATTACTTTGCATTAGGGGACTCAGGCTGCTTCTATATAGCTGACACTTCTACTGCTGTGCAGAGAAAACACTTAAAGCTGGGAGAAGGTTGGCATCAATCTGACACACACAGACACAAACACACACCTGCTGGCAACACATTCTGTATGTAGTCTGACGTCCTGTCACACTCACATCTCTTACCAGGTCTGCACATGGAGACAGGTAGACACACACACACACACACACTAATTCTGTCCCTCTCAAACACAGAGGTCTTTGCACACTCTGAAAAGTGTCAGCTGGCTGTGGCACTGTGGTGATGTGATTCTCCTGACAGACAGGAAATAAGGGAGCCGACCAGGGACCTCACTTCCTCTTAGACCTGCCTAACCTGACGCCAATCACACAAACACACACGTTTCACAACGTCTTCTCAGCAGGCCGCTTGCTCCTCTTATAAATATGCACACACAAACACGATCCAGCAAAGACTCTCCCAAGGACTTCAAAATTTAAAGTACTTGAAAGTGGGATTAAATTTGTGTTTTGTAAACAAAGAAAGAATGTGTGAATTATTGAAAAGTTAGTTAAAAACATCAAAAATTTTAAAGTTGCATGCTTTAGTAATGGAGAATTCTACAATCGCTTCACAACCCGTTTTTAAAAACACTTTTTTTTTTCTACAGGCAGTGAGCAAAGGTTGCTGCAGAAAAAGGAGATCATCCGTGAGAGATTATAAATAATTAATAAACAGACAACGAGGTGGAAAAGTCATGGTATGGTTGAGCAGCATGTAGAATGATAATCAGGACGACAAGGCCTCTCATTTATCTGCTCCTCATTACAACATGTTTTGGCAAATTTCCACATATTAGCTTTAACACTCTGACACTGATGAAACATTAAGACTGTGTGTGGATGTGTGTGTGTGTGGATGTGTGTGTGTGTGTCCCAGCCCACAGATCACCAAACAAGTGTTCTATCAGTGTCCTAGATTCCCTGAGGCATCCTTCCCATCAGGATCTGGCTGAGTTGAGCCAATGTCATGAGTTACACCAAACCTAATCACACTGATGGATCCCCTCAGTAGGTCAGCAGGACAAAGAAAGGATTTATATGGTCAAGTTGAATCAAAAGCAAAAAACATCATATCCACCTTGTCTGGTATCAGAAAGGGCTAAACGGTGTTGATATAAGTTGGTCCTGTTGCCACTCAGGTAGCCACTTCAACTTTGAAAATTTTGCACAGGACTTCTTTCTGTTCAATGTTCAGAAACGGATCCAAGTATCCCGTACAGCAGACACATAATTTTCTTTCATTCTTGTTTTTTGCCCTGTGACATGCATCTGATACCCTTTTTCGACCAACTAGGTCGGTTTGGAGCTAGTTCAACTTGCGAACCAACTCGGCACCACTTTGTTTTTCCACCTACTCGAGCCGTGGAAGAGCCAAGTCATGACGTCACTTCTGCGTGACCGCTTTAACAGCAGCTCTAGTGCGAACTTTCCCTCACAATAACAATGATGGCAGACAAAGTAGCATGCTTGCTGGTGTTGTGCCTGGCTTTTTCGTAATCACATGAGGTACCGAAGTACCCCTTTTCGACCGAGGCAGTTTCGGGTCCGGTTCGGGCTCGAGCGGGCGGAAAACAAACGGGTGCCGTGTTGGTTCGCGAGTTCAACCAGCCTGGAAATGCGACCGGTTTCGGCTTGGTCAAAATGAGCTAGAAGAGAACTTTTCCAACTTTACCAACACTTCTGTGCTACTCGTCGTGCTTTACATGGACGGCGACTTCATATGAGAAGAAAGGTAATGATCCACCCATTTTTATCCACTCACCCCTCGCCCGGTTTGCGGTTCTAGACCAGCAAAGAGTTGGTGATGCTCTGGAACCTGTTTTCTTGGCCTGGAGCCGGTTCTCCTGCAGTTGGAACCCAATAAACTGGTTCTCAATTGAGCACCAGCTCCAAACCGGCCCTGAAACTGCCTCGGTGGAATAGGAGTATTTGAGCCGCCATCAATGCACCAAGGGCTTTAGTCTCTGCGTATGGGGCGCCTGCTTTACCACTATGTGAAGCTTCTTTAAATTAGAGCAAATTTTATGTCATCCAAAAATGTTATTCAAAGTCCTCTATGATTCTGGATTCAAATCATTTATAAAACATGTTCCTGAATGCCCTGCTTGATATGTCAAAATGATTCAATGCTATATTCAGAAAGTTCTATGGAATGGGCAAGGGTTACATTTTACTGAAGTTATATCAAGGATAGAAGAGTCTTCTGGACTCTATGCTGCTGACATGGAATATGATGTACATCATGAAACACTAAATCTGACCCTCGTTGACTTCAGTCTGAAAATGAAGCACAGAATGAGGCTCCCTTTGTATCCACATTGGAAATGTGAATCAGTCAAACAGCTGTGGAGCAGAACCCACTCAGTGACAGGAAGGCACTGGAGAGGGCGGGCTGAGGGATAAGTTATGAATACAGAAGGGAGGGTGGAGAGGTGAGCAGATGAGAGGTGGAGGAAAAGGAGGGAAAAGAGGAGGAGGGAGGAGAGAGACGGTAAAATGCTGCCGTCACTTAAACTCTAAAATGAAAGATCGATGAGCTTATTTAAATGTGCTCCCAGAGACGAGAGTTGGCTCATATAAAGCCTCGCATTTATGAGGACGGGTGGGGGCATCGATTGACTGAGAGAAAGGAGGGGAAAGAAGAAGAAAGGGAGGCAGAGGGGGAAGGAAGGAGAGACAGTGAGGGACAGATCATAGGGATCAACTTTCCTTCATGAATTTCATCCTTTTCCTACTAAAATAAAACATCCTAATAAATGTTGGGGATAGTGGGGTCGGATCCTGGAGAATCTACAGTCATTGATTGGCTGCTTGGCACAGATTATCAAATCAATAACTCCACCCCCACCCCTTCATCACCTCCACCACAAGCCCATATCCCATATCTGTTTCACTAATTTCCAATTCACCTCCTCCACCCTGCACACACACTAATACAAACATAAGCCCTGTCAGTTATGGTGTAGTGTATTTGCAGCAGGGTTTCCCCGCCCCTCCAGTCCAGACAGCTGGAGGGGTCGGTGCGTGAGAGTGTGGGGAAAGAGGGGTGGTGTGGTAGCTTGGGTGCCGGTGCTGAGACCTTGACATTAGAGGGAGGACAGAAGGAGCTGACTCTGCAGCAGCACCATCCCTCGGTTTCCCACCTCCACCTCAACAACTAGTAGGGAGGGAGGGAGGGAGACAGGAGGGAGAGTGTGATAACTGAGGAATGAAAGGAGAGGAAAGCAACTTTTGACACACATACAGAGGTGTTGTCATTCTGTCATCATCGATTGAACTGCAGGCAGGGTTTTCTGAGTGACAAGTGTGGTGCGCCGCATTTTCCCTCTGCCCTCCCTCACTCCATTTTTTCTGAATCTCACCCCCTTTCCGTGCTCCTCCCCTCTGTCACCATATCCTTGTCCTCTTCACCGCCCTCCTCCACCTACCTGTTCTCCCTCTTTTAACACTTTACTTTCACTTAAAGGGCACACAGACATTCTCCATGCGTTTGCAAATAGCTTGCCCCCACCTCTTACATGCGCACACACACACACACACACATGTAGGCGCAGACATTCCTGAGACCCCCTCCTCCACATGACCCCAAGACTCAGCCACACATTCTGCCCACCACGCCATCTGTGACCCAGAGAAAACCGAGAGCCGACACCAGTCTGACCTTTTCTGAGCTTTTGTTTGCCTCTCTGACACAATCCCATGAGGTGCATTCACACATACAAAGGCAACGAGCGCACACACAGACTCTCACACGATCCATGGTTTCTCTCCTCTCTTTGGAGCTACAAAGAGAGAAAAGGGTTGCAAACGCATGTTACATGGCAACGCACATGTTACACAAACAGCTCTTGTCAAGAATCAATATCTCATGGTATTTGTCTGCTTTCATTGTGTCCAACAATTATGACTTGACACAGTTAACCCCTCTGCAACCTTCAGTCACACTCTCATCTGGACACCTGCCAGCACAACAGGGCGAACAACACTGGACTAATAGAAGCCAACTTAGATTAATACACTGTGCAAATGCATGAGTCTATGTGTTTGTGCATTTGTGGCAAACAGGAGCTGTAGTTAAGCAGGTCATTGACTAAGAGGGGGATTATCAATGCTTGGAAACTGAAACAACCCCTCCCCATACACATCCTCAATACCTTAATCCCACAATCATCATCCTACTTTCTATGCGTAATGATAATGTTTCAATTGCACTGTTGTAGGTATTTCCCTCATCATCTGTCTCCCACATACACAATCAATCCACCTCCCTTCATTCAACAAAATGCATTGTTGTTCCCTAAAATCACAAAATCCTGTATCCCCTCCAGCAGGACACAGACATATTCAAAGTTACAAGCAAAGTGCTGCTTGTGCTAATAAATCACACCCATTTTTCCAGTGGAGAGCTCTTCATCTTACTTTCCCCTGTTCAGTATGGTCTCAGTGATAAATGAGTCTGCCATTTAGTGTGTTCAGGCTGTGCATTTACCCATGCTCAGTTTACCTTTAAACATGTACAGGATTGATGGATTTATGTACAGATTGTTCTTTGGTGCATCATCTGACATGTGAACCCTTGGTGTCCCTTGGGAGTAAATCTCTTACCTTGACCATGCAACATGTGGCAGCTGCTGCCGAGAAGAAGCAGGAGAAAAAGAGGCGGACACCGGCTCCCACTCCGAGTGGCCCCTGTCACCATCATCTTTCCCACAGTGGTTCCTTTTTTGCACGCTCCGGGGAGTCCTAAAAGCAGCAAATCCCCTGTTTCTTCAGGCGGGATGAGGTTAAGACACACTGCCCAGGTCCACCGGTGCTTGTGCTGTGCTGTGCTGCAACTCGCCCTCTGCCCAGCGCACGAATTAAACAGAAGTGAGAGAAAAGCTCCCGGTGAAGCAAAGATCCGAGCTCCCCAGCTTCGGTGTCCAAAACTAAGTGGGCAGCTGGAGAAAGGAAGAAAAGAAGGGGTGGTGGGGTGAAGGCTGCCTCGCCAACAAATAGACTTTCCACTCTCTAGTCCAGCTTCACGGAGTAGCTGCACGGTAATCTCTCTCTGCTGTAGGGTCCGGCTGCTCCTGCGTCCTGCGATACCTCATTTTCATTTGGATTGATCCGAGCAAAGAATTAATACATTTGAGTGTGTGTTAGACTTATCGGCTTATTCCCTGCTATCGACCTCAAATCCGCGCTTGTTTTGATGTCTTCACTGGGGATTTGTCCCGCGGATCATTTGGCTGTTTAAACAGTGGTCGCATTAACAGAAAAGCAATAGGACACTTAAATCATCCATCCGTAGAGCCGTGCGCTTCAAAAACAATCCGGTAATTAATTCTCAAAATACCTCCTGCTTTTGACTGCAGAAAACCTGGACATCAACTCCCGGAAGAGTTGATGGAGAAGCGTAAGCTGCGGTGGTCTGATATCCTCATTCACCCTCAGGGCTCCGTGATCCACAACTCTTCCCAGAGAGGGGGACTCTATCCTCGGATACCAGAGAGACTTCCTTCCCGTATAGTGCTCCGCGTCTCGGGTTACGCGCGGGTGAATGACACAACAGGTTCGCACAAAACAGAAACAAATACAACTTTCTGAGCAATAACAGACCCTTTCTTTTGCTTTGTGCGCATACAGCTGCAAAGAGGAGTTAGGACGAGCCAGAAAGTGAGTCTAACAGACCTTACTCTCACCGCTGCCAGTGCGACAGTGGAGCTTTTCTCGTGTTCCAGTCTTTTACGCTCCTCCAAAGTCCGTAGAGAAAAGAAATGGTCACATCAACGTCCTTTACTTTTCCTTTCACACTTTACGCGACTCTAAATCCACAGCGTGCGTCGTTTTAGCCTTTCTTTCCTTCAGGCTTATGGGAAGCTGACCCAGGCGATGCGTCTCCCTCAACTGAACACCTGCCACTCTCTTCGACGCACACTTTAGGGATAGAGGGGAGTATTGTCTAGCTTTGTTCAAGTAGATACTGCGTTTTCAGTGAAGTTGGAAAGCAGGAAGTCAATATTTAAGGGTTTCATTTGACTTTTTCCCGCTAATTACGCAATTTCTGGCTCACTTTCTCTGCTCTTTTATCTCCCTCTCGATCTATCCCCAAACTCAAACGCTAAACTTCTATTCACTATCATCCGTAGTCGCTGATTGGTCGAATGGAGTGATTCCGCTGTTTCTATTGGACAAACCAAACCAGGGGGCGGGGACTCCTGCAAGCATTCAGAATATGGTGAACGGCGCCCCCGGAGCTCCCCTAAATATATGGAAGTAGTAAACATTATTTTTCACAAATAAATAGCCGCCTTTTCAGCTATTTAAAATGGTTAAGGGCTTCGCAGATTGATCATTAGATTTTTACTTCATAGAGAACTTGTGTGTCAAACAAGGAGGGGAGGAAGGGGGGCGTGTTGGGAAGGCAGGGCTAAAATGAGAAAATCATAGCCTGGAGGATTTTTCACCTCGCCAACTTCAGAGAGAGTTGACTGTGTATTATTAAACACAAGAGGAACTCTGAAGTATCACTGTGGTCCAGATACACCTTCAACCACTTTCTTTATTACAAAATAATTGCCTGGAGCTATGTCTAAGTACAAATGATAACCTACTTTCTTCCATGGTGATGATCATTAAATGGCACATTAATATTAAAGCCTACAACACAGTGACCTTATCTTTTATTGCCTCAATAAATCCTCAGAGGCAGAATTTCCATTCCAAGTGGCCAAATAGTCTCCCTCCCTGTCTAGCTGTCTGCATCACATTCTCCTTATAGGCACCTTCACCTTAGCTTATCCATTCATCTTTCCATCAAGGCTCATTTGGCAATTGGCTTTCAACTTTCTGTTTCCAGTGGAGCAGCTATGATGCTGCTGCTGGAGTTTCCATCAAAGGGTCCTGCCACTCAGTGTGCTGTGCCAAACCAAACCAGGTCGCTCTGGATTCCACATTAGATCACCAAAATCCCCATTTTTCTGACTCATAGCAGCTATCTGAACTACATTATAATTTATAACTTTATGAAGGACGGCTGTTGGAAAATCCACATTAAGAGTGGATAAACTTCAGGAATGGGATGATTCTCAAGACAGTCATATATGGCCTTGCCAGTCTCCTACTTATGCACAAATGTATCTAACTTATTTAAGTCCATTTTTGGCAAGATACAATACAAAAATCCCCACTTCTACCCCCACTTCTGACAACTTGATTCAAGATTCTTTCATTTCTTTCTTATGAATAACTTACTCAGAATTTCATTTTAATTTAAGAATTTAAGCGAGCTCCTTCAAATCCCAGAAATCTCCTGCACTGAGGTTACAAAATAAAAACGTCAAGACACATTATGTGTTTTAGAAGCATCGTTACTGATTCAGATGATAGTTCAATTTGAAGAAAATTTCAGGCAATATATTTTGTGTTCACATTGTAGTTAATAGCAAATGGAAAATGTAGAGAGAGAATCTTCTAAAGAAATAAGAAACATGCTTGGCAAAATAAGGTCGTTGAGTAAAATCCCAGAATTTTTTTTGTGAATGTAAAGTATGGGAAAAGTGAAAATCCCTGTTTTAATGGGCATTCGCTGCTCTCACTTTCCATGTGTAAATCACAAGACCACTGTAGAACTGCTCTGAAAGACTACAATACTTTGCATTAAGTCTGTTAATAAATGCTGTTTATTGTAACCACTCCATGAGGAACCTTTTAATCCACCAAAGTTCGATCTTCAGACATTTCTTAATTTTATCCATACTGATATTGATATCAACCCTGCTGACCTATAGAGGAATATGTTGTTACATCATCCTTACAACTATAAACACTCCCGTTGATGTTAACACCTTTAGAAACAATCCAGAAACTCACTCCAACATGTCAGCCTTAAGTGACCACGCACTTTTACTTTGTGCCAGTTTTGTCACTTATATTTCTGTCACAAATGTTGAAGAACCCTTTCTCAGCTTTCTCTATGTCAGCCATAGGGTCGTAACTCTTTCTTTGTTTGACTGCACAACACAAAACCCCCTCAGGGTTTCTTTTCCACACCTTCTAGGTGCTAAATCCTGAGCAGCTGCACACCTGGCTGACCTGCTGTACCCAACCTACCTGTCCAGTGCTCTTTGCACCCCTGGATCTCGACACCCTTGTCTCTCCCTCTCAGTCACCCATCTTCACCTCTTACTCACCAAGCAAGCAGCAATGTGTTTTTTGAAACAGTGACAGACTGCTCCTAAACTTTGGATGTCAGCCAGTTGCTATGATACCATCAAATTTCACTATCTTCAAACCTCCTCGGAATCTACCATGTTTTCTGCTTTTTACATAGTTTCTTTTATTCTTAAACTGCCCTCTGTCCCCCTTCCCATAGTGCCCTTGAGATAAAGGTATTTATGAAATTGAATTTATGACTTTGCTCTACATACAATGACACCATTGTTCACCTTTAACATCTTTTTAAACATTTCCTTCAAACTAGTTCGGATTTTCATTTTCAGATTCTCTCTATCATTCCTCCATGAGCTCACACTCATTCAGCCGTCTCATTTTCTCCAATCTGGTCTTTGTCCGCTCAGCGTGGAGGCAGGTCATGGATATTGCAGCACCGTTTTTGTGAATGAATGTAAGCAGCATTTTAACACATTTAGCTGCGGGGGAAATTATTCTGTTAGAACTGACCTGAATCATAAATCGAAAGACGCCTTTAAATTCATAAAAAGGAAAATGTTCAGCGCAATAGCTTGTTCATGTTTTAGCCCTTGGTGTATCAGGATAGATTCCATTTGATAAAACTCTGTAAAAGTAATGACTGGAATGAAAGTCTAATATTGCTGCTCAGTTATTCATATGAGATAAAACTACTCAAAAAAGTTAACATCTAGTCCAAAGCTTAGTGATGTTTCAAGACGTGCTGATATACTTGAATAATAAAGCTCCAGGAAGGAGTTTTTAGCTTGTTATGAATATTAAAAGTGATGCCTTTTTTGGAGAGTAACCATCCATCGGCAACAAGACTGGTGATTTCTATACTGTAATATTCAATGCATGTTGTAAGGGGTAAGTCTCAGACCAGATGATTGACTTCATGCTGAAGAAACAGCTTTTTTTGCCACAGCAAATATTCAGTAAATTATACTTTTGACTGTTTAAACGCAAGATGAGATTTTTTTGTCAGAACTTACACATGTACAGGACAAGATCTGCAAAAAGATAAGAGTATCACTTTGTCCACAGGGGGCACCAAAATCAACACAAACAGAAAGTTCCTCACAGGAGCTCTAATGATTGGGATGATGAAAGTTCACCCTTTTCACTGTAATCTTGAAATAAGAGTAGAATTATTGTTTTCTCCTTTTACCCACCATTACAAAGTAAATGCTGATTGCAGAATGTAATGGCTCAGGAATAACGACATTAGATTAGATTAGTTTCCTATAGGCCACACTCTCACTTTGCAATTCTGTCTGCCACTGGGTACAATAGCCCTCGAAATGAAGGCTTTATTTCTGTAGTGGAAATGACCATCGATGGAACAACCAGAGGAGGAAAAGAGGGGTGATAAAAAAAGGTCAAATAAAAGTGAACCTCAGACTCACATTGAGTGGAAAGCTGTGGGACTGTGGGTTTCATAACTTTCATTCATTTGGTATTTTTTCCACTGAATCAGCAAGTAATAAAGCCTGGAAGTATTATCAGGTGTTTCACTCTACTTCTATCATCCAATGAGATTGAGGTTCCCAGTATAAATTGGGATAGTTATGGTTCAACTCGTAAACAGTGGGGATGGGACATGAAAAGTCTGTGCTACTTTAAGATAGTCTTCAGTCTTAATCCTAAATTAATCAATCAGATAGGCGTAGTGAAAACTTCAACTACTTACCTTTGCAGAAAAAAGTCTTATTGATTGCCAACTGAGGTTTTCTTAGAATATTTGCATATTTCTTACAGCATTATTGGTAAAGAGAGCTTAAAAAAGGGATAAAATTGACTATATACAGCAGCATTACCACAGCTTATCTCATGACCAAAGTTCCTTAGGTCACAGGACGACACCTGACCAGTTTCCCTGTGCTAAATCAAGACATGCAGAATAACCTCCATACACATATAAAAACTCTTAAAGTTCAAATTTCTTTTACCTCCACATGGCTCAGCTGGTGAAGTCCATATCAGCACAGAAGTACAGCCTGCAACAGTTCACCATGTACTGTATATAAAGGACATATGAAAAAGAAACATACAACACACAACCACAGATATGGAGCAATTACAAAGAGACTCTGGGAACTCGTGGGAGCAAATATCTACAACAAATGAATAAAACATAGATGACAATGAACGTCAAATTGGATGAAACAAAATTATTTCACAGCAGCATGTAATCTTTTCATGAAGCATACATTTTTCTTTACATTATTGAGTTCATTCTGTAATGTGTCCAGTTCCATTAGTCATCCAAGCCTGTATATATCCCCCACTGGTTTGCATAAACACAATCACACATGTACGTGCACACACAGAGTTGGTTATCTCAGACTGAGCGCTCACAGGTTCTAATTCTGAAGCCAATTTAGCTCCCAATTATTTGTGTATCCGGGACAATTACCAATGCATTTTCTGCCCTCCATCCATCTATCTCTCCCTATCAACAAAGCATCCTGTTATGGCTCCTCACTAGAGGATAGAGACACGAATAATTACAAAAACACACATTTGTGCACAGAAACTCATCATGTTAGTCCGCCTTGGATGGATATCTACACTAACATATGTATGACTATTTAGTGTATTTTAGCTATTTGCTTAACAAATCTCTCTTCTCTCACTCTGTATTACCCAACCACACACACTCACATACACAGAGACCGACAAGCACACACACGAACAAACATACCCAGAGTACCCCCTCTCTCTCTCAAACTCCACTGCGTGATGACCTCCTCAGGGGCTCTATGATCGGTCTGAATGATGACACCAATCTCTGTTATTCTCTCAGAGGCAAACACCGAGACTGTCCCCTGTCTCTTTAACACCTGTTTGACTAGGCTAATGCCTTTGGTCCCGGCGATCAACACGGACCAGCGCGCTCACACACTCTCACTTAAACACGCACACACGTACAAGCACATGCAGAGCTAATGAGCTGCTTCCTGCAGCTCGGCTGTCATGGTGGTGGAGGGAGATAATGTCAATATTAACTGACCTGTCATAGCAGTGGAGCGCTGGGAGGATACACACAATAGGGAAGAGTGGTTGCAGATGGAGGTTTTTTGGCGGAGCAGTGGGACACTGACTAACAACATCAATTGCTTATTCCTTTTGCTTTTTGAACTCTGGTTCCCTTCAACACAATGCCTGTTTTTTCTCTCTTTTATCAACACGTAATTGCTGCAGACTGCTGGACTTCAATCAAGCTTTGACACAGCATGTGTGCCACACCTAGTCTGAGTGAATGTCCACCATCAATATTATAACCTTTCTCTGTTGTGTGCAGAAAAATAAATAGGACAACATGATGGTCATTGTGTGGAGGCTTTGTATGCAGCTTCATTGTGATACCAGGGACCACTGCAACCTTAAGATGCTCGTCTGTCCCTCTTTATGTCGACTGTTTGTCCACTCTGTATCGTTTGTTAATTTGCACAGGAATCAGTCTGTCTCTTTCCTGATCTCTTCACTTCCTCCTCTGATTAGTAAGGGAAGTATCCACAGGGAAATCTAATTATCAGAATGAATAGAAGCAGACCTTTGTAATAGAAATTAATTTACAATGTCAGAACTGGATGGTTTGTGAGTCTCTCTTTGTGTGAATTTGTCATGTGGCTGTGTGGTTTATTGTTTTGTTTCATTGTAGCCCAGGGTGATGCAGCATTCTTGCATTTCAGATGGTAACTTCAGCCAAGAAAAACCAGTGGCTCCACCTGTTATCCAAGCTTCTCCTGGGGCTAAAAGACAGGGTGAGGGTGCACTGAGAAGAAAGAGCTGGGGATGAGGGTGAGCTGGCGGTAGCAGGAAGCCTTTCATGTGAAAAAAAGGGAGGGAGTTAAAAAAATGAAAAGAGGGAATTGTAAGGACTTAGGTCACACCTGTAGTGGACTCAAAGAGACGGGGAGGGATGTGAGGATCGGTGTAACACCATTGGGAGAAAGGGAGGAATCAGCGTGGAGGGGATCACTTTTTAGAGAGTCAAACAGACACAAAAGGGTGTGAAAATCATAGCCTGGGCTTTCAGGGCTCTTTCATCGAATGAAAGTGAAGAAAAGTAAGAGAGAAAGCAGAGGGACTGAGGCTATTGAAGTTAGAGAAAGGGGAAAATATAGCCAGTGATTTCAGGGTCACTGTGGGGAATGGACAGAGAGAAATACTAAACGAAAGACTCATGCTGTGCGCTAGTGGATGAGTCTGAGTATCTATGATTTTTGTTTGTTTTTCTTTCTTTTTGTGTGTGTGTGTGCCTGATCTCTTAGCTCCTGCCGTGTGTCATCCCCACAGCAACAAAGCAGACAGTGGAACTGGAGCTCCGCCTCGCCTCACGCTGCCCGGCTCCTCATGAGTCCAGCCTGACTGCGGGGCATCCATGCTGGTCTCAGAGAGCCTCAGTGCAGGCTGCTTGGATCACTCCCTGAGGCACTCCTCTTCGCACCTGTAATCACACACAAATGTCCAGCATCACACTGAGAAAGGGGAGGAGATGGAGCTGACACCGTACACTCAGAAAGCGCACATAAAAGCAAAGCAAACACAAGAGGAACACAAAAACAGAACTCAAACTGCTCCAGAACCTAAAGGAGAGGCTGCAAAAACATAAACAAGCACATAATTAGTATTTGTGTGCATGCCTGTGCCTGCACCCACAGGCCTGTATGAGCATGTGTTCCTACAAGGGGACACCCATAGGCGCTTTCTCCCGGCTCTTCCAGTCTTCAGGGTGTGGATGGTGTTGCAGCGATCACACAGAAAAGTGATGCTGTGCCCTCAGGGGAAACACACCAAGCTTTAATATCCCTCTTTCCATCCAGGCATTTCTCTCTCTAAATCTCCGCCCTGCTGCCCTTTACTTGTCCTCCTGCAGCTCACTTCTTTCCTTACTTTCAACCAATTCCATCTTTCCCCCGTATATAATACATATTCTCCTCCCTGTGGGGATGGGAAACATAGAATCTCTCTATTTTTACGCCTTAAATCCTTTTCTTTCGCTTCTTGCTCCGCTTTCTATCTCTTCTGTTCAGCCTGGTGGTGATCTAATTAGGTACAAGACCTGCAGAATGATGTAATGGCATAATTGTTAATGAGCATAACATATGGTACATGTGTGTATCAGACAGGAACACATTTAATGATACGTGATAGCATGAAAACCGTTAAGCAAGTGCATGTAAGTGTTCCATTAGTGATTTAAAAATACCTGTATTGACTTTCTCCTCTCTGTATGGGTGCTCGGTCTGTAGAGGAATGCACATCAAAAACACCTGGAATAGAAACACAATTCAATACCACCAAAGAAAGAGTTCTAAATGCAGCACGTAACACTGACTGAATCAGACTTAATGTCTCCAGGTGTCAGGAAAAAAATTCTTCCTGTGCTCGCTATTGATGAGGAGAAATCAAGGATACTTGTGTTTTTTTCCCCTGAGGTCAGACGGGGAAGGTTTGGTTATTTTTGTTAGAAACAGGACTTTAAATGTTGAACAGAAGGAAGATGACTCAGAAGTTCCTCAGCGTCCTGACCTTTGATAGCTAATCCAGAGCCATCAGCTTTATCACTTTCATCAGTTGGTTAATTACTGAGCTCTTGTTAGACCGGATCATTAGATTACTTCATTTTGGTTTGGCTCCAATCAATACAATGTTGCACAAACTGAAGCTGCTGCACACTCTGGTGTGTTTTTTTTTTTTTTTTTTACAATTGATCTATATTTATATATGACTGCTGACAGAAGCTGATTAAGTCAAGACAGCAAGCTTATTAAAGGAAAATACATGGAGAGAGAAGATACAACACTAATACTGCAAATCTTTTCCTTTTTTCCAAGAGGAGACATTAAACAAAACAATAATTGTATACATAAAAAAAATGTTAATTAGACCACAAACCCATGAGAGTGGAGATGGGGTTTTACCACAAACATATTGAGGTTAAGTTGCTTCAGGAAAACAATTGAAATTTGCTTAGTTGAGTAATAATTTTGAGTGGCAGGGTCAACAAGCAGACACTGCATGTTGATCAAAGACACCCTTTGAAATGACAAGTTTTTCATCTGTGCAATTCATTTGTTTTCTAAATTCAAAAGTGAAGATGATGCTCATTAATAAGTCAGCTTTAGAGGTATAAAGATATGTATCTAAACACTTGAGTATGGCAAAACTATGATGACTGATCCCGTACTGACTTGAAAAAGTAATTGCATCCATTTGTGATGAACAGGTTAACGTGCAAAACTTGTATTTTCTTGTGAAGTAAAGGGTAAAGCTTTTACTAAAAGAAAAGGGAGTGGGACAGAGTTTGCGCTACAGTCTCTCCTCTCTATTTTTCTCTCTCTTCTTTCCTCTCCTCCTTCATTAGAGTAAGGGGAGGGTGAGCTCTTGCCCAAACAGGCTTCTTCCCTTGGTTCTGCCTTCCCAGTCTTCTTACTAACATATCTCCACAGACTCTTCTCTCTGCTGTGTTTTGGGCTGTGGGGGGCATTAGGGGCCATGCAGGGCAGGTAGAGTCACTGCCTGAGGCTGACATGAAAGGATTCTAGGTCTGTTGAACTTGGCAGTTCTGTATGTGTTGTGTTGAAATATAAGAAGGTTCAACTTGTGGATATGAGGGCGGGGGGAGCTGGCATAGAGCAGGGCAGCTCTGGGATGGACACTTGGGCTAACTGTTGAGCCTCTCGAGGTGGCGTGGGCTTAACTTACTGAAACACAAGTGAGTGGTGACGCCCACTTGATAACCTCAGTGATGTACTGACTCTCGCTGCTCATCTGTCCTTATATATCTCAGGTTGTGGGGGACTTTAGGAGCCACGAGGTGGGCTATGTAACTTATCTGAGCTATGTGATCTGCAATCACTTCACTGGCTCCCGGTTTAATTCATAATTGAATAAAAATCTGACACCACTGCATTCATGGAAACGCGCCCCCTACCTGAAAGTACTTCTGACCCAACAGACCGCCACAAGAACCCTCTGCTCCACCAACACCAACCGCCTCCACTGTCCCCAAACCAAACACCACAGTATGGGAGACTGGGCTTCTACTCTACTGCCTCCCGTCTGTGGAATACCCTCCCTGACTATCTGAGAGCACCATAGACCACTGACTCCTTCAAAACGAACTCAAGACTTTTGAGTTCCGGAGGGCATTTTCCTAGTTTTACCTGATTTCCCCTGCTGCTTTTATTGTCTTTACTGCACTGTTTTTTAAAAGTGGGCTGTTTGAAATGTTCAATCTTTATATTTGTTCTTATTGTCTGTTTTTACCTTTGCTGTTTTAATGATGTGTCTTACAGCACTTTGAGATTTGTTCTAAATGTATAGGGCGTTATAAATAAAATGTATCAACATTATCATCAATATTGGTATTGAATAGGGCGTGATTGGATGGGTTTCTTCACAGATGCGTTTGTCTTGTTTATCAAAGTACAAGTACCTTGTGTTTATTTCAAACTAAGAGAATGCAAATGAAGTAGTGAGTATGATGTTGGATGTTATGGGGCTCCTTCAAAACATGCAGATCCTATGGCTCTGAATGCATAAAAAGTCATCTTTTTCACTCATATTTTATGCATATTATGTTACATTCTTCAAAAAATGACAGTTTTCCTTGAGTCAGATAAAGAATGCAACATGCGGCCTTGATTTTAATATTGCAAAGTGCTGCTGTATACTGGATGATATACCCTGCGTCATGATATGTGTTGTGAAGCCAGACTGTAGTTAATACATAAGGCTATAGTGAGCTGTAGTTAGCTTTAGGTGCTTGTTGGCATTTTAGTCACAATTGGATAATGTCTGACTGGCTGTGTCGCCCTTTTTCCACTGTTAATGCAAAGCTAAACCTTTGAACTCTTCTTTTAATCAAACACAGGATTTCCATGCATATACCAGTGTGTGAGAGAAAAAGAAAAATCGGCACACTCTTTTTCATGTCACGCATGAAGGTATGACTTCAGGGTTACCCTCCACACCCACACACACACACCAACTGACACACTTATATTTACAGTGCACACACATGCACCTGGCCGAGCTGGTCACTGGTGCATGTACACCCCTGACATGCTTTCTACATGCACATCTGTCACATATTCACATCACAGCACCCTGTCACCCCCACCTCTTCTCCTGCTTTGGCCCTCCATGTGTCGGCTTCTGCTCTGCTGAAACACGCTCACACATAAACGCACACGCATGCTGCCTCCACTGCAGTTGTCAGGAAGACTCTGCTGGGAGTCGAACACGTGTCAATGTCTGACAAAGTGAGCAGTACAGATCAACATGAAGAGAAACTGTTTTCAGCTGCTGATACATAACTTACAGATATAAGCACATGGTGGAGTTTGAGTATTTGTTGGTTTTCCTGTAAAGTATTCATTTTTTTGCTGTTAATCATTTCTTCATTGAAGCACAAAGCTATAAATACACATAGTCCTTAAAAACACAAGTCGATCCCTTCACTCTACTGCGGGAGAGAAGAACTTAAGGGACCTTGACGGCAGCAGCAACAACTTCAACTACAAAGGGAAGACTCATGGGTTGTTTTCTGAAGTCCTGTATGAGAGTGAGTCAATGCTTTGTGTGACTCTGAGTTAAAGCTACAAGGTGAGAATATATATCTGTTATAATGTCTGCTTCTTGTCCCTCACTGGACCACAGAGCTACACTGCCCCCCTCAGGCCAGACAATCCTCCATTCACTATCTCCATCTATCTGTAGAGGAGAAGGAAAGTGTCTGTATGTGTGTTTTTGGTTATTTGAATGAATCATAATTTGGGAACAAAAACAAATAATGCTGTCTTATTGTAGAAACGAAAGACCTCCAGAAAATGCCAAGAAGTGTGTTTTATTAAGAATCATGACAATACACTAAAATTATCTATATAGCATCTTTAAAAGCAAGGTTTACAAAGTACTTGGATAGACAACAGAGCACATATAAGAAGCAAGCATGAACCCATCAGTATAAGCTGAAACCAAGGAGAACCCAAACATAAAGAACTTAACACAAAGAGAACCTCAACAAAACTTTAACCCATCATCAGAAGAACCCAGAAGTTTTGGGTATGCGTGTTTGGTTTGTATCACGGAGCCATTTCAATGGCAGGGGCATGTCCTGAGGGGTGGCCAGGAGCAGCATGGGCCTCATTGAAATCTGATAGGCCATCCCATTTGCCAAATCCTAAAATATGATCTGCTATAAGTCTTGTCAGAGGCAGGACTTTAGTGAAAACCAACTATTTGAGCTGTGTTTGAACAGGGCAGCTAGCTTTCTTTGGATATTAAATAAGCAAACTACCTTTTCTAGGTCCTTAGAATTGTAGACACAGAGCACAGCCAAAATTCCAATCCCATTCATCGTGCATTGCAACCATACACTTCCCCACTCAAAGCATTCTGGGATACTTAGCAATGCTGGCAACACTGCTTTACAACTCCCTCATTCTGTCCAAATCATCCTTACAAAGAAGAGAGTGATTAACTGTTCAGTAAATATACCTCATGGGTGTGGGTTTGTTTGAGAAGACTCCTCAGTTCAAGACAACAAGCGAAGCAGTCCAGGTGGGTGGCACTACACAAATTGGACGCTTGTGGACGCTCAGTGGGAACACACCAGAAGTCAGCGCCTGAGTTGGGTCACCATCTTCAAAAGAATCTGAGCACACCCCTGCTCACCAGAGCCAATCCGAGTCCTTTTCTCAAACAATCTGACCCTGAAAGATCCTCATGTGTGGACTAGCTGACAGACTTCCCAAGCAACCTCACACTATATATCACACGCACGCACACACACACACACACAGACACATACAAATTGGCTGCAAACCACCTGAACACCTGCTCACTCATCCATGAAATCTGATTGGTTTTGAATTTTACAAGCTTTAAAGTTTAACAAACAGCTGAAGAGTGTCGAGAGTGTGTGTGTGTGTGTGTGTGTGTGTGTGTGTGTGTGTGTGTGTGTAGGTGTGTGTGTGTGTGTGTGTGTGTGTGTGTGTGTGTGTTCGTTCTTGAGTGGTCTCAGCTGCACTGGTTGAGAATTCGATTTAGGACACTTTATCTCACTATACATCATTCTCTCCTTTACTATCCTTCGCTCTCTTAAGCATTCAGCATGTCTCCATCGCTTTTCTTCGACATGTTACAGGCTAATCCTCAAACACGGAGGAACAGATGCCCAGCTGGTTTCCATTCCAGCCATCCAATCAGGGACTCATTTACTCCTGGGATGTGGTTAAATTGTCAATAGAAGAGGAAACAAAAAGACGTGGAATCAGAGGACCTGCAGCTTGTTAAACTGCTGCCTCCGAGTCTTCACTGTCATTACACAGGTGGATGCTGTTTCATTACATCACAGGCCTTCTTGTACACAGCATGCTGAAATGTCGCAGTAGGTGTGAGTAAGAAATTAACAATTGCTCAATTTGAATAAGAAGCTAGTTTTAGGGTCCTACTGGGTCAAACACAGTCTGGCTACAATACTCCGGCTGCTTCGGAAAAGGAGGTACCAGGCTCTCCCAGCATGTATTTCTCTGCTTTGTCCTCTTTGATGTGCTCTATAACCAAAAGGCACACACCAGAAAAAAAGAAGAAGGAAAAGATAATGATCTTAAAAGTTGCCACAGCTGTGTTTTTACCAGTTTGTGTTCATGACATCCAAAAATGCAATCTCACCTCTTGGCTTACCTTCATCAGCACACTACCTTACTTATTCAAAAAATGAAGTCTTCAAGGAGAAGAGTACTGCCTTGTAAGTTCAAATTAGTTCAGTCTTCCTTGTTAAGCTGAAGACTTCTGACCACATTAGGGAAATCGTTTTTTTACTCAAGATGCTACCAATCCACATCACAGACTGTTGTTTTGTATGGGGTAAACCATTCCAGCAGTCCAATGGCTGCTACCTCAGGGCTGTGACGGTCCAGAAAAATAAAGGAACTGTGATGTGTTGGAGAGCCAGAGTGACACAATTTTGCAAGAATTACGCCTACTACAGAAACTGAAATCACACAAGCTGAATGTGGTAATAAAGCAGACAGAGATCCTAGGCTGTCGGACCAACCTGTGGCATCCATAAACCTCAGTATGAGCCTTCTGAGTTAAAGACAGAAGGCTCTTTCTTAACAATCTAAGACACACAGTAGAAGAGAGGTTGTGCCACTGTGAGTGTGCACAATGGGGAGCATAGAGCATAAAGCAGAAACATGATGTAAGGAGGAGACCAGGGAATCACAAGTTTGCCATCTCTGAGCCTTCCGTCTCATTTAAAAAATTCTGTCTGAGTGTATCACCAAAAAGGAGCTACACTCCTCTGTAAGCTGTCCTACTAATGCACACTCTAAACAGCAGGAAAAACTGCTTGGCTGACTTTAGACCAGGTTTTTGTCAGTCTATTCTATGGTCTTTTGTGTCCTCAAGTGTGTGTGTGTGACAAAGATCGTTTTAAGACTCCACTTTTTGACAATTTCCAGATAAGCTGAAAGTTAGCTGGACTCAGCATTTTCTATATAAAGACCGCACCTCTGGGCTTCATAACCCATCTTCAAAACCCAATGACTGATGTCACTGAGACTTCATCCATGCTGTGCGCAGTCTATTGTTCCGACTTGTCTTAATAAGGTTAAGGAAGAAGTGTTAAGTCTCTGGAGCTGTCCTGCAGAGATAAAGACTATTCTTTCATAAGATAACCTCTTATGTGTTAATTATACAGCAGAGGAGAGCTCTGTCTAACTTGTCGCTCCTCCATCCCCCTGTAGGTGTTCACTCAAGTTAAAATCTGGCTGCTTTGAAAATGTGAAAGATTTTTTGCATACTTCAGTTTCCTCTTGAGTGTCCTGTGGAAGTTGGATTTGCTATCTGGAAGGAGGATTGAAATGTTTTATCAAAGGATTAAAGCTATTACTGAGGATAGCCTCGTATTGATTAGCAGTGAACTTGGGGAAGTGGACCCAGTCTAAGCTAGTACCATGTGCTCCCACCTGTATGGAAGCAGTTATTTCATTTGTCACCAGTCCACAAATCACACCTACATATGGAATTGACACACCATGAAAATAAAAAGCCATGAGTAAAATTATAATTGCCTTATTAGTGTTCTAAATCAGGGGTTCCCAAACTTTTCAGCCCGCAACCCCAGAAACATAGGTGCCAAAGACCCCCACTGTCACTCGAAGTGGTTAAATGTTGCTTCATACTTCAAAATGAGTTAACCTACATACCCATGTGGGTGTGTTCCCTGTGCTGCTGTGAATTAACCTGCTGCTACTGATGCTTTGGTTAATTAACTGTTAGCTAACCCTAACTTTAGTCTTCATCTGGCAACAAAGAAAGGCAGAAAACTAATGAAATGTACTTATTTGCATGGTTTTATTTCAAATGTAACTACTGTTTTTGTCTATGTTTTTACAATAATGGGTAAAATAATCACATTTAAATTACTTCTAAAAATCTAGAAGACATCTCGTGAACCCCCAGGGGGTCCCGACCAAGCGGCAACCTCCGGTCTCAAAATATGAAGCCCATGCGAAAGTGTTATAAACTGCAATTCATCGAGTATCCGCTTGAGGCTGGCTGCAGAAACACCGGAAACCACACACCAATTCAAAAAAGACGATCTTTGCAGCATTAATAAACATGTTTACAATCTGGTTAAAAAAATGGCTTGGCTACAGTAGCTAATTTCTCTATTAGCACACACTGTCCGGGGGGGGGGAATTTTTTTTCTAACGCGACAGTTCAGAAGATATTAAGATTACGAGTTTTTGCCAAAATAAGGACATGACTGACTTGACTCCCGGATAGGAACACATAGCTGTTGGCTAGGAGGCTCAAACTCCGCCTCTTAAGTCACACTATGCCTGGTTGAGTTCCACATTTCCAATATGGCTGCCGCCGACGATTGGCTTCAAAACAGTGCTCAGGAACAGATGGGTGACATCACGGATACTACGTCAATTATTTATACAGTCTATAGTCCCGACCTACACTTTGGGAAGCACTGTTCTACATGACGCTTCACGTTATAAGCATGCAAGAACACTGAAATTGAATTGATGACATGAGGTCAGGAATCACAGCTCCACATGAAAACCTCCCCAAAGTACCCATTACTGGAGAAACTGAAATAAGCTTATTTCAATGAAGGCTCTCAGTATGATAAACATAAAATAAAGAAGGGACAAGATGCTGCATTTATTCTCCACACATATAGTATATATTGATTTTTTACTCTCTTTGCATTTTATTTGTGAAATACTCGATTGTTGTCACACTTAAAAGCCTCTCACTCTGTTTAAATTTAAGAACCTGAACATCACAGTATGTGTTTGTGAACACAAGTCGATATAAGTCACTGTTCTTCATTAAAGATCAATTCTGTTTTATGTCCAGCCTTTACTGCATTTGTTTTCTTTCTCTCTTTATCTTCACTGAAAAATGGGAAAGCTGCATTGAGCCTAAATCTGTGTGTTAGTGTTTTGTGCGTGTCATTTATGTGTTTGCTCAGATTGAGTACAGTTAAATAGAAAACTTTGTGCCCCCAGACAAAGGTAGTCATTGACAGAGATATGTTTACATCATCCTCTTTTCAATCCTCTCTCTACAGTTACACATACACACACACACACCATCTGTTGAAAAATACACACTTGGATGAAAGAGAGAGGGGCAGATATTTGGATTTAGAATATATCTTTTCATTTATACTTTTGTGTATTCTTCTGCTCATATTGGAGCATAAAAAGATGAAATCCTTCTGTTTGAGATGTTAAGGAGAAAATTACAAGAGGAGGTAAAGATGGAGTGCGAGATGGAAACACAGAGGGAAGAAAGGGTGTAACAGGGAGACAGTGAGAGATTCTTTCTGTGTAGATAAAGATTAGTCTGGTGTAATGTGTTTGATCTGTGGGTATACTGTGGAGTAAATATAATATACAGATTGTTCATTTCAGCTGTCAGTGTGTGTGTTTTCATGTGTGTGCAGGGCAGGTCACAACAAACCATAGAAGCTAGAAGTGTGTTTGTTCTGTCTGTGCGACCATTTTTTTTCCCTTTGCCAGAGGCATGGTGTCATAGCTGGCATATGGATTACTGTTGAAACATTTACAAGTTGTGCTAAAACACAAACAGATGGAGCACATGGAGTTCCCCTTTGTTTTGGAGAGTAGCTGTCAAGAGCCATTGATCTGTCGTAAGCTTATTCATCACTGAATACAAACACACTGCTTTGTAGCTCTTGGCTACAACACTGCGGAGCTGCATTACTAAACCCAGCACAGAGACTACATGTTTCACGCTTTCATTTCTACGACTTTATTTCAAACTGTCAGGCTCTGAACTGAAAACCAAATCACTGACTAACAAATGAAGCTCAGCGGAAGACCAAGCAGGAAGACCTCTATCTTTCTCTATCACTTTATCTATCTCCTCCTGCTTTTCTCATCACTTAATCACAATCACTCTTAAGTATTCACCAACCAGGCTTTGCCACGACCTCTACCAACCAATCATTCTGCTGCTGTCAAACTTTAAATTCATTCTTCTCTCTACTCCTTCAGTTTGATGTGTCAGCGTGGATCCCTGCGACCCTCCTTCATCATTAATGTCTGAGTTTGGTTCTTTGGATCTCCACCCTTCATCACATCCTGCATCCTTCCTTCAACACCACCATCACCACTATAGGAGGGCTATCCTATCCTGCAGTCGGCCTCATCACCCCTATATGTAGACGTCTTGACAAGATCTTATTGCAAACGACACACATCACTTTAAAATAAAAATGTCTCTCCTGATTGAATCCTGCTAAGCTTGAAGCTTTATTATGATATGAACAGCATGTGACACCCTTAAAGCTAGGGTCGGTAGTCATGGAAAACTAGCATGAATTTGAATCTAGCATTTCCTCAGGACTCCGTCTAATCCCTCCCCCCTCCCTTCAGAGCTCCTCCAAAACGACGCCCCCGCTCACATGCACGAGCGCCACTGATTCGCAACCATATGATGGTGACAGATTCAAAACCGGTCCTCAGCACATCGTTTGTGTTTTGCACTACGTCAACTCATGTCTCACTCAGCGGTAAGAAAACACCAAAACATTATCATAGTGAAATTTAAAAACACAAACAAACATGAAATGTACGCGCAAGGAGGCGGGCAGAGTGGCAGGACAGGATTTGATTGGTTTCATAAATTGGCTCCTGATGGCAGGGATTGGTTGGTGTTTTCCCAGGTTAACTCCGGCTGTAGATAGCGGCTTTTTTTTCACTCTTTTTTAAGAACACATTATGTATTGATTGCCATCAGGACATAAAGATAATTTTAACCAGTATAACAAAAAGTGTATCTAAATCTGACTACCAACCCCAGATTTAATCAAATACTTATCGTCTGTTTTCTGTTTACTTCTGTTTGCAGATGCAAAAATAGCTAAGGTTTGACAAAAAATGCTGACCACTGACAAAACCTATAGGCCTCCCAGGTGCAGTATATGTACTGTTACCTCAGTGTTTTTTCCATCCAGCTTTAGTATTTCTCTTTTTGCATCTTTTTAAGATCACAAGCTTGATAGAAAAACAAACAGACAGCCCTCCTTAGTTTTTATTCCGTGTACCTGTTGGGAATTGGGTCACATATTCTTGACAGAGAAACTCACAAACAGAGAGAGAGAGATGTCTACTGGTGTATCACTTCAGGCAATGTGCTGATTAAAGATATGATGTCTCAAATCAGAAATTTAATATGGACCCTCTTGGTTTTAAAGGACTTTCATAGGATCTGGTCACTGTCACTCACTCTGTTACACATCAGTTTTGGACTATTTTGATAGGTTGTCATTAACAACAAGCCTTGTCCACACCCAGCTCGCCTGCTGTTGTGAGAACAAGACGGTGGGTGAAAATATTTGAAATTAGCATTGAGCCACAAGCACACCTGGGAAATACTTCAAGTCTGGAGTGTTGATGAAGGTCTCAAGTGTCGATGAGAGCCGTGTAATTCAACAGTTGGGAGGGCTTCGGAGTAATTTGGATTTCAAAGTGGGCTGCTGCACTCTTAATTTTGGGAATAGCTGAAATCATCTGAGCATCTGATAATTTGAGTGTGTGAGCAAAACAGACGGCTTGACAAGCAGCAGGGAGCAAACTCAACTGAAACACAATGCTGACAACCTGAGAAATACGGGCAACAGAGGTTTTATTTATTATCTTCAGTTGATGTGAAATTATACTTCCGCCTAAACTGTTGTCACAAACTTATATTTGCATACTAATAAGCTATAAGATACAATATTGTGTTCTTTTCCATCAAATGTGACATCAACATGAAATGTAGACCTTGGGTTATTGAAGATACTCTACAATAATAAGAAACAGAGAAGAAGAGATCAAAGAAATAAAAAGCAACAGGGTCCACTTCACCTCCATCTGGATATCAAAACAAACTCTCCAGGACTTCATAAAGTATACTGGAGGATCCACCAGGCCTTTCAGAGTGTGACAAAGCCCCATGAAGAAACTCTGGACTGACACTTTCACAGCAGCAGGGTGGTAGTGGAACAGAGGTGACTTTATACTCATCTCTCCCTGCTGATCAAAGGCTCTTTCACGTCTCTTCCTCTTTTAAATCCTTGATCCATCTCTTCAGCTGTTCCCTCTATTTTCTCTCTTCTGTCACTTCTTTTCTCTTTAACTTACAGCGTTTGAGGTTTATTCATCATATCTCAACAGAACCAAAAACACTGCTGTACGTGTCTGTGGGAGAGCATCCTGACTGTGAACATATATTTCTGATCCTGACGTTTATTTGCTAGAATGGTAGCTTAAATAGAAGGATGAAAATGTCTTGTTCTGCCTGTGAGCACTGCTTTAGACCAAAAATGTTATTTTTTCCACAGGTACACAAAATCCTTTCTATAGCATCAAAAGCCAAGAAGTGTGAGCGCAACAACCTTTTTAGAGACTGGAACAAAAAAATAAAAAACAAGCTATGTTGTCACTCAGTGTGTGGTACCATATCTTCTGCTCACCTGTTTGATTTATGAACATCCAGATTAATCCAATCTAAAACACAAAAACAGGAAACACAATGTTGTTAAACCTTCTGTTCACAAAGTGTGTCACAAAGATTTGTTCTGTCTGTATTGTCTGTGTAAAGTGCTGCTTGTCCATGCCCTCCAGAACAAATCACAGCTGAAAAAGAAATCCATTTCATTTGAACTGGGGCACAAAACACCAGGGTCAAGTGTACTGAAAAAAAACATTTGGGGAGTTTTGACGTCTTCAAGTGATTATTATTGACCTATTTATCCATAAAAATAAATAGGTCACTGCTGGAACATCCACAATTTCAAAATTGTCTCTCTGTACCTCGGCGCTGAGAAAAACGCAGAGGATGAGAGGCACGTTTTGGAAGATGTTCTCTGTAGTTCCCTCTTCCCTCCACTCAGCTAAGCTGTGCATGAAAAAAACCTCCAACTTTTGCACTGAAGACCAAGCAGCAACCTCCGGTCTTAAAATATGAAGCTCATTTGGAAGTGTTATAAACAGTTCATTGAGTGTCCACTTGAGGCTGACTGCAGAAACACCGGAAACCACGGACCAGTAATTAAAAAAAGACGATTTTTGTATCATTAATAAACATGTTTACAGCCTGATTCAAACAGTGGCTTCAGTCTGAATTGCTAATGTCTCTATTGGCTCACACTGTACAGGGGAGATTTTTTTTATAACTCAACAGTTCAGAAAATATTAAGATGATTTGCCCATTTAAGGAAGTGACTGACTTGACTGACAGGTTGGCACACATAGCTGTTGGCTAGGAGGCTCAAAGCCCGCCTCTTTACCTTACACTAACTCGACAGAAGTTAGGTTGTGTTCACCATTTCCAATATGGTACCCACCAACAATTGGCTTCAAAACAGCGCTTCAGAAAACAGATGGGTGGCGTCACAGATACTATATCCATTAATTATACAGCCTATGCTGAAGACCTATAATTTAATAACGTCACAAGTCCATGACAGTATCAAGACGTCATCAACCATACCGTAACATGCCTCTTGTTTTCTAGTTTCCTTACAAATGAAGTAATTTTATAGACGTCAAACATTTTGCAGTGCAGTGAAGCTCCCTCGCAACAGTCATCGTATCAGGACTGATAGACATATGTATATGATCAAAGTGACACACTGCTCTC
Source organism: Notolabrus celidotus (assembly GCF_009762535.1). Classification (NCBI taxonomy): domain Eukaryota; kingdom Metazoa; phylum Chordata; class Actinopteri; order Labriformes; family Labridae; genus Notolabrus; species Notolabrus celidotus. Next base: position 28,094,709 of record NC_048278.1, read on the forward strand.
TGTCTGTTTGCAACAAACTTAAAGTTAACGTGTGCAATTTTATGATACGCCAAAGGGAGTTTATAAAACATCAGCATTTGCTGACCTGTGAATGAGAAGCTTTGCGGTGGCTGTGACAGAGGACGGAGCAGACACACACACACAGCAGGAAGACGAGCGACTTCAGCAGCAAACAGAATCCTGCACCTTCCTGCTCTGTTATGCAGAGTTGTGGACATGTTAATAAGTTCTGGAGAACATGACTGCTGTTAAGAAAAATTCAATGTGTCGATTGACCACCTTTGCTTGCTCGCTCTCCCTCTTTCTGTCTTTTGAACAGCTAACAGCAGCTTTGGATTGAAAATAGGACAACAGAACTGGTCTTTTCATAAACTTTGGTGCTTTTTGATTCAATGGAACTTAAGAATAGCAGAGGCCGTATCATTTCAAAACACATTGTGTTGAAAAGTATCAGAGTATTGACATTTTTTACAACCTCACAATCAAAACAGAAAGAGATGTGAATAAGTTTACAAGTTAAGGGCAAAGACTAAAAGCATGTGTTGTTTTGTGGCCATGTTAAGTAACTCATTCAGATTACTCACTCTCACAAAGATGGCACAGGGATGAAGAGCCTCTGTGTTCGTAAGCAAATGTAATGATTCTGTTTCTGATCCTCTCACTGCTTCATAGTTACATTTTGCATAATTGCTGCCAGGCCTTTTTCGTCAGAGCACAATCTGCCTTTTCATTGAAAGAAGCCGATCTGAGGACACAGTGAAGGATTTTGTAATGTATGAGGCTGCTCTCTTTGCAGGAGCCAAAGACTGTATTACAAGGCCAACTGAGGAGTGTGGCGCCCTTCCCAAGATTGAAATAAACACTCCAAATCTGAGGCATCACACACACGCACGCACGCACGCGCGCGCACACACACACACACACACACACACACACACACACACTCAAAAAGAAAAAAGACACAATTTGAGGCAGGGTACAAAAAAAGGATTATGTTTCAGAGGCATTGTTTCCATTTCATTGGCTGAATGTTGAATCTGAGTCCAATTGCTGGATTCTAAGATTGCTGATGAAATCTAAAGATTCTGCACAGAATAGCTTTGAGAAAGTATGCAAAGAAAACTTGTGCGTGTTAGAGAGATAGAGAGAGAGAGAGAGAGAGAGAGAGAGAGAGAGATAGAGAGAGAGAGAGAGAGAGAGAGAGAGAGAGAGAGAGAGGAAAAGAGAGAGTGGTTAAAAGTGTATATGGATGAGTCTGTAGTGTATACTTTAACGGAGCAATGACCGCAGCAGACAATAATTACGTTTCAAAACAGTCACTATGATCACACACAGACTCTCACACACACACACACACAATATACACTCTTATCCACTGACTGTGCATGCACACAGACACACACAGGGACAAACACATGTCTGTACCCATCATTTATATTCCACTTCTCTTAAACAAAACTACTCTTCATTAAAGAACTCCTAACCTCTCTCAGAGGAGATAAAGGGTAATTACGTAGCTATCGTCAATTCAAAGGGGTCTCTTTCTCTGTGAGCACAGGGACCACTGATAAGGCTGCTTAATTAACTTAAGTGCTTCTGTTTCATCACCCCTCGTGCAGACAGAGACCCTCCAACAGCTGATGGAAGGGCAGAAAAAGCTCCATTATAGTACACGTTAAATCATTCGTACCGCCACGTCTGATCAATTTCACAGTTAAACTTCAGGATTCAGCTCCCTCACTGAAGCCTTTTCTCTGCTGTGTTGAATAGATTGAGGTGAAAAAGAGTGGCAGTAAATGATGTTTAGAGGCTGAAGTGAGGTTGTTGAGGGAATCACAAAAAGAAGTGCTGTGAAGTCAAACAGGGAAATATAATCTGTAAAAATAAGCTTGCTCTCTGGTGTCACATTAGTGATACATATTCAGTGTTTCCCTTACAGTGATGGCACACCTGTGGCCATGGTGAGAAAGCTTAGCTCATACAATATATTATGTTCATTGAGCTTTATTCTCTCACTTAATTAATGTTTGGTCACAGATGACTTTGAGCTTCTCCACTTCACTTCTCTTATCCACACACACACACACACACCTGCTTCTCTCCTCTCTTAATACACTCTGTGACTTGTCCTTCCTCTTTCCGTGATTCTCTGCCCGTTTATGTCTGATCATTTGATTGTCTGACAGTCTGACTGTTTGATAACACAACTCCTGTTCTCAAAGGTTTCACTTCAGGCGAACCATGTGGCTCAACCAAGCGGCAACCTTCGGTGTAAAAATATGAGTCCAATGCGGAAGTGTTAAAAACTGCAGTTCATCAAGGATCCACTTGAGGCTGGCTCCGGAAGTACCGGAAACTGCATACACATCAATTAAAAAAAAGGCAACATTTACAGCAGAAATAAACATGTTTACAGCCTGGTACAAAAGATGAGTGTAGTCTGAATAGCTCATTTCTAGATCGGCACACACTGTACAGGGGGTGAATCTTCTTCTAACGTGGCAATTTCGAAGATATTGCAATAACGATTCTTCCAATGAGAGGCACAGCTGACTTGATTGACAGGCAGGAACACTGTAGCTGTTGGCTAAGAGGCTCAAACCCCGCCTCTTTACATCACAATCGCTCGACAGCAGCAATATGGCTCCCGCCGACGATTGGCCTCAAAACAGCGCTTCAGATACAGATGGGTGATGTCACGGATACTACGTCCATATTTTATACAGTCTATGGGCTCAACATGAGATGTCACACCAAAGTCACTAAAGGATGTCTCTCTCTCTCTCACTAACAGCAGAGCATGTGAAGTCACCACTTGCATCACATACTGTGTGCAGAGTCATAGAGCAAGGTGAGATTGTCCACTAGTTTATCAATCTTATGATGGTAATATAAGAATGGTCTGCAAATATACTTTGGCACCTGTAAATGTAGCTAATCTGCAGTGGCCCTGAAGGAGAAAACAAATTTACAAAAGATGAAACACTTTTACAAAGTTGGAGACAATTTTACAAACAACTGAACACCTCTACCGTTAAGTCTGACTCCTTTTAGTCTGACTCCGTTTAGCCTGAGGCTATGTGGTCTGTTTGGCGGAGATATGACAGAGCTCTTCCAGAGACATGATGCTTTTTCATCTGAGGTCTGACACCTCTCTCTGAGACCCGAGGATGTCCTGACATGTAAACTATGTCCGTCTCCGTTTGGTTTCTCTCCATCAAAACAAACTAAATGACCCCTCACTCGATCACTTCCGGATCACTTCCAGTATTTGGTACATTCCCTTTCCATAAAAAATGAAATGTTAATTTGGTTCAGAAATGGTAAAAGTGTTTCATCTTTTGTAAATTTGTTTTGTCCTTCAGGGCCACGGTACTTATGCGCTCATCCAGGTACAGTCTGTGTTTGGGAGACATTGTGTATTCAATATTGATCATCCGTACGTCTGTTTATGTTTCCACAGGTAGCATTAGGTCAACTTCTCAGCTGTTACCTCTGTAGGAGACGCCAGAGTTAACTGTTTCGACTCTACGAGGTATCGTGGGCCTAACTAAATGGAACATCAGTGAAGGGAAGAGCCCACTTGATAACCCCAGTGATGTGCTGGCTCTCGCTGCCCATCTGTCCTTTCTGTCTCCAGCTTTGGGGTCATCAGGAGCCATGGGGTAGGTTACTAAATTTATCAGTAAAGGGCACAGAGGTGTGGGTTTCTTCACTGAGCGCTCATCATTTCTTTCAGCTCAAGTACCTTGTGTTTATCTCAAGAAAATGTAATCCTAGATGTGTTTTTTAAAGCATGGACTCTGAAAGTGAGGGGTATTGAAGACCTGACTTTTCTAAAGCTTAACAGTTTAAGGGGCACGGTAGCCGACAAGGGCAGACGATCTTCATTAGGAGAAGTCTAAAACAAACCCAACAGCCAAAACGTACTGAAGATTAAAAAATGTGCTGCAAAAAGCCAGAATAACTGCATTAACAGTTAATGTGCTGCAAATGAACAAACAATGAGAAGTCAACACACACAAAACCATAAAACATCTGCAAAAGATAAACGCTGCAAATCAAGATTTTTAATGGAAGTGCTCCAGGCCAGAGGCGCTAATTGAAACAGCTGTATTGATGGGACAGAGAGAGGAAGACACCATATGGGGCAGTAAGGCTCTGAAGCTGATAAAGAAACAGTTATGTATCACTCTCTGTGATGTTTATGTAGTGCCTCTAAATACTGTGCAGAGTTTAGAAGAGGTCTATGTGTACAGTTTGAACATAAGGGATGCTAAAAGCTGGATTTACTAGGCATGATAATTCACTTGGAGGGAACAAGATCTGCCTCAGTCTTCAGTATAGAAACATCTGCTGGCTTTAGCCCGGTATTTAGCGTCAAAAATGTACTTCATTTAAGATAGGTGTTCTCCAGTCCAGACTCATTACATGTTATACTCAAGCAGCAACATCCGGTCTCAAAATATGAAGCCCATGTGGAAGTGTTAGAAACTATAGTTCATTAAGTGTCCGCTTGAGGCTGGCTGCAGAAACACTGGAAACAACTTACACACCCAAAAAAACCCATCTTTACAGCAGAAATAAACATGATTACAGCCTGGTTTAAAAACGGCTTTAGTCTGTAGAGCTAGTTTCTCGATAAGCACACACTTTACAGGGGCAAATTTTTATAACGTGACGGTTCAGTAGATATTAATATTGCAAGTTTCGCCCATTTAAGGACATGCCTGACTTGACTGACAGGCAGGAACACTGTAGCTATTGGCGAGGAGGCTAAAGGCCCGCCTCTTTACCTCACACTAGCTTGACAGACATTAGATTCGGTTCAGCACTTCCAATATGGCTCCAGCCGACAATTGGCTTCAAAAGTGCGCTTTAGGAACAGATGGGTGACGTCAGGGATACTACGTCCATTATTTATACAGTCTATGGTTTTGATACAGGTCAGCTTCACATTCATACACAACGGGCTCTCCCATAATGCCATTTGAAGGCAGAATAAACACAACCCTGTGACGTTGTGTGTAGAGCAAGGAGGCAAAATATTGGGATGAAGACATCTCCACCTCCCTTGTAGGTTGTAACAGAGGCAGGATGGGGGGGGGGCAGTGACGGTGTGAACCAGCAGGGCAGAACAGTGCTGTGTGTACGTGCTGTCTGAGTGTGCGAGTATGTGGTGCACCTGCTGTGTGTTTCCAAGCCGTGCCGGGCCTACAGCAACACAATAATGTGATGTGAAATAACACACTTGCAATGTTTAACCATTGTGGGGTTCAGTGTTTAAGTAAAGATGTAGTGATGGCAGAACTCTGTTTCAAACCTGTTGTATTCTGTAAGAAGCTATCAAATACAGTCACACATACACTCACACACTGATGACAGCTTCCTGAATATTTCTGGGTTGAGTATCTTTCCCATAGACCCTTGGACATGCAGTCGGGAGGAGTCAGGGATTGAACAGTAGATTTCTGTGTGATTTTCAACACATTCTTCCAGTTTAGCTTGAGCCGTCAACAAGATGAGTTCATATAATCATTTTCTAACTAACATGATTTTTTGCCTCCTCTTATCTTACTCAGAAGAAATTGAAAAAGCAATTTAACACGCTCCCACTGATTATGATTTGCATATTATTATGACTCATGATCCAGCCTGATAAACAGTAATAAAAGAGGAGGAGGAGACTGGCTGCACTCATCAGGACAGGGCACCAGTAGTTTGTGTTGTCTACTGACTAGAAGTATTCTTCTTTCTTTGCTGGCTCTTCTTCCACGTGTTGGATGGGATCCATTGGCCTATTAGCACAGCTGTACTCTGTTTAGATCACTTCTCACGTTAGAGGAAAGAATCAAGATTCCACAAACCTTGTATTTGTCTGGGAGGTTTTCTTTTTGTTCAATCTGGTCAGCCCATCAGCCTTCTATTTCATCTTGCTAGGAAGTCAATTGTCTTTTTTTGGCTTCATTGACAGGACAGCTTTACGGGAGTAGAGAGTGGGGGACGACATGCAGCAAAGTGGCCTTGGCCAGGAGTTGAACTGTAGCAACCACTGTGACAAGGATGATAGTCTCTTAATATGAGGCTCATGCTTCAACCACTGAGCCAAACCCACACCCATGATCGTGGGTCATTTCTAGTAAGGCTGTACAAATCACTTTTTCACTATGATGACAATATGAGCATTCACACTGAGCACCTGGCAAAAGTCTGACTTAATCGCAATAAATAAGAAAAAGTTATCTATGCAAACAAAAGATGCTTTCTCACTCAACATGCCTGGACAAAAAGCAGAAGTTGTTTGTTTGAAGCTCAGAGAATGAGAGACAGGAGGAAATTAATTTTAAGCACCAGTATGCACGGATGACTTTAAAGCAGATTTGTATTACTGTGGTTGGAGTCGTTCTTTGAAATCTGATTTGAAGGGTTGTATGAATATATTTAAGCTTAAGAAAGTGTATAAAGGAATTATTAGAGAATATGAAATTGTGAGGTTCATTGTTTTCTTTTTCAATAGGAAGTGTCTGATTTTTTTCTTTCTTTTATTAGTATTGTAATATTGGTTGTCATGTAATTAGAATTTGACAGACCATCTATTTCCATTATTTATTGTGTTTTGAGTTAGGGGCAGGCAAAATAAGATTTCTTATTAAAATGAAGTGTGTGTTACCTTTTGGATGGAGGCCCGGGTACAATGTCCTTGTTTTCACACTGTTCTGATGCAGTCAGATGAAGTCCAAGCTAGCTATCAGCCAGCCTCAGATTACATTTAGTGGTGTAAAATAATACTCTTGAGATATTTGGATTCTCAAGGGACGGGTTGTAAACAAAGACACTGTGTAAAACATGCCCACAGCAGAAGTCATAAATTTACAAGAACCAACTCATACATTTTGAGAAAAGAGTTGTAAGCTTATGACAAGCATTTTTAAGAGAATAAAGACAAGATATTATGAGAAAAAGTCATCATTTTGGCTTGTAGTTTTATGCAATTATCTAAGGGAAAGATCAGAAAAGAAGCTTGCAGCCACCTGAACTGAATAAATTGAGTCTCTTATGAAGAAGAGCAGGCAGCCTGTGCACGCTTGTGAAACCAGAGTTTGACCTCAGCTGTTAAGTTAAACTTCACGTGATGATCAAATCCTCACTGTGGTACAGGCAGCTGGCTTCCCTTCAAAAACTAATATGTTATTTTAGCCTAAATGTAGATTAAACAAAGCCTACAATTATAACAACTGCCTTATAACATTATGTTTTATTCTCATAAATTTCCGATTTTTATTTTGTAAATTTACAAGATCACAGTTAGAAATGTATGACTTTATTCTCCTGAATTTGCAAATTTTTGACATGAATTTACAAAAAAAAATGTGCTCAGTTACACCTGTATTCTAATTTAAGATTTTTTTTTAAATCTTGTCAATTTTAGGAATTTATTCTCACAAAATTACCTAGCGGTTTAAGAGTGTGCCACATATATAGAGGCTATAGTCCTCGTCGTAACAGTCATGGGCTTGACTCCCAGCTTAACCATTTGTCGCATGTCTTCCCCCACTCTCCACTCCCCACATTTCCTGTCTCCCTACAGCTGTCCTATCGAATAAAGGCAGAAATGCCCCCCAAAACTATATTCCATAAAACTAAAACTTTATTCTCATAACATTACGACTTGATTCTCGTACATTTACAATTTTCCCAAATCTCAAAATTGTTATTTTCCTTGATGTGGCCCTCATCCTTTGTCGCAGAGGCTTGATAATACTCCAATGATTAGACTCTTTGGTTACGTTGGACCTCTTCCATAGAGACACTTTTTGGAAGACAACAACAACCTTAAAGTATTTCTCAAACTACAGAACTTCTTCTCTAAAAGGTGAAAATAAAAACAGCTGATGTTGTAGGTCTGGATGATGAAGAAGAAGATTGCGTTAGTTCTCAAGAAAGCCTGGTAAACTGACAGCTGTATTTGCAGTCTCTGTCAAACTGGATGATAGTCTGGCCTTAATGAGATTTTGCTCTCATGTCAAACAGCTCTGCTTTTCTTTAGTCGATCTAATTTGAATCTTTTCTGAGACAGCCCTTTGTGCGCCCCCCTCCCTTTGTGTTCTTCTAATTCTGTATCTCTCTTTCTATCTGAACTCTTCGGGGATGAAATGGGAGGATAGATGCTCTGTGTTTTATTAGTCCTGAGTCAACTCATCTTTTCTCCACCTCCCTTCTGTTGTTCCCTTCACTTAGCATCTCAATTCCTTACGCACCTTTTGTCCTTCCGTTATTCATCACTGGGCTACCCGCATCACTCAAGGCTTTTTCTTGTCTTCATTTCCCTCGCCCCTCTGTTACTTGTGACTTTCAAATTCAGATGGATTAACCACTCTTGTCCCTCCTCTGTTGCTTCCCTGCCCTCCTACTTTGACTCTCTCGCTCCTTTAATCCCTCTTTCATCTTTCTGCTCAACACACCTTGTACCTCCCTTCCTCTGTTTCCCATCCCCTTACTTTCCTCTCATCCCCAATCTTTCATCTGCCTTTTCTTCTGTCTCTACGTCTGGCTCTCCATCTCTTCACTACTAACGTTGTTCTTTCATCCACCCACATTCAATCTTTCATTGGGGTGTGTGTGTGTGTGTCGGGTTCATCTTTGTTTGCATTTCTGCTACATATTTTTCTTCAGGGCAAGATGCTTGTTACCGAAGCCGTGAGAATGATGACGCTGGTGATAAAAAAAATGTCCCCAGAAATGTACTAATCAAACATCCTCCAGTGGCAGTGTGTGTGCTTACATGTGTGTGTGAGAGTGTGTGTCCTCTGCCATGTCGCCTTAGGGAAAACATTCCCTCTAAAAAGGACAGAATTAGGAGCAACCTCTTTTAAAAGTCCTTCAAAATTTACAGAACAGAGGAGTTTGTGCTTTTTGTTTAGCGCGTGCTGCTGTTAATTGGAGTCGCTCCAGGCATTCCTCCGGCTGTTGGGAGGAGTGCATGTAACTGTGTGTTTGCCTCTGTGTGTATGTGTGTTTGAGCTTGTCACAGTAGTTGTTACTGAGACCTGAGACAGAGAGGGCAGAGAAGGAAATTAGCAGAGCTGCTGCCACCAAAGCGACAGTGGTGTGAGGAAGCTTTCAGCGCTGGAAATTAAATTAGGTTGCAGAAACTTCTCAAATAACAGCCCTTAGAACATCATTAGCAGCACCTTGCATAAGCAGTCATGTTAGGTAATTAATGACTTGCATGAGCTCTTTTGTATCCGTGTGTGTTCATAGATTTGTATTGTGAGTTCTACTGTCGAGATCTTCGAAGTCCCCAGTGGATGCCCTTTTATTGGCATCAGGTCCGGCATCACTTTCACAGCTGCAGGAATTGAAACAAAATGTGTGGGTGAAAATATCTTCTGAGTGTCCATTTAAAGCACAGAAAGCGCTGATGAAATGTTGATGCCACAGGTCAGCTGGAGTATGAGGCAGCTGAGGGCGACTGATCCTACTTTCCTGAGTGTTGCGTCAAATGATTTTCCATATTAGACAAACTCTATATGCCCTCTATCTTTCTGCACATGCACAGACACGCTCGCACCATGCACAGACACGCTCGCACCATGCACACACACACATGCGCGCGCGCACACACACACACACACACACACACACACACACACACACACACACACACACACACACACACACACACACACACACACACACATACACACACACACACACACACACACACACACACACACACACACACGCCATCTTTACAATTCATTGTTTATCTTAAAGTTCACTATAAGTTTCCCTCTCTGTTATCTTTCCCCTCTGGCCTAATTCTAAGTGGAAATAACTGTAAAGATTACAGAAACCATTTTCATTTGTTGCCACAGTCTAAAATAAGTAAGGCAAAAACAGATAAAGTACTCCGCTATTTGGTGTAACTTTTTTGCTTTAAGCTGTTTGGATTCTTTTATTTCAAATCTGTAACTTTCTTTGCCGAATGATTATAATTTATTACTCAGCTTTGTTAAATACTGTAATCTGATTGGTCAATACTCCATAACGATGGCAACGAATTTTCAACAGAAAAAGCAACACCAGGGACAACATGATTAGACATATCATAAAAAAAAGAAAGGACTCTGTGGCAAAAACACTAGTTTTGATTTCAGGCTGGTCTTGAGAGTCCGGAATTAATGACAGATACAAGGAAAATACAGGAATGTGAGAGCAGTCAGAGGGGCTAACCCCAACTATCTACAATAGGGATAGGGATAGGGATAGGGATATGGATGATAATGATAATAATAATAATAATAATAATAATAATAATAATAATAATAATAATAATAATAATAATAATAAGTGCTAACAGGAAACATGTCTTTTGTGTAAGATGAGATTTTTGTGAAGTTTTAGTTTCTAGATTCTTATTTTCTCAGGTTTAGGTAATTTGTATAATTTGATTTAAATTTACAACAAAGATGTATCCAATTTTACGTCTTTAAGCCCAGCCTACCTCTCACCCTGCAACATGATTGGCTGTTGAAGGCAATCTTCTTCTTCTGCCTTAATGTTGGGTAGCAACTAGCATTTAAGGCACATTCGGCTCATTCTCTTTCCAGTTGTTGGGAGGTGTAATTACAAGTTTATTACAAATTGTATCGAACATGTTATATTTATATTGAGAAAAATTATGTTACTATAATTATTGTTATTGAATTATCACCCAGCCCTAGATAATAATAATATGATGTCCAAAATAAAGTAAAGAAAAAAGCTAGTGCCAGAGAATTAATTTGCAATAATTATAGAAAACATTCATATTTGTAACCTGCAAGCTTTGAACTGGTTCTCTGACAAAAGAAAACATGCAGGGATCATTAAAGTATTCTATCTATTCAAGAGTTAAATGTGTGAACATCAGCTAAAAAAGAGGTGATCCCTGGATTTCAGTTAATAAAATTCAGCTACATGTAGGCTGACGGCAATATTAAAATTATTGCAGGGCAAAAAGTTTTCAGTCAAACAGAAAAGAGACAGTGAAATAGTCATAATTTTTAATGGCGTACTACCTGTTCATTCTCCCTGTTCATAATAGCTGTTCTGATTGTTTAATTGGAAATCACACAAATGAGCCCTGCATCCCCCCTGCAGTTTAACTGAAGGTAGATTGATCACAGCAGAAGTAATCAACAATAAAAAAGAGGCTGAATGTGTCACTACAACAGTAGAAGTCAGTTGTTGAAGCACAGTGTGTGTAATTAAACTCTTCTATTGATTACTAATGCAGGTACAGAGCACAGATTCCTACTGAGAGAGCACACTGTCACTAGCACACTTCTCTAGTTGAGGATCAAAACAATCACCTGTTTAACTCATAGACTGTATACATAATGGATGTAGTATCTGTGATGTCATCCATCTGTTCCTGAGTGCTGTTTTGAAGCCAATCATTGGCGGCAGCCATATTGTAAATGCTGAACTCAACCAGGCAGAGTGTGACGTAAATAGGAAGAGTTTGAGCCTCCTAGCCAACAGCAATGTGTTCCCGTCCGGGAGTCACGTCTGTCATGTCCTTATTTGGGCAAAACCTCTTTATCTTAATATCTCCTGAACCGTTGCGTTAGAAAAAAATTGATCCCCCATACTGTGTGTGCCGATAGAGAAATTAGCTATGCAGAGCCAAGCCGTTTTTTGAACCAGACTGTAAACATGTTTATTAACGCTACAAAGATCGTCTTTTTTGAATTGGTGTGTATGTGGTTTCTGGTGTTTCTGCAGCCAGCCTCAAACGTATTCTCGATGAATTGCAGTTTATAACACCTTCTCATGGGCTTCATAGTTTGAAACCGGAGGTTGCCGCTTGGTACTGATTTGGCCAAAATTCAGTATGTAGTTTGCAATATGTGAACAAGAGCAAAATCTGCACTATGCCAAAACTCGCTCGAGTACTGTTTCCCACAAAGCACAGAGCTAACGCTACACTTCTTCTCTTTTGACGGTGGGCGCTCCATTTTTAGGTGTTGTGAAAATTCTCAAATTCATATAATCCACTTCTTAACTTTTTAAATCATAAGTGGATGCTAAAGAAGAAGTTTATCCATCAGCTTGGCTGTTGTTCACTTTTGCTTTACGAAACTGGAAACCCAGCGACGCCTGACCCAGAATACCGGGGAACAGATCCAACAGAACAGTCATACTACATACTACTTTTAAACCCAGTACTGCATACTACATTTGTAGGTGGTATGTAGCAGGCCGTTTCGTAAACAGCCAATGTTTGCCCCGTCCTGCCTCACCTGTGTCTGATTGCTCCTGTGGTCTCTGTGATTCATCCAGTCTGTGTCAGTTCTCCTACCTTCTTTGTGGCTCCTCATGTGTCTTTGAATAGATTTTTGTCTTCCTATGTTTCCCTGTATTGTCATTTGGACTCTTTCATGGACTTTGTTCAGCAAAGAAAGCCTTTTGTTTCACTTTTGTCTTTTGTTTGATGCTTTTTATTTCATCTGAATTGGATCCTCTTCTACCACACATGACATTTATGTGCAATACAAGTTCAAAATTAAAGAAATATCAACACCTTTTTAGAAAAGCCAAAAATATACTTGCATAATGAAATACCTAAAATACTTTATCATTTTAAACACTAAACTGTGTTACGCTACTTTATGTAACATTATATACAAATTGTAAATCCTGATACTGTTTGTGAATCACTTTCAACAGAGGTCTGAACATTAACATACACACTTTACATACAGAACATGTGTGTACTTACTCTGTGCACTCTATCACCTTTACAGCTGTGTGAATATTATTCAAACAACCAAATCCAAATTAAATGTCATTCATTCACATTTTATTCACTCTCAAACTGTTGCACCATGAAATTAGGTCTCTGACTTCTGAGGCAGTCAGAGAGAAAGTGTTTGACTTCAGGACCCTGAGCTCTTCATTTTTCCTTTCAGGTTGATCTGTTCGGGTAATGTGCTGCCGCAGAGACTTGCTCGAGAGTTAGCAGGAATTTCTCAAACTTGTTTTAGGGCCCAGGAAAGCATATAACCTGACCTGGGTATGTTTGATTGAGTTCACAAGTAACACCTGTTGTCACCCTCACTAGCTAGCACCAGATACACTAACCAGATAAACAAAAAAAATATTTTTTAAATTGTGAGCCTGAAATGCTGGTCATATGTTGTGTCTACACTGTATTGCTAGCCGGCGAGGCTTTTACTCCACTGCCATAATGCATTGTTCTACTACCCACATGAAAACAAGCACAGATGACATCTTGTAGCGGGGATGCTGTATGGTCCTAGCAGTTAAAGTGTATACCCCATATACAAAGACTGTAGAACTCATCACAGTGGTTGCTCACGCTTGTACAGCAAAAAAAAAAAAAAAAAACAGGCAGCAGTAAACGTTTATTCTTTTTTTTTTTTTAAGATAAGATAGTGTCACGGCAACAACCCTGGCAAAATCGTGTTCTAGGGCAGGGGCTCCCAAAGCATGGGTCGGGACCCCCTGGGGTCTGCAAGACACAAATGGGGGGTCGTGAGATGTCTTCCAGATTTATTTATTTTTTAAGTTATGTAAAATAGTACATTTTACCCATTATAGTAAAAAATATCGACAAAAATTGTAGCTAAACTTGAAATAAAAGCTTGAAAATAGAAAATGTAATTAGTTTTCTGCCTTTCTTTTTGCCAGATGTCTCCTAAGTTTAGGGTTAGTGAACAGTTAATTATCAAAAGCATCAGTAGCGGTAGGTTAATTCATAACAGCAATTTAAAGCCATACTACCTTTAAACCCAGTAGGTGGTATGTAGCAGGCCGTTTCGAAAGCAGCCAATGTTTGCCCCGTCCTGCCTCACCTGTGTCTGATTGCTCCTGTGGTCTCTGTGTTTCATCCAGTCTGTGTCAGTTCTCCTACCTTCTTTGTGGCTCCTCATGTGTCTTTGAATAGATTTTTGTCTTCCTATGTTTCCCTGTATTGTCATTTGGACTTTTTCATGGACTGCTCGACAGCAGTTAGGTTGAGTTCAGCATTCTCAATTTGGCACCCGCTGATGATTGGCTTCAAAACAGCGCTTCAGAAACAAATGGTTGACGTCACGGATACTACGTCCATTATTTATATAGTTCTGTTGCTCCCTGCTCTCTCACACATCAGACTCTAAATATCAGCTTTTTTTTTTAATGCATCATCAAGTCTGAAAGAAGACATTACCTTAATAGACACCAATCTGACTGTAGCTGTTGTTTATTGGTGCTGAGCATTAAGACTCAAGTGTCTCTTTATTGTTGTTTTTTTAAAAACACATCCCGCTGCTTCTCAACATGAGGCTGATGAGTCAGCGAATCAACACTTTGTTAAGCTGTGTTGTAAAAACAAAACAATCCACTAACAGATAGTGAAACACTCTGCTGAGCTGAAGGGACTGCAGAGGTCAGTCATAATTAACAGCTAGCAACGCCATTAATATGAAACATCATCACTTAAACCATTCATTACATAAAATGATGACTGCTGCAGCTTTCAGAGGAACACATATCAGGCTTAATGTAAACTTATTTTAAGTGAAGATCGCTGCTGATTACCTTCTGATCCATTTGGGGTAATTTACAACTTAAGTGTTTATCTAGATGCGTCTTTGTTCTGGACAAAACAAAATCCTGATCTCACTGGAACTACTTGTTCACACAGCTACAGGAACTCTCTCTCTCTCTCTCTCTCTCTCTCTCTCTCTCTCTCTCTCTCTCTCTCTCTCTCTCTCTCTCTCTCTCTCTCTCTCTCTCTCTCTCTCTCTCTCTCTCTCTCTCTCTCTCTCTCTCTCTCTCTCTCTCACACGCAGACTATTTATCATCCTCACCCAACACCACAATCCATTGTAAGGAGATTTATATGTTTTCATGTGTCTAAACAATGTCAGTTTCCTCATGTTACATACATTATGAAAACAATATGTTGTTAAATCAATAAGATAAATATCTCCAGACATACAGGACACTCCATCCATGGACAGATAAATCACACACTGAACAGATTATATTGAACTAACCTTGGTTATGTTTCATCACTAACGTCCTCTATGTGTCGCCTGTATTGACTTATAGGAAACATTAAATGAAATCTGGGTCTGATTCATTACTTTTGGGTTCCTGTTTGAATGTAGTAAAGGTCCAAGCTGTATTTATTTCTGATAAATCACAGCTTTTACAGTGGATAGATATTTGAAAGCTATTTTGAACTTTTTACGATTTTATGCCATTTCCCAACATGCAGACCTGCACCGAGCTGTCCACAAATTCCTTTGATCCTAATCTTTGTTTTAAGAAAATAGATCCTAAAATCAGAGAGGAAAAGGGAGAGAAGATGCGCCTAGGAAAAAAAATCAACATAAAAAGACTTTACTTTAATTCACCTTCTTAAAGATTTTTTGCACATTTATTACTATGACTGAAAATATAAGAGTCACAAGTATTTACTATGTCTCCTGGGCTTCTTTATCATTTTGACCTACATTTGTTTTTAAATAATTCATTCACACTTATTGAGTTAATAAAATATATATATATAAAATATAAAATAAAAATAGTATTTGGAATCTGGGATTTATTTTCAATGCTTCCAGTTGTGACAAAAAAGCTGAAAATGCACTGAGTTGAAGACAAGAAGTAGAAGTAGAGGAAGTAGAAGTAGAAGTAGAAGTAGAAGTAGAAGTAGAAGTAGAAGTAGAAGTGGAAGTGGAAGTGGAAGAAGTGGAAGTGGAAGTGGAAGAGGAAGTGGAAGAAGTGGAAGTTGAAGAAGAAGAAGTTGAAGAAGAAGAAGTTGAAGAAGAAGAAGTTGAAGAAGTTGAAGTTGAAGTTGAAGTTGAAGTTGAAGTTGAAGTTGAAGTAGAAGAAGAAGAAGAAGAAGAAGAAGAAGAAGAAGAAGAAGAAGAAGAAGAAGAAGAAGAAGAAGAAGAAGAAGAAGAAGAAGAAGAAGAAGAAGAAGAAGAAGAAGAAGAAGAAGAGAAGAAGAAGAAAGAAGAAGAAGAAGAAGAAGAAGAGAAGAAGAGAAGAAGAAGAAGAAGAAGAAGAAGAAGAAGAAGAAGAAGAAGAAGAAGAAGAAGAAGAAGAAGAAGAAGAAGAAGAAGAAGAAGAAGAAGAAGAAGAAGAAGAAGAAGAAGAAGAGACTGATTGATGTTTTTGATAGTAATAACTTTTAACTGAGTTGTATTCTTATAATAGTTTTATTTCATCTTTCTTTCTATGTTTATTATTTAGTTCAAATTTTAGTCACTTTATTAAGTATAACATCTTAGTTTCTTTTACTGGTTTCATCTTCTAGTGTTTTATTATCTCATTAATTCATTTTATTTTGGTGAGTTTAATTTCCTGAGTTGAGTTTTAACACCTTATTTTACCTCCAGTGTTTCTTCATTAATATATCATGACAGCGTTTCCTCAGTTCGTTCAGCAGCTTCTTTTTTATTTTTCATTTGTTAATTTATTTTATTTGATTATATTTTTTTGCATATACAGTATCATGCTCTTAACCTGAGGATTGTCGGGTGGGTTAGGGGTCAGGGATGAGATTAGGATGGGGTCTTAAAAAAACCCATTTATAACTATAGCACTTTGTGTTACAATGTCCTTGCATGAAAAGCGCTTTACAAATAAAATCTGATTGATTGATTTTATGATTGATTTTATGATTTATGATTGATTGATTGATTGAAAACTTGACAAATTTAGGATCATACTCATGATGCATCACAGGAACTTGTTGTCCTTGAAAGCCACTGTAGCTTTGGGAATTTCACCAACAGGAAGGTTGAGCAAGGGAGCATTTTAATCTAGAATCTGACCACTAGATATCCCTAAATATTCCCATTTGAACACACTCTACCTTTGAAGAAAAAGGAATTGATATTGAAATCAGCCTAGACTACCTAATGGGTGCATCCTTGACAGAGAATATTGATAGTAATTGAATAATTCATGTATAACAGCTAGAAGAGAGAAAACATGTAGTCAGTATCAGAGATAAACAACCATGACTGTGTTACATGTCTGTCAGGATTCATAGAAACCCTCAGCTCATCAGTGTTAGTTTGGTACAGAGGCAGTGAGGATGGTGTGTCTTCACTCTGTAGAAAAAAGTCTTTTTTTAGACTCATATTAAAATGTCTCTCACATTTAGACTGCACATCACGAATCTCACAAGCCAGTGACGCTGCACTCGCCCGTACGACTTCTCTCTGAGGCAGCTGGTGTATTTCTCCTTTCTACGAGTTGAAAAATGTCATGTACCAGTTTGCTGTAAAGCAATTTAAAAGCTGTAGAGGTAGACCTGACCTGAAACCTTCTGTATCCTCACAAATAAAAGCACACAGGCTCGCTGAGGATCCTGTGTGGGCTGAAAGACACTGTTCCAGTCTCATCACTGCAATTATAATCTGCTTTCAACTGACTGTAGAGTGACGCATCTACAGGGAGAACCCATTACATCCTTTATAACGTTTCTGACTACTGTTTCAATCTCAGAGCAACACACACACATACACACACACACACACACACACACACACACACACACACACACACACACACACACACACACACACACACACACTCACACTCACACTGACACACACAGCGAGCCCAGAGAAGATTACTTTTCCTTTACTGTGGAAATCAATGACATCACTCCATCGCTCACTTTAATGGCCACACCTTCCGAACCATCTCAGACACACACACCTACACACACACACACGCACATACACACCTATAGATGATGGTACAGGACAAGCAAGTAGGGTTGCATGTAATTGTGTGTACAAAGTTATTGAAAATATTCCATTGCCCACCCAGACAATTAATTGTTTTTACACACACTTTAATCTCCTCTCTGTCATCATCTTCTCTTTAAAATAAATCTCCCTCTCCACAATCCTTTGGTGCACGTCTTCCTCCTCTACTCCCCACATGTCCCATCACTCTTCAGCTGTCCTTTCAATCAAGGTAAGAACGGCAAACAACATAACTTAAAAGAAAAAAAAAAAAACCCTCCCTCTTGAATTCAGATGTCCCGAGAAGTTTGTCCTCTCTCTCCATCGTTTAGATTTTTTTGTATTCAACCCCACGTCCTCTCTCATTCCCTGCCCTTTCCCACGGAGTGTGTACTGTTACAAGTCATGTGGTGTTCTCAAGTCACTGCGGGTCACTGTTGAATTCTGTCTGTCTGTGTGTGTGAGTGTGTGTGTGTGTGTGTGTGTGTGTGTGTCAGAAGCACTGAACCAGAGTAATGGGTTTGTTCAGCCGTCCGTTGCAGTTGTTTTGCCGCTGAATGATCCAGCAAACTAGTCAGAATTCCCAATAACCTACACATACTCTCCTACTCCCTCTTTTACACACACACGCTTCTCCATCATTGAACATTTAAACATTTGTTTGTGCATGTAAGTATGCATAAAACCCGAATACCATTACTGTACAGTGTAGTATCTTAAAGGGTTTGTGGCAGATCAAAGCGCTGTCTGATATGTTAAAAAGGACAGACAGACTGCAGCTGGTTCACATTCTCTCCAAATGTTCAAAGTCTAAACGGTTCTGTCTTTAAGCTGCATTCAGAGTTCTCTCTCCTCCGATGTGTGACTTCTTTAGGAGGCGATGTGTGGAAGCAGCCATTTAGGGTTCAATCCCTGTAACAATGACAGGCGGAAATGGAACTGAGGTTATCTAAAGACTGAATTTGCTTTCAATACAACAGGGAGAGTGGATACAACCATTTGAAAAGGGAAAGTGATTTTCCTCAACCACTGGAGAATCTGTATCAAAGAAAGTAAGTGCTGATATGGTGTGTAAACTTCTTCTTATTCATTGGGCGATGAATTCAATCATCCGTGTGTTTGTCTAGTTTGGATGAGGAAAGACGTGTTTGGAAGACAAAGGGGAGGTTTGTGGTTAATTAAAGTTTCAGGTAAGTTTGAGTTTGAAATGTTCGCTGGCACCTACAGCATCATTAAACATTCTACAAGTAAGCCCCTTTACTGCTGCTTATTACCTCTTACCTTCAATGTTAATTTCCTTATGGTGTAATAGTGGTTTGAAGTCATTCCACAACTGAGCTAGCATAAGAGGTCGGTAATACTTCCACATGTTTTTTTCTCTCAGTCGTGAAAAAAAATCCTGTCCACACCAGTAGTGTTTATGAATATTTCTCCCATGAAAAGGGATGTGCAGGCTTAGTCAACAACAAGATTGAATTGAACAAACGTTATCTCAAGACGCTTTTACAAATTTGACCACTCTATGTCAAATTATGAACAGAGACCCAACTTCAAGACAGGGTAAGACTCAGTCTGACCCCACCTTAATCCATCATGAGCATTGTACATCGCAGTATTTAGCTAGTTACAGTGATGAGGAAAACTTCCTTTTAACAGGCAGAAACCTCATGCAGAACCAGACTCATGTTAGACAGACATCTGTCTCGACCAACCGCTAGTCAACACTAGAATTACTAGTGGATTAAATGAGTTATGTTTAATTATTGAAAGATTGAAAGTTACTAACCATAGACCTTTCTGGAGTCCCTGAGCTCCATTGTCTCGTAGGTCCCTCTGAGTTTCAGTAGGCATCCTCCTGCTGCGGACGTTCTAGACTCCAGCTGATACAGACGTGCTGGACTCCAGCGGCAACAGCTTCTACTACTTGTCTCATCACTATCACCTCTCTCTCTTACTCCCCTCTATCCCTCTTTCAAGACCCAACTTGGTCGAGGCATGATGGCTGTCTAACATGAGTCTGGTTCTGGAAGTTTTTCCTCACCACTGTAACTAGCTAAATACTGCAATGTGCAATGCTCATGATGGATTCAGGTGGGGTCAGACTGAATCTTACCCTGTCTTGAAGTTGGGTCTCTGTTCATAATTTGACATAGAGTGGTCTAGACCTCCTATGTTTGGAAAAGCGTCTTGAGATAACGTTTGTTGTGATTTGGCGCTATACAAATAAAGATTGATTGATTGATTGATTGAATTATATCAAGCCTGTGTTCATGGGCCTATGTGCATGTGAAGCTTGTGCTGTTCGTTTATGCATCACGGCTTTTTTGCTTCCACAATACTTTAACGCCATGTAAAGTCATACAGGGACGAAAATAGTTCGCTTTTGTGTGGTTGAATGTAAAAGTACAAAGACGTAGTGGCGGTGGAGCTTCATTGGGACACTGCGGCAGAATCTCAACATAAAAAAGGACCGTGGTTGGACTGTGCTGGCAGAACTTGGTGACATAAGAGAACAAATCTGCACTGACTTATGACAAAACATGTTCACAGACATTAAAATGAAAAAAAAAACAAATTTCCCGTCAGTTAGATAAAAGTATTAATTTTGCTTTAATACACCTGAATCCGACCATGACCTCCTTCTTGCAACTCCACAAATATAGCAGTCTAACAGAAGGTATATTTAACCAGGTGTTTAAAATGTTTGTCACCACTGCATAACTGAATAGAGACAGGGCTGGCTGTGTGCTCTCGGGAAAGGTTGACAGTCCATATAAATGGGCTGACTTTTGTCATAGCACAGGCAGTGGGGTTGTCAGGTTACCAGTATTTTAAACTTTGATAAAATACCATTGCTAACAGGCTGGTTAAAGATAAGCAAGATCAATATCTGACCTACTGTTACAAGTAAAGAAAGGCTTTGTAAACACTGGCAGCACAGAGAAATAATTAGGACTTGTGTCCTGTCTGGCTGTCAAGTATTCTTAACAAACACAGCAGAAAAACACTTCTCTGTTGATTTTGAAAGAAAGAGAGGAAACTTAGCCGAACTTCAACTTCTATCAGAGCTTGAGGGTAAAAGGGTGGGAGGAGGATTAACCATAAACCAAAGTGTAATATGTGTGAGTGACTCTGCAGTGCAAAAGCAAGGCACCGACCAGCATTACAGTCTGCTATAGGTGAATCAGGACAAAGTCTAGTGAGTGACAGGAGGAACAGGGAGGACTCTGCTGCTTCTGCTGTCTTTATAGACACTATAATCTATAAACATAGCCACGGCAGGTTGGGGTTCAATTGTGCTTGTTCAACTTTTGGGCTGACA
This sequence comes from Notolabrus celidotus, assembly GCF_009762535.1. Classification (NCBI taxonomy): domain Eukaryota; kingdom Metazoa; phylum Chordata; class Actinopteri; order Labriformes; family Labridae; genus Notolabrus; species Notolabrus celidotus. Next base: position 28,115,802 of record NC_048278.1, read on the forward strand.
GTGTAGGTTCTGGTAGTAGTCAATAGTTTGACCTTTTAGCCATCCAGTAGCTATCCAATCAGCTTTAGTGACCTGAACTGGCTGAGTGTGTAGAGACTACTTACAGAGGCATTGTGAGCTCCAGTAGAAAGAGAGTGAGAGGTGAGAAGATGAAAAAGGGGAGCCTAGCAACCATTTCTAATCACAGACACTGTCTCTATAGTCTGTGTCATCTCATTGACTCTCCCCTGATAGCAGCGCCTCCATTCACTCTGAGCACAACAGCTCATCTGACCCTGAGTCACACTCTGTAGTCACAACAGTGCTGCAGTAATGATTCACGATCACTGAGGAGTAACTTGACAAAACAAAAACAATGCCCAATAATCTATTCGAAGATTCTCTGATTGTCGCAGTGGCTAAATGGCATCTGAGAAAAAGTTTTAGACCTTTACGGTTCTGGCTCAGAGACAGAGGAAAAAGCTGTTTGAGTTTTAATTAGTTTTTGAAATGTGATGAGAAAGTTAGGCTGCTTTGTTGGTATGTTTTGCAGAGAATAGCAGCCCAACAGATTTGTTGAACTTCTGCTGGTTGTGTTCAGTTAATAGCTAATATAGGGAGTCATATTTAAGCTTAAGTGATAAAGCATCTAAATGGCCTCACTGTATGGCATCAATATATAAGAACATGTCTGAATATTGAGTCTACTCCTGGCAGTGCTGTCTTTTCTTTCTCTGTGAGTGTATGAGGTGTTGCGAGTCAGTGTGCGAGCTTGTCTGAAGAAGTGTTCTGTCTTGGACCTGTTTGTTTCTGATGTGGATGAGTGGGTGTTACATGAAATACATTCCCCGCTTCACTCACTCTGCCTCTGAGCTCCACACAGACATGTCACCACACATGACATCTCTGCACCATCTTTCTGTTGTGCGTGCGTAATAGTATTTTCTGCAGCCAAGCAGTTTTCTACAAAATATATAAAAAAATATGAGCCCATTACAGTCGCGGACAAAACGAAAAACATCTACACATGACAAAGTCTTGTCTGATCACGCTCACATGTGACAGAGCACAGGAAAGTTGTTCTACAGATGTGTCACTCAAAATAACACACATCAAATGCAGTACAAATCTCTCTAATGAAGTGACAGCGAAAGTGAGAGGTTCTAACATTTTGTGCCTTTGTGAGTTAGCAGAAGCACTTACCTCTCACTGTCAGATACAAGTGGCCTTGTTGAGAGTGTTTCTACTGGCAGTATTTTTATTTGGACTTAAGTAGCCAATTCAGTAAATGCAGAAAGAGATTAAGGTCGTGAGAACACACCAGTGGGGGTTTAAAAGCCTATGTGCTAGTCCAAAGACTCATCACAAATGTATTTGCTTTTGCAGAAAGCCGGCATTCAGAAATGAATATCTTTAACTCTTCAAAATACAAGATTACTTTTAAATTTGAATCAGTCTTTATACTAAATAAAGGGATGTTTGAAATCAACTTGACTACTTCAAGAACATCTTTGAGGCTCAGTTGGAGGTCCAAGATCAGAGTCCTAAACCCTCCAAAGACTAATCAACTGTTATGTTTTTCAAACAACCACAGACTTTCTATGATGGTGAAATCTTGCTGTCATGGTCAAAACAGCGGTATACTAGGCATTTGAAACATGTGATGTGTCCCATTATTCAAATAGAAAATAAATGCTTTGACACAGTTCCTTTCTGATGTGCTACCTGCGGGGAACAGATGAAGCAGTGATGGATAAGAACTGACAGACCTGTTATTAAGAAGAAATAAATAGAAGAGCTAAGTTGATGGTTATATTTCATTTTACAATCATGCTATGTAAGGTAAAGTGTTACCTTTGAGTGGTTGGCATTTTACATAATGTTTTTTAACAACTGACTGACAGATTTTAATGTCATTTTATAGAAGTTTAGGCCAAGGAAAAACAGATTAAAAGTTAGATCAAACTATTTTCTGGATTTCCTTTTTCAAAGACAAACATTCAATGCCAGCCACGGCTCAAATATATTTTTTTGCACTCTTGAATTTTTGGACATCATTTTTCTGACCAATTACTCTCATCACTGTTGTCCAATTTCCACATTAGGTACATAATGCATTCATCCGTTCCCCAAAAAGTCATAAGTTTTGTTGTAAAAATCTGCGGACAGTGTCTGTGTCAACAATCAGCTCGGCAATCCTGCAAATGTGATATCATATAACACAACGTGATAGATTCAAATGTCCATACACTGTGGTAACCGCACTCCATGCCTTTAAATTATACACAATTTGTCCCACTTCTCCTCTCAATACAATTGACTATTACTAAGTGTGTGCCCTGATGCAGCTACAGTTATAGATCGGCTAAAACATGAAAAGTGTGTTGGGATGCAAAGACAAGAATATCATATAGGGTCATAGAATGAAGTGCTTGTGCAACGAGGACCTTTCACTTTTCACTGAAAGTAAAGCTCATGCACTGTTGATTTTTGACATCCTGCATACTTACTAACATCCCTGCACATGCTACAGTAACCGGTTCTGATGCTTCCTGGAGATTAAAAGAGAAGACGCCAGAAAAGAGCAAAAAAGAGAGATTTAAGCTAAAGTGGTCCACAAACACATCCGGTCTTGTTTTTCAAATCACTGTTGATTTAAAATGTAAATAAAATCACAAACCTTGTACTATATCTGAAGATAGGCTTTGTAATCTGTTTTGGAAGCATCTATTTTAAATATAAGTTTAAAGGTAGCAACCTCCAGTGTTGAAAAATGAAGCCAATGTGGTGGTGCAAAAAGCTGCAGTTCCTTGAGTGTCCACTTGAGGCTGGCTCCAAAAGCCAAGAAAACTCCATTAACGCCTATTTTAAAATGCTAATTTTTACAACATATTTACAGCCTGGTACAAAAACAGTCTTTTTTTCTGAGAACTGTACAAGGGGTGAATTTTTATTTAAAACTTTTTTTTACATTGAGTTATAAATAGGGAGTTAGGGTTGTGGCTGATTTGAATGACAGGTGGGTGCATCGGTTGCCATGTTGCAAGCTATATGGCCTCAATTCCAGCTCATTGCTGGTTTCTTGAGTAGCTGGAAATTAGCTGATGTCATTACAATATGGTTACTCCCATCGTTGGGTTTTCTAACAACTCTTCAGACACCAATGGGGGACGTCACTGAGACTACATTCATGTTTTATACAGTTTAGGGGCAGTGAGCGTTTAAGGGATTTTGGGTATGTTTTAGGAGGAACCTTATAAGGTAGTGCTGGTAGAGGCTGCATAACCTCAAACTCTAACCTAGTTTTACAGATTTCTTCAAAGTACTCTACTCGAGCTATAACCGTTCCCTTTAAGTGCCAAAATGTATAAATGAAAAAACTTCCATCAGTGCATGATGTATGTGTGATTATGTTGACAGTAAGATATAATACAGGTAGCATTGTTTTTTAAAGCATATTTGCTGGCACATAGCGCCCTCTACAGTTTCATAAGGTTATAAGTGTTCATTATTCTCATTTATCTGAATCTCACTGATACGAGTCTTCTCTTGTATGTATGGATTTTCACCTGTCTCGGGAGGTGTCGTCACATCCCTAATGTTGTCTTTTAATTCTTATTGTCAATATTAATCAAGTGAAGACCAGAAAAGAGATTTAATCCTCACAGATCATAGCCTCAAACCACAGCTCTCCGACTCCATTTCAAATGAAAGTTGGTAAAAAAAAGTTAGGCAGCTTGATAAATATCGCCCCTGGCTGCACAGGTCTCCCCCCCTTACCCTCAGCTGTTCAGTACGATGTTATCAACCACTGTCTCCTGTATTCCTGGTTGAACTGCAGCTGTACCCTCCATCCTTCACCAAGTCAGCTTTTCTGCTCACTGTTGCACTTTGACACAGCAGACCTGATCTGAGAATCTGACACCATTCATCTTGGTACCAGTCAACTGATGCGAGAAAGCGCAGTTAGACCAGCGTTAGAGGACAGTAAGGATCTATGGTGATGGATGGTAGCTGTAAATTCAGCAGGGGGAAACATTTACATGCAAATAATAGCATCTGTCTGCTGGCTACTCACGCATGACACCCACAAACATGCAAATTCTTACACACACACAAACATACCACAACAAGCAGAGGCAAACAAGAAAACACAGAAAGAAATCTGGAAGCATTCACGCACACGCGCACGCACGCACACACACACACACACACACACACACACACACACACACACACACACACACACACACACACACACACACACACACACACACACACACACACCAGAGGTAATGAGATGATGTATGAGAGCTCTCAAGCCCCGATCCAAAGCCTCCTTCACTTCACTCTCCACTGGTCTTTCTACCCAAGAGTGTTTCTGTGTTTCTCTCTTTTCATGTCTCTTTCTCTCCCCTCAGCGTTGGTAGGATATGATTGGTGTACTCAAAGCTGATGTGTTTTGGTTGTACAAGATGAAAAGAGGAGAGAAGGAGGGATGAAAACAGCTTCTGACAGCTCTAGCTTTGTGTGTTTGAAATCATAGGATAACTGCGGGAAGAAAACTGACTTTGAATTAGGGATGCAACAATTCTCAATATAATATTGAACCATTTGGTGTGGCATCACAGTCCTATTCATGTGCTTAGTGAATTGCTGTACTTTCTGTTTCATGTATTTCTAGCCTCCATGCATTATATTTCCCTTTGAATTGGCTGTTTGTGGGCTGTGGACCAGGATGAGGAAACTCCCCCCCTGCATCACTGTGTGCTGAAGTTAGAGGAAACTGACAACACTGGTGTCAGAGTTTACCAAGCGGCAACCTCTGGTCTAAAAATATGAGTCCAATGTGGAAGTGTTAAAAACTGCAGTTCATCGAGGGTCCACTTGAGGCTGGCTCCGGAACTACCTGAAACCACATACACACCAATTCAAAAAGGACAATCTTTACAGCAGAAATACACATGTTTACAGCCTGGTACAAACGATGAGTGCAGTCTGGACAGCTCATTTCTCCATTGGCACACACTGTACGGGGGATGAATTTTTTTCTAACGTGGCAATTTCGAAGATATTGATATTACGAGTCTTCCAATTAGAGGCACAGCTGACTTGATTGACAGGCGGGAACACTGTAGCTGTTGGCGAGGAGGCTCAAAGCCCGCCTCTTTACGTCACAATCGCTCGACAGCACCAATATGGCTCCCACCGACGATTGGCCTCAAAACAGCGCTTCAGAAACAGATTGGTGACGTCACGGATACTACGTCCATATACTATACTATGGTGGGGGCGAGGAGAGGCAGTGATATCAGGATTCTGTAGTGTGGTAAACAATAATAGTTAACAGAAAATATTGTCTGCAAACATTGTTTTTTTACTCAAATGGAAACACCTCCATCATGACTGAACATCTGCGGCAACATCACCTAGCGATACCACTGTCTGGATAGCAGTGATTACACCATCATCCAAAAAGCAACAGTTTCACGCTGATGTCTCCCATCATACATACTCCACTGGTTCAGCGAGAGACACATAACAGAACAAGGACAGTGGGGGTGTTCATGGCCAAGGATTTGCAGCTGTTTTTGAATGGTTGAAAGGGGCTTTCATCACTTTAATACCCTCTTGCACATTTTTCTGCACCAAGGTAATTCCCGACCATTATGAAACAACATGCAACAAGAAAATAAGCCCAGAGCCTTGATCTCACTACAGATGGTTTGACCTTGCAGGCTACAGAGAGTTACCTCAATGTGACAGCTCACTATATGTAGGATTGGGAATGAAGAGCACAGTACTTCTGATTCCCCTGCGTGAAAGTGGTAAAAGTGGACACAAGAGTCGACAAATGCAATGATTTTGAGGAAGTTGGACATGTCAAACATGTCAATACGAGTAACTATAGATATTTTCTATAAATATGTTTAGTTAGTTTATATGACACAGTACACCAGGAATGTGGTTGAATGGAAATGTTTTTTTTGCTTTAAAGAACATTAAAGAAATACTTTTTGGGAATTTAAAACAAAGGCTTTTTGTTTGTTTGTAAAATTCCCAATGACACCTAAGAGTGGAAAACCAAAAAACTGAACCAACTAAAAACCACCAACGAAACAAAAGTAAGAATGAGTAGGCAGAAAACTGGACACTGTGAGTCCAAAATATATTTCTGTTCAGTTCCGTTGTGGAAGGTTGAGCCTTCACTTTTATGACTATGTCCACGTAGATTATAAGCCTGCTCCACACACTGATATTCAGCGTGTTTAAAATTTTGAACACATCAATACGATCCTTAGATATTCAGTACTGTCAGTTATATATATTCTGTCCTGAAGGAAAATTTGTTTCAGGGGAAAAAGCGCATTTGGCATTCTTTTTGACATGGAAAACATTTACCTTTTTTTTAATGATTAATCGATAATTGATCGTTTACATTTCCAAAGAACGATCAAGGAAAACACTTGAAATTTGCATCCCTAGGATTGATACATCCCGACTTTAAATCAATGTCTAGTTTCTTCCTTGATTACCAGGATGTTGAATCTGTCAAGAAACTGATCTTAGGTTTATAATTTTACCAGTCAGTTGTTGCCAGTGCTGTGTTGTTTGCTGTTGTGTGCTGGGGGAACTGCATGACTGCAAGAGAGGGGAACTGGCTTGACAAACTGGTCAGGAAGTGTGTATTAGTGATGGGGAGGGGGTTGGACTTTGCTGGAGAAATGGTGGAGAGCAGAATGAGGAGCAAGATGAAGTCCATCCTCAGTAACAGTAGTCATCCCCTGCATGACACTGTGGTTGCTCAGCAAAGCAGCCGCAGTGACCGACTCCTCACCATGCGCTGCAGGACTGAGAGGTTCAGGAGGTTGCTCATCCCGGCTGCGATAAGACTATACAATGGATCTTGCTAATGAGCACTTTATTAATACTACTGATAGTAGCTTTTAACTTATTTTATTCACTTTACCTTGTTGATGTTTTTTACTGTACTGCCTGACTTTGATAGTGCTTGATTGTGTATGGCACACACTGTATGCTGCTGGACACCCGAATTTCCCCTGTTGGGGATGAATAAAGATAGTGCTTTCTTATAGAGCTTCTTTCTGATCACTCAAAGCCCTTTTCAACACTGCTAGTCACATTCACCCATTCACACAACAATCTCTCACTGATGGTAGAGGCTGCTTTATAGTAAAGGACCATCGGTATTTGCTAATTTCATTCATACACATTCACACACCACTGAACAACAGTGGGAGCAGTTGGCAACTGGGGTTCAGTGTATTCCCCAAGGACACTTCAGCATGTGACTGGTGGAGTTGGGATTGAACCGCCAACCGACTCTACCCACTGAGCCACAGCTCTACTTTTAAAATGTGTGGCCATCACTATCAAGACAATGTTTGATGAGGAGAGTGAGATGTGAACGAGGGTTGAGGAGATGATTAATGGGACAGGACAGAAGGAAAAGTGTTAAACTCTAACATGAAATTAGATGAAACAATTAAAGTGGTTTAGAGGAGAAACCACTTGTTGTTTGAAGTGTTCGCAAACTCATTCTACCTATGATAGGGGTGTAGCAATCAGACACTGCTTCACATCACGCGGTTACTCTACAGATAAAAGAACCGGGAATCTTTTTTTTCTACTAAAGGTTGGCCTCAAAGTGGGGTCATTTCAGGGAGGGGGGGGGGGGGGGGGGCAACAAGAACTGTCTCATTTTTGGGCGGGCTTTGTAGTGAAAGATGTTGAAGTTCTGTTCTGTTCAAGGATGAATCTTGTTCCCCCTCACTGCTTCAACAACTTATGAAAATGATGAAATTGTATGACTTGAACGAGCAATCTCGACTGCTCAGGATGAAACAGCTAAAAACATGGATATTCAGCATGCTGAGTAAGTCTCAGTCTGAATTAAGTTTATATTCTGAAAGATGTGGGCTTTAGATGAGCTGTTTAGAAGTTTGGGCATTTAATGATCTCCTGAGCACAGCAAACTAACATCTGACATTAACAGTTCACTGAAGCAGGGGTAGGATAAAACACGGACAAGATGTTTGACCTTTCTTTAAACGTATCTCTGATGAAATATTCAAACCAAGAGCTTCTCTTTGATTATCTCATGATTAGTAGAAATGTCAGTTGTTATATGTTCTTACATATACGATCACCATCTAAAATCAATAAGCTAGTATACCATCAGCACTTGCCCTGCATTGTTACATGTGTAGCATCTGTACCTCCTGTAGATGATCAGAGAGAGAGGTCTGCTGGTACGTCTCTCCTTGGATGCACTGACTGCAGTTCTACGTAACATGTTTAATGTGAATCTTCTAATGGCACTGTTATAGCTTTGTGCAGCTCAATGCTGATGTTATTTGGCACTCTCTTGGTTTGGCTACGTCTTAAAGTTCCACTCTTCCATACGTGGGGCTGTGTGCTGTTATAAGAGTGAAACTTTTAAAACAGCAGTTGTGTTTATGCAACTTATAAAACGTGCTGCTGATGAATATTGTCACAAGAGCATACACATACACAGAGAGAAAGGGTGATGTCAGCAGGATCCAGGCCGCCCTTGTTATGATGAAGAGAATGTGTTATATTACAATATAACATGACCTCTTGAGGTGTATGAGGTCACCTCTTCACTGCGGTACAATGTCTCAAGGGAATCGATCATATTCTGGATAATGCAAAATTTGATTGATTTCTTTTTGCCATTCTGAAAAGTGCATCAACAAAAAAAAATCCACATATGAGCTTTAAAAATCCCTGCTTGTATTTAGCTCCCAATGTAGTTTCCCAACATTATTTGGCATTAATCAACAACTAGTTACTGAGAACAAAGACATCTTCTGAATAATATTCAGCTGTAGAAGTGATTTGATTGGCAATACTGTATGGGTTGGGTTATTAATTTGGGGTGCTCTGCGAGTGGATATGATGGCATGGAGGGGGGGTTGCTCTGGCATGCCAGAGTTAACTGTTTAGCCTCTCCAAGGTGTCGTGGGCCAAACTAGACGAAACATCAGTGAAGGGAGGAGCCCACTTGATAACCCTGATGAAGTGCTGGCTCTCGCTGCCCATCTGTCCTTTCTATCTCAGGCTTTTGGGGACATCAGGAGCCATGGGGTTGTCTACTAAATTTATCGGTAAAGGGGATAGTGGGGTAGGTTTCTCCACCTAGCGCTCATCCTTTCTTTCAGTACCAATTACCTTGTGTTTATCTTAATGTTTGATAATATATTTCAGGCCCATATTTTTTGAGATCCCAGGAGTTCCCTGGTATCAAAACAAGTGTTGATTTTGTTTGTATGTATAACAACTAAATGACCCCCCTGACATATAGTAGATGGACTGAGAAGGTATTGGAAATCTATCACATGGAACGCATAACATACACCCTAAGACTACCAAAAGAAACATTTATGAAAAGATGGAACCCTGCCATTTCAGTACTGCTTCTAGGCTGAAGCTACTACATATATGTGTAAACGCACGCATGCTCACGCACACCCACACGCACCCACACACACACGCACCCACACCCACACGGCAACACACACAGCCACACACACACACACACACACACACACACACACACACACACACACACACACACACACACACACACACACACACACACACACAAACGCGCAAATCCACTCCCCGACTCTTACCTCCTTTATTATTTATCTGCTTTTTTTCTTTTTCTTTTTTTTGGTATGTATATTTATATTTCTTTTTACCTTATGATAGAGTTAAGTTATATCTATCTTGCTGGGTTATTTTTATTTTATTGTTGTGCTTATCCTTGTAATCATATAGATACAGCTGTAAACAAAAAAGAAAAAATGAAGAATTGTGAATACTATTGTGTAAGCTGTTGAATTTGAAATAAAAACTAAGTTAAAAAAAAAGAAAATCAAAACTCTGGTTCTCTTTTTTTTTTGCATTCTTATTTGGAAAGGGAACAATACAATTTTTTACAACACTTCGATAATTATATTCATCTTTTTCCAGTCTTTTATATGCGTATGAATAGAGAGAAGTAGTATGTCCAGATAGCCACTCAGTCCTGAAATGTTTCTGACCTCCATCTTTCCAGGTGAATGCATCCATATATACTCTTGACACATACTGTACATAAACATTAATCCTCACCTCTTCAGTCAGTAATCAACACTCATTTTCCTGCATACATCCATTATACAAACCCTCAGATATATAACCATTTACATAAGAACTAGGGGAGCTTACATTTATGTTTTATTCTCTAAGGAGGGGGAGGGTTAATACCTTGTTGGTGGAGTCATACAAAATCCGCTCGCACTGGGGTTATAAATTGAATCCACTTATTCCAAATTTGATAACATTTGTCCTTTTGGATCAAAATTCTGGTTCTGACATCTCTGTCAAACCAAAGCTAGTCAACTCATGGAGAGAAACAGTTTAAATGTGAGCACACAAAGAACTGACAAAAGTGGAAAAAATACACAATTTTAAAGTAATGGTGCATCCAAGTATTAGAGTGCAGTCATAGTACTACTACTACTCACCCCCACTGGATCACCAAGCTGCAGAGCCACAGCCTGACAAAGTAATGACTAGCAGGTTATCATTAGTGATCATACTTGGAGGTACTGGGGTACAACAGTCTACTTTGATGTTTACCTGGTGATCCTATGAACCAAAATATACATCTCTAACCTTGTACTGATTTCTAGTGACGGTTGAGTTTTCTATGTGGGTCGAGTATTTGCTGTTTTTGATTTGTTAAAAGGAAATTCTTCAGACAGGCTGGTAAAAACAAAATTAAATGGATGGAGTTATGCACATCTTTTCACAGGAACAATCTTGCCACGAAACAAGGTCAGCCATTAACATTGTATTCTACATAAACACATTTTTGCACAAACTTGCAATTTCCGCCTTCGTCCCACACAAACATGCAAATCCAGCAAAACATTAAAGTTGTTATAAATCCTGTGCTTACATCCATGCGCAAACTTACAGAGACAGAAACCACACTCTTTCCAGCTCCTGTTTTGAACCTCCTCAGACCATCCTCCGCTTCCTCCTCTCATACAGTCCATGCTCAGGTCTGATAAATAAACAGCTCTGAGCATCTGCTTTACCTTTGACTTCTGTCTGCTGTCTTTGTCTAGGCATCTGAATTATGTGTGAGCATGTCTCTTCATCTGTTCGTAATCTTACATATCCACAACCAGCAGCCTTCTGTCCAATTATATCCCTTCTTATGAACTGTATAACTCCAGTTGATGTTTACACCTTCTCCCTGCTTTGCATATAAATAGCTCAACACCATTTCATGATGTCTGTCAACCGCTGTACTCAAAAGCTGAAAACACACACCAGTTATGGAGCAACATGGCGTATAAAGGCTGAAACAAGACGAGGAAAAAAACAGAACTGAGACCGAATGTGACACAGCAGCAGAGACTGAAAATCTCAGTTATAATAACAAACCTCTCAGGGCCAAATTAACATGACCACCATTTATGTGTCTGTACATCAATCAAATGGCAGACAGTTCAACATCTCACTGATTAGTTTGTGATGATTACAGTCTGTTTCTCAACAATCTACATTCTTTTAACAAGGGGAGCAACAATAGAGGCCTAACAACGTTTGAGAAAGTGATATTTACTGCGATTTCAAGTAAGAGGGTGGTGAACGTTTTTTCATCAGTGAAATACCGACATGCAAAAGAAAAGACCACCTTCTGTGTTTTGGTGTCAAATTTTCAGAAAACCCAGCAGGCGTACAGGCAAAAACACAGAGTAGACAGGTACCGACCATGACTGAAAAAGGCTGGTATGATGGTGCATTTGTTATCGTTCAGAACATAATCATGAGCAACCAAAACAAAATCTTATGTCAGCTTTTAACTTGTAGTTCAGAGTCAAATCAGGAATTAGAAAAAGAACTACAAAAGTTTCAGCATGGCTTCACAGCCTCCATTGCTTGTAAATCTATGCAAATAAAATCCTAAATTATCCTTTATACAATCATGTCTGTAAATAGTAAAATACAAGAAGTTGAGCCCGGCCCACCACAGTTACAATATAGCATTTTTACCATGCAGTATGCTGATAATTTACAACTCATTTGGGCCATTTTGCAGATGCAAATATAAGATATGCACATAATTTTTCAGACTAATTACAGAGAATTGTCAGCCTAATTGTTAGAGTGGAATTTGTATATTATTATGCCTATTCTTATTGTTATGGAGCATGGGCAGATACAGAGAGAAAACATAACACTAAATATGGGAACACTCAAACAACTGTCGATGCATGTATCCAGGGGCATCATGCTAGGCACACTTTGGGGGGGTGCAGTGAGAGTGTGGGTCCTTTCAAGGAAAACAGAAATGATGTCATTCTCAGTATTTTTAAACATCAATATTAAAAGACACAAAGGGATATTATTTAATCAAAAAAACTAAATGAAATAACTTATATTATCAAAATTGTTAAAATCATTTTTTGGTTACTTATATTTATCACATCAATGTATTATGTTCCATTACTACTATGACCCAGGCTAACTCACTAAATCTTAGTACTCTGACACACAATTATTTAAAACCACTCCTGATATGAACTATTTCTTTGTGATCATCACCATGACACACACACGCAGAAAGAGAGAGAGAGATGTTTTCTTGTTTTTCTGCTCTCACGCTCTCATTCCTGTGCTGTTTTATTCTGACCCATCAAGTATTCTATCAGAAGTTGTCTTTGAAGACTTTGGCTCCGCAGCGTGCTCTTGTTGTCCTGGTTTTGTTGATATTTTTCTTTCTAAATGTTAATTCGATGCTTATGTGAGCGTGTGAATGTGCATCAGAATGAGTGTATGAGGTTTGTGTGGAGTCCTCAGGGTCATGTTTACAAATGCAGCCTGAAGCTTGCCTGACAACAGCCCTCATGATATTCCGGTGCTGATTAACTCATTACTACATGAACAGAGACAAACAGAAGAGAGGTGTGTGAGCGCACTGACAGACAGTCGGCGAGCTGCCGTCTGTCGTAAACCAAACCTGTTCAAAATAAACTCAAAGGCAGATGGACGTGGACCCGTCCTCACACTGAACAATAAAACCCTGCCTGCTGCGTGATGCTTGTTTCACTCCTGAATCAGAAGAAAGCAAGTTGCTGGTTGCGACTGTGCATACTCAATGGAATGAGCACATGTCCAGGTATTTTGACCCAATCGCACTTTCTACTAAACCTCCTATGTGCTCCTTGCTGAGCAGATCATGCCTTTATTATGAAATGAATTGAATACACTCACACAATGTCATGTGTTTTTTACTTTTGGTAAATCCGCCAAGGGGACAATATAAATATTAGAGCAAAGCCTAATTTTTGCTGACAGTCCTTTGAAATGTTCCAGTGAATTACTCTCACTGCAGCTTTACTTGCAAAATTTATATTACAATTTTTAGTAACAAGTTTTTACCAGCTCAACCTCTAAACAGCTTGAGGATTGTTAATATCTGACTCTGTCTGTGTGTTGTAGTGTCTGTGTGTCAGGGTTACGTTGGTAGAGGGCTCAATGGTTGATCAATGTCAGCCATGAGCCACCATCCAAACCCCAGTCAGGGTCAAGAATCTGGGAGAACAGATTCTGTGGTGCAATCATTTTAATCATTTTTGCTCCAAATTAAAAGAATCTGAAGTTTATACCCGATTCTGATTGGTCAAAACTCCATAACAGAGTAATTCATTCTCAATCGAAAAGGCAAATATGTTAAATTTAAATGTTACGTTTAGTGTGTCTGTGTTTAGGAAATGTCTAACCTATCCCAGAACTTTGTCACTTTACATGTAGGTCTATTACAGTCTCACCTATGTTGTGTTTTTAAAAAGGCTTTTATTTTATAGCTCCCAGTTTTTCAAAACTCCCCTCAGCACATTCACCGTGCCAGCAGCAGGGGCCTTTCTCTTGATGTTACATGACATATTTGTTTGTTTGATTCCTCTTCTAACTACTGACAAAACATTCCACTTTGTACACATTTAAGCCTTTTAACCTTTGAAACTCAAAAGTAACCTGTACCTTAGAACTTTGAATTAAAGAGCCTTCAGGTGTAAATACATCCCACATGCACTGACACCTGGTATCTGTTTTCATAAACCTAAACATGTGGAGGTGGTATGAAAACAAGAGTGAATGCTAAGTTAATCATTTTTCTGCACACAGCACTGAAGCGAATAAAGCAACAAGGGTAAACAGTTTATATGAGAAGTACTAATGAGCCCAGCACTGGCTGTCTCCAATCTCGTATGCATTAGAGTTTCTGATGTGGATGCTGTTGGGAGACAGTTTTCTATCAAATCAGAGTTAGATTTTTGAGTGGTTTCTGAGTAACTGCATGATTTATGACTGATATCAAACTGTTTACATAGCTGCCTTGTTTGAGTTTGAACAAGTTCTGCTTCTTGTCCTGGCAAACTGAGACTTGTGTCTGTTGGCCCTATCCCATTGAACTGAAATTAAACTGAGAAACCACCTCCAGCTCAACGCAGGAAAGACCAAAGAGCTGGTAGTGGATTTCAGAGGACGCAAGCTCTCTCCTCCCACACCAGTGAACATCCAGGGAACAGACATTGAGATTGTGAAATCTTAAGAGTACCTGGGTGTTCACCTGAGCAATAAACTGGACTGGTCTGACAACTGCAACACATTCTACAAGAAGGGACAAAGCAGACTCTTCCTGCTAAGAAGACTCAGGTCTTTTGATTTGGAGGGGGCTCTACTGAAGTCCTTCTTTGACTCTGTGGTGGCATCAGCCTGCTGGGGAAGCAGGATCTCTGCTGCTGACAGGAAGAAGCTGAACAGACTGGTTAAGAAGGCCAGCTCTGTCCTGGGCTGCCTGCTGGACCCTGTGGAGGTGGTGGCTGACAGGAGGATGATATCAAAATGGTCTTCTATGATGGTCAACACGTCAAACCCCCTCCAGGAGACCATTTTTTCTACTCATCTTCTCAGTTCTGTTCTGTACATTGTTTTATGCCTATGCTACAAGTCTGTGCACATTTTTTCACTGGTTTTGTAAATATTTGTAAATTTACTTATTTAGTTGTGTATATACGTCATAAGATATGCTTATTTTTACCTTTTATTTTTAATTGTTAATAACTTTTTAATAATTGCTATATATGCTCTTGTTTGCTTTATACTGTTTTGAACTGCCTATTTTGCTGCTGTAACACTTACATTTTCCAGTTGTGGGACAAATAAAGGATTATCTTATATATATAAAGGATAAGATAGTGAGAGACTTTATAGTGGACTGGAAAATGGATAGGGTGAAGGACCCCGATGAGTCCCTTATTTGATTCTTCCGCTATAACAACTCGCTCGCTGTACATTTAGTAGATATCTCTTGTATCCTGCTGTGATGTTGTGCTTAAACTCTCCTTCCTTTCCTTCCATGGTTCTCTCTTTTTTTCTCCCATCACAAACATAAAAACTTTTAATACCCCAGACTTCTAACAGTTAGTCCACCTCAGTCTGTGATTAGAGCCACATGGTGTGTTCTTCATAACAACTAGAAATAACAGACCTCTGCTAAAGGGTACTGACCAATCAGACTCAAGTATTTAACACAGCGGTGGAATAAAAATGGTATAATAACACCAGGTTAGATGTTACGCTCACAGCGCAGAATTACAAATTAGAAATATTTTAGATTTTTGATGAACATAGACTGAATTCTGGGGTGACTGGACTCAAGTAGGTCTGATTGCAGATTATCTGAGAACATAACAGAAGCGACACAGTTTCAGACTGGTATTAAGTGATTACAAGGAGTGAAATTAGGTTCAGGATCAACTTGATGATCCTCAAGTGTGTGTGAAAAGCAACAAAGAGAGGGTTAGAGAGGCATTGTGTTTGTCACTCTACTTTTGAACACAGATTTATTTAAATATGTATCTGCCAGTGGTAAACTAATGTCATTTTTATATCATATACGTATGTGACATTCTTTAAAACATATTACTGTCTCTTTCAGGACACATATGTGAGCTTGTTTATCATCTCTACATCTCAGCTGTTAATGCATGCATGTGAGAATGTGTTTGTGTGTGTGTGTTTGTGGACAGGATGGCGACATGCACCGATAACAGACATGTGGGTCAGAGACGGGTGTGTTTTGGTTGTTGCGGGTTACTTGGACAGCTGCATTGTGTGTGTTCACTCATGCAGGAAAGCTGAAGCCTTTGCAAAGCAGACAGGGGGAAAGAGGTCATACATGTGCTTACATGTGGCAGACAGTTTCACAAAAAACACGGGGACACAAAATGACTACCTGAATAATGTACTCAAAGGATGCTGTAAAAGTGTTATTAGAGAGAACCATTAGGCTGCCAGAATGGAGGAGTTTGCATTAAAAAAAAAAGAAAAGCTGATATGTTCAGCTCCAAAATGAAAATGTCAGAGCTGTTAATGAAAACAAGTACTGTACAATGGGTCCATGCAAATAAACTGCCACATTACATGCAGTATTTAGAATGTGAGACACACACACACACAAAAACAGAGTCACACACTCTTACACAGACGAGCCAACAATAAGCCACAGTTAATTCTTCATTGTTTTTCTGTGCTGGTGTGTGTGAGAGAAAAAACAACATGATAGCTCGTGGAGCTTTAATTAAAATGTGCATTAATTACATAAGTTATGCAAAATGTTGTGCAGAAAACAAAACCACACTCCTAAATGTACACCTAGTGCACACTGGTTTGGGCCGTAGGTACTACACACATCAGGTACTCTGGTTGTAAACAAACTAATAGACTGTTCTGGCTCTTCTCTGCTGGGCTGCTGTGGCTGGAATATGCAAACGATGACAGATCAAAATAGATTTTCTGTCAAAAAGTCAGAAACTAATACTGATACATTTTTAATATGTTGTCAAAAGCTAAAAACTAATTAAAAACATTCAGAGGACGAGACAAACATCTAAAGATCCAAAGTTTGTCTGATTTCAGGGAATGTTTTTGATGAATTATGTATGGAGTATTCATGTCAGGTATTTGTGATCTGACTGACCACATTGATTTTTAATTGGATGCTACAGCCCTCACTATAAAATGTTGATCATTATTTCTGAGATGTTAGATGTTGGTCAGTTGTCCATCAGAGAAATCTTTGATTCTGAACAAACTTACAGCAAGTTATCAGAGGAATTTAAACCTTATTCTGAAATTTTGAGATTTGTGAATATTTAATTACCGCATAACTCGTTAGGAAATTGAAGTTCAAGTGTTTGCCGAATTTAAAGATCTTTTCTCAAAGAAAATAGTGTTACACAGAAACAGGAACCAGGAAATGTTTGTCACAGTCAAAGTTTAAAAGTGAAATGGTGTCACAGCTCGCAGAAGAACTCTTGAGCTTCTAAAAACATTTAGAAGTTACACAATCGCCATCAATCAGCAAAATCTAGAGCCTTGTCTTTCCACTTGACTTTTGATGTGATAAAATTACCTCCAAGCTTTCATTCATTATTATGTCCACAAAAATTAGACAGTGATCTGACCGAAGATGCTTATGGTGTTCTTACACCATAACACATGTACACCATATCATCCAGCCTGAACTCCTCCCATAAGGCTACTTCTACCATTGCTTTGAGACAACAGCTTGACCAGGGAGGTTAATCTTCAGAAAATTGGTCGTTTTAAGATAGAAATGTTCCCCTTTTTTGCCCCATTGTTTAATTTCTAATTTCTGTTTAAGCATTAATTCTCATATAATCATATGAGGGCCTAAAAAGACTAATTTATCTGACAAAACTGATGAGGATCGGAATTAGGACAAAAAGATCCACACACTCACTTATTCAAAAAAATCACACAAATACTGGCTCACATACTGCGTTGATTTGTAATCCAGGATTAGACAGATTAGGATCTATTCCTCTGCTTATGCGTGTAACGATTTAAATCACACAGGCCTATTTAAAGAGGAGAGAAGATAATCAAATCAACAGAGAGGGAATGGCAGCTGCAAGAGTTGCACTGTTGAGAAAAGTAAATACATTTTGCACACGTTAAAGTCTCTTGTTCTTCGATGCAAAGCCGCTGTTTGCTATTCTGGTGAGGGTTAGGGTGAGGAACCAAGGGAGGATGAGGAGGAGGAGGATGAGAGAAGACAGAAACGTAATAGAAGTAAAGAAAAAGATGGCAGAGAAGTGGGAAGAGTGTTCTTCTGTGTGGCAGCTGATAGAAGCTGGATGAATGACAAAGAGTTGTAATTAATAAACTCAAAGGATAATCAGGAGCCAGCACACACATACTTTGGAGAGAGGGCTTTGCTCACTTTGACACACACACTCAAACACACACACACACACTCACACACACACACACACTATCACACACATACTGGGGCAAACAATATCGCATCCCACAGCCGAGGACTAGAAGCAGTCCCGGCGTGATGGAGGAGCTGAGAACAAATATAAAGTGAGGGCTCGCCTAATGAAGATTTTAAATGGGGAAATTCCTGAGAAAATATGATAACCCTCACTGCTCACCCGCTGTTTCCTTCCCCCTCTCTCTCCCTACTCTAATGCCAGCACTTTTTCATCCCATGCTCTCCCCTCCTCGCTGTGTGTGTGTGTGTGTGTGTGTGTGTGTGTGTGTGTGTGTGTGTGTGTGTGTGTGTGTGTGTGTGTGTGTGTGTGTGTGTGTGTGTGTCATGCACACCATAAACACTGTTATTTTAATTAGGATTTGTACACTGCAGCATTTTAATTTTCTATTCCTTATTTTCCTAGGAAATCACTTTTATTAGTTATCAAACCATTCCAGGCCAAACTCATAATTGCACTCTGTCCCGGGGGAAAGTGGGTGCAAACGCGGGGATTTATCTAAACTAGTGAGGACTTGTGAGGAAACCTTGCAGAAAATCTTTGCTGATCCTCAGAGAGAAAGTACTGATTTGTCATTTACTTTTTCAGATCAATTAAAGACGTCAGCTTTATTTTCATTGTGGAATTTAACACTGTGGTGAGGGCAAAAGATGCAATGTTTTCAGAGGGCATACAATAACCACTTAGTGTGTTACAGTGTATATAAACTCACTGTTTGGCTACATCTAAGAGCCAAGGGTTATGTCATTTACCTGAGGTAATTAGTTTTGCCAAATGGCAGTTTTTCCTCATTACACAAACCCAAAACACACACATATGCACACTGAAGCATAGGCACACACAGACACATCTCAGCTCTCTCTCTATCTTTGTCTCCATGTCTCACTCCATGTTATCTCCTGCTGCAGGGACCTGAAGGTTATGAAGAATAAGTGTTCTTTTTAAGCCAGGATATAGTGGCAGGCTCAGGGTGACATAGACCAGTGGTTATCAAAGTGGGGTCCTGGGACCCCTGGGGTCCGCGAACCATAGCGTGGGGGTCTGTGAAATAATTTGAATACATTTCTAATAAATTATAAAATTGTGCTGTGTCATTACAAAACAGCATACACCATTGTTATGATACCATTTGGTGGCTCCAAGGGATATGTGGGTCTTGCTACTGTTAATTTTCTGAAAGCGTTTAAGATCAATTACTTGAAAAGTATAAATGCTGTCATGTTGAGTCCACAAGGAATCAAATGACCCCCTGTTTTAAAGTATACAAGTGGTATTTACTTGATTCAAATTGAAGTGTTATCTGTTTATCACTATGGTACACGTCTGAAGTATTTACATTGATACGTTTTACAATACAAATAGTTTCAAGGGCACAAAAGAAGAGCCGGCTCTTTCGACTCCCGGACTGCTCTTAATTTAGGATCTTTTGTCACCGAATGTTTTACCTTAACTTTGCAAAAAAATAATGGTTTGTGTGTTGAAAACTCTCTTACATAAAGTGTTTTTATGAGAAGCCTTATAATTACCCAATTTTGTGCATTTATTCTGTCACAAAACCATTCTAACCCCAGGGGTTGGGATTAGGGTTACAATTCGAGTTAGGGTTATGATTAGGGTTAGGGTTGTGTTTAGGGTTAGCATTAGGATTAGGGTTTTGGTTATGGTTAGGGTTAGGGTTGTGATTAGGGTTAAGGTTTCGGTTAGGGTTATGATAAGGGGTTAGGGTTATGATAAGGGTAAGGGTTAGGGTTGTGGTTAGGATTGTGATTAGGGTTAGGGTTGTGATCAGGGTTAGGGTTAGGAGTAGGGTTATGGTTATGATTTGAGTCAGGGTTGTGATTAGAGTTAGGGTTAGGATTGTGATTAGGGTTAGGGTTAGGATAAGGGTTAGGGTTAGGGTTGTGATTAGGGTTAGGTAAGGGTTAGGATTAGGGTTAGGATTAGGGTTAGGGTTGTGATTAGGGTTAGGGTTGTGATTAGGTTTGGGGTTAGGGTTATGAGTAGGGTTAAGGTTAGGGTTGTGATTAGGGTTAGGGTTAGGGTTGTGATTAGGGGTAGAGTTGTGATTAGGGTTAGGATTAGGGTTAGGTTTGGGGTTGGGATTAGGGTTAGGGTTGTGATTAGGGTTGGGGTTAGGGTTATGAGTAGGGTTAGGGTTGTGATTAGGGTTCGGGTTAGGGTTGTGATTAGGGTTAGGGTTAGAGTTAGGATAAGGGTTAGGCTTAGGGTTGGGATTAGGGTTAGGGTTGTGTTTAAGGTTAGGGTTAGGGTTAGGGTAGTGATTAGGGTTAGTGTTATGATTAGGTTTGTGATTAGGGTAAGGGTTAGGGTTATAATTAGGCTTAGGGTTAGAGTTAGGATTATGGTCAGGGTTAGAGGTAGAATAAGGGTTAGGCTTATGGTTATGATTAGGGTCAGGGTTGTGATTAGAGTTAGGGTTAGGATTGTGATTAGGATTAGGGTTAGGGTTAGGGTTAGGATAAGGGTTAGGGTTAGGGTTATGATTAGGGTTAGGGTTGTGATTAGGGTTGGTGTTAGGAATAGGGTTAGGGTTAGGAGTAGGATTGGGGTTACGGTTAGGGTTGTGATTAGGGTGAGGGGTCTGATTAGGTAAGGGTTCGGATTAGGGTTATGATTAAGGTAAGGGTTAGGGTTACGATTAGGGTTAGGGTTAGGGTTTTGATTAGGGCTCAGGTTAGGGTTAGAATTAGGGTTAGGGTTATGGTCAGGATTAGGGTTAGGGTCAGTGTTAGGATTAGGGTTAGGGTTATGATTAGGGTTAGGGTTAGAACCAGAAATAAACTTAAGCAAACAGAACCAGAACCAAACTCAAGTAAACAGAACCAGAACCAAACTCAAGCAAACAGAACCAGAATCAAACTCCTGGCAAACAGAACCAGAACCAAACTCAAGCAAACAGAACCAGAATCAAACCAGAACCAAACCAGAACCAAACCCAAGCAAACCGAACCAGAACCGAACCAGACACAAACCAGAACCGAACCAGACACAAACCAGAACCGAACCGAACCAGAACTGAACTAGAACCGAACCAGAACCAGAACCGAATCGAACCAGAACCGAACCAGAACCGAACCAGAACCAGAACTGAACTGAAGCAAACAGAATCAGAACCAAACTAAAGCAAACAGAACCAAAACCAAACTAGAGCAAACAGAAACAGAACTGAACCAGAACCAAACCCAAACTCAAGCAAACCGAACCAGAACAGAACCCGAACCAGAACCGAACACGAACGAGAACTTATCCAGAAAAGAACCAGAACCGAACCAGAACCAAACTTAATCAAACAATCCAGAACCAAACTCAAGAAAACAGAATCGGAACCAACTCAAGCGAACAGAACCAGAAGCAAACTGGAGCTAACATTATTAATGTCCTCAGGTTGGCATTGAGAAAAATCAGATGCCTCATCTTGGATGGGCTGATCTGGTTTCTCCTCTCAGTGAGAATTTGCCCCGTCTTTGAGAAGAACCCTGACCCTAACCCTCTCAGAAGGAACAGATGAAGCCACGATACACAGCCTCCCCTCCATCACCTGTATCCTATATCCTCACATGTGATCGGCCGCATGGCCGCCATGCTGACCAATCAAAACAAAGGTCTGCTCTCGATGTGAGCCGGCTCTTCTGATTCACTATAAAGCATCGGCTCTCAGAGCCTTCAGATTTAAAAAATTCTGATGAAACACAGAGCAAAACCTGGAAGTAGGGCTGGGCGATGTAGGCCAAACACAATACCTTGATATTTTTTTTCCCTATTGAGAAAAAAAATCCTTATTTAGCCTCAACATCTCAAAAACATGAGCACACCTGTGACCAAAACACACTTGTTGCGTTGCACCGCTTTGAAAGCATTACTCCCATTGTTGGTTATTATAGCACCCAGTCCCATTAGGCTGAGTTTCCAGTTTGTGAGGACATCCCAGTGTGAGCTTGGTTTGGAGACAGGCACTTTGCTTCTCCTTGTCTTCCATGAAATGTCCTCTCACACTCATGTGGGCTCACAGCTTCAGCTGGATCACATATCAGTCGTCAGTGCGAAGTGAGCTGTGTGGTGAGGCTCTCTCTGACATTTTAGCAACACTTCTCTTACAAAGTAATTGCGACTAGGCAACTGGTACATCGGGTCAATGGTTATTAGAATCTGTATAATGCCATCCTGTTCTACAGTTGCAACAGGGGCCGTGTCTTTGACAATATAGTAGACCACTGCCTCTGTAATATCACCCCACTTTGTATCTCTTTTCATAAGACACAGCACGGGTGCACGAAGCCTGTAATGTGGATTGTTTCGGTAAAGAAGGATGCAAAGGCTTCACATTCTGGTTATCAACACACGGCTTTACACACTTTTGGTATTGCACTCTGTTATGATGTAATTAATGGTGGAAGAGATTTGTCATGCGAGAACTTTTTGTTGCAACCAGTTGTCGGCATTTACTACATCAGTGGTTGCCAACCTTGTATTTGTGCCCCCCACAGGAACCTCACTGAAAAAATGTGATGCATTGCTGGTGAGGTGAGCTTAAGACTGTAAGAAATGTCTTGTTCTACAAAAAGATATAGAAAGGAGAAAATTACCCAAAATTGGAGCCATTTCTTTAAAAGCCATCAGGTCAGAGACCCAGAGACCCCCCACTAAGACCCTTCACACAGAGGTGCTTTCAATCCCTATATGGCCGATTAGACCTCTGCTCAGGAACTCAGTTTGATGGAGCTATACTACAGAGTACCTTAAGTCAAAACTCCCCTAAAACCTGAATTACTCCCTAATTACTAGTGCACCTTAATGGATTTAATGTCAGCAGTTTTATTTAAGTGTCTGTTTCAGATGTGAAATTAGCTCAGTGGTGCCCTTAAATTTTAAACAAATTAACAATAAAATCATCCCACTGCTTTCTGCAAATAATTCTACAATGTGAAGCATAAATAGTTGCAAAAATTACCCAGCTTTATGAAGGTTATGAAGAGTCAAAAACTGGGGGACTTTTAGAAAGAAAGCATTCAATGAGTCAAAGAGGGATTGGTTGATCTTTGACACAGCCCACATACTAGAGACAAAAGGTACTGGTTCTCAAATTAATATGTGAAGACATTCAAGGTATTCACAGAGAATCCAATTATTTTAACAAGAGACATCTGCATGGCTAAAATCTTTCAACAGTATGCTAATGAGTTTAAGATCATAGGGAAATGACAAGACTTTGAGTGATTTACTATTTGCACAACAATTAATATGACAAGTAAACCTCATTTTCAACATATAATGAAAGACTGCGCTGAAGGTACTCGCCATGATTAAAGCAGAATGACTATGACCTATGTAGTTTGCTGAGTATTTTATTACTCAAATTTGTTGGTTTTATTCTACAATATTGATTGAAAATAATCTACTATATGTAGCATACCTTTAAGAAAAATAACAAATGAAAGGCCCTGCACAGTCACACAGGTGTTCCCAATTGTTCTGACTAATGAGACCTCTACTCAGGCTGAAGTTTGAAATCTGGTTGGGAGGGATAGTGTTGATATTCGAAGTCCCTCCCTCTGAACAGATGTGTTACCCCGTGACTACCAACAGCAGCCTTAACAGGCAGCTCCTCTTCAGTCTGAAAGGGCTAGCATGACTTCTGCTAGCACAGCTTGAGCACTCAGGCGTTTGGGCACAAGCTAGTTGAGAGTTAGTTCGGCCGTTAACTTTGCCTTGAAACCGCGCATTTACTTTTAGGAACCAATAGTGTAGACCAAGTTGCTCCTCCACAGTCATTACTCCCCCCATGCTGTCTTCCCTGACGGCTAACATTGACAAGCTTCCGGTCCGACATATCTAATGTTTACCTTTGCTGTCTACCGCCCCTCAGCCAATCAGAGACCTAGGGCCTCATGTACAAAGGGTGGATACGCACAAAAACGTGGTGTACGCTCTTTTTCACGGTAAAGTTCAGTTGTATCAAGGGTCAAATGACCGTGGAAAGGTGCGGTGCCTCACGTCCACTTCATGGCTGGCGTACGCACCATTCTACAGCTGTTGAACCTTGCGCACAGATTCATATATCTGGATATTTTCGTCATTTTCTGGATTTGAGCATACGCCATGTTTCATTAAGAAATCCATGCAAGTCTTTGCACATGAGGCCCCAGGACTCTGAACGTCACCGTGGACTGACCAATAAAAGTGCACAAGAAGCAGCGGTGCGGTTGTGAGAAGTTTAGCTACTGTGATGGTCTGTAACTGTAGAATTAATAACTCATTACTTTTATATATATTTTTTTTATTAGCATTATCTCTGTTTGACAAGTTTGAAATTCCTAAAGTGAAATACAGGCCTCAGTGTGCATCAAGCAAATAACTTGTGGTTGCCTGACCATGTCTGAAACCTGCTTATTTGTGGAGTCCATGTCTGTCAACACATAAATAAAAGTAAGTCCCCTCTCTTGATTCTTCACCCTACCTTTTCTTGTAGTTCCTACTGATTGTAACACCAAAAAATATATTCAAAACAGAGACAGACTCTCTGAAAAAGATACCCTATTTTGATGGAAGATAAATGAATTAGGCACAGGTTTGAACGCATTTGCCATTTGGGCAACATGTTCTGTGCCCTAGTTTTATATGAGGCACAATGAGGCCATTAGAATGATAAAAGTGGACAATCCTGGGCCTCAACAGGTGCAACAAAACCAACAAGAAGAGACTGATGGAGATTCCAAACAAGATCAGTCTGTATATGTCTCCATGTCCTGGAAAGAGGTCTAATCAGTCAAATAAAGTGGAAACACCTGTGTGATTGTACTGCAGATACATAGAGGCTTTAAATCACGCTCTAATGGAATCTTTGCTTTCACTCTTTTTGTCCTCTCTTTCTTGTGCAGAGGGTAAAACAAGGCTTTTCTTCTTAACTGAGCCCCTTTTCTTGAGCTCCTGCCTGTAAATCTATCAGCTCCACCCAGTCTTTTCTCTTTCACTAAAAGCTATGTTCCTGAGGGAACACTTAACACCGGAATATCCAAAACAAATTGGTTTCGCTTTGTTCTCCTTTTTTTTTTCTCTTTTACATCACCTTTGTGTTTCTTCTCAAGCACTTCACCCTTTGCACAAGAGCTGTAGAGTCAGAAAGCAAACTGCCTGCTAACAGCATGGGGCCCTGACCCTGCACTCCTGTTTTTTTCTTGCTTATTATTTCAGGCATACCGTATCTGGAGCTAACGCTGCTGTTCCATCCAAGTTAATTCACTGCAAATAAGAGCGCCAGCTAAATACCTTGAGTGTAAAATGTAAAACGCTGGCCTTTAGACAGGGGAAAGACTGGTGTGTGGCAAGGTGCTGAAATACAGTGCTCACATGTATTAATGTGAAGAGTCAGCCAGAGCGCTAGCTCCACTGTGAGAAAATCAATGGACCAAAACATGGAAAATTGTTCAAGTTTAGTTTGGGTTGCCGGATCATTAGCTATAATATCAGCAAAGACACCATCAACAGTGAACATCCACATCAGCCAGAGGCTACAACAACTACTCTCCGTCTCACAACTATCATCTCTCTCTCTTTTCATCTCCTCTATCCCTCTTTCCAACCTCAACTCAGCCGAGGCAGATGTCTGTCTAACATGAGTCTGGTTCTGCTGGAGGTTTCTGCCTGTTAAAGGAAGTTTGTCCTTGCCACTGTAACTTATTAAATGCTGCAAAGTGCTCTGCTCATGGTGGATTAAGATGAGATCAGACTGAGTCCTATCCTGTCTTGATGTTGGGTCTTTGTTAATAATTTAACATAGAGTATGGTCTGAACCTGCTATGTTTGTAAAAGCATCTTGAGATGACACTTGTTGTGATTTGGCGCTGTATAAATGATGATGGATTCATGGATTCGTGGATTGATTGATTGATTGAATGATTGTACGATTGAATGATTGATAAAGCATAAAGGAATGATTTTTGGTTTAGGTCTGAAACCAGATTATATGTAAATTAAACTACATATGAAGCTGATGATCATTTTTGTCAAAACTTATGAGACATTCACTCATAATATATGTGTTGATCATTCAATAAAATTAAACAAAAATAAAAAGAGCATGAAAATAAATAATCTGATTTGCAGCTGTTGATTCAGCTGTTAAGAAGATGGTTAAGGGAACCAGGTACTGATCCAAAACAGCTTTATCTAGGCTTGTAAGATCTGGACATTTTAAACACAGTTTCATCTTTATGAAATCTTTGATAAATTTTTTTATATGCAAAAAAAGGCAAATTTAACTGGTTGTTTTACTTCACTGAACATGGGCCAAAAAACCCTGAAACTATGTTTTCAAGAAGCCTGTAGACTCTCTTAGATAATCTCATCTCGATCTTAAGTCTAGGTATAATTGGTCTGGATCAAGACTTTGTTTTCTCAACCTTTTACTCAACAGCCTCAAAAGCTGCAAATCAGATTCTAACTTGTGCATCATCTTGATCAGGAATTAAGTAGACTACGTTAGAGACTTGCGACAAGCTTTATCTGATATTACAGCAAAGCAGATTGAGGTTCCAGAGTCCTGTACTTACCTGTACTCCTATATGCCTTCTTAAGACTTTGAATTTTCATTCTTCTTTTACTTTTGCTCTAAAGTTTAAAGTCAAGCCACCAGAGCTGCAGCAGAAAGATAAGGCTCTCATACAGACCATAAAAACACCAGAGCAACACAATGATTCAGTGGAATACAGATGTGAGTTAAATTAGCTGTCCATGTGTAATGGTTTTTACCAGTAGTTTTGAAACAGGACCCAAAATGCAAGCCCACAGACTTGGGGGCAAAGGTTGTGAAAGTGGTATTGATTGCAAATAGGTGGATGATTATTGGCTACAGTTATCTTGACAGGGCGGAGGTGACTCTGTGAATCAGTGGATCTGGCTGACTGGTGGAAGCGTGTAGACAGAGGCACAGGAGATGGTTTGTCATGGGGTGTGTGGCACAGGTAGAACAGGTTGAATTGAGACAGCTGTGAGGCTTACAGTTATGAAGATCTGAGGGTAGGTGGTGAGGGGTTCGGCACTGGGGCTCAGGGACAGGAGGCATTGGAGACAGAGAAGCAAACGTTCAGGGACAGGAAAATCCACAAAAAACACTGGTAATGCAACATGAGGAAAAACCAGAGTCCCTTGGAGAGCAGTAACAATCTGGCAGCATGTAGAGAGGAGACCAGAGCTTAAGTGAGACAGCTAATCAAGAGCTGATGAGACAGGTGAATACTAACTTAAGGTGCTTTTCAAACAGAAGAACTCCAACTGGTCGAGAATTCAGCAGCCCGTGTCATTACCCGAACCCCCTCCATCCACCACATGTCCTCCAACAGCTCCACTGGCTCCCTGTTCAGTTCATATTCAATTCAAAGTCCTCCTGTTAACATTCAAGACCATCCACAACCTCGCCCCCCCCCAATATCTGTCCGACCTCCTCCATGTTCCCGCTCCCTCAGATCCTCTTCCTCCATACACCTGTCTGTCCCCTCCGCCTGTCTCACCACTATGGGGAGCAGAGCATTCAGCCGCTCTGCTCCCCGTCTCTGGAATTCACTACCACCTCAACTCAGAAACAGTGATTCTTTTCCCCATTTCAAATCACAACTCAAAACACATCTGCTTAAAACTGCCTACTCCGTCTGACGCCAATTGCACTGTCAATTTTTATTGTTTTTATTTTCTTTTCACTTTGTTAGTTTATATTGTTTCTATTCATTTTGATTTCTATTTTTGCTTCATTTAATATGTCAATCATGTATGTATATATGTATATCTGTACGGTGTCCTTGAGTGCCAAGAAAGGTGCCTTTAGATAAAATGTATTATTATTATTATTATTTTCATTAGAAGTTCCAGGAACTTTTAACGTCAGGAACTATTCTTCGAGGAACTAAATGGTTCCTGCTGCCCAATTGTTGTCTACTATTTGACCACAGGCTGAAGTCCTGGGAAAATCATGCAAATCAAGCCAGTGACTCATGGACACATGGACTCAAGTGCTACTCATGTGAATGTGTGTGTGTGCTTTCCCATACTTAATGCCATCCCTGAATAAGTCGGTATAAAAGTTGGGCCTTGCCAGTGAAAAAAGTGTGGATCAGCCCCTGCTACATCCTGACAGACCCACAGGGTTCATCTGTCAAGTCTCATCACAAAAAATGGTTTATCAGGTTTATCATAACACCCCAAACCATCAAAATATGATCCAGGACTTAATGAATCAGAATCACCCTGTCACATACAACACAACCAAAAGTTTCAAATCCTCAACCCTGCCTGCCACTCAGCCTGCTGGGCCTCATCTGTGTGTCACCGAGCAGAGAGAGAGAGACAGCACCTCTGCCATTAGAGAGGGGAGAAGAGAAGCATGCAGCGCTGACTGGAGTGTGGGCCTGTCAATCACTTCTAACAGCTGCATTTGGCATTTCAGTCAGGTACAAAAGGTGTGTTTGGTGCCAAAGTACTTCAACTCAGACAGGCATTCAGACGGTGTGCCTGAATAACAACATTTCATCAGAGCAAAGTGGGAGAGACAGGGGCGAGGATGAGGAGGGGTAAACATAGCTCGGGATGAAGCTGCAGATGTGTTTTTGTGAGTTAAAACAAAAACGCAACACGTCTTCAAGGTTCTCCTCCATCGTTAGTGACTCCTGCCTTACCCTCCCACACACACACGCACGCATGCACGCACGCACACACGCACGCACACACACACACACACACACACACTTTCCACCACTCTACTTGCCCTTCCAAATGTATTAGCATTTAAATAACTCACAAACATGAAAACACACAGCAAGGTGATGGTGCCATTACACAGATGCCTTTTGCAGCAGTGTTAAGAGGTGAGTGTAGAATATTAGTGTGTGTGAGTGGACTCTGCTGATGTTTATTTATGTGTTGGTGTGTGTATATATGTGTGTGTGTGTGTGTGTGTGTGTGTGTGTGTGTATGTGTGTGTGTGTGTGTGTGTGTGTGTGTGTGTGTGTGTGTGTGTGTGTGTGTGTGTGTGTCGCTCCAAAGCTGATGAAAAGGCTTTCAGGCTAATTACATGAGAAGAGTGTGTCGCTGTCTGGATGTATTTTAATCTTGCGCTTCTTTTTTCATCACAGACACAGATATGTGCAGAGACACGCTGACCTGCCTCAGTGAACTACAACAGCTGTCAGAGCTTCAAATCAGGGACTCATTTCAATATGATAATGTGTTCTCCTTCATGTTTGTGTGTGTGTACGGTCACGTCTTCAACAACGTTAAACTCCATAACAGAGTCCATATAGAACATGATGATCTGAGCGTGACTAACACAGCTCCTTCTTGATAGCCTGCGTGCTGACCGTGCATTTCATTCAACATCTCTTATGTTCCTTTTCTGTTTTAGCCAAAGGGTAAGGAGGTGTGTATCAGGTGAGGCAGCTTCATAGCTTTTTGTTTTCATAGGTTGTCTAACAGCGCCCTCTGCCTGGAGAGATTTAGAACTGCAACCAAACTTTTATTTTCAGCATACACAGATTTAATTTTTTGGTGACAAGTCTTTGGCCTCAGGCTTTGGCTTGTTGGACCATAAAGTTGGACAAAGAAGAGGAATCAGTCTTCCTAATAAGACAAATACTTAGTATCTATAAGGCAGACTCTGGACCAAAATAGAGGTTGATCCACTTGCTACTCGACCTTATAAAGATATGAACCAAAAGGCAGACAAAACTTATATATGAAAAAAAGTATACAGCTCTAGACCAAGCGGCAACCTCTGGTCTCAAACTATGAATTCCATGCAGAAGTTTTATGAACTGCAATATATCGAAAATCCGCATGAGGCCGGCTGCAGAAACATCAGAAACCACATAGACACCAATTAAAAAAAGATGATCTTTGCAGCATTAATAAACATGTTTACAGCCTGGTTCAAAAAACTGCTTGGCTCTACGTAGCTAATCTCTCTACACACTGTACGGGGGGGTGAATTTTTTCAGAAGATAGACACGGTTCAGAAGATATTAAGATTACGAGTTTTTGCCCAAATAAGGACATGACTGACTTGACTCCCGGACGGGAACACATAGCTGTTGGCTAGGAGGCTCAAACTCCGCCCCTTTACATCACACTCTGTCTGGTTGAGTTCTGCATTTCCAATATGGCTGGCTGTTTCCGAAACGGCCTGCTACATACTACTTACTAATGTAGTAGGCAGTAGGTATTGCCTACTACATACTGCATTTGAATTTAGTATGTAGTATGACTGTTCTGTCCGATCTGTCATGCAGCATGCTGAGCCAGACTTCGCTGGATTTCCGGTTTCGGAAAGCGGAAGTAAACAACGGCGAAGCCGATAAATAAAAAGCTTATTTAGCATCCATTTATGATTTAAAAAGTTAGGAAGTGGTTTATATGTAATTTGATAACTTTCACAGCACCCAAAAACAGATTTCCTCCCGTCAAAAAATGAGGAAAAAGAAAAAGCAGAACGAGCGCTGTGCATTATGGGAAACAGTACGCGAGGAAGACTGGTCGCTTGCACACTGAGATATTTTCCCGAATCAGTAGACATCCGGGGAGTTTTGGCATACTGCAGATTTTGCTCTTGTTCACATACTACTTACTACATACTGAATTTTGGACATATCAGTACGTACTGCTAGTATAGTAGGCGATTTCGGAAACAGCCGCTGTCACCGTCAATTGGCTTCAAAACAGCGCTCAGGAACAGATGGGTGACGTCACGGGTACTACGTCCATTATTTATACAGTCTATGCTCTAGACCTCTTCATTTAAAGTTTCCAGAAATAACTGTTGTTATAACTTGTCACTGTGTGGAAGGACAGTGCTTTAAGTTGGCCAATACATTCCAGTACCTCCACTTCTAAATTCCACCTCTTGGTGCACCGGGACATTTTTTGGCATAGTGGAACTTTTTAACCATGTTCCAGTACCATTGTCCATCCTCTCCATACAGTTTATCTTAGATAGCATTGATTTAATGAAATCCAAATATTCTATAACTTTTGTGACCAACATATTTGCACGATAAAGAGACTGCCTTTCAATGACAAAATGTCTCTTTCATTTCTTTAAAGCCAGGACTCATGTCACTCCACTATAAACAAAAAAATAAGCCTGTTGGGTTTACTCACATCCAGAGTAAGAACTTTATATTTAGAGTTTTTATCTCTCTTTCATTATTTCAAGGCAACATGAATTCATTCTCTTGCCAATAAAATAAATGATGGCAGATACCTCCTTCAATTCAAAAGCCCTGCTATTGAACATTTATGTATGTCACTAGATGCGATTGTGCTCTTCCCTGCTGTGATAAGTTGAAGTGTGCCGTTTGAGCATGTCATTTTTTTAAAGGCATACAGTAGTCGTGCAAATCTGTTTGGGGATCTATTTTTAAAATTCTTTAAAGGTTTTTCAGATTTTTTTTTTATGCCTTTATTGAGAGGATAGCTAGCGGATAGATGAAGAAAACTGTGAAGAAAGAGTGGGGAATGACATGCAGCAAAGGTCCCAGGTGTTCGGGTTTGAGCTAGGTTGAGCTAGCTTCAAGGGCAATAGCCTCTGGTAATGCATGGAGCACGGTTTATCTGCAAAGTCTCTTTCATTACTTCCAACATTACACGTGTCCAATTAGAGTTTCAAAGCAGGAAGACGGATCCCTGGATAGTGTGTATCTTTTATTTTACAGCAGTGTCATCATTCCTGTTGAAGGAAATAATTTCTACATGTTAAAGGTGATTTGCCTCTGACGAAATCTGATACCAGAAGCAGCGTTTTCTGAAATATATCCTCCAATTCAGTTCTGTCATCTTAAATGACAGCAGGTTTTGAGGCGATATTACCCCAAACTGTTAATATCACTTTGTTAGGGGAACTTAAAACCTGATTTATAGTACTCTGTCTGCAGTACACTGAATTAATCATACACATGCTGGATTTATAACTGTCAATTCCTCATGATTTAACTGTTGGGTGTGACAGAGGGGCGACAATGAATCAAGAAAAGAAAACACTGCTGTTAAAGTAGGACAGAAATGTATGAAAAGGGGTGACATATTCATTTTATTTAGTGCAGTATTACACCTAAATCTTATGTATGTGTTCAGTTTATGTCTGAATAATTCATATCCAGTGCCTGCTTTCACTTCCACTCAGGCGACAAATGTTTTCTGGCTTTAACACCACTGAGCATATTTTGGGATATTATTTTCTTCTTGACGTCTCTGCAAAAAAATGCAGGATTTAAAAGGAAACGACTCAGCTGAGATGATGTTTTTTAGAGAAGAAAATCTGTCACATGGACTGGTGTCTATGAAAGGCCATGCCAATACAAATGTTCCTCAATGTGTTCTGCGTGGTCACTCACTCCCCCTCACACCTCCTCACCTCAGTGTCTGGCGCCTCGTCCAGCAGGCTGTCTTCTGCAGGGACCACTTCCTCTGGCTCACAGTCACCATGCATGTTGGTAGAAGCAGACATGTTGGTGGGCAGAAAAGAGTCTGCTGGAGTACTCAAAGTCAGCAGACCCTGCTGGCGTGATAATGCAGATAATTCTTGTAGTGAAGCTGGCCCTGAAACAGCTTGGATCCTGCTGATGATTAGATTCTCTGGCGGGGAGGCTGCAGGCTGAAGGTCTCCTGGTGCCTCTGCAAGGGGAGAAGTTTCAGTTTCCCAGGGACACTGAGCAGTTTGTGCAGGCATGGAAGGTCTGGCTTGTCTGGCTGTTTGACAGAGAAGAGGAAAATGTGTTAAGATGATTAAAAAAAAGAGAGAGACTGGTGTAGAAGCCATCTACAAGAGACATAGTTTGAGCCTTTGAGCCCGACTGATTGGTGTATGTTCCCTGTGAAATAATGCTAACTATAGAAGAAGAACATCTTAACTTTACTGGTGCCAAAATTGGTGCAAATAAAATGAAGCAGAGGAAAGTTGAAAAGATTTTAGTAAAGATTCTCCAAATTGGCTGTTTGGGCACATTTGAACTTCCTCACAAACCAAACAGGGAAACTTATTTAGCCTCCATGTGTTGGAAAAAACAAGGACCCTCAAGACATGATGAAGATTTAATCAACAAAAGGCAAAACAAAGAAAACTTACTTATAAACCATAAAACAAATCACAAACATCACATGGCAAACTACAAGGACCCTGCAAGGACGAGATCTGACACAGATGGGAGGAAACACAGAGGCTTTATACACACTGAGTAACAAGTAACGAGACACAGGTGAGACAACAAGGCACAGGTGTAGACAATCAAAGCAGGAAACACAATTTATTATGTTTATTTTTTATTATTAAAAATGTATTTAAATACTCACACGAGGGGAACATGAACACCAGAATAATGTTAAATAAAACACTCAGGAAGAGATGAGTGAAAAACAACACCAGGAAAACTCACACCGAGACGAGAAGGAAAACAAGAGATGGCACAACAGGCAAAAAATACTTCATTATCTGGAACTGAAAACTGGAATAACCAAAAACACCCTGACTCTGACAATGATTCTGATTTGAAATTTTGATGATATGGATGGTTGACTTTTTTGGATTCAGCTTTATTGGCCAAGCATGTGTGTGCATATGATTGACCATCTGTCTATGGTGCACACAATACATATATACAGAAACTTGACTTTGTGTTTTTGATGTCCACAATGTACAAACATAGAATTCAGAGAACAGTTTAAACCAAAATATCACACTGTATAAATATAAATAAAAAGAAACAATGTACAACAACATACCATGATGATATGCAGCGGGTTGTTTCTGTAGATTGTAAGCAAAAAAACAATAGTGTTGGAATAAATATTGAATCATAAATATACGTACTGACTGTAATTATGTTCATGTCTTTTCAGTTGCATATATTCCTATCTGTTTGTGTGAATATTTGTTTTGCGTTTACATTGTTTGCTGTCTCTCCGCTGGAACACACATAATGGTTGGCTACTACTGTAGTGACTTCAACACAGAACAGGGTTTCAGTTGTTATAAACTCATGTTTAAACTTAAGACTTACCTTTTAATATAGCTTTTAATTTGGAGTAGTTTATTTTTAGCCCTGGACTGCATTATTATTTTTATTTTTTTTATTTTTTATTAATATTTTAATCATTGCTTTAACATCTTATTTATAAAAAATATTTATTTATTTATAAAATGTAATTATTTATTTATTTCTTGTGTTCATCTGATCTTGTTAACTCTACCTTATTTTTTAACCTTTCTTCCCACTCTTACTTATTTTATCAATTGTACTGTGTTGATTTTCTTTTATTTTTAAGTATTTTATTTATAATCATGCCTTTTATAATTTTACCATTGCTATTGTTTTCTGTCTCTGTTATTCTGTGAAGCACTTTGGGCTGCCTGTTTTCATGTATGAAAGGTGCTATATAAATAAAGTTGAGAAGTTGAGAAGTTAAATAATTTAACTTTAAATGTTTGAGTTTCTGATGTAGCTGTAGAAGTACTGAAGATAATGGTTCAATCATTATCATGTTTCTCTCCTTTACAGAATATCTGGCTTAAGAAAGTCTGTAATATATTGGAGAGATGTACACAATGCCCTACGAGATATTTTTGAAGATGTGCTGCCTCTTGAGATCAAGATGTTGTATTTTGGATCACACCTCAAGATTGGTCGAAAAAAGACAAGTATCTAATGAACACTCTGCTGGTTGCGGCTAAAAAGGCATTAACCAGGAAATAGTTGACACAGGAGAGCCCAACTCTAAATGGATGGATCGACATTACAATGGACATTTACAGCATGGAAAAGACTACAGCACTTGTTAATCACAGGTCAGGGTTAATTTTGTAACCCTCCATAGACCAGATTTTATTTTCACTGCTTATTAGTTTTATAGTATATTTTAAGTAAAGAAAAGACTACTCCTTTGTTGTACATAGTTTCCTTTTAGTTTCTGTTATGTTATGTAATTCCGTCAGTATATATGTGATTTTGAAATTATGATTTTAAAGCTTATGTGGAGAATGTAGAGATGATAATACCTTTTTGGTCTCGCTTTTAACTGAGTTTTATTCTAAACAGTTTTATTTATTTATTTATTTATTATCTAGTTCAAATTTAAGTCACTTTTCCTCTACTTTATTTATTTATTTTAAGTATAGCATATTATTTTGATGGTTTAATATTTTAGTGTCTTATTATCTTAGAAATGTATTTATTTTGGTGATTTGAATTTCCTGGGTTGAGTTTTAACATCTTATTTTACCTCCAGTGTTTCCTCATTGAGATATCATGAGAGAGTTTCCTCAGTTCGTTCAACAGTTTTTATTACTATTGTTGCATATTGTTGTTCTTAACCTTAGGATTGTGGGGTGGGTTTGGGTCGGGCTTGGGGTGGGATTTTTTCCTTAATTTTTTCTATTTTAAGCTGTTTTTATATTTTATATATTGTATTAAAAGCGCTCTATAAATAAAGTCTGATTGATTGATTGATGTATATACCATGAAAATGTTTAATGCAAAATTTAATTAAAGAAAAAAAAAATGTGGCAAAATTAAATGAGCTGGCGTTGTTTAATTTATAGTAAATGTATGAATGCAGGTCCCCTTGAGGGTTTTAAAGGATATTGGTTTCCTTTTTGTATTAATGTTGTATCAGGACTTATTAGGAATGGGCCCAAACTTAGCTGCTGCTATGACATAAGCTAACGGTGATGATTGATTAGGTTTATTTTGGTCTGCATCAACAACCAACACTTCCCTCCACATCATAAGAGCCATGAGAAAATTACAAATAAAAGCCAAAAAAAAAAACAATCACTGAGGGACTCATCAAGAAAATATATATCTAGCATATACATACACACACATATCAATATGTACATGCATACGTACACATACACATGCATACATACACAAGTACATTCATGCATACATATAAACATGCATACACATCCACATATATTTTAGTCAATCACATACTGACCAAAAAAGGGGTCAGCTGAAGCCAAGGCTTATCCTGCCTACGCTTTAACATAACTTATATCATATAGGCAACATTGTGCAAGTAATTATGTTATTTTATAACAAAGCAATCTTCAAAAGTTTCATTCAGAAACAAATTTACAACAAAAAAAAACAAAAACATTTCAATCTCAAGCAGCAGTTCAGAAATCTTAGAGAAGTCTAATTTAAATTAATAGTTTATACATATATACATATATCCACATATTTATTTATGTGTTTGCTATTCAGAGGCAAATACAAACAAAGAAAGGAAAAATACTTGTGTCACTTAGTGGGAAAAAGGGGGGCGTTTGTTCTAAATCTCAGTCTGTTTTTAACCTCACATTCTCACTTTATCTCTGTGGGGTCAAAGGGCGCCCCCTGACGGTGATCCACAGAACCGCAGCGGCGCCCCCCCCCCCCCCCCCCCCCCCCCCGTCAGCCCGTCCCTCCTCCGCGCACGGAGAAGCTCCCCTCTCTCCGCTGTCCAAGTTCACAGACCCGCTGAGAGTGTGGAGAGTTTAGTTTGGCTGAGTGTTTGAGTCTGAACAATATCTATACTTTTGACTCACTTTGGATAGATAGACGTCTGATAAAGTTGGTATAGTTTGTCAGGCCTTTGTGGAGAGAATAACTTTGACACTTTTTCAACTTTTTGAACATTTGGCGTCTTTGTTTCCTCTTCATCCAGACTGATACATGTTGATGGCGCGGTCTAACCAAGATGGACTCGGGTTGTCTGCCGGTTGGAGACTAGATAACAGCTTCTCCCATTAGATCTAGATGTAGACTTTATCAAATTACCCGCTGTAAACTTGTTATTTGTTAACTGGATGTAACCGGACTGGGTCTTTTCCACCCCAGAGGTCACATCCCTATAATGAACATTTTCTCACTGAAGTTTCGGTGAACTTTTCCCACGACATGTCGGGAGTGGTCCGCACCCTGAGCCGCTGCCTGCTCCCGGCCGAGGCCAGCCGAGACTCGGGCAGCAGCAAGGAGAGGAGCCGGGAGAAGGACGTGGCGCAGGAGCGGGAAGCGAAGCGCAGGAGCCGGGAGATAGACGCGATGATCGCCCGGGAGAGGAGAGCCATCCGCCGGCTGGTGAAGATTCTGCTGCTGGGGGCCGGAGAGAGCGGAAAGTCCACATTTCTCAAACAGATGCGCATCATTACGGGGCACGAGTTTGATAAGAAAGCACTTCTGGATTTCAGGGACACCATCTATGAGAATATACTGAAGGTAAGACCGAGGTATGACGAGAATGAAATGGCACAAGGCCTCTGGACTTTGCAGGGGACAAAGTTTGAATTCCCAGATTCCTAATCTGTGCTGTCAGCTCCCTGCGTTTAAAAAAAGCAACCATTCTGGATGATATTTTATTTGTTGAGATGTGTTTTGAAAGTTTAAAAGTGTTTGAAAAAAGTGAAGTAGCTGAACTCAAACTAAAAGATGTTTGAGAAACTGAAATTTAGTGACATGTTTACCTAAGGAGAGAATTTAGTCGATTAACCAATTAGAGTCAAGAGGTGTATTTACCAGAGCAGACAGATAACTGAATAAACTAATTAGAAAGGTAATCAGTAACAAACATCATGACCAATTATTCATTAAAGTATTTCTATATTAAAGTTAAACCTTGATTCAGCTGCTCTAACAAAGTTTTTAATGCATTTTTTGTCTTTAATGAAGGGAAACTGAATAAATATGAGATGTGTTTTTTTTCAAGCCAAAAATGTATCAACAAAGATTAATTAAAATGGGTATAAGCAATTAGGCATCCTCTCTGAAAATTAATTGACTGAACACTGTTTGATTAATTAAGAAATCACCCAGCAGATCAATCTAAAGTAGGAATAAGAATTATTTACAGTTTATTATTGACATTTTATCACATAGTTGAGGCTAAGTCACGCACATACTCACTCAAGCACACAATGAGGTTTGTTGACATAGTGCATATTTTTATCCTGAAGTCTGGTGTGTGTGTGTTTGTGTGTGTGTGTGTGTGTGTGTGTCAGTGTGTGTCTATGTGCGCGCACAGCCCCTTTGTTTGCTGTCACGGCTGAGCCTCCTTCACCAGCTAACAATACCAGACTATTCCTGAGGGATGAGCACATCCGCCCTGAGTGCCACACAGCCCAGACCAGGATGATAAGAGCTGCACTTCAGCACAGACAAGGCATCAGTGTACAATACCCCCCCCCCCGAATACCAGCATACAGTGGCAGCGCTGTTGTGGGGGCCACATCATGAACAGGAGCCCCCCCCTCCCCTCCACTATACACACATTTCACCACATCTTTACCTCCTGAGAAATAGCATACACAATGCATCATGTGAGGGAGGAAGTACGAGACACAGAAAGTGCAAGAAATCCCATGACCTGCCCACAGTCAGAGATAAAAGTAGTACGAGGCTTTTTATCTGTTTATAGAAATAATAATATGATACTACATGCCTTTAAGTCCTCCACCAACACTCTCTTTTATGGAACAAGTGAAGACTTTTTACTGTATGGGTTGTGATTGAAGCTTAAGCGACCAGACTTGCACAATCATTCAGTCCGCAAATAGTGAAAAATGTGACGTGATGTCTTTGCATTGCTTGTTTTATCCCATCAAACGTACACAATCCCAAATTATTTAATCTACACTTGAATTAAGGCGCATCAACCAGGGATCTTTGCATCTAATTCCAACAATGATTCGTAGATAGATGTTTTTTCTGGACATTACACTTTGTTTGACGATACAATATCTAAAGAGGTACCACATTGTCCACAGGGGGCACCAAAATCTACAGAAATGAGAAGTTCCTCAGAGGACCTTTAAACATTTAATTGTACTCAAACCCCTAAATATTCAGTTTACAATCACATGAGTAAGAATTGATTTATTGGTGGTTTTGTTTGGAAAATGACATAATTAATTATTGATCTTCATTCCTTAATAGCTGCCAAACATTTTTGGTCAGTTAATTCGAAGTCTGCATCTGCGTGCTCTGTACACTGTAATATGTTTACACTGAGGGAAATACTGAACCACAAGAGTCAGTGTCTTTATGGCTGCAGCAGCTATTCCATCAAATAAAAACACTGGCGCTGTCTCATGATGCTCACCATGTTTACCATCCTGTTCTCCATGAGTATTTTGTGGGTTTTTTACAACGTTTTACTGCATGGCAAAGAGTTTGTAGTGACCACCTACTTTTGCAGTACTCATGCAACTGTTATATAAGATTAAATTATGATGAAATAGAAGGGAAATATCATTTATAAAGACGAACTACAGAACCAGTCGTAAGGAAAGACTATCATATCTCTAATGCAGATCAATGATGATGCTGTAAACTGTTGGTGTCACCAGAACAGCTTTATCCTTGCCTCTAGATGTTGGTGGAGGTTGAGTCTGACCTGCCAGGTGTAGGAAAATCCCTCCACCACCTCCGTCATGGGATCCTAATGATAGAGTATGGGAACAAAGTAGAAAGGAAGGAGGGATTAAACTGAAAGAAAGCACAGAGACATGTATTATAATAAGGATTATGAAAGTAAATAACACAGGTTGAGTTTAGGTGTGGTCCTGAACTTTCAATCCCAGTAATTAAACCACTGGTTGCAAACCAATGTCTGTTGTAATCTTAGTCAAAGTGAGATTATTAATTTCTCACAGACAAAGTGAAATAAAGAGAGACTGGCTTGATTTTAACATCATGTAGAGATTTGATGGAAACATTTTCTTAAATCTCTGGTTGTCCCTGTTTGTCTTGAGCAAGTCTTTCTCCAAACAGCTCTCTATCCGGGGGTTTAACCGCAGTCTGAACAGCTTGTTAGTCTAATTCAGAGCAGTTTGCAGTCATCCTCTCTCCTTTTATTATAACGTTAAGATTCAGAAAGTCCTCTTATTCTACACTAAGATTCATATTCAGAAGTCTACATTCTGTATTTATTCAGGCTTCTTAACTAGCTTTAGAGCTCCAAAATCCAGGATATTCTGCATGTTTTCATCTTTAGATTATAACTGGAATTAGCCATAAAGTTCTGATTTCAACACGGATTAAACAGTACACGAGAACCCAGATTCTTGTTATGACAGGGTGAGGGAAGGGGCCACTCGTCACTCCTCTGTTTGCTGTATTTTGATATTTTTTAATGTCCGCTGTAAAGCAGGGGATGTTTTCTGCCTCTACATGTTCCTCAGCTTGAAGCAGGCACTGTGTTAGTGAAAGAGGGGATTACAGTGCCATGATTGACAACATAAACGTAGGAAAGGAGCTACTTTATTATTGAATGTAATGTTAAATGAAACAGAGGTGTCTCGAGTCCTCTGCCAGCTGCCACTGTACCATGTCAAGTCATTAAGGGCAATTAGTCCTGAGTTTAGACGTCAGATTTTCATGTTGTTTTTAGCCCCATATGGTCTGATACTACAGCGGGTCAGTGACACAGAAAACAACATACCAAGAGCTTGTCTTTTGTTAAAGTCCGTTTCCCACTGGAGGAGTGTCTCCATCAGACGTGCCTGCCAGACAGCTTCAGGAAACCTCTTCTGTCCACACCTCTTTGGATTATATAAAAAAATCAAACTGACGAAAATAATTCAAACCCAGTTCACACTGTTTGGTCTGAGTATTCATTTCACTCCCTAGCTCCCTTCACTTTATAGCTGTCCAAGCTATCAGAGGGATAGAGAGAAAGGCAGAAAAGAGACTGCTTTCCCAATTATGGTAGAGTAACAGAGCTGGAGTGCAACGCTGGGCATCTCCAGAAGTTAGTGTCCAAAAATGTTCACCAGTACTCCCATATATGAATGATAACACTAACAGTTCCAAGAAAACATACTGACCAGCTGTTTTTAGTGTAACTGGTCCCTAACAGACTGATTCAATGATGTAAACACATAAATGATTACTGGATAGTACTCCAAAGTAACAGAGGTAAAAGTGTCTTCCCAATGTCCAATCAGCTTAAGAGAAACGTATAAGTCAAAGGACAGTTTTCTTTCCTAGTTTAATTTAACATACTGATATTTTTTATTTAACCAGGCAATCAAACCCACTGAGATTAAGAATCTATTTTCTGGACTGTTCCAGCGAAGACAGGCAGCAGCACTCTTTACAAATAACTATTGACAAACCCCAATGCACATACCTACCAAATACAACACAGACTTGTGATGTGTTTTAATAAATAAGTGGACAAGGAGCTCCTTGATGCAGTTATGAAATACAATTTTCAGCTGAATGAGTGAAGGAAGGTTACTCTGGGACGGTTTGCTAATGATGGGCTGAATTTTCTGCTGGTTTTAACTAAGGATGAGCTTTGAAATGAGCGGACCTTGTTGTGTTGATGTTTTCTTGTAGAAAGACAGACATGCTGAATTGAGATGCTTACTGACCTTGTTGAGATTGACAAGTTGGACTGCCAGCCTGCGTGACCAGGAGTAAGGCTGCAACAAATGATTATTCTATGAACTATCAATCCTTTTTCTGTTTAAACTTTCTAATTATATACCGACTCAAAATAGCACAGATAAACAAAGACAATGAGGAAGCCCGCCCTGTGGGGAACCGTAGTTTGTTCACACGTCATGTCAGAAGTCATACGTCAGAGTCTGTCCAATTCCTCCAAAGACTGTGTAAAACAATGAATGACACAACCACTACCCAAAGTGAAACCAAAACCTTTTAGAGCTTCCCTGTTGACCGACTGGATTATACGTCATAAAGCCTGCAATCCTCCATTATAACAGATGGAACATGGGTCAAACTATAAAATCAAAACATATGTAAAATACATTTTTTCTTAAACATATTTTCTGTCATAGTAGTTAGTTTTATTCAATCTGGTTTAGTGCAAGTATTCAGAGAGTAGTTAATCTTTAGCTAATTATTTGATGCTAATATCAGGAGTTGCAACATCAAGATAGACAGCTCTGTTGACAAAGGAGGCTCCTGCAGCGTTCTGTACGTGGTCAGCAGAGTAGAGAAAGAACAGTGAGAGAATGTAGTGAACAGTAACACAAGAGTCATTGAACTTTCTAAAGCAGTGAGTGTTCGGATCAACACATGAATCTGTTCTATTTTAGACGGTACTGACCTGAAGGATCTTTGACATTTTATCGTTAAGTAAAATGTGTGTTTTGGTTGGCCTGATGTGGCTCCTGTGCATGTCTTGGTTCCAGAAATACATCACAAGCTCAATATGGCAACGCCCATTACATTGACATTTTGGCTTCACTTTCAACAGTGGGCGGACATGGAGGCATGTCATCCATATTTCAATCAAGTCAGCGATTTCTCTCATTGCTTTAAGTCTTAAAGACAAAGTTGTCCGATCTATAGGAAAGACTTCTTCAAGATATCATCCATTTGGTTATTTTTATGACCTCAGGTTGATACAGTTTCCTTTGCATTGCTTTTTTTGAAAGCAGTGAACAGGATTTTACATGCAATCCTATTAATTTAGTGATTATAATAACATTTAAAACTTTTTGATTATTGAAAAAAAAAAAAAATGCGTGTCCACTCAACTGTCAAATCTTCTATACACTGTATTTATGTGATAAAGGACAATGAAAAGCCAAACATTTTGAAATGTTA
Organism: Notolabrus celidotus; assembly: GCF_009762535.1. NCBI lineage: Eukaryota > Metazoa > Chordata > Actinopteri > Labriformes > Labridae > Notolabrus > Notolabrus celidotus. The sequence goes on from NC_048278.1 coordinate 28,158,811, forward strand.
GACACCAGCAAACATTTAACAGTTTAGCTTGAAAACATGACTAAAAGCATTTAACTGTCATCTGAAAGTAATTATTTTTCTTTATATCAACTTATCAATAAATTATTGAATCCCTTCAGCTGTAATTAGCAGAAATAGTCAAACACTGAGGCACCCAGGAAGAGAGACAGACGAGCCAGTAGAGGATTATGCAACAAATACACTGATTAGTAAATAGATGAAGTTAAGGTTTCCTCCCAGACGGAGGAGCTGTAGATGATTACGTGAATTCGTGTGACTCAGAGCGCGCTCACACTGAGCTTTTTTACTGCACACATGCTGCTGTTCTCTCTGCATGTGTGTCACATTACGGTTACATGTGTGTCTTTGTGTTGGGCTCTCGTTTGGATTTGTCAGTCTTACTCATTTTAACTGTAAAAACAAAGCTCAATCTTTTCTGCCAAAACGTCTGAAAAGAGGGATCAGACACACTTAGTCACATCAATATCAGACTCAACACACACACACACACACTTAGACACACACTTAGACACACACATTGTAGCTGCATTAGTAAGAAATAGTTTGGTCACTCCTTGCTTTTATGTTTTTGTAATTGACTTCACACCCACACTGCCTGTTGAAGCCGTCTTCTGTTGGGGAATCTCTCTTTGAATTTTCTGTCTGAGGTATCTCTCAGATTTATCCCTCGTCTTTGTAGACGCAGGGCCGAGCTGGGGTTGCAGCTGTTCCTTTTGTGGGTCTGTAAAATCCCTCTGTATGTGATATTAAGCTGTACAAATAAACTTGAGCAGACACGACTGTGTCTCACTGACACACACACACACACACACATACACACATACACACACACAGGCACAGACACAGACACTTAACCCTTAAACCACAGTGACCTTTGAAACACTGCGCTTCACTGTGATTGTTTGCTGCTGAGGCTTCTTGTTTGGATCAATAAAAGAAGCAAACAGGCTCTGGTGATAGATTGAATTTTGAACTTAAGATGCTGTTAAACTTAATTCACTGTGGAGTTAATTATTAAACTATCAGAAAAAAAAGAAAGATCAACAAGAAACAAAAATCTACATACAATGACCTTTAAACAGGGGAGGTGGTAAGTCATGAAGTAATATGATAACACAAAGAGGATTCTTTTCATACTTTTTTATTGCTTTATGACAAACACAAACACTCCAGACAACATAAGACAGACAGGGTCATCATGAGTAAGGTAAAATGTAATGTGACCTGCTCTTAAAGATGTCTTTTAAAATCTTAGAGGTCCTTTCAGTCTAAAATAATCCCAAGGAGAAAGAGGAAAAGTTATTCTTCAACAAAATCCATTAATAATTCTATTTTTAAAGATGTTTTTTGGGGCCTATAATGCCTTTTATAAAGAGTATAGGATGGGGAATGGAGTAACAGAGAAGAGAGACATTTCACGAACAAAGTCTTGTTTCCAAACAGCAGCTTTATCTGACACTTACCCTGAAGCAGCAGGTACAAACATTAAAAATGACTGTAGAAATGATCAACACAGTTGCAGATGGTCTTAGTTAGCTTTTGTTGCTCATAAAGAGTCATCAGTGTTAATTTCAGTCTGTTTCGTAACCATCTAAAAGCTCCTCACATGAGTTTTACACAAGTTTAATTAAACAAAGAGAATGAAAAGGGGAGCCAGATTTGTACCGTTTCATATCTCTCACTCTGTGTGGGTTAGTTTGATCACTCAGGACGAGACCTCCCATACAGATCACTCCATGTTCCCCCTCACAAAACCACCAGCAAACACACGTGCCTGTCAGAGTGTTAGAATGTGACGTGTGTCTGTGTAACTCCATGTTTATCGGTAACGCTAGCCTCCGTGTTGACATTTTTCCCAGGAAGCAGCACATGCAGTGTAAGTTTTTCTTCTTCCTCTGTGTGGTCAGTGAATATTGCTGAAGTCAGAAAAGCAGCCGTTTCCCTGCTGCACCACACTCTTGCTCATGTTCTCTGGTTGTGTGTGTGTATGTGTTACTTTTTTGCAGGGCATGCGTGTGTTGGTGGACGCGCGGGACAAGCTGGGCATCAGCTGGCAGAGCTGTGAGAACGAGAAGCAGGGCATGCTGGTGATGTCGTGGGAGGGACGAGTGGGCGGCACGGGGGTCGAGCCCAGTGAGTTTCAGCTGTACGTGATGGCACTGAGCGCTCTGTGGGCGGACACCGGCATACAGGAGGCTTACGCGCGACGATCTGAGTTCCAACTGGTGAGTAGAAGTGGCCCTAAACACACAGCTTCCCCCTTTTATCTCTTCCCCTTCATTTTCTCCTTCCACTTCTTCTTCTCTGCTGTGAAATATTAGTAGCTTGTGGCAGTGAAAACATATTTTTGATGCACAAGCAACTTTTTTAAAGAAGCAGAAATAATGCAACAGTTTGGACAAACATAAAAGCACTGATGAGGAAAATCAACTCAAACCAAAAGTTCCTTACTGCAGCTTTAAAGTAAATCTAAGATGGATTTGTTGCGTGTACTCTCCCATAACTGATACCTCATATTTGGGCTGTGTATTTAAGACAGTTTTACACTGGTGTTGGAAGACCTCAAAGTAGCTTCAAGGTGGAAATAAAATGTCATTATTTCATCTTCATCAACACATTTATGCAGTATCTCTTTGTCATACGTCTCTCCTGAGTATGTAGGATGTTCCTGAAGTTTCCTGAAATGTAGATTATGGAGGCGTCTTGAGCATCATTTTTCCCTGAATTCCCCATGAATCACCCTGACATGTTTCAAGAACTTACAGTAGTTATGTGTGGTAGAATAATTCTCTGGATGGATGTATTATATATGTTTTCTGGTGTCCCACTTAAAGATAAGATAAGATTGAGTTTAATATCCCCTTAGGGAAGTTTGTGTGCACACTCTGTCCTGTAGGAACAAACAGAATACAAGTTGTATACACTCAAAGCACTCAATAAAAACACATCAACAATGCAATGTAACAGTTACACAATACGTAAACCTTCTCGCAATAGCAACATATCGACTCCTTGTCACATCCTACATGACCTGTTCTTCAGAATCTTTGTGGTGATGGGCAGAGATGAATGTTTATAGCAGTCACAGAAACTCTGGTTGAAGATTGTGGGTTTGATCGGACACTTTACATTTTTTAAGCTTCTAATCGCTGTGAGGGGGTAGGTGTCGAGTTAATTTAAAGCACAGTGAAGGAAAAGCCACATTATTGCTGTCTCTACTGCAAATATTCATAAAGAGTGAAACATTTGGTTGTTAAAAGAAAGTAGAAAGATATTTTTTTTTACTAACACGTGCAGAAGATCAGCAAAGACCAAGTGGCAACCTCCAGTCTAAAAATATGAGTCCAATGCGGAAGTGCTAAAAACTGCAGTTCATCGAGGATCTGCTTGAGGCCGGCTCTGGAAGTACTGGAAACCACATACACACCAATTCATAAAAGACAATCTTTACAGCAGAAATAGACAGGTTTACAGCCTGGTACCAAAGACGAGTGTAGTCTGGATAGCCAATTTCTGGATCAGCTCAAACTGCACAGGAGGGGAATTTTCTTCTGACGCAGCAATTTCGAAGATATTTAGATTACAAGTCTTCCAATGAGAGGCACAGCGGACTTGATTGGCAGGCAGGATCACTGTAGCTGTTGGCTAGGAGGCTCAAAGCCCGCCTCTTTATGTCACAATCGCTCGACAGCAGCAATATGGCTGCCGCAGCCGCCAATTTGCCTCAAAACAGCGCTTCAAAAACAGATGGGTGACGTCACGGATACTACGTCCATATTTTATACAGTCTATGGCAAAGACATCAGAGGTGCAGTTTTGTCCACAGAGAGCGCCATAATTTACACAAACAGAAAGTTCCTCACAGGAGCTTTCAGCAGACAATATAAAACCCAAAACTTTTAAGCCCTCGACCCCCACTGTCCCTCAAAGTGATTTAATGTGGCTTCATTTAGCTGGTCTGCAGAAAATTAGCCTACCTAAATGAGCCTGTGGCTGTGTTTCCTTTTTTACTATAAAGGGTAAAATGTACTATTTTTAGATAACTTTAAAAAAAAAAGCCCATTCTGGGAGACTTCTCACGACTCCTCATTTTTGCCTCCCTCAAGGGGGTCCCGACCCACACTTTGGGAACCCCTGGTCTAATGTGTCCAGTCACTCTTCACTGTGTAAACCAAACTCTTTATAAAATCAATATTTCCAGTCAACCTCTTCTGCAACATCCAATGACTGTCCACGTTAGAAATCAGGCTGCTGTTTGCTTATTGAGCAGGAGTCATCACCAGTCACAGATTACTCACGGATTGCCCTGATGCTTCAGAGTTCATGTGTCTATGCAGACAAAAGCCTTCCAATGAGTGACCCGTACATACTTTAAGTATTTATCAGTGGGAAAATGTTCTGTTGTCTTTTTTTTGCTTAGAAAAATGAATCAACTCTTTTTCTCAAAGTCAAAGCCGCAAAGCAGGCTTACACTATTTTTTAGCCATCATCCCTCTTTATCATCTCTCTCTCTCTCTCTCTCTCTCTCTCTCTCTCTCTCTCTCTCTCTCTCTCTCTCTCTCTCTCTCTCTCTCTCTCTCTCTCTCTCTCTGCTGTGAGCTGTCTCTGATGTTATCAGAGAGCATTCTTATTAAGACCTGTCATTTTTGGGCTGTGCTGGTCTCTGGTCTGATAAACAGAAAGCAAGGACAGGGACTGTCAGGATACTTTCAGACACAAAAGCAAGTAGGAGAAGCAGCTGTAACTGTTTAGACAGGCACACAAACACATCTCCTTTTCTCTGTTTCCTCAGACCTTCAAGTAAATCTTTCTCTCTATTCCCTGAAGAGAGCCAAACAAGTAGTGATTTGTTTAACGCAGTCACTTAGTGTGGTTTAAAAAACCATTTATGAACAACAGAGCAGCTGGAGAACCATTTGGTGTCACAAGTTATTCTACAAGAGTCCACAAATCTGCTGTGAAGGGCCGGACAGACCGTTAATAACTCGTAATGCTTCAGCAGGATGTCGTGAGTGATCAGTAACTTAATGTGAACATAATGTGAACGTCTCACAGCAGCTGCTGTCGTCGTCAGAGCGCTTTGTATCGGCTGTAGCAGTTTGTTTGTTGTGTTACGGATGTGAGCGCAGATTGGCTTTCTGTTCAGAGCTTGAAGGTTTGACCTTTGACCTCCTTGGTACACATTTATCAGTGTCAAAACAATCTGGAGTCAGACAGAAGCCACGTTGGTCTCCGTCTCACTTAACATACTGTAAGTGTGTGTGAGATGTCAGCACACAGCTCCAGGTCAGACTGCCTGGTCTTATCTGGAGTCGCTGTTTGATAACTCAGTGTGGCACAGCTGCACAAGCTTACAGACATCACTCTGGTTCAAAACGGATAAGCCTGGGGATATTCTCTTTTGTCTTTCTCTCAAAAATCAGTTCAAAGCCAAAACCCACATTAAGTTAAAGCATTGTGTTTGTGTTCAGAGCCTCATAACATTTCTCTGTCTCAGCCTCAGAGCTCCAGGGTTTTCTAGAAACTGTTAAGGTGCATCAGCATGCCTCAGTAGCCTCTTAACATATGCAGAGCTCTGCGCTGGAAAGTTTCCAAAGTTGCTTGTTCACTCATGCAGCGTGATTTCTTCCCTGTTGGATGACGAGGGTAGTGGTTGGGTGGGGGTGTGAGTCTAGGGGGGCAGGACATGTCATCAAAAGCATGTTGCGAAATGTTTACAATATGATGACAATGAACAGCTTTTGCACTTCAATTCTACGTGTATAGGGAGGGATGTGTCTCTAAAATGATTCTACCTCTTCAACCGTAGATGTTTTTCTTCCTCCTGCTCTGTGTCGGAGGAAATTTCGGCTGTCTATGTTCACACATGCAGCCAACCCTGACAATTTGAGGATGTTTTCAGAGGTCCTGTGCATGTGTGAACACAGTATATGTTTTATGAGATACAGTACTTGGAGAATGCAGTATTGAAGGAAAATATTGATATTTTCAAAACACGTCTTTTTTCATAAATGTAACAAAGAAGAGTGGTGCTAAGTGCAAGGGTTTCATCTTCCTAGTTACAATACAACACATCACGGAAAGATTTGAAGCTTCAACTTTATTGTCCCCTGAAGGTTCTGAGAATTGATTTTACAAAGTTGTCTAGGTCGGATGTTTAATGTATGTTTCACTGGATCAATACTTTGACATCATCCACCACTTATAGCCAGCTGATGTTACACTCCATGAAACCCTAGCCCTAAAGCTCTGGGGAGTTTTTGGACTTCAGACAACCAAACCCACTTTTACAATTCAGACAACATCTTTCATCTTATCGACTCTTTCGCCATTAAGAGCCCTCACATAAGGATGACTCTTTAATGATCGTGCTTATTTTGCTTTTGTTTGAAGGGATTTGGGAAAAGTGACTCAGAAAGAATGAAGTTGTCTATTATAATAGGCAGCGTTAACGCCCACTCTGGACAAGCTGCTGCACCTGTTGCTTCTTATTTATTGAGTATCCTCAGAGTAAATAATGTCAACAAACCTGTTATCTTTTTTCTCTTAGTGCACATGCTCACTTAAAAACAATTTGCAGTCCTGAAATTGTTCAAACAGCATGTGAAGATGGACTGATGCCCAATATCTCGACAGTAACAGTTGCTGCAGAATTGCATTGTTTTGCTATTTGCATGATGCATAATAACTAACCCAGGGAATACTTTCAGCTTTTACATTTGTCAAGATATCTGGTCTATTATGTACATTAAATCCTGCAGCATATTCAGCAGTTCCCTTTAGCTCAAGGAAGCTTTGTAGCATCATCCCATCTGAACACAGAATGACACAGAAAGTAAGAGCACAGTGAAGCAGGGGTGCAACAGTTAGTTGACAAGAATCATTGACAAGGGGCGCCAGTTGGCCTAGTGGTTGAAGCGCACACTTAATTACAGAGGCTACAGTCCTTGTTGCGGCGGTCACTGGATTGACTCCCTTCCTTGACTCTTTGCTGCATGTCATCCCCCACTCTCTACTCCCCACATTTCCTGTCTCTCTTCAGCCGTCCTATCAATGAAAGCAACAATACACCAAAAATAACTTTGAAAACGTACTCACCAATAGCTTTAATTGTCAATTATTAGCCGGTTGTGTGTTTTTTCATGCTATGAGCAAACCTAACATTGTTTCCCCTGCTAATTCACTGATGAGTGAGCCATCTCACATCTTTACTAACTCTGATGAGAGTTCTAATCTGCATACAGAACAGTGGCAGTGCGTCCTGTATCTTATAAAGTCTGGTAGCATTTCACCCTCAACACTGCAAAGAAGGACTGCCTGCAAAGCTTCAAGGATCGATAATGCACAAGCATTTCATGTCTTTTAAACATGAACGGTGACATGAGAATGATGCATCTTACATTAACAAGTAATGTTTCAAGTGAAATGAGGCCTGTATTCAGATTTTTAATGCTATGTTTTGAATTTAGAAGATTGATGTCAAACTTAAGACTAGACTACTGTAACGGTGTCTTTACAGGACTCCCTAAAAGTCCATCAGACAACTGCAGCTCATACAGAATGCTGCTGCTCGAGTCCTAACAAGGACCAAAAAAGTAGATCACATAACTCCAGTTCTTAGATCTCTACACTGGCTTCCTGTCTGTCAAAGAATAGACTTTAAAATCCTGCTGATGGTTTATAAAGCCCTGAATGGTTAAAGCCTGAAATACATTGCTGATATGCTGCTACTTTATGAACCATCTCGACCTCTGAGGTCATCAGGTACTGGTCTGCTTTCAGTCCCTAGAGTCAGAACGAAACATGGTGAAGCAGAGTTTAGTCATTATGCACCACATATCTGGAACACACTCCCTGAAAGCTGCAGGTCCGCTCCAACTCTCACCTCTTTTAAATCAAAGATTTTTTTATTTGCCACTGCCTTCCTATCTTACTTTATTTAAACTCACTTTAAAAGCAAAATTTAAATGTACTTTTAATATATTTCTAATTATCCTTTTCTTTTCTATGTTTCATTATATTTGTCATTTTAATTGTGCGCTTTTATGCTTGTCTGAATGCTTCCAATGCTTTTAATGTTTTAATGTAAAGCACATTGAGTTGCCCTCGTGTATGAAATGTGCTATACAAATAAAGTTGCCTTCAGTTCGTTGTTTGATTAGTTTTTTAGTTTTTTCAGTCACTAGCTGACTTGACAGCTAAAGAACCAGACATTTCCTTGACATGTTGGTGGAGGAGACCAAAGATAACAGCTAACAGAACAGAAAACTGTGTAAATAGAAATAAACTACGTAATAGAAAACCCTGGGGTGCTTTGTGTGAGTGCATCTTATTGGATTTATGTTAACTTTACTTCTATTATGAAACAAATTCAAAATTTTCTTTACAATCTTAAAAAAGAGATGAGAAAAGTATAAGAATTTACTTGTTACTCTGGAGTTGGCAAATGCCCCAAATCATCACTTTTCGCTCAGTGTTGCTCATCTTTTCTTCAAACCGTCCCTTTAAGGAAGTTACTCAACCCTTGGAGGCTCTTTGTATATCATGAATGGGCTTTTGTTTCATCTTTGGATTTGTCAAAAATCAGAAAAATAAACCGTAACATCAGCCTTATCCCATTGAAGGAAAAAACAACAAAATGTCTGCTGTGGTGTGAATGTGCTGAGTTAGATATCTCCACCTCCCCCCTTCTCTTCGCTCTTTGAGAGGTTTTCCGGGGATACCACAGTCAGCTTTTCCCAGGCACGGCTGGAGCAGGGCCACGGGTTGACAGGGAGAGCCAGGAAAGAGAGGGAGAAATAGAAACAGAGAGAGAGAGAGAGTGGAAAATATAGAAGAGCAGGGGATGAGAGAGACGAAGAGAAGGAGATAGTGGGGAGAAAAACAAACTGAGAGAAAACGCATGCAAGAATTTTGTTTACTCGCAGGTTTCTCTGTTTTCCTACCACACCCTGATAACACGCAGTTTAACATATGATACACACACACACGATATAAAAACCTCCTCTGCTGTACAAAAACAGGCCTGTGTGTCATGCTGTGACGGTAAACTGTTGCTGTTGTCTTCAGCCGTACACACATCCTGAGAGACGGACGCACAAGTTTACTATGAGGGGAACTTTGAAGCCCTGCAAAGATGTAAAGAGGCTTTAAATGCTGAAATACACACACACACACACTCAGACACATACACACACACACGAACACACGCACGCACGAAAAACACACATGCACACACTCCCCATGTGGTTGACTAAATGAGATCTCAGCCTGCTGTTCTGGCTGTACTCCTCATACAGTGTGTAACTTATCTTTCAGTGTTGAGTGAGTGGAAAATCTTTTCTCTGTGTATTTTCGTGTCTGCTTTTGGTGTCGTGTTCCTTTTTCACGGTTTGTCTCCTCTTGCTTCCTCATGTTTGTGGTACTTTCTGTGCAGATGGACCAAACATCCTCTCCATAGAAACCAAAGATAACATTAACAACAACAGAAATCAACTTTGTTTTTCTTCTAGATCATCTTTGGCCTAGTTCTGTAGTTGTTCAAATATTTTTTTATCAGTAATTTTTTTAATCACTTTTTACACTAGTTTCCTTTTATCATACTTTGGTCTTTTATTACAGAAACAGTGTAAAGGAGGCAAACTCAGCAGCAGCTCTTTTATTTCATCTAAGGGTTTCTTTAAAATGCATTAATACTGTTTGAATTTAGATCAAATTATTTATTCATTTTTGGGCTTTTAAACCTTTATTTTAGAGACAGGACAGTTGATAGAGAGAGACACTGAGTAGAGATAGAGGACGGTGACATTAGTAAAAGGATGTGAGTCAGAATCAAACCTTGCTTTGAGGACTTTACATAGGGTGCATGATTTGTGAGTTAAACTTGTTTGTCAAATTATTTTTAGAGGCTCTGAAGTTACACTTCAAATTCAGACTTTGTACAGCAGGGGGAAGTAACTAGTTACACCAGTTCACTTTTATGATTATAATAGTTGTAGTGACTAAAACTTAAAGCCACTGAGGGGCTTCATATAACGGCCTATTTAGTAACTGACGTGCTCACCGTTGTATTGCTTCCTTGGTTCTTGTAAAAGGAAGACTGTCCAATACCTTACTTTGGTAGAAGATTTCCTTGTCCTATGATGGTCTTCACAAGCAAATTCACAATTACACTTGCGTGGCGTGGCGTGGCGTGGCGTGGCGTGGCGTGGCGTGGCGTGGCGTGGCGTGGCGTGGCGTGGCGTGGCATTGCTTGACTTCACCTCTATGAAGGGTCCTACCTATAAATGCATCAACTGAACCCTTTTAAAAAACAGACAGATTCAGAGACATGAAAAAGGGAAAATACCAAGAGGATTTACAACTTAGATGAGGTTTAAAGTTCTCAAGATTATAGATGTAGGGGCACTGGTGGCCTAACGGTCTAAGCGCCCCACATACAGAGCCTATAGTCCTTGTCGATTCCAGACCGCAACCATTTGCCGCATGTCTTCCCACACTCTATACTCCCCACATTTCCTGATATCTACAGCTGTCCTATCAATAAAGGCAAAAACGCCCCAAAATATCACTTAAAAAAATAAAAGATTAAAAATGTGCCTGTTTAGTCAACTAAAGGATTAAACTTCACCACCCTCACTAGTCGGCGTCAGGATTAATAGCCAGTTAAACAAATTCTTATCATTTTATTGCGGTAGGCCTGAAATTCTAGTCATTTGTTGTTTCTAAACTGTAGCGCAATTAAGTAGTTGGGGCTGTTGCTTCAGTTAATGCCTACTACCATAATACTAAAATGCTCTACTACTACCCGGATGTAAACAAACGCAGTAGGCATATGGCATCTTGTAGTGTGTTGCCCAGTGTTTTGGTATTTTGATCTAGATGGAGATTAAGTTGTATGTGTCTGGTTAAACTGGAATATAACCACTCGACCTGTTCAATGATTAACATCAACATGTGGATGTCTAACTGCAAGGAAGAATGGAGGCTGGTGGTGCTTGCTCTGCTTGTGTTGGCCACTCTGGGTCATCCAATTTGACATAAAATCACACACAAAACAATCAACTATATCCCCTTTTTCAACATATTCTTATATTTTATAGACTTGTTATTTAGAATTGCAAAGGTCAAACAACTGAGGCACGGCCAGGAACACACGAGGCACACATATACCTGTGGTCACACACACAAGTGACTGAGAGAGAGAGCGAGAGAGAGACAGAGAGAGAGACACACAGAGTGCAGAATGTGAGCTTATTCAGGTCTTTGCTGTGATAAAGCCCGTAATCTGCCCATACACGCCATGAATGGAGACATTCCTCCTGCCTTACTCAACAGTACACACATACACACACCTACACACACAAATACACACATACACACAGACACACAGCTTTAGTTTGGATGTTAATCTGCATAATAAAGGACTTCAAGTAACGTCAAAGTAATAAAATAAAAGTAGTTTGATGGCTCCGCTGCTTCAATGATCCGGCTGTTATATTTCTGCTGATGGCAGTTGAAGCGTCTTTGGAAATGATCAATGTGTGTGTGTGTGTGTGTGTGTGTGTGTGTGTGTGTGTGTGTGTGTGTGTGTGTGTGTGTGTGTGTGTGTGTGTGTGTGTGTGTATATGTGTGTAATTGCGTGCTAACATGTGTCTGTCTCTATCTGTGTTTGCATTTCCCTTCATCTCTGGGAATTCCCCTCTCCCTGCTTTTCCTTCCATCCAGCCCCTCCTCCTGTTCACGTCCAGCTCGACCAATCAGAGTCCTCGGCTTTGTGTTTCCTATTGCGGTGACACTGTGGGTCAGCGGTGGTGTCAGGGGGTCACATCTCGCCAGCACAGGGGTCTCGTTTCCTGGTTGTTGTGCGACATGTCAGGGCCGCCAGAAATGAATTCTAACATGAAACCATGAGAAATTAAAATTTCACTGATTCTGTTTGATCTGTTTGAAACTGAGAGACAGCCACATTTAGAAAAAGCAGTTCTTTGTGGTGTGAGAGAAGGATGATGTTGTATTGTTGTCAGGTTTAGATGTGTGTGATGGGAGTGCTAAAATGACTCTGTATCTAGGTTCTGTTCGACCCACTAATCCCTGCCTCCCTCCCCCATGTCTTCCCCTCTGTTTTCACACACACAGCTGTTTCCTGTTGGGTGTGTGCATTTAAGAGAGAGAGAGAGGGAGGAAGAGAGACATTTACTTTTATAGTTTAAATATAAATCAGTGGTAATCATGAAATAAAGAAGTTAACTGAAGCTTCAAGCCAGTTTTAGCTGTATATACATGTGCCTTTAACCACAGCGAACAGTTGAGTTAATCTTGCTGCTGTGACTGAAGATTGTACCTCTGCTGGAGGCTCCCACTGGTTTGTAATCATTTCTGAACAGTACGAAAATCAATTAGGAGCCTCCACAAAATTCTCTGAGCTGTGGGATTCATTACAGTGAGGATCAACCTGCAGTTACAACCACATTACCTCTCACACTATAGCTTAGCATTGATAAGAATGAAAGCAGACTTGCTGTTCACTGTGATGGATTACAGCCTCAGAAAGTCTGCTCATTGGTTTTCATACCGTAAAGAACTAGAAAGATGTCTGAAATGAAAAACACAGGGCTGGAAAGTCCCTGCTGTAACCCCGCTGTTTTACACAAGCACATCTGTGCCTTTAAACTTTATGTCTCTTTAATACCAAAGGAGGCATCAGAGTGATTGATATGTTGACATCATTCCAAACATGCATCGACTGACTTATTCAACAGAAAGCAACATTTCCACTACTTTTTTACCCCGTGTTTATTTTTGAAACTTCTGTAACAAACATATCAAGCATATCTACCTGAACCTAAGTTGTAATGTTTATGTTTGTATCCCTACAAAGCAGCTAACTTTGTGTTATTTAGCTAATGTAAGTTAGCTACATTCAATTTCTAATACCAGCTTTGTGTTCTTTAACAACTGGGAACAAGGAATAACTTGGGCAGCTGGCTAGCTATAAAATTTAGCTAACTAGCTATAAAATTGAGCTAGCTAGCTCGGGTTTCATTGTTTCAGTTACATTAGATGCAGTTCAGTCTGGTTTAGTCTGGTTCAGTTTGGTTCATTCTGATTTAGTCTGGTTTAGTCTTGTTCAGCCTAGTTGAATCCATTTCAGTCTGGTTGAATCTGGTTCAGTCTGGTTGAATCTGGAACAGTTTGGTTCAGTCTAGTTGAATCCAATTCAGTCTGGTTGAGTCTGGTTGAATCTGGTCCAGTATGGTTTAGTCTGGTTAAGTCTAGTTGATTCCAGTTCAGTCTGGTTGAATCTGGTCCAGTCTGGTTCTGTCTGGTTCGGTCTGGTCCAGTCTGAATCTGGTTTAGTTTGGTTCGGTCTAGTTGAATCTAGTTCAGTCCGGTTGAGTCTGGTTGAATCTGGCCCAGTCTGATTTAGTCTGGTTCTGTCTGGTTTAGTCTGGTTCTTTCTGGTCCAGTCTGGTCCAGTCTGGGTTGGTATGCCCAGACGGTCAGGAGATGAAATTATGATATGTGGGGAATTTTCTGATTTTAATTTGAAATGTCTTCCTGGTGAAGGTGCTGCTTGTCTCACTGTTAAGATTATTGTAAAAATCTGATTGGAATCAGGAAATGCCTTATTTCATATTCTGAGAAAAATGTAAATTATTTTGCAAATCAAGCGACCTGATGTACCCTCACTTGCACTGCTAACAGTCCTTTTTAGACCACAGTGTCTCTCATTTTAAGTGTATTTTAATCATTTTACATGTGAGCTTTTCGTCCACAAACTGACGCAACAAATTATCATCTGCCCTTTTTAATTGAAATCACAATATTTATATACTGAGGGGATTTCTAAAGTTTCCTTGCAAATAACTTTAAACAATAGTCATAAGTTGTTTGATGTGTGCTTGTTTTGTCCCTTAAGACTAAAATAATTTGTCTATGTGTGGGTGGAGGGAGTTGTTCTGGGTTAAATGTCTTGTCCCATGAAGCTGTCATTAATTTTTAAGCTGCACAATGTTAGGTTCTACTGGCTTCTTAACTGGAGCAGCAGGACAATGGACAACATATTATCACTCTTTAAATTGATTACAGCCAAAAGTGATAACTAAACTCAATGAGAATGTGTTAATATTTGCTCTGTTTTACTCTATTTGTGGTTCTCCTTGCCCTTCTCGGGGAAATATCTGGCTCTTTAGCTGCCAAGTGATTCCAAATGTTTCCCTCCTTGTTTATGATCACCAGAAAAGCAAAATAATACATGTAAAGACTTAAAGGTGTGTGTGTTTAGGCGATATAATGATCCAACGTCTTGACACTCCCTGGTTGGCAGCAGCTGATGCTGATCAGGGAAAAACCAACGATTGATGTTTCATTAAATCAATAACCACAGCATGACAGCGACCATAAAAATGTAATAAAGTAGATGAAATGCAAGAAATGAAGTTCTTCTGATAATCAAATGAACTGCTCAAATTAGATTATGTGAGACTTTCAAGTTGGAGTTGTGTAAAGTAAGATGACTCAGTTTGATTCTGCAATGACTTTTCTTTTCTTTCTGTGTGCAGAGTGAATCGGTGAAATACTTCCTGGATAACTTGGATCGTATTGGTCAACTGGTGAGTCACAGTGACGAGTTCAATCTTATCCTCTAAACTTTTCCTAATAAAAATAAAAATGTTTATGCCTTCGCTTTTTTCAGAGCTTTCTTCCCAGCAAGCAGGACATTCTGTTTGCCAGGAAAGCCACTAAAGGCATCGTGGAGCACGACTTCATCATCAAGAAGATTCCCTTCAAGATGGTGGACGTTGGAGGTCAGAGGTCCCAAAGACAAAAGTGGTTCCAGTGTTTTGACGGGATCACATCAATACTCTTCATGGTGTCATCGTCAGAGTACGATCAGGTAACACTCAAGCACACAAACGTTTCCCATTGTGTACCCTGAGATTTTAAAAGGTTAGTCACGTAGTCGGATCATTAATCACTTGACTTTCAGAGATACAAAATGCACAAAATAGATCAGAGAGAAACAACATTTGAGGTTTACACAAAGCTCTCTTTGTGGTATGTTCTAGACACTTGATTGTTCCCTCAGTCCTGGCTGCGGTTCAAATCAACAGTCATATGATGACGACTGAATCTTTAATTGCTGCACTGATAAAACCTGAATAAAACTATAGACAACTGCTGTGTGTGTCTGTGTGTGCGTGTGTGTGTCCCAGGTCTTGATGGAGGATCGGAGGACGAACCGTTTGGTGGAGAGTATGAACATCTTTGAGACGATAGTCAACAACAAGCTCTTCCTCAACGTCTCCATCATCCTCTTCCTCAACAAAACAGACTTGCTGGTGGAAAAGATCCGCACGGTGGACATACGCAAAAACTTCCCTGAGTTTAGAGGAGACCCACACAGGCTAGAGGACGTACAGGTATACACACAAACACACACACACAAATGTTACACATTTTGAAGCTTGCCTCCTGCAGAGGGACTAGCAGTCACTTTATCAAACGCTGATTTTAAGAGTACAGCAGCAGCAAACAGACACCAAGGTCAGCGATGCCTGTTTATCTTTCTCCATGTTGAATAAACAACTGGAAGTCAAGGTTGATGTTTCCTCCAGAAACTGTGACGTCAAAGCGGTGTGAAGAACATGTCATGGGTGATAAGGGGAGCAGATGTAGGTGTCTGCGTCACATTGAAAGTACTAAAAGCACTAAAACAACAGCCAGGAGCTGTCTTGCTGAAACAGCTGGAAGGTTTCAAAAGTCTGCTTTTCAGGGGGATTTGAAAGAAGGCAGGGGTAATATTTATTTTTATGAATGTTTATTTAGCTGAAGCCTGTCTCTTTCCTTCCCGTCTCTGTCTGTGAGTTTACTCCCTATTTTTTTGTCACCTTCAGACCCGTGCTGAACTAAACCGGCGCCTTAATGATCTGTTTAATAAGCGACTTGCTGTTGAAACCATCAATGACCTGAACTCACGCCACTGTTTAAAGAAGTGACGTGAGTTCAGTCAGACAACTCACGTTATTTAGACTTAATATGCATGAAGACAATAGCAGTCTGAGCCTAAAGCAGTCTAAGTCTATAGTAGTCTAAGCCTAAAGCAGACTAAACCTATAGTAGTCTGAGCCCTTAGCAGTCTGAGCCTACGGCAGTCTGAGCCTACGGCAGTCTGAGCCTCTAGCAGTCTGGGCCTACAGCAGTCTGAACCTATAGCAGTCTGAACCAATAGCAGTCTGAGCCTATATCAGTCTGAGCTTACAGCAGTCTGAGCCTCTAGCAGTGTGAACCTACAGCAGTCTGAGCCTATATCAGTCTGAACCTACAGCAGTCTGAGCCTATAGCAGTGTGAACCTATAGCAGTCTGAGCCTATATCAGTCTGAACCTACAACAGTCTGAGCCTATAGCAGCCTGAATCTTACAGCAGTCTAAACCTATAGCAGTCTGGGCCTACAGCAGTCTAAGCCTATAGTAGTCTGAGCCTATGGCAGTCTAAACCTATAGCAGTTTGGGCCTACAGCAGTCTGAGCCTATAGTAGTCTAAACCTATAGCAGTCTGGGCCTACAGCAGACTGAGCATTTAGCAGTCTGAGCCTATATCAGTCTGGGCCTACAGCAGTCTGAGCCTATTGTACTCTAAGCCTATAGCAGTCTAAACCTATAGCAATCTGGGCCTACAGCAGTCTGAGCCTGAACTGGATTTTTTGAGGTCCTCAAAGACGTTTCCCTTTCATCTTTCTAATGAAACTGAAGGAGTCTTTTGGGTGAAAAGTAAACATATTCAGGAACTTGACAGGCCTTACGTTTGGATTAAACTTTGATTTAGCATTACCCGGATGACTGAGAACCTACACACATATGAAGACTTTACATGATAGTATTCAATACAAGGCTCCCTGACTAAAAACTGTTTTATTGTGAATTGCTGCCATAATTAAAGGGAGGACAGAGATTCTGTAGTAAAGGCTTTCCTTTCAGCTCGATAGTCTTGATATTTTTGCAGAAACTGTACTGTTTTCATTCATTGCGATGTGAATGTCAGTAATACACATTCTTTCAGCCTTATATTGATAATTACTTTGTCTCAAGTCTGACAGCAGATTGTAAACTTAATTTCCTGGCCAGGTCAAGTCAGGCTAGGAAACCCAGGGTTCAGTTGAATTTCCTTCCTCGATCAGTGAACACAGGATTCGTTGTATAAAAGATGATTTGTGTGAGAAATCAGATCACTCTTGAAATACAGCTGTAACTAAACGTGTCCCTGCTCTTCTCCTTCCAGGCATTCTTGGTGCAGTCGTTCAGCCGGAAGAGGAGAAACCGGGGGAAGCCTCTGTTCCACCACTTCACCACCGCCATAGACACAGAAAATATTCGCTTTGTCTTCCACGCCGTCAAGGACACCATCCTGCAGGAAAACCTCAAAGACATCATGCTGCAGTGACGTTCACCCTGCAGACATCGTTTTAACTGTGAAGAGACGCCTCAGATGCTGGCCTGCTTTAATCTGACACTACAGCGCAGGAGTGCACATTAACCCTGACCTGTGGAGTCGACACAGCGTGTGGATATAACTGAACTCTAAACCTGTGGAGCCGTGAAGAGACTGTAGGAATACCTGTGGAAACTGTGAGGGTCTCTATGGACTAGACCCTGCATCTAACCTGTATAAATGTGTGTATGCTGGAAAGACCGTCACTATCGTCTTCCTATAGCTCTGGAGTACGTTTACCGTCATACACAGGTTGAAAAATGTTCTTAACAAAAGACCACCACCACTCAACCTGAGCACTGAAAGTGTGTTTTTCTCTGATGTTCTGTATATAGATGAAAAATGACAACCCTGTCACTAAACTAAGCCAGACTGCTACCGGTTCAAGTTCAAGCTCTGGAAAGAGAAGAAGGGAGGACAGAGAAGGAAAAAAAAGGCAAGTTTAGAGTGAGCAGAAGAAGAATGCCTTGTCCTGATACACACGTGATAGGAGAGAGGGCTGGGGGTTTGGGCTCAGGCTGGTCATATGCTAGGTTATGTGATAAGGTTGCACAAGTGTTCCTGTCAGTGAACTTTAAAAGAGGAAGAGATGAATCTTTCTTTTTACTCCTTCTCTCTATCTTTACCTCTCCTGCTCTGCCGTCGTACAAGAGATGAACAGCTGCAGATAACAAATCTTCCTCCTCCCTCCTCCTCCTCCTCCTCCTTCTCTTCTCCTTTCCACTCCAGCACAATAGACATACTGTTCATTTCCTCCCTCTCAAGCAGAAACTGTAGACTCTTAAATTAGAGACTTTTCTACTTTAAACACACACAAAGACACACACAGCTCCTGTTGTGGCTTGAATTATGGTTCTATCCATATGTCTCTTAACTTTTTCCCACCAGGGAGAGTACAACAGAAGCTTGGACTTTAAACAGATCATAAATAGCTTCATATACATCAGGGCTTTCGGTTAAAACACTAACTCTACTTTTTGTGAGAATGAAAGGGCTGGACTGTAAATTGCCTTTTTCTGATCATACCAGCAAACACTTCTGACTTCTGTAGATCAGAGCGGAGTTCTACCTGGAAACAAAAATATGTAGCAACCGGCCAAAACAAGCTGGACTGAGCAAAACTATACGCAGATGATTCTCTATTCATCTTCTGGTATTAACTCAATGATACTTAAATTGACTTGAACTTTTTAAGATTCATGGTTTTATAATTTGTTTGTGTGGTAAACCCCTTGTAAGAGTTTGTGCTACAAAAATAACTCATGAATCCATGTGGCCCCTGACAGAAAAATAATCAGCATTGATTTCATTGCATTTGCAGGCTTCACTAGACATTATATGTTAATCAATACAAGTGTTTACTATGTAATGCATCATCTGTGGAAGTAAACAAACAGGGAATTATAACACAACTCAGCAGCATAGATCATTTTAGGACCTTTCAGCTTGTTGTTTTGGTCTTACAGCCTGAGAGTGTGTTCAAACTCTGCTTTTTACAGAGAAAACACTTTGACAGAGTCAGTTTACACTTCTCTGTCCAACAGCTAAGGAGCCAGATAATTATATAAGGCGCTGGACGATGATTTGGATGTTGTTTAAAAACTGTTATGAGTTACACAAAAGACTGTTTTTTTTTTTCTCAATTACCCCTTCAATACCTGAAATTCTAAGGTAGCATCACCCCTTCAAATATCTTTTTTTTTTATTTGTAATTTAAAGAAGAGGATTGGGGTTATGAAAAAATAGAATTGGAGGTTAGGCCAGAAAAAAAAGAAAAATTTTCTTTTTTTTGTTCTCAGAATTTATACTTCAGATTTAGATTTTTTTTTTAAGTCAATTTATTTTATTTTTATCTTTTTACTGACCTAACCTCCAAAAAAATATTTTTTTCAGTAAATATTATTTTCAGTGGCCCTGATCCTCTTCTTTAAATGGCAGATAATCTGTTTTTTTTAGTAGTCATGGCCCGAACTTCATACAACCTTTAACTTAAAGCTCCTGTGGACAACACACCTCCTCTGATCTCTTATCCAGTTGTATATTTTGTCCTGTAGATATGTCTATAAGGGTTTCTGACTCTCCTTTAACTCAAGTTTCACTCACCTAGAATCTTTGTTGTGGAACATGTGAGTAAAAGCTTTATCAGCAGCATACAGGTATAATCACTTGGTCTGACACGTACCCCCCGGCTGCTGGTTTCAGACATTAAAAAGAACTATATAGACATGGTCACTTTTCTTGTTAATGATGTTGTTTGCTTTTTTCTGGTCATAAAGAGACATCAATATTAATTCCAGTTTGTTTCATTACAAGTTAAGAAGTCCTCACAGGAGCTTTAAAGGGAGGTGAATATTATTACATCATGAGGTGAACATAAACACAACTCCAAGAGAGCTGCTCAGTAATGCACGTATCTTTGACAGCAGCTCAGTGCATGAAAGTATGCAGCTGTGGTGAAAACTTGAGTTGTTCTAAGTAAAGTAAAGACTGTCTGTGTTGTGTTTACAGCTTGTTGTTATGGCTCTGCAGAACCAAAATCACTTAATCAAGGTTTAAATTTGACTCATAGATCAGTAATAGCACATGATCGCTCTTTAAAATAATCACTAATTGCTGCCATGTTTTATAAGTATGAGTTAGCGGATGTTAAGAAAGAAATAAGCACTGTTGCTTTTGTTACCCTCAGTTTGATATCCTCATACGCACTGATTTATGATGGTGGTTAAACAGTTGACTGGAAACATGTCTGAGGTGACCTGTTATGAGATTTTAATGAATACCCGTCAGCCAGCCAGAAACATTTCCCTACAAATGATGTTAAAATTTGAGCCCATATCCTTCCTCCTCTCTCCAAATCACCTCCTGTTCAAGGAGACAAAATGTTGATTTCATTACCAACATTTGCATAATGTGCATTCTGGTACGCAGCAGCAGCAGGACTCAGCAGCACTGCTGTGTCCTCCCCACCCTGAACATAAAGATCCCCTTGAGGAGGGGGTCCGAGTTCATCATGAGCACTTCCACACGCCTCAGTATCATACTGTATAAACTGTCATTTGTATGTAGTTGTGTATTTGCATAGTGACTTATGACCCTGTTGTTTATGTTTATACATGTTGTACATAGAATACTGTAAGTATTGGACCGACGCTGTGTGTAAGTGGTAACCTTACAATACAAACACCACTCTGTCTAACAGTACCACTGTAGCTGTAACATTTGTCATTAGCTAACCTACCTTTTCCACTCACACATTTTTTTGTACGTTTTGTCATTGCACTGGAGAGAAAACAGCCAGAAAAAGAAGAAAGGAAAAATATCTGGGGGAAAAAGCAAAGAAAAAACAGAGAGGTGTCAGGGTTTTAAAGTTGAACAGGATGGAGGCCTTGGATGAAAAGAGGGAGGTCTTCTTCTGCTGTTGTTTTTTTTAATTTTGTTTCCCAGTGCCTTGGCTCTGTGCTCTGTGGTGAAATACACTGCCGTTTGCTGACATGCTGTTTCTTTATTTTCTCAGAGTGGGCGTCTGTGTGTGTTTGAGTGTGTGTACTGCAAAGCAAAGGGGTCGAGACCTCCTGAGCTTGAGAGATTAGCCGAGAGAGGGAAGTAGAGGGGGATGGAGGAGAATTTGAAACTGAAGTTGGAGATGTGGGGAAAAATAAAGCCTAACATGTTTTTCTTTTCTTACGTCCGGGGGTGGTTTTATGAATGCGGGTCGCTCTTCCCACAAGGCGGGCAAGCAGAGGATTGAGACTTCTGATAACTTCTATCAGACTGATGCGGTGCCTGAAGGCAGACTGAGGGCTCTTCTTCTACATCATGTAATATGAGGCTCATCAGACCACTGGGTATGAGAGCAAAGCTGAAGCCAGGCGATATCTCAGTTACCCAGCAGAGTCTGACCTTTGCTTTGGCTTTTAATCAGAGCAGCTCTGATACATAACAGACTGCAAGTCTCAGGAGAGAGGGAGGGAGCCCAGAAACAAGCAGAGCAGAGCTTTAACGTTGTTTTAGGACTCACTGGTTTACATGGATTTATTTATACAGGATGTGAGCAGAATGTAATTTAAAGACACACACATACCGCACACATGCATGTGACGGCCCGAAAAAGACAAAAATGACCCTGTGAATGTGTAGGCACAGACTGGGGGAGGGACAGACAAAGGGAGGAAGAGGGAATACAAGAAAAAGTAAGAGGATAGAGGGAGGGAGGAGGGGGAGGAGGTCATGTTTCCTCTGTTGAGCCCACTTCCTGTCCTGATCCCAAAATGGAGAGACTGTAAGAACGACATCCCTCCGCCTGTTTCAATCCCCCTCTCCTACACACACACACACACACACACACACACACACACACACACACACACACATACACATACACATCAGAGAAACCCAAACCCGCCTCCCGTGGTATCCTACAAAGGAGATGAGAGGGAAAAGCAGGGAGCAGAAAAACATATCCCCAGTGGTCTCTGAAACATAAGGAAGCCTCGGTTTAAAGAGGCAGAGAGGGTGCAGGACATTTTGTCCTCAAGTTGCACCGCGCTATTTGTGTGTGTAGTGTTTGGCCTGAACATGTGTGTGAGTGTGTGCTCGTTAAATGGAACTTAACTTTATTTTATGTTCATTACCAAAACTACAGAGCTCAATGGCTGATTTGGACTTCAAGTGCCTGCATTAATTATTTTTTTTGTATGTTTACATTTTTAAATTAACATCTAATTAGCTTTAATTAACATGTAATATGTTAGAGTCATTCTGAGGTACATGGTCGCCTTACACTGGCTGTGCAGGCTGTCTGGATAAACAAACAAACAGTTATTTACTTCAACTGTAAATGTAACACCAAAAAGCTAACCCTGCTTTCACTCAAAATGTAAAAATGTAAGAAACAAGTTGACCAACTTTGAGCCAGTAAAGCTATGAGATTGACACCAGAGCAACAACACAGCAACCGTCTAACCAATCTCATAAAGCCTAAAGAAATCACAGTGACACCTGGGCCCCAATCAGGACACATGAGCACCTAATAAACCTTAAATATCAACATAGCAGCTAGCATAAAAACAAAGAAAAAAAGACATTGGCTGTTTTTGAAACTGCCTGCTACACACTACTTATGTATACATACTGGGTTTAAAAGTAGTATGTAGTATGACTTCTCTGCAGTATGCTGAGTCAGACGTCACTGGATTTCCGGGTTCAGAAAGCGGAAGTAAACAATGGCCAAGATGATCGTGAAACTGCTTCGTTAGCATCCACCTATGATTCAAAAAGTTAAGAAGTGGTTTATATGGAATTTAATAATATTCACAACACCTAAAAACAGAGCGACCATCGTCAAAAAAGAAGAAAAAATAAAAAGCGGTTCGTTATCGCGGTGTTCGTCATCTGATGCATACTGAGGAATCCGCACGTCATCCGGACACTTTTGGCATACAGCAAATTTGCTATTGTTCATGTACTACATGTTGAATTTTGGACAAATCAGTAGATACTACTAGAATAGCAGGCGGTTTTGAATAGAGTCACTATCTGGAGAAAAACAAAGAGAAGGTCCTTTAACTCAACAGCAAAGACCACAAAAATCCCCCAGCAACCTGCTGTAACAACTCAACCACCACAAACCCAAAAGAAACAACACGGTGACTGTATATAAAGATGGATGGTGCATCTCCACCTCCAAAATAGTGAAGCCAAATTAACCCCCATGACAGGTGCTGAAATTTTGTGTTGGTGATGTTATGGAGGGTCAGCTCAGCTCAGCAGAGATAAGTTGGAGCCGTAGTATATGTCTCTGTTATACCCGGCAAACAGCAACCTCCAGTGTTGAAAAATGAAGCCAATGCTTAACCCTCCTGTTACCCTCAAATTTACTAATATCTTTTATCCTGGGGGTCAGTTTGAACCCATAAATTTAAACCTCCAGAAACTGATTATTACCCAGGTTTATGTGTCAGGTACTTTATGTTTCTTTGCTGACTACCTAAATAGCCCTTTAAATAAAACATATTTGAAGCATAAACACAATTTAAAGCATTCAGAAGGACTTTATTTGTAAAAGAGAACATCAAACTGCTGCGAGTTTGTCATGCTCTCGTCGGCCCTGCCTTGTTTCTGTGTTATCAAAACATATGACACAGGACAAATCATTGAATATCTTTAGAGACATGGTGGCTGGAAATATTAGGTCTCAATTTAAAGGTTGGCGGTTCGATCCCAGCTCCTGCAGTCACATGCTGAAGTGTCCTTGGTTATAGTGACCTCAATATCATCCAAAACAGCTAAAACAAATGTGTGTAAAGGAAATTGGAACATAACAACATTTTAATTTTGTTTTCCCAGTTGTCCCCATTAAATTAGGAAAATTCATGAAATATGAAGCCAAAAAATTATGTTGACCCGAAGGATAATAGGAAGGTTAAGTGCAATAAACTGCAGTTCCTTGAGTGTCCACTTGAGGCTGGCTGCAAAAGCTTTCGAACCATAATAGAATAATCGAACAACACTTTTGCAGCCATGAAGAAGTTGCAATACTTAAACAAGGACCTAGCAATCATCTACCGACCGTTGATGCTAGCCTAAATCAGGGGTTCCCAAAGTGTGGGTCGGGAGATGTCTTCCAGAATGTTTTTTATTAAAGTTATCTAAAAAAAAGTATATTTAACCCATTACAGTAAAATATATTGACAACAATAGTAACTTAACTTGAAATAAAACCTTGAAAATAGAAAATGTAATGAGTTTTCTGCCTCTAGTTTTGCCAGATGACTCCTAAGTTTAGGGTTAGTTAACAGTTAATATCAAAAGCATCACTTGCAGTAGGTTATTTCATGACGGCACAGGAAACACAGCCACATGCTCATATAGGTAGGCTAATTTTCTGCAGACCAGCTAAATGAAGTCACATTAAATCACTTTGAGGGACAGTGGGGGGTCACAAGTCTTTCACACCGATATTTTGGGGGTTTGTGGGTTGAAAAGTTTGGGAACCCCTGGCCTAAATGAGCTGCTCAACCAGCCAGATCACAAACATCAACTTAAATGCAGCCTTCCTTCATTTTTAACCCATATAGTTTGATTGGTTATTTATTTCTTGATAACAGAAGTAGATTTAAGAAATATTGGAGGAATGAGAGAGGTCTGTGGACAGCTGCTGTGGTATACATTGACCTAAGTTGTTTATTAATGAGTGTGTGTGGGTTTCAGTGGGAGTGTGTATACGGCTGCATGTGTGTAAGCAAATTGGTCTCATGATTCTGGTTATACTGATGTTTCTCTGAGGCTGTTTTGATTGGACCTACAGCTGAACTCTGATTTTTAATAATGAGACAAGTACTCCCTCGGTTTCTGACTCTCCACTCACACAAACACACACACACCAAAGGCTTGAATCATGCAGTGAAATATAAACAACTAGGGGTTCATTAGCTGATGATTTGGCCATGACACATCGCTGGACCCCGGGCCTTTGCATCATTAAACCACTTCTGTTTTGGTTCACACTGACAGTGGATTTGACTTTGTGATTCCTGGCATCTTATCTGTTCTGCAGGACGTGTTTTTTCTCTCTTTCGTAGCAGAGCCTTGTGGGCCGATTGTTAATCCAGGGAGATGAACCCAACAGATAAACACTTGCACATGGATGTAAGATAGACAAAAAACTAAAAACAGATGCATACAAAATAACTCTCACTTCATGCATTTTATACCAAGAAATCCAAACATATGGAATCAGTTCATTAATAAGTAATACAAGCAAGTCTTGCTTGCTTGTTCCTCAAGAGAAAGGTGGTTTGGAAAATGGAAAGAGAGATGAACTTGATGGATGTCTCCCTCTGCTGTCACAAAAGAGTAATGCAACACTTTAATGTGGAGGCTGTTCGACAGTTCATGCCCTCGCTCTCAACTTCAAAACCACATTTTTGATCAAACAGAACCTGAGCTAGAGTAAACATTACAGAAATTATTTCTGTAGTTTTTGTACTATTTTTCACCTTCTCAGAGAAATATCAGTTACATCTGATGTTTTCTGAAGTAATATTATTTTATTGATTGCACTTTTTCCTGACTTTGTTTGCAACATTCGGTCATGTTAAAGATATTTTCCTTTCTGTTCCCATCAGTAAATGTGACTCCTCATCATGAGTAAGTGAAGCTCTTGTTGTGATTAAACTGAACAGCATGAGCTCAGCCTGCAAGATCACTATTGTGCAACATATAATTAATAGAAGCATGACACTTCCTGCTTTAGACTTCACTTGAGTGTTGAGATCCCTGAAAGAAAAGCTTCTGATGGTGCTAATGGAGATCCTGATAAAGAAATAAAAGAAGTGTATGGCTCATAGCTCACACGTTTCTACATAAAGGAGAAACCACAACAGGATATAAATAAAAGTTTGTCTATTTACATTGACAGCATCTTAAAACTGGGAAATAAAGGATGTTTTATGGAGTGGGGGAAATATAGATTTTATCGTTGGATATAATGCAGAGTGATAAATGTCTCAGAAAGCATAATTTACTCTGTGGATGAAGGCAAGAACACAATTATTCTTTCAGTTATTGATCAACACTACCAGAGGGAGGTTTCTCCACTACTTCTACTAAAAAGTAAAATAACCACCAGACTACATGACTCAAATCTCCAGACTTTTAAAACATGCTTTTATCAGTCAGGGTTATTATTAATCGCTGAAAAGTTTTCAAGCCTTTAGCACCAGGGTTGCCAAACTCATTTCAGTTCAGGGGCCACATACAGCCAAAGTTGATCTGAAGTGGGCCGGACCAGTAAAATCATAACATAATAACCTATAAATAATGAAAACTTCAAATGTTTCCCTTTGTTTTGGTGCAAAAAAGTACAAATACATTCTGTAAATGTTCACATTTGATGAACTATATTTTTACAAAAACAGCTGTTGTATTTTTCGTCATGATGAGTCTCATAGTGGGCCGAATATTTTACTCTTTAAGCAATGAAACCTGCTGCGAACACATCAAACACACAGCACACATTCACCTGACAGAGTGAAATGAAAAACAGATAGATTATAATAATGAAGGTAAACTTGACTATTGTGGACCCCTAAGCTCCAGCCTGAACAGTTTGCATGCTGGACAGTGTTGTATGCAGAGGTGTAGTGCTAGTAGTGACGGAGCGCACCTGTGACGCATGCACATGTATGGAAAGCACACGCACAACACGTGGCTAAGATTGTGGACCCTGCTGTGACAAGTTCACATATAGTGCTCCGTCAGCACTTTGATTTTATGTGACCCCAGAGGATCAATTTGAAATAGAAGTTACTTTGATTGAAGAATTGCAGTTAAAGTCTTTGTCAATCAATCAATCAATCAATCTTTATTTGTATAGCGCCAAATCACAACAAACGTTATCTCAAGACGCTTTTAGAAACATAGGAGGTCTAGACCACTCTATGTCAAATTATGAACAGAGACCCAACTTCAAGACAGGGTAAGACTCAGTCTGACCCCACCTTAATCCATCATGAGCATTGCACTTCGCAGTATTTAGCTTGTTACAGTGGCTAGGAAAAACTTCCTTTTAACAGGCAGAAACCTCAGGCAGAACCAGACTCATGTTAGACAGCCATCATGCCTCGACCAAGTTGGTTCTTTAAAGAGGGATAGAGGGGAGTAAGAGAGAGAGGTGATAGTGATGAGACGAGTAGTAGAAGCTGTTGCCGCTGGAGTCCAGAACGTCCGCAGCAGGAGGATGCCTACCGCAGCTCAGAGGGACCTACGAGACAATGGAGCTCAGGGACTCCAGAATATACCATAAAGGTCTATGGTTAGTAACTTTCAATGGGACAGGCAGAGTTTAAGTAAGTGATGAGGGGGTTGGGGGGAAGGGGGTGAGCTAGGATCCCAGTGTGTCAGTGCGCCAGTTCCCCTGGCTGTCTAGGCCTATAGCAGCATAACAAAAGCTGGTCTAAGCCAGAGCCAGCTCTAACTATAAGCTTTATCAAAAAGGAAAGTTTTAAGCTTACTCTTAAAAGCCTACTCTTTGAAATTTTTTCACTTTGCAGAGTCATCCCCGGGCCGGATTGAAACCTCTGGCGGGCCGGTTTTGGCCCCCTGGCCATATGTTTGACACCCTGCTTTAGCATCTCAACTGTGGAAGAAAGCCCATCAGGATTAAATCTCCAAGTTTTCATGTCACTTTGAAGTATGGAAAGTGGATAAGATATAGAGTATGTTAAATTAACAAAAACTTATAAAAAATAAAATGTTCCTTCAAACATAAGGGGACTCAGTAGCTCGTTAGAAGCAATGTATTGAGAAACGTGTTTTCAAGGCATTACAAAAAACATTTTAAAGTAAGATTTGTCTTTCCCACACTCTCTATTCTCTACATTTCTCTGAAAGTGAAGCATACCAAATACACCAAGAGAAACATCTCCCAACTACAATGTACTTAGGTTGATTTGCAACAAGTCAGCAACATGACTGGGTATGAAGAGAGCATTCTAGAGAGGCTGAGTCTCTTTGAAGTAAAGATGGGAAGAGACTGGGAGAGCACAGAGCACAATAGTTTCAGAATAATGTTCCTCAGTGTACAATCTGGAGAAATCTCTGTACTAGAGGGACAAGGCCAAAAACAAATACTACATGGCCGTGATCTTCAGGCCTTTAGGCGGCACTGCTTTTAGAACAAACATGACTCTGCAGTGGAAATCACTGCATGGGCTCAAGAACCATTGTCTTTGAATACAGTTTGTTGCTGCATCCACAAGTGCAGTTCAAACTGCACCAAGCAAAGAGGAAACCAAAAATAAA
Source organism: Notolabrus celidotus (assembly GCF_009762535.1). Taxonomy (NCBI): domain Eukaryota; kingdom Metazoa; phylum Chordata; class Actinopteri; order Labriformes; family Labridae; genus Notolabrus; species Notolabrus celidotus. The sequence goes on from NC_048278.1 coordinate 28,187,127, forward strand.
CATGATCCAGAAACACAGGCAAGTTTTCTGGACCTGAGCGCATTTACAAAGTGGAAAACTGTGGTCTGACGCACAAAGATTGGACATTCTGTTTGGATCTCATTGACATCAACTGTTTTGTGTGTAAGCAGAAAAAAATGTTTCCCTTTTCTCTGTACAAACGTGATTTTCCTTTATTCTTTGGCACACCCAAAGCATCAATTTAATGAGTTCATTCAAAAAAAGTACAAAAGTTAGATTCTTCATCATTCACTCTACTACAGACCAATAAACATCCCTTCATCCAGTGGTTACAGTCAGTGTTTTCACATGACTCGGAGTGGCAGTGGGAGGCTGGATATGATCAAGCCATGTCAACATTCAGGAGTGTACAAATTCTCTTTCTGTTAAAACCTACAAAGCAAGGCCCCTCCCATTGTTACGTTTGTGAAAAGAAGTCTTGTTACATTCTTCAGTCAATGTAGCTACATTAGACAACACAAAACAATCACATTAAACACATCAAACAGACAGCAGAGTCAATCTGAGGAGTCTTTGGCACTTTCTACAGAAGAGCTGAAAGAAGCACATCAGAGTTGAGGACAAGGGAAGTAAATTCTCTCTAACTAATGAAACAGATAGCAGTCTTCTTTTACGACATGTAGCCTCCTAACACCGTACATGAAACAGCAACACAAGCTTTTTTCTGATACCTGTTGTCCAGTGTGTGTAGTAACAGCGCTGTAATTTAATTTAATTTAAGCACACTGTTTGTAATTGATTCCACATATATATCATTATAAAATAACTGTCTTTTATTTTCCTGTAACATAAAGTTTAAACTGTCTCATCCATTTTTAAATCACAGTCACTCTATTGCACTACATACCTCTCTCTGCTCAGTTACATCCTTCCTCTTTGATATCATTTATCAAGTAAAAACTTTACATTTTTCAAATGGTTAAATATCAAAACTGTAAACACATTTTTTTTTCTGGTGGATTTGGCCAAAGAATTAGTGTTTTATCTATCAGATATGCAAATATTTTTGTTATTCTCATAAACTATTGCATTAAGTGCACTTTTGGGTTAGTTTCTTCACTTGTTAGGCAAAACCAACAATGACAAGTGGACTACGATCTAAATAAGATATGTCCACCACTATCCAGTAGAAGACAGAATACTCTGATGTGTTGAGTAGTTAAATATAGTTTTCAAAATACACAGATTCCTGTATCTGTTTAGAGGAGATTACATGTCTATGACTTATTGAACTGGCACAATCACATCTTTTATTTTGAAGGAGTGACGATACTAGACGTATTATTAGTGTATCAAATATATATTCCTTTCTGGACCTTTGCACTCAGCGTGCTTCTGAGTCTGTCTTTAAAATCATTTCATGATCCATAATTGCAGTAAAAATAAAATTAATCTATAAAACACCCAAAGCATATAAAACTTTAGCACAGCACAGTATTTTCCTCTAAAAACAGTTTGGGCTTTACAAAAGCAGTAACGGGGCGCTGAGCTTAGAAAAACAGTACGCCAATGTACAGTGAATGAGTAGGAGTGCAGGGTCATGCTAATGCTACTTAGCATTAGGGGGCAGATAGTAGGGGTGAAACAGTCTCTCTTGGGCACAGATGTGCAGTGCAGCGTGGGTGTGCATCAGTAATCGTGGAAACCGTAAGGTGAAGTAGCTGATGAAGCCTTCGGGCAGCTCGCCGAGAGTCTCCTGCACCTCTGGGGGTAACTCGTGGTAGTGGTGCTTCTGTAACATGAAGTTTATATGTATGTGAGGTCAAACACATATTGATATTTAAAAGTGTCTCTGTTGAAATGTGAAACATTAGTGTGTAAGTCTGACCTTATTCCTCATGGCTCGCAGCAGATCTCTGACTGAGTTTCCCTTATAGGTCCTGAACCGCCTCAGGTCTGAAATGTAAAGATGAAGAAATATTGCCAAAATGACATTAGAGGGGGTGCCTGTTTGTCCTGAAGGTTAAAATGCACTTTGCATGTATAGAGGCCATAGTCCTCACAGTGTATGGCCCTTCTTCCATTCCAACCTGAGGCCCTTGCTAACTCTCTCTCCCCAGTTTCCTCTTCTATCGACTGTCTTCTCAAAATAATTGAACTTATTATTATTATTTTGGTTTATTCTTCATATAATTATTAGTATTTTTAGTTTTACATTAATAATTTGTGCATACCAAATTCACTTTACATACTTTCTTAAAAGAAAAGACCATTTGTGGCTTTGAAGACCTGCACAGGTGCAATCAGGGCAGTTTTGTGGTACTTAAGTTGCATTTCCACTGAAAAACCCAGGACCTTTAGTGCCACTAGTTATCAATTGTTACCACTCAGGTCTAAACAACCTGGACAAATTTAGACTGTAAAACTAATAATTTACAGGTAAATAGGGGGGTACCAGCACTTATGTTTTCTACTAAAAGCACTTGTTGCATGTTAATCGAAAAACAATCCCTATGCAACTGCTACTCCAGAGCAGGTACCTTAGATGCGTTAAAAATGTAAATGCATTGACGTTCTTAGAAGTTAGAAGTTTCTGCAGTAGAAACGCAGCTCTTGATGTGAGTACCTGTCTGTAGCGGCACAGAAATATGCATTCTCCAGTTGGTTCGAACCACTGCTCTTCCTGCAGTCTCCAGTCTGAGCACAATCTGACTGTCTGCTGGTTCCTTCTCTATCCGGTCACTCACATCCTGCACACACACACAAACACAGAGACACAAATAAGATGTTACAAATGAGTGCTAGTCATCAGGAAATTAAAAATCTGCATTTTTAAACCAGGAATAAATAACTTTTTCCACGCAAGCGTAAAAAATAACCCAAGAGGGACAGATGTTGCTTTGTGTGATCTGGATTAAATGGTATATCACACCTGGAAGAAGAGAAGCTGTTTCTCGGGGCTCCAGAAGAAAGGATGTTTGAGGACACAGGCGGTGGAGGGGCGGGACTTTGGCTCAGTGTGGATCATTTGTTCAATCAGATCCTGGGCTATGACGTCATCTGATTTCAGAGGGACACAAGTTTTTAGGTTTTCATTATTTGATCTTAAAATTTGTCTTACCAAACCTGTCCAACATTCGTCTGTATGATCTCAAAGTCTAAACGTCTTTATAATCATAAAAGAGAGTGATGATGGAAGTGAAGTCCTATCTCACAGGTTTAAGAGACAGAAATAAATACTCTGAGCATTGAGTGTATTTGAAAAGAAGGTAGATTGTTGGCTAAGAAGAGTTTAAGAGCAGGTCATTCAATACCAGAAAAGGTGATGTTTGAGTCTCACCATGTATATCCTCCATAAAATGCGAGAGTAAATATTCTCCTGACAGGATGTTGACCTGTCGTCTCAGTGAATCACCAAAAGGATGCTGCCCCCTGCTGACCACGTAGTAGAACACACAGCCTGCAGAGAAAACATCCACTGCTGCTGTCTGTTGAGAGAAGAGAGGTAAACATTGATCAAGGATTAAAAAAATAAAAACTGTAACTGTACTATGTGATGTAAAACTGGTGTCTGAATCCTACAGGTTTATTGCCAGGAGTGTCCCGCAGTACTTCAGGAGCAATCCACCCTTCTGTTCCAGGTATTCCTGAGCGCATAGAGAAGCTGCAGCGACCGTCTGGGATCTTCTTACAGAGTCCAAAGTCAGAGATGAGAGCTCGGACCCGGCCTAGTGCACTGGGACCAGAGAGGAGGATGTTTCTGGGCTTCAGGTCACGATGGACTAAAGGAAGAATCAAGAAAAATGGAAATGAGGAGAGGGAGAAAAAACCTTTTATTTGTCAAGGGCAGCTGTTTTTTTTTAGCTCTCTGGGGGGAACGTGTCTGTGAGTGTCTGTTTCTCTGACCTATGTTGAGTGAGTGGAGATGTGAGAGGCCACACATGGTTTGTTCCAGCAGAATTATGGGACTCAGCTCTGGAAAGCGAGATGGTTCCTCCACATACTGCACAGGAATAAAAAAACGTAAAAAGCATCTCTCAGTTACGTCATTTAAAAAAACTTCAGAAATAAACAATAGACGCAGACAACCAACCAACCTGCTGCAGGGTTGCAGCACACAGCTCAATGGCGATGTACGTGAAGAGGCGGTCTCGCTCTGTGCAGAAATATCGGATGACGTTGGGGTGTGTGTCGGACTCTCTCAGGAGCTGCACCTCCCGCTCTGCTACCTCAAAACACTCTGGAAGTATTCTCTTTACCGCAACATGACGTCCATCAAAGTTACCCCTGAAGTCACAAACATGACAACACAAATAAAACAAGAGGGAAACACACAAGTAGAGCAACAGTTTGGGTATTTTTTTCTAATCCACAGATTTTATACTATAACCTTTAAACTCAAAGTTGTGTATGTGTGGAGACTGGAACATTTTGCATTATTTTAGCTGACAGAAACCTTCAACACAAGAAATTAAAAACCTAAGGTGATACACAAACAGAAAACTGAATGGTAAGACATCAATGTATGAGTAAAACCATTATGCACCTCATGACATACTGTACCTGAAGACAAACGTTCCCGCTGTGCCGTGTCCAAGCACCTCTGCTGGACTGAAGGAGATTTTACCCACATGCACCTCCTCACTGTTTCCTTCTGCGAGAGCTAGAGAATGAGGCAGCGAGATGTTAATCACGTGTTAATAATGAGCAGCAGAAGAGGATAACATTCACAGAACTGTTTGGTCTGTTACCTGCTGTAGGTGTTGGCCCGGCTGTGCCATTTTTATTACCGTCTGAGGAGCTGCTGCTGTGAGGAGAATGAGGACTGGGTGGAGGATCAGCAGGAGCAGCCTGAGAGTCTGGAAAGAAAGATGGAAATTCACTTCAAGAAACATGCAATAGAAGGGTTCCATGATTTAATATTTAATCATTGTCAACAGAAAAAACACAGAGCAACAGAAAGGTTGAGTGACTTACTACTGGAGAGGTTTACGGCCGTAGAGATGTTGGTGTCTGATGAAACTGCTTGTGTGTTTGTCTGCGTGTATGTCTGCATCCTCTGGAGACGAGACTCCAAAGCCTCCTCAAGTTGCCTTTGAGCTTTAAGCTGCTGAGCTGCTCGCTGGAGAAACAAACACGCAAACAGGTCACAATGACTGATTTTAGAACAACTGAGTTTGAGAACTGAAAAATGTCAACATGTCACATCCTTTTAAAAAAATCACTGAGAGCCTAAACAGATCAAAATCACATAAAGCCTCAGAAAAGGTTTAATTCTAACAGTTTGGCTTGTTGATTTGGTATGGACTTAACAACAACATTGGGACTGCAACATTTATTAATGCACAACACTCTCACAGTCAAACCTGCTGGCAATTAAGAGTGGCCAGTTAACTTAATGGACATGTTTTTTGGCTGTGTGAGGAAGCAGGAGTGTGGAGAGGGAACCCATGCATGCACAGGGAGAACATTCAAACTTGCAGCCCCATACCAGCCGGGATTCAAACCAGGAGCCTTCCTGCTGTGAGGTAACAGAGCTAACCATCACTGTGCAGCACTTTGTGGACCAACATATCCATATAAATGACAGTTAAGCACACCTTCAATGTCCTCTCCAAAGTAAATTATGTGACTCTTGCTGCCTAAAAACAGTGGTTGAAAGCATCTGATAAAAAAAAATGTATCCCATCCATGTTCAGGACATCTCTTGAAGTCTTCATCTTTCCTGTGTTTGCTGGCAAATGCCCTATATGTTGACTTTTAAGATATCAAAAACTCACAGAATATCATCAACCTCTCCAGCTACACTACCTGTCAAAAGTTTGGAAACACCTTCTCATTCAAGGGTTTATATTCATTTTAATTATTTGAAACACTGTAGATTAATACCAAAGACATCAAAACTAAGAAAGAAAATATTTGGAATTATCTAATTAACAAAAAAAGTTTGAAACAAACCAGAATATGTTTTATATTTTAGATTCTGTAAAGTAGCCCCCTTTTCCCTTCATGACAGCTTTGCACACTCTTGGTATTCTCTCAGTCTCCTTCATGAAGTGGTCTCCTGGAATGGTTTCTAATTAACATGAGCCTTGTCAAGAGTTCATTTGTAGAATGACTTGCCTTCTTAATGTGTTTGAGACCATCAGTTGTGTTGTTCAGAGGTAGGGTTAGTACACAATGGATAGCCCTATTTGACGACTGTTGTAATCCATATTATGGCAAAACCAGATTGTTCATAGTTTTGATGTCTTCAGTATTAATCTACAATGTCGAAAATAATTATAATAAATAAAAACCATTAAATGAGAAGGTGTGTCCAAACTTTTTGGTGGTCATGTATGTGTCCAAAAATAACTGAGGATAAAATACTCACAAATTTTTTTTCAGCATGTACACAAAGCAGGTGCTCCCAGATATGAGCAAATCTACATTAAAATATCTCTTTGGATGAGACAGACATGAGACACACTCACAACTGGGTATGTAAGCGCGAATGCCAGCCATCCTCCCAGTAGCAGCGTCAGAACAGCCAGAGTGAGACGGTCTTGAGTTATAAAGACAGGCAGCACAGTAATCGGTTTCGGGGTCTGCTCTGTATTCTTCCCATCACCCTCTTTTCCTGTATCATCACTGTCACCATGGCCATCAGTGCCAGTCCTGAGCTGAAGGACACAAAAACAATAACAATGATGAGAAACGATGGACGTATGATGGGGTTTCACTTTTTACAGTTGAAGTAGACTATGATGGACAGAAGAGGATTATTGTCTGATATGATTCCTGTGATACACTGACCACACATAGACATAGCTTTGACTCACATAGCGCTCGTCGTAGTAGTAGGGACATGGGGGGGTGGTTTTTTGAGTGGGGATGACTGTCTTGCCGGAGGGATGAAGGCTGGCTGGGAAATCCCTCAGAATGGTGGTGTGAGCCACTGGAGGGAGCTCGTGATGACCTGAGCCACGTAAAGACACAAAGAGCTAAATGAGTGTTTGTGGGTGTTTTTAAAAGTAAACTTAAGACTTAGCTTTTTAAATCTGAGTCATTTCTTTTAAGCACCGGACAGCATTATTACTATTATCACCATTGTTTTAGCATCATTTTTATTTTATCTATTTTATTTCATTTTAATTTAATTCAACTTTAATTGGTTTTATTATTTTTTTGTCTGGTATTTCTCTGGTTTTATTTTATTGATTTTATTGTAATGATTTTATTTTATTTTAATTTGTAAGTATTCCATATTACTTTCCTCTATCTTGTTTTAGCCCCAAATTATTTGACCTATTGCTGTTATTGTAAGAAAGGTGCTTTATAAATAAAAATGAGTTGCGTTGTGTTAGTGACTGGAAACAGGATGGGGTTACCTTCTTGTCGGGTCAATTAATAAAAGAGATATTTCAGTTTTCTGAGAAGTTTTTGTCCTTTTTCACTTGTGCAAACCTTTTAAAAACTGAACTATTCTAAAATGTTTTATGAGTGTAGACCACACTATTAAGAGAATTTAACCTTGAGGGTAATCTTTAACTCACATATGCCTTTCATTAAAAGATGCAGAGCAGAACAGAACATTTCTGCAATATTTGATTGTTTTAACAAAAAACTTATTCATGCAACCAGCTCAAAGTAACACTTCTTCATCAATATTTTTTTAAATACACAGATCAATATCAGCTTGCCCTGGCAGGAAACAGGTTTATAGGAAAATACATTCAGTTAATAAGACATTTTACAGAACTAGCTGAGGTTAAGACTTTTTTATTTGCCACTGCCTTCCTATCTTAGCTTATTTTAACTCTTTTTAAATGCAAATTTTAATTTTATTTTAATATAGTTTCTAATTTTCATTTTCTTTCCTCTTTTATATATTTTTTATTTAATTGTGCTCTTTTATGCTTGTCCAAATGTTTCCAAAGCTTTTAATGTTTAATGTAAAGCACAAGGAGTTGCCCTTGTGTATGAACTGCGCTATACAAATAAAGTTGCCTAGCCTTGCCTGGCCTTGCCTTGCCTTGCCTTCGACAAACCCCCACAGCTTTTTTGATAGCTTTTAATTGACTTACGATATCACGAGTAAGGTTTCTGTGTGAGCTGAGTGTCTACATGTTTACCTATTAACAGCCAGTGGTTCTTCAGGCTGCTTGTGGTCCCTTCTGGGTAGCGCACATCAGTGGACGGCGTGATTTCACACTCCCCTCGTTCTCTGACCGTCACTCCGGCCGTCGATGGACCCTCAATCCGAGCTAGGGTCAGACCTCGAGGCTACCGTGGCAAAAAAAACCAACAACCATGTCACAGGTCAAAAAACATCTACAGTGTTGTTAACACTGATTCACTGTAACCATTGTAAGGGTACTCAACAAGAAAAAGGTGAGATCACAAAAGCATGACACCTGGATGTTTAAGTACACTGCATGTTTAAACAGTGCTGTGATAATAAATAGAAGTATGTTTAAACTTACCACTAATGACACCGCTTGATGGACGAGTGCAGTGGAGGCATAGAGGTGGGAGTCCAGTTTACCCACATAGAGAGTGTGTCTAAAGGATAATAAAAATAAGATTAGTCCTTAAATAATTTTGTACTGATGAAAAAAAAAAACATGACAGGATAAGACAAAACAAGAAATGACTGTCACATTTCAGGACTACCACGGCAATAAAGTAGTAATTAAGCTTCTATTCACTTTGATTTGCACAGTTGTGAGTCTCATTGGAATTACATATTTATTTTTCGGTGTCAGTGTTCTGGTCTGGACAGGCAGCAGCACCATTACACAGATTCTGACATAAAACACAACATATTAGGGTATGGGGTTGGTCTAGTGGTCAAGAGGCTATTGTCCTTAAAGCAGGCGGCCTGCGTTCAATTCCAGCCCATGACCCTTATCTGCATCTTATTCCTCACTCTCTTTCCCAGATCCTGCTCTATCCACTGTCCTATTCTCTTATAAAACCATTAAAGCCCAAAAATAAACTTAACAAAAAAAACCACAACATATCAATTAACATTACAAAAATGCCATGTCTTTTAAAATACTTGCAGCCAGATGTCTTTACATGCATGCCATTCAGAAATACACTACCAGTCAAAAGTTTGGACACACCTTCTCACTCAATGGTTTATATGTATTTTAATTATTTTTGACATTGTAGATTAATACTGAAGACATCAAAACTATGAAATAATATGGTTACCTTACCTCTGAACAACACAAGTGATGGTCTCATACACATTAAGAAGGCAAGTCATTCTACAAATGAACTCTTGACAAGGCTCATGTTAATTAGAAACCATTCCAGGAGACCACTTCATGAAGGAGACTGAGAGAATACCAAGAGTGTGCAAGGCTGTCATGGAGGGAAAAGGGGGGCTACTTTACAGAATCTAAAATATAAAACATATTCTGGTTCGTTTAACACTTTTTTTTGTTAATTAGATAATTCCAAATATTTTCTTTCTTAGTTTTGATGTCTTTGGTATTAATCTACAGTGTTTCAAATAATTAAAATAAATACAAACCCTTGAATGAGAAGGTGTTTCCTGGTAGTGTACAAGTGCTTTCAGTGATAGCAGAAGAAGACACTTTCAATCAAAGTTGTTGCTTTTATTGCACTATTTATCACAGAAAGTCTCTGAGTGGCTGGCAGCTTGGCCCCAAAATTATCTTCAACCTGAGTTCCAGCCAACAGGGAAGCAAACTGAACTAATAACTGTAAGTCGATATGACAGACACAGCGGCTCCTGCTCTGACTTGTTCAGTAATCTGGTATCTAGTCACCACTGTAATAAATTATGTGTGTAAGTTTGTGTAAGTGTACTATTTCTCTTACACAAGTTTTGACTGTGGCAGTGGCCTGCTCCTTCACAACTGATAGCTCCACTTTAGTGTAGAGTGGAGGTCTGCCTGGTTGCTGCAGAGGGAGAAAGTCAGGAAGCGGAGAGTTCCATGGCGAGGGACAGGTGAGGGCGTGTCTCAGTGAGTCCGCCGGAGTACAGGTAGACCCCGACGACAGGTGAGCCGTAGTTTCTGACTCCACAAGACATCACCTTTACACAGTAGAGATTCAGAGAGAATATTCAGAGTCACATGAATAAACACAACACGTCCTAACACGTTAAAAAAGGTATCCAGGTAATAAAAACCACACACCTCTCCCTACCTGAGTTTCTGTCCACTGTCACAACCAGACCATCGCCACTCGACACAAGATGGGCCATCTCTGAAAATGCAACAGGTCAGACTCGTCAGGGGGGTCATTTTCTGATTTGTTGCAAGAGATTTAACAAAATCTTTCACATATTTCTCACTCTAGAGGTGAAGTTCAGTTCATATCACTACTCTGTCTTGATCCATCTTTATCTTTAATACTAAACAAATCAAACTCCACACGACTCAACATGATGTTGCGCACACCAAGGTTTGCTTTTGATGTTTATAATGTGTATATATTTCAAACCCTAGTTTTAATTTTACTTCACTTGAATGGGATATTTCATTTTTAATGAAAGTAAACAAGGTGAAAACCTATTCTGGACCTTTGAATGAAATAGCATGACTAAATGTTGTATGTTTGTTGTAAAAATAAGTAGATATCTTTTCTAATTTTATATACAGAACATCTCGCGGCCTTAGATCCTCAGGTGGAGCACCTCTGGTCGTTCCAAAGTCGAGGCTCAAATCCAAGGAGATAGAGCTTTCACCATCAGAGCCCCTCGACTTTGGAACATCCTCCCTGAGGAGCTAAGGCTCGCAGAGTCAGTGACATCTTTTAAATATCTTCTTAAGACCCATTTTTACAGACTTGCTTTTATGTGACTTCATCTTTTATCTTTATTATTATTTTTAGTTTTTATCCAACAAATTAATTGTTTTAATTTTATTTGATAATTTTATCAAATTACTTATTGTTTTTTATTTCTTTTTCATTCATAATTTTAATGTTACTAATTATTCTTTTCCATTTTCTATTTTCTCCAATATGATGTCGTCCCTTATTCTTTAAACCTTTTTCATTGTCCTTTAATGCTTCTATTATTATCTATTTCATTAATTAATACATTTTTGAAATACCTCTTTAATGTACATTTTTAAGTTATGTATTGTTATTATTTTTATTTATTTATTCTATTATTGTTGTTATTATTTTTATTCATGTACATATATAGACACTTGTCTATTTGTAATTTTTATTCATTTTAATGATTTGTTTTTGTCAGATCCATTTCTTTGTTGTCATTGTTGATTGTCCTTTGGGGATAATGTGTTCTGTCAGTTATTGCGTTATGATGTTGTAGAAATGTGAAAAATAATAAAAAAAACTTTTGTCACAACAAAAAAAGAAACACCTCTTCAACAATGATTTATTGGTCTACTGTCTCACCACTTTATTCTGTTGATTTGTGTTTATTCTTGTTAATCTTTTGCGTTGTATTTTGTCTTTGCATTATCACAATTCCTACACTCCACTCTGTGTGTCAAATGTTTATTTTGTCTTCTGAATCCTGCCATGCTTTGGTTGTCAAAGTACTATGTAAACATTTGATTTTAAGGGTGCTATACAAATAAAGTTATTCTTATTATTCTTATCATTATTATCATTATTATTATTATAGAACATATTCATCTGGAAGCACCAGTTTACACACACAGTTAAAGCATGTTATTTCTAAGTTTTTGAATTTTTTCAGCATCAAAAACAGGTTCTGCTAGGCTGTCATTCGTTTAGTTATACAAATGTAGGTGGTAGGTGTAGCTACTTAATAACCTGTCTTGTGTATTTGACTGTGTGCAGGGATGTGTGTGTGTGTGACAGACGTACTGTAATCTAGTTTCTCGTCATAAGGTGGAGCAGAGTAATCGTTGTACGTGGCGTTCCATCTCAGCTCCTGTGTTTTTGTGTCATACATGGTGACCATGTATTCTGGAAAACAAGCAGGTGCAAAGTTTCTGAAATGTAAGCTTAAATACAAGTGCGTGTGTTTGTGTGTGTGTGAGTGTGTGTGAGAGACATACCTGTGCGTCCAATGTAGAGCAGAGGGGTGTTGGGCAGATGGATTCAGAGGCAGATGTGGTTAAACTGGTTTTGCTTCTCGCCGTCTCAGGATCCACCACGAACCACACATCCTGCTTTTTACCTTTTGTGCACACAACAGAGGTATAACAAACATTAATATGTCTTGTCTGTCAATTTCAGTCTATATCTAACAAACACAGGACAGCTGAAGAGAGAGGAAATGTGGGGAGCAGAGTGGGGGGAAGACATACAGTAAATGTCGAGGCTGGAATCGAACCTACAGCGTCTGTGAAAAGGGCTAGGGCCTCTGTACATGGGGTGCACGCTTGGACCGCTAGGCCAACGGTGCCCCACCGAGGAATTTTTTTAAACATGCAGAAGGGGCAAACACAACAAGGAACTGCTAACTTTAGCTAATATGTTCAATACATCATACATTGATTTACCCCAAGTCCTTGCAATGATGCAATACTTAACAATGATTGGCACATTGCAGATTTTCTTATATCATGCCAAGTCTAAATCAGGGAGTGTTCCAAATCTCATCTACAATGCAATTTTAGTATGTTAGAAATGATTTAGTATATCCAAATATATCAGCTGCAGCACACCAAGATCACCAGATAAGTATGTTACACTAAATCCAGTCTCACTTTGCAGGATGATGGCTAGCATGCAGGTAACAATGTGTTGTACTTTGTGACTGACCGTGAGAGTTCAAGGTGCAATGTTGTGATGGAGTTGTATGCACAGTCTTGGTGTATTCAAGTGCACAATGTGGAACTAGCTGCACAAAGTACAACATTAAACATTGGAGCAGGAACAAAGCCCTCACCTGTGTAGAGGATACCATCAGAGCTCCTGCAGGGTGCTGACTGAACCAGCTCTGGGATTGTAAAAGGCAGTTTCTGCAAAATATTGACACAGTGGGTTGAAATTTGAAAACTGACAAACAAAACTAGACAAACACAAAGACAAGCATTTATTATTACCATTAGGCCTTCCTTGTGCTTGCCGCCCAGGACATACAAACTGCCATCATTGGGGTCCGGCAGGGAAAACCTGGCCTGCAAAATGGTAAAATTATGTACACTGCGTTAGATATTCAATTTAATGTCAGATTTTACAATCCTATGGGGGTGTCCAAGGTCTGAGCCAGCTTCGAGCTGCAACTCGACACAGAAAAGATTCAATGTGCGAATCTTAATCCTTGGGAAGAAGTTCTGAGATGAATTGATAATTGAAGGGTATTTAAAATAATCCTTCCCAATTAAAAAACAGACCCAACATACTAAAAAACATTCCTCTTTTTAGCTGCTTACACTGCTCAATAATGAATGCAAACCCATTTTTAAACCTTAGTTTTTATTTCTGTAACTACTAACTTTTAATTTCTTTCAACAAACTGAGTTTTAATGAAGTTTCATATCTAATTTTACTTTCTTTCTTTCTTGATCTTAGATTTTAAAATATGTTACATTTTCAAGCTCATGTTTGTTTAATGTCATATTTTAAATTGGATATTGGATTCGGTTAAGACAAGACCAGTTGTGATTCTGTGTCTGGCGGGACAGTTAGACCTCTGCAAGTTACGGACTTCAGAGCAGTGAAGGGGACTGATTATTTATAATAATCCCTCCTAATTTAAATAAATAATAAGACCCAACACTATTTACTATGTACGTTAAGTTACATAAGGTCACAGAGAGAGAGAGAGTAGATCAAACATAACTGGCAGCATATAAAATTTGAATGTCCGTGTCCGGACAGTGTTTGCTGTATGTTTCTGTTGATTGTTACTGTTCTGGTTTTTGTTTTTAACTCTGTGAAGCACTTTGAATTGCTCTTTGTATGTATGGTGCTTTATAAATAAACTTGCCTTGCCACACCTGAAAAGGTGTACTTAACACCAAAAACACTCAGTCCTCTTCAAAGTGTGCATGTGCAGTGTTTCTTCATGTGTGTTACTTACTCTGTGAGGTAACCGGTAATTGTATAAGGGGGTCTGAAAGAAATCAAAAGAGCAACTTCATGAGAAAAAAGTACACATAGGATTAGGACACATGTGTTGACATCAAGGTATATGAACCTTCTCTTAGGGTCCACTTGATGTCCCTGACTGTTTGGAGACTGCAGGCAGACTACCATCCAGTGTCGAGACAAAACAGGAGGGATTCTGGTAGGGGTGACTGACCTGACCCCTCCAACCTGTCAGGTCGCCAGAAAGAAAAAGAGAGGACTGTTAGAGCAGCTGTCTGACAGGGATTCAGTCACATGTGTCGTGTATCCGGTATTTAGCATGGCCTGACAGACAGCATGAGTGTGGTTTAAGGGTGTGTGTATCTGAGTGGGTGTGTCAGGTCTACCAGTAGTTTCTGATGATTATTATAGTGTTCCTCATACAGCAGGATATCCTTTCAAACACCCCACCTCCTACCAAGACTTCACGGTATACTATCTGTGTTTATTTGAGTGTCCACCGCTCCCATATTTACCCACTAACGGGGGCAAATGGCAGCACACAACTTAAACTATGGTGCCAGCACAACATGGCCAAACGCTGCGTCAACCCAAGACCTTACAGCAGATAGTATTACTTCTTCGGTAATTTAGACTTAAACGCCCATCATATCAGGTCACTTCAGTTGAGCCTGAAATAGACACAGAGGCGCAGTGGGATACATTTGTTGGCTCCACTGCAGCATAAATAACAAGAAAAAACAAGAAAACAAACACAGCCACAGAATGACGTTCTTTACCTGAAATAGCTTGTCTTCCAGACAGCAGGAGAAGAACAGCAGCAGCGTCTCGGAGCCCCCATTACCCCCCGAGACTCTTCCTCTGAACAAACGCGAGGACTAAAGCTATTGAACTGACAACACTAGAGGTCGAACTCTCTCTCCACTTCCATGCGCATTGGTGTTCCTATTGTCAGAAAGTTAGCACAGGTCGTTAAACATCATCAAAAACCTGGGTGAAAACACTGTGAAAAACTTGAGCAAACTCCAAACGGCTGTAATAAACTCACTATAACAACAACAAACGCACCGTTCTTGTCACTGTTCCATATTTCCGTGTTGGGACGGAACCGGTGACGTCAGGACATAACTGTCAAAGCAAAAGGAGTGGGCGGGGCAATCTCCAGCCTCGCGCCGGAGTGATGAGCGGATAGGCCAATAGGAGGAGAGATCCGGAACACAAGGGGGAGGGGCGATGGAAACGACTGGAACACGTGGAAAGAGACAGCGGGGCAGATGTGATGACAACAAGAGAGACTTTTGTGCAGCAGAATGTAGTGGAGGGCGTCATTGTTTGTTCTCCACTGTCCCATACACAGACACTTCATCGGTGGAAAGTACCTATACACCACGGACTCTTGTACTTTGACTGCTGTGTTTAAATACAACTTTTAGAGGGATTTTACTGTTTGTTTTACTACGTTTTATTTTGAAGGGGCTGTCATTGCAGGTCAATATTTACATTTATTTGTAAATTGAATGTGTATTGTTTATTGTTTATTTATTTGCACAATTAAAAGAAAATACATACAAAAAAATAGCAAAGGTAAATAATATAATGTGCAGGAAGAGGCAGAAAACTCAGAGAGCTTATTTGAAGCCTCCACCCAAATAGTTCTAATATCAAAAATGAATTAAGAAATACTAAATTGACACATATAAAGGCTATAGTTGATACTAAAAATAAAATAACATAAGAATATACAAAATTAACAATTAATATAAATACAGTTATTACATCAACAGAATTCAAAAGTACAAAACATGAATATGATGTGCATGGACACCTACTTTATGAGTATGTGGTTGAGCATGATGCGTATAATTAAGTAACAGTGGTTAAAAGTTTTTTCAAGCATCGTTTATAACATTTTAAAGATAAACAGTTTTTCGCTACATTGGAATTAATATTCCAGAATTTGCTACCCCTGAAACGTGAAAATTGACTTCTACAAGTAAAACATTTAGGAAGATGAAGAAATAAAGTTTGACGAGTTGAATAAGAGTGGACCTGTGAATTTAATTTGAAGTATCACTTGAAGTGATCAGGTTTATTCCCTTCACGTTGTATTTTATACAAAGAAAAACACATATTTGAAAGATATTGATGTTATAGATATTAAGAAGCTGGAGTTTCTGAAACAAAGGACCAGATGAGACGTGTGGCTTCGATTGAGTTGCCATCCTAACAAAACGTTTCTGAAGGAGCAAAATTTTATGGAGAGTCGTAGGAAAAGTACTAGCCCAAACTATATTACAATATGAAATATATGGATAAATTAGGCTGTGATAAAGAGTAAAGAGACAGTTTGTGGTAACAAGATGACTAATCCTTCTTATACCTAGAGATTTATTGTTATTAATGTCTTGCTATCTGTTTGTAATATATAATATGTATATTTGTTTTATACATTTAGAAAATATGTATATTTACTTCCCTTCTGATCTATTTAACCCCTTATGTCAGGGGTTGTCAACTCATTCAGTACAGGGGCCACATACACCCGAGTTGATCTGAAGTGGGCCGGACCAGTAAAATGTAAACATACCATATAAATACGCCAACCTTGCCAATTTTCCCCTTTGTTTTAGCACAAAAAAATTTCAAGTACATCTCAAAAATGTTCACATTTAATGACTATGTTTTTACACAAACTGCTGTTGTATTTTTGCATGATGAGTCCTCATAGTCGAATATGATATTCTTTAAGCCCTGAAACCTGCTGTGAACACACCAAGCAAACAGGTTTCCCAGTCACCTGACACAGTAGTGGCTAGTGTTAGTAGTGAAGGAGTGGCACCTATGATGCCCTACATGTATGGTCAGCACAATGCCGGTATTAGGGCTCCTTTCGAAAGTGGATCCACCGCTTCTACATATACGTAAACTTTAGTTTTTGATTGGATCTGGAAGTGCGCTAAAAAAGTCTATGAAATGCAACAGATTATGCAAACTGCAAATGATTTTTTTTCCCCTCATAGAAAAAAAGTCCCGGAGCGCCGTCAGCCGTTTGACCGTATGCGCCCCCGAGAGGACAAATTTGAAATAAGCTGTTACTTTATTGAAAAAATTGCAGTTAATGTCATCTCTTCAATTTTTCTATTTGCGAAGTCATTCCGCAGGCCGGATTGGAACCGTCTGGCGGACCGGTTTTTGCCCCCCGGCCGTATGTTTGACCTACTACTGCCTTATGTCTTCAGTAGGGTCTTTTATTATAATTTTAAAACTTGGAAAGGGTTTAAAATATGTATTGCCTTTGATACCTGAATAAATTTTGATGTAGACTTCTGAACACTTTCATGAAGTTGAGGAACACACAACATACCGTTAGACATTATATGGTCAAACCTAAAAGCAGTAGAGGCCAAGCTATCCTGACCCTTCATTCAAAGCTACTGTATTCAAATTTCCGACTAGGTAGTACTCGGAACTATCTTATTATTAGGCTCTTCCTCATTACTAAAAGTCACGTCTGTTAAACGCATCTGACAGTCCTCCATAGCTGCAAAGGACATTAGCTCATTTTGCCAAGTAGGAGGCTACTTCTCTCTGGACTGGACACCATGGCGTAGCCCATTGAAATACAATTAATACTATTGAAGTTATTGAAAATAAAACATCCAATACCTCTTTCCTTTAAACACATTTATGTAAGAAAAAAGAAAGTCACAAGTTTAAAAAATCCTTATTTCTCTGCAACATTGTTCCCTTCAGACATGTCAGCCTACTGCTGGCTGGACTTCCCCTTGACTGCCAAAAATGCTATTCAAAGTGCTTTAACATGTGGAAAACACTAGGGTAATGTAGCTAGAGTAAGCGGGTGTGCTTCAGATATGTAATGATGAAAAAATAAAATAATACTGGCAGGCACTTCAGTCAGTGAGGTATGCACCAAACAAATTAAACAATCAGCATCATAGACGAGTCTTTAAAAGGCATATGCTGCTGTGCACAGGTAGGTGAGGTGGCGGGCTCTACACACAGTGCAGCGCCCTGGCCTTTGGCTCTGTGAGGTCTACCGGTGGAGCACGCTGTCAGGTTGGGGATACCCAAACAGCTCAAAGTCTGGCTGGTACAGTTTGTACAGATCTCTCCTCATTGACGAGGGAATCTGTTTAAACCAATCTCTCTCCCAGCTTGCTGCAGTGCGGTTTCGGGCTCCTGAAGGGAAGTGTAGCAGATGATCTACCTCCAGGAGCTTCAGCAGATGCTCTGCGTCTGTTTCCAGGGTTTCCAGTCGTCCAATGAAGTCGTACTTCACCTGGCATGGATGGCACAGACGATACACCTGAAAACAAAAACAGTAGGATGTAATGGTATAATTTTATTACTGAATCAGTTAAGCGTTATGCTAAATACTTTGAATGCAACATCAGCCTCTGTTTAATAGATTTTTTAAATATATCAATGTTCCTGTTGTATATACATATAATAGAGGCGTAGCTAAATACAAATATGAAAAAAGGTCACACAGTTTTTTTCATTGATCTGTTTCTCCCCAAATGCTCTTTGTCACCCTCCAAACATCAATAACCACACAGCTAATAAAAACATAAAAAATATATGAAAAATTCTAAGTATAATTACTTTTTGTGTCATGAAACAACATGCTACATCAATTTGGGGCTCAGCAGGCTAAAATTTGGATGCTCAAAAATCCAGCATGCTGACACGAATGGTTCAGTATTTTTGAGTGCTATATTGATTGATGCTGATGTAACACAACAGCTGCTCTGAACCAGACTGAATAAAAAAATGTTTGATGGGCTTCAATAAGATTCAAAAGAGCAGCCATCCTTGTATTTTCTCATTCGTATATAACTGCAGCCCATGTATAAAATTGCGACACATGCAGAGTGTAAATGATAGGAACAGTCTCAGGTCAAAATAAGATAAAAATGTTTGAGGTGTATCCTTAACGTGTCAATACCTGCCGCCAGTGTTCGTTAAAGATACTCTCCTTCTCCGTCTCAGGATCCAGCAGGTATGAGACAAACTGCTGAAACGTTGGTTTGATTCCTGCTGCAAATGCCTCAGCTGCTGTCTCTGGCAAACTACCAGACACATTACCATACCGACGCAGCATGACCGAGCCAAACTGCCTGTATAAGTCCTCGTTGGGCCTTTAAAACACACACATAACACATACTTTAATTATCCAGAATGGAAAGACTGCTGTATATCTAAAGTGGAAGTGCATTCCTTAGCTCTTGGTTCAAGGATCATGCACAAACACACACACACACACACACTGATACACACACACCTTCCAAACTTGTTCCTGAAGGCTGAGATGAGACGAACAAAAGGGTCTCGTCGAAAGAAACTTGGGTGTAGTGCTGAAGCTTGAGTGCCATCAGGTGGCGGGACAGAGAACCGTAATGGCGCCAAAACCTGTAAAATACACACAGAGGACACCATGAAAGCTGATGTTTGTTTTGTCAAGAGTTTGCTAAGATCCGACTTCTGTGGTTGTCTTGTGTCATGGGATACTAAACACATGAAATGAAGCCAGTTCAGTCCTAAGGGAAAAAGATTTGTTGGTGCAGATAGAAAAACATACATGCAAACACAGACGGCTCCCGAGGGGCAGAGAAAGGTCTGTCTGTGCTGCAGCACCGAGCCCCGCCTGCCGTTTCCACTCTCCTTTTCCAAGAGTCAACACAGTAAATAACTCCTTAACCACAGCACAGGGAGAGTTTCAGCACAGTTTCTAATGAATATTAGAGTGCTATATATATTAAAAAATAAATAAAATAAAAACGCCTGAGAAAAAAGTCACTAGATTGGTGCTAAGAAGTCATACAGGCATTAGCCATAGTTTAAATGAGATCATTATAGGTCTGTTAGTATAATTCTTACAACCACATGTTTAAGGTAGGAGCTTTTGTTGAATATTTAGAAGCAGACTGAGCTCTTGCTTTCATTACAATCACACAGTTGTCTTCTTATTTTCCCTGGACATCCTGATTGGTTGATTATCTTTGTTGTGATTGAGGTAATGAGGTTGGTTTTCTTTTTTTGCCTTGCTGAGATGCATTCTTCAGCTGCTTTGGTTTCCATGTTGAGATGTAGGGGAGATCATTTTAGTGAGTTGTTAAAAGTTTTATAGTTCCTCTGTGTGGGGAATTGGTTTGTGATTTGTAAGTCAGGCTGCTTTCTTAAAAAAAATCCTGATTGTTTGTTCTCCAACACTGTGGATGAACTTGATGTGGATGTATATTTCTAGTGTGTCTTTTTAGAATTACTCCGCAGTACAGAGTAATCAAAAAAAGAAGTTGTCTTATTGGTCATAAAAGCAGTATGGTTTACTGAATATGGACTGCACTTGGAGATTTCATACAAGCTCACAGCAAATTCATCTTTTCCATTGACATCCATAAGAAACACTACAGAAACACATATTTTAAACTTTATTTTGTTTAAAAGATATGTTTCACCACATAGTCAGTTAAATGTTTTTGTTTGGAATATGTGGAATGCACTTGTCTTGGCATTATCGAGAAACCTTTACCTCTTATTTCAGCCTGTTTTTAGAACTGATCATTCCTTTGAATTTTACTTCTGTAAGCAAAAAAAAATCTTAACCCCTCTAAATAAGTAACTATGCAACTTTCACGAATCTTTAACCTGTGCAAATAAACTAATATTAAAAAAGGATGTAAAGGATAATATAAAGAAATGATCATTTGCCTCTGAATATGTATTTATACATACGTAAAGTATTTGAGTCGTTGTGTGTTGGTGTGTGTTTGAGTCCTACTTGGCAAAAGTGAGGTGTAGAGACGAGTTGTGAACGAGGTCAGGAGGGACCGCCTCTGGGTCAGTGTAAGGTTTTCCTGAGGAGGGTGAGATCAGAGACTGAGAGAGAACCACCATCACTCTCTTCCAGTTGGTGCATGCTACCTGATTGGAGAACAAGAATAGACAGAGAGGGGGAAAAAAAGACAAAGTAAGACGACAAGAGAGACTTTAAACAAATGTGTGTGGATCAAAGTTTTGATCTGTTAAAAGATGATAGAAGAAAAAGAAGAGCTTTTAGGATGACTTCCCACTTTCATTCTGTATTTCTCACTATTACACCCACACATAATCCAACTAACCACTGTGGACTTCATTCAAGAAGGGGGTGTAGCTACCATGGTGTCACCCTTTGGTTTGTGAATCCTCCATCTCTAATTTTGGTCATTGTAATTTTTATTTTGGTACCAGAAGTGACTTTATATGGACAGCAAGCTGGTATACAATTTAACGTCTCACTCCTGGTAGATAGACTTAATAATCACAGGTAGCCATCAGGCAATAACCCTTTGGTGTTAGAAATTTAAGCTAGTGTGAACGTGCAAAAAACTGCAGTTCCTCAAGTGACCACTAGAGGCTGGTTCCAAAAGCCAAAGTATCCTTATTAGGTCCCTTGTTAAAATGCCCACTTTGGCAGCAGAATTAAACTTGTTTACAGTCTGGAACAAAAAACATTTTTGCTTCTACCTCTCATTTTTTTAATCTGTTCTACAGTGGGTACATATTTTATGTAATATTTTTTAGGTTATATTCCGACTAAAATTTATGCACCATTAAACATATATGGGCAAGTAGGCAGGTAAGTCTGGTGTAACTGTTTGACGAAGCCTTAACTACACCTCTTTTTCGGCTCCTAGATTGGCCAAAAGTTAGATTATATTTAGGAACTAGAGACCACTACCTTTGGACATCATAACGCCTCTTCAGAAACTAATGGCTGATTTAAATGACACTACGTCCCTGTTATATACAGTCTGGTAGCTAAGCCCCAAAGCATAATCTGCTTTTATCAAGGTTTTACTTCAAATGGGTTCATCTTTTACACCGCAGAAGACTTGACACTACAGACTGAGACCTTAAACTCTTAAGGAAAATGTTTAACTAGGAAATAAATCAACCAGAGGTAGGCACATGTTCTCATTGACTTGTATATAAATTGGCTTCTTTATGTAAACAGTTGAGTCACACCCTGCTGGCCATTAGAAAGAATGCAGGTCTGAGGTACTGCATTGGCTTCACCCTATGTCACACAAATACAAACACATATAAATGGCAGCTGTACCTTGGGAACATAGCAGTAGATAATCTGATGAGTGTCGTCCACAATCAGGTGATCTAGCTCTCTGTTGGGGATCTGCTCAAATGCCCGAGTCCTTCCTGGGAAATCTACCACATCCTTTCCTGAGCATACATCCATGATCCTCTGCTTCCTCACCTCCTGTTCCCTTTCCTCCACTGCAGCACCACTCATTTTCTTCTCCTCACCCTCCCTTGTGTCCTCATTCTTTTGGTCTTGAGTTTCCTTCCCCTCTACCTCCGTATGTTCCTGAGCCGCTCCACCTTCCTCCTCAGGGACCAGCGCTGTACTGAGAGCAGTAGTGTGGACCGTGAAGGCAGAACTGGTGCGTGCTCTGCTGGTGGACACAGAGTGTGGTGGGCCCGTAGCTGCCTGAGGGTAAGAATCAGAGTGCAGTGACTCATGTTTGGGGTCCTGAAGCGGGTAGAGGTTGAAGCCCCCGACGTCATCCCAGTACACGATGATCAGCAGGATCATAAACAAAGACCCCAGGATGAAAGCCACGCGTAGACCACGCCATGTTCCCATGGTTACACTAGATCCAGTCGTGATTGGAGAAGACGAGAGGAAGAGGTTATCTTAGCTCCATGGTGACTCTTTATGGCGGAAGGAGTCGCTTCCTGTTAGCCAGCTGCAGCTGAAACAGGAAATGTGAATAAGACCCCTGTTCCTCTTTTAAGGGGTACATGAAGTATGGAAGTATGATGATCAGGCAAATCTAAAAATGGAAAGACAGGATCTGGATATGTGTCATAAAATGTAGAACACAGGCAATATGATGTTAGATCTACTCTTAGAAAAAAGGACCTTATGGTATCTCTGATGATCAGATTCTCGAAGGAGTACTGTACCATGCTGCCTAACCCTAACCCCTAATGTGAGCTCATGTCAGCACACATTAAAGCTCCTGTGAAGAGTTTTTATCTGGTTATTAAAAAGCAAACAAGAATGTTATCAAAAGATTGATTATTTCCATCCTGTTATTTTTAACGTCTGAAACCACTATTGCCAGGAAAGTGTCAGACCAAGTGAATAAGTGCACACTGCCAAAACAGCTTTTCTTACATCTTCCACCAAATATTCATCGTAATTGATTCTTTTGGCTGTTATGCTTTTTTTTCACTGCTCATACAAGTAGAGGACAAACCCAGCAAAGACACACATAGTACAGCTTTGCCTGCAGGGCAAGAAGAAATTAACAGACCTTAAGTTTCCTCACAGGAGCTCTAAGTGTGAATGTTGCAGTTTATGACATTCCTGCACTAGATATGACTTTGTGACACTAAAATTGACCATTTCTGTCTCCTAACACGTACATATTGAAGAGGTTTTTAGTTTATGGCTAATGTTTTTGAAATCTCATTTATGTAAACCATTGAATAAAGGACTTGTAATGTGGCATTTTTTAATGTGTAGATCAGAGATCTTATAGGGTTAAATATATTTATTTAAAGTCAATAAATCCTGACAAAAGCAGTTCAATTTATTCACACCCAGACTGTTCTGTAAAGGCAGAGTATGATTTTGATTGATCAGGGTATTAAATGTGCTCACTGGATGTAAGACTTTCTAATGAGGCACTTATCGGGATTACAAAAAGGAGATTTCAAGGCTATTGCAGCAATGAATGTGAAAAGTCCAAATAAACTGACTAGCATCCACTCTCTGACTTCTACCAAAGAAACTTTTGCTCAAGACTCAAAATTATTAAGTTATGTGTACATTTGTATACAATTATATAAACATATTTTACCTAGTGGGTATCGACTGGTGCTTTTGACTGCTTTTGGTACATGAATGTAAACATTTGTAAACGTGTGTTATGATTGATCATGGTATTTCAAGTTTCCATTGGAGGTAAGACTTAATAATAAACTAAACAGTCCTAGCAATTGTGTTAAAGAATTTTATATTATCATAAGCTCTTCAAAAAATGTAAAGTGCGTGAAAAATCCTTTGAACCTTTATACCCTTTGACCGGTGTTATAACCGTCTTCAATGATTCTGTTTGGAGAGTAGAGAAAGGGAGACTCACTCTATAAAAAGCCATCAAGTCTGCAGCTCCAGATGTTCATTAGTTATTAATAAGCTTTTCCATCCTCGTGCTAAATGAGCGTAAAAACCTGCACAAAGAATTTTCATCCTCTTTGATGAAACAAAGATGCAACTTATCTATAAATTATTCATGAGCAGTTACAGTATGAGCTCTTCATAAAAACGTACTCACAACAGTTATTCCTCCTCCATGTTCTTTGTTTTCCCTCAGAGAATGATACGACGGTGTGATATTTGAGCTGCCTATATAACCGTGAAACAGGGAGATCTGACACTGATTATCCTACATTTAAAGGGATGATTCAAAAAAATGAAAAGAAGATTGAAAAACAAAAAATTAAATTCACAAATACTGACATTAACTCCATTAGGGATGCTCTTAATGTAATTTATGGTCAGTTAATTTAGCAAAGTTACCACTAAGACATGTAATCAAATGTAGTTAATGGTGTGTAACACAATAAATAAATAAATAAATAAATAAATAGAAACAATATATGGCTGATATTGATGTGTTGGTGTTCTACACATTCTACATTCTGTCCATAGTTGATGTGACAGGTGCTCTTTTCATTCCTAATGGAAATGCCAAATAAGTGGTGAGGGGAGTTGTTTGTAAATGCCAGCACCGTGAATAAATAAATACAGTATGAGGAAACACAACAACAACAACAAGTGTGAGCTGGTGTTCAGTAACAGACTTTGAGTCTGAATAATATTTCATTTGAGTCACTTTAGCCCTTAATTCCATAAATAAGGTACATTTTTCAAGTCAGATCTCAATGTGCTCTCTGGGATTTAGCCAATCAGAGGACGTTAAATTACACTTGTATGCAGGGCCAGCCCCTAGCATAGGCAGTATAGGCAAATGCTAGAGGTACCGCCCATCCATAGGGGGCGCCCCTAAATGAGTGAGGAAGAAAATTGAAGATAATAGGAAAAACAATATTGTTTGATCTAATTTAATTTTGGATTAAATTGCAGAATGATGCCACTAAACATTTAAAAGCTTGTGATTCACTTTTGTTTTTAAAAATAATGGTATGCAAATCAGTTTTTGAAGTTTATAAGTGTTCATGATTTACTTGTTTTTTTTGTTTTTGTTGTTTTCCTTACACTTTGGAATTAAGATAGAAAATGTAGGCTAGGCTTATATAAACATGTTGCTTCTGCCTTTTCAGTCATCACTTAATACATTACTGTTGCTTTATTTAAAGTGTCTGCACTGTGAAAATGATTGTGTTATATAATGACTGCATACATTCTACTACTATTACATTATGCATTTTGAAATTGTATAATTATTTGTGTTATTACCATTTTATTAATTTTCTTTTAGAGGTCCTTTTAATTTTAAAACAAAGGAAACCTGTGAAACATAAAGCTGGATGTCAGTTGTCTTTATGTGTATATGTGATGTGATTGTTGGAGTTGGTTATAATACAAGGGGCACCAGTTAAAATCTTGCCTAGGGCAACAAGTCGGTTAGGGCCGGCTCTGCTTGTATGGACATAAGCCATAATTCTTAAAGTTTTAGTACAAATATGATCTCAATCATTTCTGAAATATGTGCCATAAATGGTTTTGTCCAGAGTGAGTTGTCCCGGGGCCGTGGGAACCTCAGGCTCCGCCCGGGGCACTCAGCTGTCACGGAGATGTGAACAAACGGGTCTGTGGGGGTGGGAGCTGCTTCAGTCCAGAGAGCCTGTTGGAGGGTTTTACTCCCTGTATTGTCCTGCCCCATAAAACATCTGCTGTCAGAGGATATAGTGGAAAAAAAAATGAGGGATCTAATAAAACCTGGGGGAAACACAGACAGTGGGGAGGGAGCCTGTAGTAGAAAATCCCCCCGGCTTTCATTTTGACAGAGAAAATTGTTGTTTTGACTGCGGTGTGTCTTTCCACTAGGTTTTAAATCTCAACTCCACGTTGACTGAAGGCTGGCCTATTTTTGAGGAATCTACATCCACGCACTCGCTCGTGTCCTGGCACGCGCAGTGCTCAGACACACGTGCACACAAACACTTCCAAAATGGAAAAATACATTAAAATAAAATAAGTTTGAGTGTTTCTTTGAAAGCTCAATAACAGGGACAATAAGAAGTTGTAACCCTGTTTTCAGAGTAATATGGTGTATGTCTATAAAGGGAGGGAAACACTCTTTTATTTAATGTTCTTTTTTCTTTTTTCTTTTTGGATGGGTCTCACCATCACCTCCTCCCAATCTTCGGTAGGAAAACCTTAATTTATACAGCACACACATTCACAGGTTACAATGTGTCCTTTCACTGCACACTGTCCCTCTCTAATGCAAACGGACACCTTCATTTTTACTCCACAGCAGCAGACAAAAACGCTCAAACTTATCTCCCTCCAGTCTTCTCTTTCATTCCTCCCCTCAAAGCTCCTCATCATGAAGCTGTGAGGAAAGCCCGGTTCCGTTCCCTTAATGCCCTTCACACCGGGAGCATCACGGCGACAATTACACCCGTCTGCTCATGAATCTGTCTGAGAGAAAATGACACAAAATGGCCTGAGGATCATGCTGTATCTTACCCGGCGGATGAGCTCCATGGTGCCGGGCGATCAGCCCTTTGTCGCCTGCTCGGTGTCCCCCTCTGTCTGTCCGTGAGACCAGTGATGGGACCGGGTGGGCACGACAGAACTGTGGTGGTCTACGCTCACGCTGCAGAAAAATCACGCGAGATTTGGGGGGGACGAGGCACAGACTCCTTCTTCACTCAAGCTATCGTTTTACAGACTGCACACACTCGCTTGCCTCCAGCCCGGATTTAAAGCTATGAAACCATATACCCGCAATCGCCTGAGGCTTTGGTGTCCAAAGGGAGGTCCGAGGACTGACAGGCGGTCCAAGTGAAGAGAAGACTACTGAGGGGAGCTTTACTGCACTAAAAAACAAGGTTATTCCCTCTGAGGATGCTGGAAAATCCCATCACCAGGGTGGAAAGGGGGAAAAGATATTTAAAGTAAGGTCCAAATTTAGTAGACTATATTAAAAGAGGAATTAGGCTGTTATGGGAAACAGGTAAAATGCTGTACTTAATATAATAATAACTTTATTTATATAGCACCTTTAAAAACAAATGTTTACAACGTGCTTTGATGTTTCAGATAACAAAGTACGCATTTAGACAGCGAGGAGGAATTTTAACAATGCAAAACAAAATGCAATGCAAAAGGTTAAAAACTGTACACGTAAATTAAACAGAATGAAGTGGTGGGACAATAGACCAGTAAATCATTGTTGAGAGGTTTTACAAAGGTAAATATATAAAATAGATAAATAAATAAAAATAAATAAATAAATAAAATTGGATAAGTAAATAAAAGCATTAAAAGGACAATAAAATAGGTTTTCAGAATAAGAGGACGACATCACATAGGGAAAATTAGAAAAAGTGAAAAGGATAGATTAGGAAAATTAAAATAATAAGTAATAATAATAGTAATATTAATAATTAAAAAAAATAACAATGAGTAATCAAATTAAATAGTCAGATAGAATTTAAGACAGTTAATTTGTTGGATAAAAAATAAAAATAATAAGAAAAAAGAAGTAAAAGTGGTTAGAAAGATAAAGTTACATAAAAGCAAGTCTGTAAAAATGGGTTTTAAGAAGAGATTTAAAAGATGTCACTGACTCTGCAGGCTTTATCTCCTCAGGGAGGTTGTTCCAAAGTCGAGGAGCTCTGACGGAGAAAGCCCGATCCCCTTTGGATTTGAGCCTCGACTTTGGAACGACCAAAAATGCCCCACCTGAAGTTCTAAGGCCGTGAGATGGCTCATAATTTATTAGCATTTCTGCAATGTACCCTGGGGGCGAGACCCAGGGGAGCTTTAAAAGTGGTCAGTAAAATCTTAAAATCTATTCTAAATTCTTGTTAGCCAAATTGAGGATAGGCAATTGAGAAGGGAGAGTGTTCCCATCACATGTTGATAGTATTTTAAATATTTTAACTGAGAAAGTTTAGCTGCATTTGTTATGTCCTGAAGGGGGAAATACAACAAAACAACTAAGAAACTAAAAAGTACCATGGCTGTTTTGGGAAAAAAACATGACTTCCATAGTTCCATAATCCAGTTAGACATCCGTAACATCAACTCTCTTTCTATTTTAAATCACATCTCAAAATACACCTTTTTAAACTGTCATATTCACTCTGATTACACCTCTTCACTGCACCACATACCATACTGTTAATTGTATCTGTATTTATTAACTACACTGTATCATGCCATTTTATCTGCCTAATTTATATATTGTTCTTTTTTTTACTCTGCCCTGTATGGTGACCTTGAGTGCTGAGCCTTTAAATAAAATGCATTATTATTATAATTATTAGCGCAGTAAGCAGTGCACAATAAACCATAAAAAAAAACTCCAAATGTACAGAACATATATTAAATATGTCACATCTAGCTTTAGTGACAGGAAATTACATTTCTTGTTTTTGTTTTGTGGCTTTTCATGGTAGTGTATTGTATTTCCATGTTCTCTGTCTTATTGTACTTATCTGCTGCTCCAATGAAGTCAATACGTTTTTAAATTTAGTAAAGTACTTTCAAATAGCACAGTTCAAACAACAACACAGTGAGAAGGTACAGACTCAAAGTAGTAGCATATTTTACAAGGCTGATTTGCATAACTTTCCACTTTTCTAAACTTATTTTGTTTTTAAAGTCTAAACTTGGTATCCTCATGTTTGAAAGAAGACTCAGGCACTGTCTTCTAATGACTATTTATAAGCCCTGTGAGCTGATGGGAAAATGATGGGGTGACAGTCCGCTGTCTCCACATCAAAGGTCTGAGAGGCTCACCAGCAGTAGCTGAAAGTTAAGACCACACTGACCGTGTTACTAAAAAAAGTCGGAAATGTTTTCAGTGAAGGCATTTTGCCCAGAAAATGAAAAATCTGTGATGTGCCAAAACAAGTGCATAATTTGGACTCCCGTTTGTGCAGACTGCGTGCTTTGTGTTTAGATAAATCACTGCCTGTGTAGTCTGATCAAACCTTCACTGACTGCATGTGTCAAATCCAGATGTTGAGCATTACTTCTATTAATACAAACTGAAGGCATGTGGAAGGTCTCAGATTAAGTATAATGCTGACAAAACTAAAATGTGATTCAGGGTTAAAATGAGATTCAGATGGCATGTTACTTTAATGGGAGCAGCGTGTGGACATCTGACACTTAACCTACAGTAATTTCAAAGTGCATGGAGAAGAGGAGGAACACTTTTATGTGGTCACAACTCTAGAAATACTTATAGTACACAGAACAATCAGATCAGATCAGTCTTTAAAGCTACTGTAAGGAGCTTTTAGCTGGTGATGAAACAGACTGATATTAACATCGACGACTTGTTGTGACCCACAGAAGCAGAGTAGACGATCAGTGAGGGGAAATCATGTGTCGATGTAGGGATTTTTAATGCCTTTGACAACTGTTAGGGGGTAAGTGTGTTGACCAGAAACTTAACAGCAGGCTAAACAAACAACCTTTTTTTTTTTTTTTTTTTTACCACAGTTAACTTTCACAGAGTAAGTGATACTGCATTCCTATGTAGTATGTAGCAGGCGGTTTTGAAAACAGCCCAGGACTATATTAAATACAAAAATAAGATGCACTTATTTGTCTTACTGGGGCGCAAAAATCAACACAAACAGAAAATTCCTCATAGGAGCTTTAATGAGTAGATGGTATTTTCTGTTTTGGGCTCAAAGTTATGTTCAGCTTGCCAGTTCTCACAGAAAACATCTGATCAAGAGTGGTCTTCATCTTTCTGAGGGATATTTTGGTAGAAGTAAAAAGCAGAAGAACATATTAGATCACCAAAAAAAAGAGACCCTCGCAGTTTGGGGTTTAAAGAGGATTTTCTGGTAAATATTCAGTGAAACTTCCTCAGTGGAATTTTTATATTTAAACCACATTATAAATAGAGACCTTTTTTTACTGCTATTGTATTTTAGATACAGCAAGAACTATTTTCTGATTTGTGCTATTAGGGGATTTTTAAAAGGTTGGTGTACATCTTTCCCTCTATTCATCAAAGTAATTCTCTATTATTTATAATTTGGTGGATATGAGCACTTCAAAACTCCCACCCACACATCTAAAGATATACAAATGTATTTTCTGTTCTCCTTTAGTTTTTGGTTGGTCTGTCATTCCCCCACTGATTTCCCTTATGTTTATTGAAATGTAGTTTTATTTAGGTATCTGTAATACTGTTATGTCTCAATTATTATGTATCTCTTCTCAGGAGGTTAAATCCCACAACTGTACAATGTTGAATGTTTATGTTTTAAAAATGAAAAAGAGAAGAAAGTCTATTTTTTAATAATGTCTCTGTATGAATTTAAAGTAACAGGACCCTACTCAACATTAGCATACTTTAGATTTTGTCTGTCTTGAATTTCAAATACTGTTTTTCCTGTCTTTAGTAAATCAAAGGTTCATAGATACTATATGGTTAAATACTTGACCAGCCTTAAAGGAACACGCTGTTGTTTGCACTCAGTGCTAACACCTCTGACACAGATGTGGACTATTGTGCAGTTATTTGCTGTTCTTCAGCGCTGTGTAACTTTATGACTGATGTGTTCTGGGAAAATTCCTTGAGACTGACCTTTATTAGTATATCCATGGTGTAGGTGTGGTTGAGAGGAACTTTTTTTTCTCTAAAAGGCTGTAAATATTAAAAAAACGGGATGTTTATCTCACAAACTGGCTCCTAACATGTGAATAAAGAGGCTGTTCTCTTCTCACAGTTAACATCTGTAGAAGAGAGCATAAACATAGGGTCAACACAAGGGTCAATAAACAGAGTGGATCAACCCCTCACAGCTCTATTAGGGATTAATCAATAGTCAATCAATCATGGGTAAACCAGGAACTAAGTGTTTTCTTTTGATGAGTTAGAATCCAAAGTTTTGGAGGACTCATGGTTGAACAAATCAGCTTCAGAACTGAACAGTTTATGTATTTCACAGAAAAGGAAAGTACACTTGACTTGCTTTCCATAAACATATGAAATTACACACTACAGCTCACTTGATGAATGTATTGAAGAAACCTAAGCATTACTTTCTTCTTAATGACAGACCAGATCTCCAGCATGATAGAGAGAACCCCATGATTTTACCTGCATGCTATATTTAGGACCAAAAAGAAACAGTGTGCATGTTAAACAGTGAGTACCTGAGACTGTTTTAGACATTAAAGTCATCTGAGCAGAGAGAGATTTACACTGAAGGACTTTTCCCTTCAATTTGAATCTCCAGTAGCAGAGAGGGAATGAGTCAGCAGTTCAGTTTGAAGCTAAAACACGGCTGTGATTCCATCTGCAACTCATATGAGCAAAAATAGGATTTTGAGATTAAATAATGAGCACAAAAATGTATTTTGTTAAATCCATAACTTCAGATCTACTGACAGAGATACAGAAAAACTGACTAAGACATGATAGTGCCTCTCGAACAGTTCTCTACGCAAGTGTGTGTAAAAGGAGGTTTGAGTACAGCAGCGACATCCCAGTATGATATTTGTTTGGATTAAAGTGAAGAGAAGAGATCAAAGGGGGAAAATGTGTTCTTTAAAGCTTGTGAATACTCCACATGAATTGATCTTCCCTCATAAAAGTGGGAGAGCAGAGTGAACAGCCTAATCCAGCAGAGGTGAACTCTAGCCCAAACAGGCTTCTCGCCCTGGCTCTGCATTTTTCTGTCCTCTTTCTCTCTTCACTCTTTCTGTTTTTTCTTTTGGTGTTTGGGTCTGCAGGGAGATGAGAGCTAGCATGTAGGAGTAACTTCAGGACACTTGAGCTAACTATCAAGCCTTCCTGAGGGGTCATTGGCCTAAACTTGACCAAACACAGATGAAGGGTGTGTGGTCTGTGCTGTGCTGTGCTGCCTCTCTCTGCCTATCTGTCCCCATCTTTTGTCATGCTTGGGTGTTGGAGGAAATTCAAAGCCATGTGTGCGATTTTTTTTGTCAGAGCGTAAATATTGAAATGAGAGCATAATGAGTGTTTATCATTTTCATTAGAGCACAAGTACCTCATCTTCACTTGAAACTGGCACCCACTGTGACTCCCACCCAGCTAACCTTTCACTTAATAATGACCATTTGGTAAAATTTTAATTTCATTAAGTTATGTGCCTATTAAGTGTACAAATGTTACAATCATCATAAAATTAGGGGGTATCAGATGATGTTTTTGATATTAGTGTGTAAGTGTGAACATTTTTAAACTTATGTGTAGATGCATATTGGAAACAAAAAGGTTGAGAGAATGTGGTACATCTCTGAGCACATGTATCCCTGAAAGTCTGTTAGTAAGCTATCAATTAATAGTCAGTATATTGTGGACCTGTTTAGATCTGTTACAGCTTTAAATAACATCATTTATAATGTTTTTTTTTTTTTTGAGAAATCTGTTACTTTTAAAAATGAATATTGTGAACATTCCCCTCATCACTTTACTCTTCAAACTGCTTGTTTAGTCGAGGCCCCGATGAGATTAAAAAAGTAACAAACTGCATGTCCTCACAATTGAACCAGAGACATTTTGGAACATATCTGACTTAAAAGATTTATCAAAATAGTTTGTAATTAACTTTTTATATATTAACAAAGCAATTTAGTTTCTTCAGCACTACAAACATAGTAAACCAATACTTTATGACCACTGACAGGTGAGTGAACACTGATTTATCTTGTTGCAATGGCACCTGTGAGTATGTAGAATACGTTAGGAAGCAAATAAACATTTTTACTTTAAGCTTGACGTTGGAAGCAAGAGTAATGGAAAAGGATGTTAACGACATTGACAAAGGTCAAAATGCGATGGTTAGAAGACCGGGTCAGTCCATTTCTAAAACTGCAGCTCTTGTGGAGGTTTCCTGGTTTGCAGGGGTCAGAAGCTACCAAGTGGTCCAAGAAGGAAACCAGTGAACTGGTGATGAAGTCATGGGTAGCCAAGGCTCAGTGATGCCCACTGGGAGCAAAAGCTAGACCACAAGGTTAAACCAAAAGAGCTTTGAAAAAGTTAATGCTGGTTATGTTAACAGTGTCAGAACACAGTTACAGTTTTATGTATGGGACTGCACCTACTGACCCCCATTCACCACTGAAATCCCCTCCAATGAACACTAAGCACCAGAACTGGACCACGGAGCAATGACTTGGTCTGCATATTCCCCAGAGTTCTGTTAGATGTGCTGCACAACCAAGTCTGATCTCACCTCAGTTTACAGAGCTTAAAAGATCTGCTGCTTAAGTCCTGGTGCCAGATATCACAGCACACCTTCAAAGGTCTGGTGGAGTCATTTTCCTCTCATCAGGTCAGGGCTTGTTTCAGTCCTGGCCTGTTGATAGGATGGCCTACACCGTATTAGGCAGGTGGGCATAATGGCTGATCCGTGTCTGTTCCCTGTTTGCCTCAACAGCTGTGATAATCTCAATGAATATTTATTTCACCAACAGATACTTTGTATAATAAAGAATCAAACACAAGGACACAGACAGGTAGTATTGTGTTTGAATGTTTATTTAAAGTTATTCCCACTGCGCGCCCCCTCCCTGTGTGAAAGCTGAGTCTGAAAGGAGGAGGATACAGGCCACTATAGCGCCACATCAGCACATTTATTAACAAGGCTACTTGTTTGATCACAACACCTCCAACCCCGACTGGTATGGCACTCTGCGCTGCCCTGTGATGACACACTAGCATGGCGAGGCTAGTTCAAAGACAAACCCCGGATTAAGAAGGTCCAATAACAGATTAGTTAGTAGCTCCAGTAATGAATAGAAAAAGAAGGCAGTATTACTAAATGCCAAGTTCCACAGAGAAGTAACAAATTGGGGCGGGTGATGGCGAGGAAGCAAAGAGAAAATATTCAACTCAAAGTATTTTCTCTCGTCCTTCGATGTGACGGCTGATCAGTAAGGCGTGCTTTGATGATGTCACTAGAGTTAAATTTTGAGGCTCGTGATGTTGAACCTCAAGATTCACAGCGTGGTCGTCGTCCTTCTCCAATCAATGACGCAGTTCTTCTATCCTCCTTCCACACAAAAACGGATGGACTGAGGGGGAAACAGAGAGAGAGAGAGGACAAGTTAACATCGAGACAGTGTCGGAATAATACACAAGCAGCGGTTGTTAATCTCAAACGCTCAATTCACAAGGAGGATGCAGGAATGTGACTGACTCCCCTTCCTGAGCAGCCTGAAGATTTTAAAGAATGAATTCATTCATTGAATTTAGCAGACGCACAAGGGCTGAATTAATTGGTCCGCAACAGTTGTAGCCAGTTTCCATGGAATCAATACTCAATTTAAAACATTGACGTCATGTGCATGGTGTTACCCGAGGTGACGGGAACATTTTTATCTGCTACATCTCAGTGCTTTGAACAGAACATCCCAAAAATACATCCACCTCCACTGCACTAGTTAGGGGGCTGGTTTCAGTCACAGCCATCTTCAAAATAAAACTCTCTCTCTCAAACATGTTCAGTGAGAGAAGAGGTCTTTTTGTTATTTGGGGGAATGACCCTTTACCTGACCTAACAGTAGTTTAGATAGGACAAAGTGACATGTAGAGTATACAATGTGCTGCAACGTTGTAGGCACTGCTTTAAATGTTTTGAATAAGATATTCAGGCCGAGTCAATCTTAAATGATCTGAACTACCTGCTGTTTGTTGTTCATGTTGCTTCAATTTGGCTGCAGATGCATTCAAAACAAACAGGGTTGTCTCAGTTTCCATCAGCCTTTTATATATTTATTGCCATTGTCTTCTTTTAATCAATTCAGTGTGTTTTTATTCTTTATTTTTAATGTCTGTGATGGTTGTGCGATACTGCTGGCTGTAAAACAATCTGCAGCTCCGGGACAATAAAGATATCCTTTATCCTTCAAGTAAAAAAACCTTGATGGATCCCTCTTTGAGCTTAAACCTGCATCACTACTTTGAAGGACCTCTTAAAAACCTCAGTCACTGTTTTGATTTCATGTTTCACTTAATTAACATGTACAATTTTTTTTAAACTCTGCCCTGTACGGTGACCTTGAGTGCTAAGAAAGGTGCCTTTAAATAAAATGTATTACTAGTATTATACACTTATATGTTGTGCTTGTTAGTAAAAAGCAGATTAAGATTTTGAAAAATGTGTCGATTCTCACATTTCTCTTTACACTGGAGTGTTTAAAAAATTGAATTCATGTCTTTTTACTTTAACCACTTCAGCTCACTGTCTGTACATAACTCCTCCTTTGCACACTGTAGTCCATGCTAAGGTTTTTTGAAGCTAAAGGTGCATTTCGACCAAGAGTTCCGGGATCTTTTAGCCCCCAGAACTACTTTACACTGAACTAAAAGGTTCCTGTGCCCTCATTGTTGTCTGTGTTTTGACCACAGGCTGAAGTCCCGGGTAGATTGTGCAAATCAGGCCAGTGACGTAGGGAGAAAAAAAATTATTATATTGAATAATATTTTGAAATCTTAATAAAAAACTAAACTAGTATGCATTCCCAGGTACTCCCTCTGTGTTTCAACAACTGTGTAAACTCAACAAACACTGTTTCATTCAACTGAACGTCCCAGGACCTTTGAAAAGTACTAACCCCCAAGCAGGGGCTTTTCAGGGGGGAGATTATGCACCCCTGAACTGAATTTAGACCCTGGTTCCTCCGGTTGAAATGCGCGTAGTTCAGGTGTAAAGTCCCTAGTTCCGGGGTAAAGTTCCTGTGGTTGAAGAACACCTAAAGTTACCTGCGTAGGGGACTACAGATCTCCAAGGGGAATGATTTCTTCGTTGATAAAAAACTCAATGGTCTCCTCCTCCCAGTCTTCCACGTTGCAGTCCAGTTCATCAGATTCCACTCCTGGAAGACAGAAAGGAATGTCAGTAACTGTTGCTAATTAAAGATAACAGCCATGAAGAGAGGAAGGGAAATGTTTCAGGATAAGAAGTGAGGGCAGTCCCACCTCCTCTAAGCTCCAGGCGGAGGCTCTTCTGCTCCAGATGGGTCTGCTGCGCCGCCTCCCTGTAGCGACGGTAGTCCTCCATCATGGACCTGCGCTTGTCCACCAGCTCCTACTCACACACACGTCAAATGATCAGCTTAGTATCAGAGGATGAATGCATTTCAAGCATGTTAAGCATTAAAAGGGCTCTAAAGGAGATACATTATTAAACCATGCTGCTAGTATAAAAAACACAATTATGGTCTGTCAGCTTCTGTGTGATAGAAAGAAAATGACAACAGGTGGATAAGTTAAAGAAATGAAAGAAGTGAGACCTTGGAAGCCTTGGACTGGCTCAGACGATCCTTCTGCTCAAAGATCTTTGAGTACTTCTTGAGATCCTTCTTGATCAACTGTAGGACACAGGGAACAAAAAAGATGAAGACATTCTTTAGACACAGGATCAAAATATTAAAACTTCAATAACAAGTAGAAGACAGAAGACTCAGACACCTCTTTAGACAGTGATATACCTCAACTTATATGGAACTGACTCCTAACTGTGGTTTTCTGTTTGCAAAAGTTGTGAATATCACTTTATTGTGACATCTCTGTCAAAGGGAGCTGAGCTGATGCTGAGTGTGTCGTCCAAAAACTACAGAGCACCGATCAATCACAGCATGGTCACTGGAATCCCCACTTGCACAACAAGGAATGCAAGGGTAGGGATGGGTGCCGAATTCGATACTTTTATAGGTACCGACCGAATTCCATCAGTACTACAGAGTACCGATTCAGGTAAAATCAAATGGTACCATGTTTCGGTACCTAAACGCATCCTTGTGACTGTGAGGGAGTGCAAGAGTAGGCGATTTTCCATACTTTCGCCCTGTAATAAAGGTCGAGACTGATCGGGTGGACATCTCTGCTTTCTGCGCGCCAAACAGAGCCTGCAGATGACGAGCGCGCACACTCACCGCGAGGCAGAGCTGCAGGAGGATTAAGTTGAGACGGACTCTCTCGCTCCGACTACCTGCCCTGTTTATAACTGTTCTTGTGTGCCTGAATGCCCAACAAGTAAGTCGTGTATCCTGTTATTATAAAGAGACGGCGAACTGACTTTTCCCCGTCCGCAGGCATTCACGTGTGTTAATTGATAAACTTCCGAAAGAGCAATTAGACGCCAAGAGCACGTGTCAGCTAATATATCTAATCACCTATATAATCCTGTTTCTGTTCATTTCATGTTGAAGACATTTATATATACAAACAGTTGGAGGTTGTTTTGATATATTTGTTAAAGTTTATATATTGAGAAATAAATATGTTAAATTAAAAAAATTTAGATTTTATTATTAAACAAATTAACATTTATTACCACCTAAACACAAAAGTACAGAAAATTGGTACCGTTGAGTACCAATTCCGATTCCCAGGTACCGGGCAAAGGTACCATATCGGTTCAAATGTGAAAGGTACCCATCCCTATGCAAGGGTGACTAGAAGGGGGACACTAGCTAATAGCTAACTGACCCAAGGGGAAATATAGTGCTGCACAATTTTGAATAGAAAACCTGATTATTGTTATCACAGTTTTTTTTTTTATTCAACCAACCAATTTTAAAAAGGTAGCTAGTTTGAATGTCAAATGCCCGGAGCACGAAGGGCAGTGATCACGACTGGTTTGCAGATGACACCCAAGCTGGGAAATGTACTTTGTATCTATAGCAAGTTGTGACACACCGAGCTGTGCCATGCAGGACGATTGCAATGCAAACATAGCTAACATAATCAATACCTTGATCTGGTCCATGCTGAGCAGGGTTGGAGGTCTGGGTCTCCAGAGTAGCTGACAGAACCGGTCTTTGTTGTTCTTCTGCAGAAGACGGCCCTGGAACGTCCACAGCCAGTACGCATTGTCCACCTGGAGCAAACATGACAAGGTAGAGGAAAAGGTGAATGACTCTTCGTCCGTCGAGCGGGAAGTGTTTTGGCAGGAGAGAAAAGAAAGAACTCTTTCTGGGGTTAAGGAGCAGCACATACCTTGTGACTCCACCAGGAGACGGAGGTGACAATGTAGCGACCGGTCGGGTCCCACTCCACGTCAGAGGCCATGTAGTGCTCGGCTATGTTCATCAAGGTGCAGTCTGACGTGTCCACAAAGGCCAGAGCTCCGTTCATGCTGCGCACACACACACACCGAAGAGATCATAAATACACACAAACAAACACACAGACACCTGGGTGCCAATCAAGAACACTTTGAGCCTCAGATTAGAATTAGAATCAGGAGCTGAGCTCTCATACGAGGTGTCAGAAAAGTTATTTAGTTCGTCATCAGTGGCTTTATGTGTCCATCACTTGCATATAAAACACACAGAGAGAGTTTTAACTAACCTTCTGAGTCCAGCCAGCACCAAGAACTGTCCCTGTGGGCTCCAGAAGATGCTGTTGGCCTGCTGCTTGTCAAACATCTCTGCAGAAAAAGGAAACATTCAGGGGCAATTAGGAAGATATCCTGGTCTGTGAAACAACAGAAAAGGTAACGAGTCACCCGAATCCACTCACTTATCAGCTCGATCTTGCCGTTGTTTTTGACATGATAGAAAGAGACGCTAATTCTGGGAACCTCTCCATGGAGAACAGCAAACTTGCTGCCGTTGGGTTCCCATGCAAACGCGATGATGCCTTCTGTAATGACGAGAAATATATCATGTTAGGGTGTTTCACTTTAATGGGAAACAATCATTGCTCTGTTAACTCATCATGTTCTTACCTTTCATCTCCACCACATCAACAGGAACCTGCTTCTCTCTCATGCGGAAGATTTCAAAGTTGGTGACCACACCCTGAGAGAGAAAAAAGAAACACATTTTAGGTTTGTTTTCCATGTGATGTCTTTGCTGTTTTTCCTCTCTCAATCCACACGTGCGTACCTGTGTTCCCTTAGGAGTCCTGTCCACTTTGACACACAGGTAGTCCCCGTTTCTCTGCCAGTGCAGCTTGCAGTCGACGACGTTGAAGAGGTTACGGACACGGATCTCCTGACGGGAAGGCAGCTGCATCAGAGTCACTCTGGCTGGGATGTCTTTGTCCTCAGGTACCCAGAATGCTATGATGTTGTCACCAGGAGACCAGGAGAAGTCCCTGTAGGTACACACATAGAAACGCAGATTGTTGTTACTGAAATAGAAAATAATTGTTTGAAAGGGTAAGCATTTAATGGAATTGATCTAGGACTCTTACTTGATCCCGTTAATCTTCAGACTCTTCTTGTCGAGCAGGCCCATAGACTGGAAGAAGCAGAAAAATGGCTTTAAAGCGACTGGCACATTTAACATTGATACAGCTATATTTATATTATTTTGTAAGTCAACTCACTGGAGTCTCATAGATGCTCAGAGTGTCTGTGGTCATCCTGGCAAAGAACTTCCCATCGTGGCTCCATCTGAGAACAAATATTGTCCGTTACAAAATATTCAAATCACTGCAGGAGCGAAAAAACATAAGTTGAAAGATCTGAAAAAAGAGAGAGGGAATAAGAGAAAAGCTCAGAGTACTGACTTGAAAATGGGCCAGTGTGCTGAGCTCTCGCAGTGGAAGCCTCTCTTCTTCTGTCCAGTCAGAATGTCCCAGATGATGATGGCCTGTGGGTCCTCCTTGGTGTCCATCAGAGGACTGAAGGTCACCACATACCTGGAAGACATCGCAAGAAGACATGATACATCAGAAACTGCAACAGTCACCTCAAAGGATCTGTGCTTGTTGTATTTAACTTCCAGGTTTTTTATTAAATATCTCATTATGACAAGCTGTGTCAGATTGATCTTAACACTCTTCTCTTAAACTTTTGTTTTTCATAAAATGTGAATTTTCTTTATTCACTGAGCATTAGACTGACTTTGCCCCCCCCCTTCTTTTAAATGTGTTTTTTTACAGGTATCATAAATCATGGGTCATTTCTTCAGATCGGAAAATCTGGAATTCCAGACAAATACAGAAGAATCACATCCCTAATTCATTTCATTACATTAAGCACTGTCAGCTGACAGCTCATTAGAGGTGCTACTAACTAGAGCCTCTAGTTTAGTTTATCTAAACGTCTCTGCTTGAGAAAATTGACAAAAAACGACTGACATAAACCTTGTTTGAAAATGTCCTAGTTAACCAAATTCTGCCACATTTCATTTTTCAGACTTAAATTCTGACAGCTGCTCGAGAAACTCTTAGCAGAAACCAATGCATCGACTTATACTTCAAGTCCTCACTTCTACAAACTGACAGTGAAAGCACATTAGTACTTCAGTG
Organism: Notolabrus celidotus; assembly: GCF_009762535.1. Classification (NCBI taxonomy): domain Eukaryota; kingdom Metazoa; phylum Chordata; class Actinopteri; order Labriformes; family Labridae; genus Notolabrus; species Notolabrus celidotus. The sequence continues at coordinate 28,227,587 of NC_048278.1, forward strand.
TTGCTTACCTCTCACATGGTGAGAAGTCGATGAGGGAAACACCCTGATGGCTGAACCTCTGAATCTGCTTGAACTTCTCACCGCCCCACAATGCAATGCCCCTTTGATGGAAGGTGGCCAGGTAGGTGCCTTTAGGAGACCAGCGCACGTACGTCTCTGTCCAGCGCTGCAACCGAGTAACAAAAAACATCATCAGTCCACAAGCAAACCATCACTGTGGAATATTTAATGCAACATCGTGAGTGCAGTTCAGAGTCTGATCAGGTGCTTACCGCTCTCTCTTCAACTATGATCGCGTCCTTTGCATCATTGTTAAAGATGGCCGTCCTCTCTCCAGCTTCGTAGATCACACTGAATTGGTCACGGCAGTCTGGGTCCTCGATCCAGTGGCGCATGTTGCCCTGAACAGACAAATACTTGAGTGTTAGAGGTGTTGATATTCAGAAGGGATAACTATAAGAGTGGAAAGATGATCAAGGGTGACAAAATGTGTTTGTATAAAAACAGAAAAATTCTCACAAAGTCTTTGAAAGGCTGCTTCTCCGGAGTTACCCACTCATCACTGATGTTCATGTACCTGTGAAAATAAGCACACAGAATTAATCCACTTGTCACACTTTCTTTTCATATATTCTCCTTTTTTTTTTTAAATCAGAAGCTGTTCACTTACTTGTCAAAGTCAGTGAAGAGGTTGACCCTGAATGTATGCTGTTTGTCAAGTTTGTACCCATCTGCGTTCTTCACCGCCTCCAGAGCCTGAGTAGGAGCGGCATACTCCAAGAAGATGTACCTGCATGAGAGAGCAGCAGGAATTATGAGTCTTTTATGAAATCAAATCCCACATTAAAGCCATCCACTGCCAGAACAGAGCAACAGAGCACAAGAACAAAACACCTACCCTTTGGTCAAGCCTTCAGCCTCCGGATAGAACTCAGTGTTGATTTTACCGAATTTGGAGAAAATCTTGTGGATGACGTTTTTGAGTTTCTCTAAACGCTCCGGGCCAACCTGAGGGACGTTATCCACCACCACCACCGAGTCGATGCCGTCAGCCTCTTGGGGCTTTTCCCTCAGGATGTCTTCCAGGAGCTCTGAGAAGAAACAAAAGAAGGAGGGGAATATTAGAAAGTGAAACAATGTTGGCATGGGTTTGATTATCATGGGAGCGATAATCAGCAGAATGTTATGTAGGAATCAAAGTTCACAGGACTGTGGCAGAATCACAGGACACATCAGCAGAGTAAGAAATGTGACATGAAGGTCCACAGCTACATAACATTAGAGTTAGAGTTGCAGGGTTATGGATTGAGCCTTAACTGATGCATGAAGAGTAAGCTCCACCAGATCAAATTGCCATCTAGAAGGTAGATAACTAAAGACACCAGTAGCTCATAGCCTACATTTGTAGCATCATCCATAACAGAGGATTAAATGTAATTTCCCGTCTGGGGTTAACAATGTTCTACTTTTTCTTCTCCCTCAGATGAAGTGATGTCTCCTTTGACACGTACACACACCTCTGTTGCCATCTTTTTAACTTGTGCAACTTTCTGCTCTGGATCAGAGTTGATCCATTTAAATGCAGTTACAGTGTGTTGAAATATTGGTTTAAGCTAATCTAAACAGACTTAAACATGGGAGTACAAATATTCCTCATTTGAGTTGGGCATTTACACGAATCACTGCAGTCAGTTTTGCAGACCAATCCATTTCATAGAAAACTATCAGTCTATTATAACACATCTGACATTTGTAAAGGCCTGGGGCCCCTTTCTCCAATATGTCCAAAGTACTACGTTTTCAGATATTCAAAGTTAAAGGAAGGTGAAATGATTGTGTATTGTATGTAGTGTGGTAGGATGTGGTAGCATGGGCTCTATTTATTTATTTTTGAAAGTTTGGTATAATTTAACTTTTGGTGGGCTTTTTTGGTTCGCTGTTTTCTTTTTTGTTTTGGAAATTTGGATGTGTGTATGTCTATATGTTTTTGTATTTATATTTCTGTATGTATTTTGGATTATTCATATTGTTATCACACTTTTACCATTATTATTATTTGTACCTTTATTATTATTTTTTTTTTCCTGATGTTTTATGTTAAAGCTGGAGTCACAAGTGTGGTCATTGTTATTTGTAATCTGTTCGACATCAGCAAATATGTTAATGCAGCAATAATTTTCTCTACTATCTCTACTTGTATATGTTTAACATTGTCTTAGGTTGACAGGATTTTTGTACTTTTATTTTTTTTTTTACAATCTAATCATATGTGCACTGTTGATGCCACTATACAAAAGGCACTCATATATGTATCTGTTACCATTACTGTATGATCATGTGAATGCAAATAATAAAATAACATCTGAAATATCTCTGTGTTTTATTTGCTGACATAGGGAGGATTATGAACCATTTGTACCCCTCCCCACTGGGCCAGGTACACCTGATACTGCTGAGAAAGCTGGCCTATATCACCAGCTGCTTCATGCAAACACCACACTGCAAAGTCAGAGTGTTGGTCTTGACCCCTAATGATTGACATTTATAAAATGCAGAGTAATAAACAAGCTTCAGCACTTTTTCATTCCCATAAAATGACAGCGACAAGGCCACAGTGAGTGGCTGTCTGGGGTCTGGGTGAGGCTTCAATGGGGCGTGATAGGAATCGTTGATAATACCGGTTACTTCTGGTTATATGTGGGTGACACGTTTAATATAGTAACGATGTTCGTCCTTTAGTTCGTCTTCAACCTGATAAATGTAGACATTAGGGATGGAGAAGAGACGTGGCAAGCTAACTTTTAGCTAGCACCAGGCCCAAAAGCCGGGGTGTTTCCTGCTCCTGCTTACCCTCATCCTCGACGTCATCCTCGAAGTCCTCTGGATCGCTGAAGGAGGGCTCTTCCTCTTCATACTCTGGGTCGTCCACCATATCCACCGTTTCTTGCATTTATCACGACTAAAAGACGGATTTCACTCCACCACAAAGCAGAATCAGGGAAATTAAGAGGCTGGCGGTCCTCGGCCGGTGCGGCACCATGTGCGATAACGTGAAAATGGACGATTGGACGGAAACGTGACACCGGAAGTGGTTCGGGGGGAAGCACGCGCTGCACGTAATGCGTAGAGTTGTAAAGCATATGGATGGTGCTCTAAAGCGTCTTTTTACCTATCAGTGCTTCTATAAATCACTGAACTGCGCAGTTGTTGTTGCTGCGACAATTTTACTCTCGCAGAAGAAAGAAGAGGGAAGTCATGCGCCGGTAAATGTGAAACTACTTTCCCGCGAGAGAGTAGTCGGCTAAACTACAAGGAATAAAACAACCTGTCATCTTTTAGCTTTCTATTCTTGTTCATTTTAACTTCATGACACAAAGCTGTAGCCATGCTTCAAAGTGAAACGAGTCTGCGTTCACCATGTGTGCCTCAATGTAACTGAACTTAGAGGTAAAGGTTGAGGAACTGCGTGGATTTACTCTGATGGTTCATTAAGCATACACACACACGTATATATACAGTAGTACCATGGATAGAGAGTGTGTGTCGCTGCTGCCCAGAGTGTGTGAGGTTCTGGCGGACTCGGGGAGGTCTCTGCCCGATGACACCAGTCTGGAGAAACTGCTGGACTGGTTCACAGGGCTCAACAACAAGGCTGGTCAGTATATTATGAAAGTTTGATTTGGTTGTTTGTCATTGTAGGTCTGGCTTCTTCTCTTGCTGGTCTGTGCTTTTACACTTGTCTTTGTGTGACAACCAGGGGCGTCACCAGGAATTCTGGGCCCCATCACCACAGCCAACCCTGCAAAATATAACATTGCTGCTATAATACTGGTTTATTTGCATTAAACATAAATATCTGCTTAACTGACTCAAATCCAAGCTACATCTCAATATTTATTTAGTTTTTACAATTTTCCAAATGTAACTGCACAATATTGACCTTCAAACTGTCCACCTCTGTAAACAAGATTATTTGAAGCCAAGTGACTTGTTGAATAACAACAAGGGGGCATTATTTGGTATAATCTAACCTCATCAAGTAAAATACAACTCTATAAACCTACAGTTTACTTTCAATCAGATTCAGCCACACTTGATGCTGTGAAATATGACAATTCCCCACTTTAGGCATGAGATGCGCATCACACGGAGCCGATCAATCTACTCGACAGGAAGAGACTCCCCTTTTTTCCAGAAAGGAATTCTGAATGTTTGTTTATTTATTCAGACAATTTTAGTTATCTTATTACAGTTATAACAAAATAAAAGACAAGTGTAGTAGAAAACACATTTTATTTCAGGCCCATTAAGGGCCCCCCTCCCCACTTGGGCCCTAGTTAGTCAGTCCCACTTTTCCCCCCAATACGACGCCCCTGGTGACAACTTAATACCAACGTAATAGGATGCATTCAAGGATGATTACCAACTACAGTCACTATTACAAGGGCCCCAGACTTTCAGAGTACCCAAAGACTCACATTTCACAGTGAAAATGCATATGAGATTACAATTTAACTTGCCCCTGTTTGGGAATGTGCACCACATGAGCTCTGTGTGACCTGGATCTGCACCTGCATATTGTTGTATTAATATATCCAGCAGTGATTTTGATCCTAAAATGTCAGATAATTGTGAACATGCTCAAAATATTCCACTGAGTCAATGGTAAGACATTGATATAGCTTTACATCTGTCAAAAACATCAGGGTTTTTTATAATGTGATTCAAAAAGGGTGCTGGTTTTCTCTGTTGGTGGTTGCACTGGTTGTGAGATTGATTCCCATTCTCAGCAGGATTTAGTGAATGTCATCCCACATTCCCTCTCTATCTCTCTCTCAAGCTGTTCTGTCTAATAAATGCCAGAAGCCCCTACCTGCAGCAGTTCATTCAAATCTTGATTGAACTGCTGCAGGCCTTGACAGTCTGGGTGAAAAGGCCTGTGTCTTGTGATACTCTCATGGTGTGCATTCAAAAAGGTGTCTTGAATTTAAGCTGCCATACGTGTTGTGGCACAGGCAAAATGATACACACAATATCAATAAGTTCACAAAAATTTGGAGGGACATTGGGGATCTCCCTTACAGCTTTATTCCAGCCATTCTTTGAAACATGTATATCATGTATGCACCACTGTCTGATGTTTACTTCCTCTCCTGATGAAGGTGATTCTCTGCTGGAGTCTTGCCCATGTCTGATCAAATTCATCTCCGCTGTGATCGACGACAAAGACTCAGACCCCAGTGTCCTCTCCTTCACTCTCAAAGTCACAGGATTAATTGCATCCACTGAGGACGGCTTCAAAACACTTCAGGTAGAGTGAAGGGCGTGTACATTAACTAAATTGTTTGGCCTTTGAAAATTCACTGATATGTTGATTACAATTTGTTGATATCCACGTGCTGCAGGAACGCTCGGTTCTGGACGTAGCATTCAGCATTCAGCACTGGAGAGATGCAGAGCTCTGGGAGGATCCCTGTGTAAGGATTGGCTGGATCCAGGGCTTAAATAACTCCCTGCAGCACCCAAAGGCTCTGAGTTTCTTTGTAAAATCAGGTAACACTAAAATATGACTCTTTCCTCATATGTTAGGTATCATATAAAAGAATATTATCAGAGAGAGGCAGGCAATATCTAGGAATAAAGATCTAAACTGTTCCATTTCGTAACTGTCCTCTTTTTTCCCACCTCCCTAGATTTTATTGAACCGCTCCTAAAACTCCAAACAGACTCAAGCTTGTTTGTTGCCTCGGCTGCCAACCATATGCTCGCCCACATCATGCTCTTCTTCCAGCCGGCCTCATCTGCAGGATGTAACAGTGTGTACAAGAAAGACAAAGCAAATGGGAGCACAAAAACCCTCAATATAGACTCGGAACAACCAGCAGCAGATCACACAGCTGTTGTGAAGGTGATCTCTGAGTACCTCAGGGAGTCACTTGTACCCAAAGACAACACACAGCTTCATCAGAGTTTGCAGACCCTCAAGATGCTGGTCCTGCTTCTGGCGCAGGCTGGACATCCTCTGAGGGACGAGCTGCTCCAGACTGTCACAGGGTCTCTGGAGGAGGTGGTGACAGCAGGCTGCAGTCAGCTGACATCACTGCTGATGAACGTCGTTTTGGCTGCATACAGGTAGACCAGCTTTACAGACAGCTATTTACTATTAAAGACCAGCTTGTCCTCTTGGATCAGTATTCTACAGATAGCTTCATTCTAGAAAATGCAAACGGGATCCAAATTCTTTACACAAATTTAATCTGCCTGTGAGTTTGTTTTTAAATTTCCTCTGTAGACACAAATTGAGCCATATTTTTGAATTCAGGCCTCTACACTTACTCCTGTTTTTGTGTGGACTGGGAGTCAAACCACTGGCCTCTGCAACAAGGACTGCAGACTCTGTTCATGAGGCGCACCCTAGTCCCTTAACCATACCGACGCCCCAGTCTCTCTTTGTTCTACAACAAAACTTCTAAGAAACATTTTTCATGCTGAACACACATCTTAAGAAATATAAATGCTTTGTCTCTTCATGGGATATTAGGAAAACACAGCCCCCAAAATAAAAGCCTAAACATCCATTGGCACCTTTACAGACAGAATTTTGTCAATCATATGTATCACCTCATCCTGAAAGGCTCATGTCAATTAATATACTTATATACAATGTCTAAACGTTCCTTATAGAAGACAACACTTATATATCTGTTTTTAAAATGTAATGAAAGCTGCATTTTGTTCAGGAATGTGCAAGATATTAACCAGAGAGTGTAGAATATATAACATAATCCTTTTCATGTAAGAACTGACTTAACATGACCTGGCACAGGGGACTATGTGTTGGTAAGCATTCCAATGGAAGCCCAGAATTAATGTTAGACGATCATTTCAGTTATGCATCCGGGGTTATCATGGTAATAAGTCATCTTAGCACATGATAGGACTTCAGCCTTATAAAATAGGCAAGCCTGTCTAGATTGATAGGCTTCACTTATGTATGAATAGATCTGTTATATCTTAGTTTAGTTTTGGAGATTGAGTGGATGTCTGTCTTTACTTGCCTGAGTTTAAAAGACCAGTCAAAGCAGATTTTAAAACCTGTATATGAAAATAATTAACATACTTGTACAAATTAAATCTCACGTCTTCATGTTAACACTGAGTGAAAGGATTGACTGATTTTGAAGCATAACTTTGCTCTGTGATAATGATGTGATATGATGAATGGTTTCTGTACATTGTCTGCAGAAGCTCCAGCACTGATGAACGTGTCCCGGACCAGCGCGTCGACCGTCTGCTGTCGTCCATGTTGAACATTAACAAACCCTCTGACCTCATTCGGGCTGCAGCTGCCTTTCTTCACAGCGGCCATCAGTAAGTATCTGTTGACTGCACAACTTCACACTCTCCTGCAGAATGTGTTTCCACCCTCAGCGGTGCAAGCTCATATTGAAAAGTTTATGTTCTTTATTTACCCCTGGAGGCTGTTCTCTTCTTCGTCTGTGTTTCTGTGCAGAGATGCTTCCCACACAGCCCAGGCTGTACGAATACTACTGCTTCCTCTTGAAATCATAACTGGTCACAATCTGCTGGACTCTAACACCACTGGTAAAACACTCAGATAAAAACATTGAAGAATAAAGCATCTCTCGTGTTATCCTCCTGATAAGAAATGTAATTTTGTCTCTACAGCCAAAGACCATCAGGTTACTGTGGCAGAGCATCTGAAGAGTAAAACCTCCTGCATCTCTGTGATCTGTACCTGTCTGTCAACCACAGCAAACATCCCCCTCCTGGTGAGGCTGTAACAACGTGACAACAGAAATAAGAGGTTTAAGGGTTTAATGCGAGGCCGCATTACATCACTGTCTCTCTCTTTTTCTTTTCCTCACAGCCCTCTGGCCTCCTCCCCTGTCCTCCGGTTTTAATTATCCCTGCAGTTCTCTCCTTATTGAGGATCTGCAGCGGTGTCTCTTCCACCCTCTCCTCTGGTTGCAGTGAGACCTGCAGGAATGTGATCGGCAGTGGCAAAATTCAGAAATGTGCCCTGGAGGCTCTGATGTCTCTGAGCAGCAGCCCAGGTGAAATTGTGTTTCTGTGTGAGATGATCCAAATAGATAAAGAAGTACATTTATTAATTTCCTTACAGCCTCACTGCAGCTTTATGGAAAACTTTACAGGAAAGACAGACGGACAGAATTTACCTGCACTCAGGAATATTAAAATAAAACAGTAGGGAAGAAGATGAAATATCAAACAAGAAGATTAATTCATTTGAACAGTTTGTCGACAAAATCCATCAATAAATTAGAAGAAAGGATTTTAAATATGACCTTGAACTGACAAAAATAAACGCCTCAGTATAAGAACACCAGGCCTGATACAGTTTGTGTTTTAAAAAACTGTGACACTTTAATGTATCCTCTGTTTTTGTGTTTTAGGAGCACAGGAGGAAGTCGGTGAAGTTTTTGCAGTGCTGATAGAATATCTGAAGAATCCTGATTCTGACCCCACTGTAAGTCGTTTGTTCTTCATTATGATAAACACAGCTTCTTTTATTGTGTCCTGTCAACGTCAACATAGTCAGGAGTAAAGGCCTATAGTTTTAAGGATTTATAAGACTTTTTTTAAATTTATTTATTGGAAAGAGTCATTTTGTTATCCTTTTTTATTCCTTGGTAATGTTTCTTTAATGTAATAGTCACCACACAGCCACACATGGAAAAATAAAAACAGTGCTTGAGATAAAGGACGGTATCAGTAATGAGCAGGTTTGTGTGCTCCAGCTTTTTGGCTGAAATCAAAATTTTCTCAAGTCTCTTAACAATTTTCAGTTTGAGCCTCCAGATCAGGGTGATACAACAAACAGAAGGTCTTTTATTTGGTACCTCTCTAATTCTTTCTCTCATTAAATTGACTTTTACTTTTTCTTTGTCAGGTTCTCCATAAGTCCTACCAGGCCTTAGTAAAGTGGATCAGTGTGTGTAAAGATCTTTCCTTTTCTATCATAACAGACCAGATCAGACAAGGTAAGCTCATCAATTCTGTCATGAGCGATGTTGCCACACACAGCGCACTCCATTTTCCATAGATATTGATGGTGTTTCTGAAACTAACTGCACGTGTGTCCCTGTCAGATCTGTCCAACGTGGTGAGGAAGCGTGTGTGTGACATGCGCTGGGAGGTGAGAGACTCAACCGTAGAGTTTCTGGGACACGTTGCCGACATACGTGTCCTAAAATCAGCAGGAGAAGTGTGTTCAGCGTCTGAAGCTCTGCTGGGAGGCTGCTGTGCCACCTCGCTCTTGAGGGAGGCGCTTCAGGATACAGAGAGTTACGTTAGAGCAAGTGCTGTCTCTGCTCTGGCAAAGACACTGACACACAGCTGGCAGCAGGGGGCAGAACTCACTCAGGAAGAGGTGGGTGGACTAGTAAACATTCAAATCTTTAAAAACAGTTGATTGAAGACTTAATATTCAACATTTTGGTTCATTTTACTTTTTATTATTATTTTTTGCGTTTAACTTCCTGCAAAAACAGGACTGTCATATTACATGGTTTTATAACTAACCTGCATGTGAGTGCATAAAACATGTCGGGGTACGTCTATATTTGGAGTCCTAACATCTTTTGAGCAGCTTTTAAAATTTTATATGACTTGAAAGCTGCTTTTTACTCTTTCAGACAGATTGCTCACAGGGCTGTGGATAAATCAGAGCCCTCACAAGATGATTAAAAAAGCATAGAGGGAGAAAAAAGTGGCAATTCTTTTCAAAACTTTGATTCTAAAATAAGCTTTTAAAAAAAAAAAAAACGTCCTCAGAACTGAATATGAAAGTACCACTAACATGTATATTGCTCCAATGTGTGCTGAACTTCTCACTTTGGCATGTGGTAGTATTATGTATTTATTATTTAGTGTATTTTTGTTGCATTGTTGTCTGTCATTGGAGGGATATTACAACATTTTAATACAACTCTCCAGACCCTTCCTTATAGAATGAGACAAGAGTTATACTTTACAGCACTGTATATGACAAGATGCTGCAAGTATATCTTTATTAGTTATATGTATGAGAGTAATCGTTATTGCTATAGCACTAAAACACGATAACTACTTAAAACCAGATCTACAAGTTTCTTTACAAGTGCGCTTGAAAAGCAACATCAGGGAACATTAGCATGAGTTAAGATTTTCAAGACAGCCAGAGCAGAAAAAAAGTATCAAACAACTTAAAACAAGTGAGTAATCAATCATTAACGAGATTATGAAAGCTTTTTCAATGTGACAATCAGCTGATCTGATACCAGCGAGGACTGTTTCACAATGTTGTTGTAAAATAGTAAAAACATCAACCGTGCATTTGAAGGGTTTGGTCCAGAATCAAGATAAACAAAAACCTGAAACAGAACTCGGGAACACAGAAAGCCTGATTCATCAGAGAATGGCACTACACACTTAATCACATTATCCTCTGTAAATAAACAACAAAAACACACTTGTTAATGTTCATATTTTATATTCAACCTTCTTTTTACATATTTAAAATGTAATAAAGTGAACTTGCACGTTTAGACTAACGTTGGTTTCCTGCTCAGCTGTGAGCTTTCAGAGATAATTACAGAAATAAAAACAGGAGGTTCAGAGCTTTCAGAGTGCTGCAGAAGGTTTGCCATGATAACAGAAATGTATACTCTGAAACAACACTGTTGTTAAAAAAGAAGAGAGTGTGGAAACCTCTTTTCATAATAGCAAAAAAAAAAGTCCCACCTCTGCTTTGTGTTGTTAGCTCACAGCAGCTTCGACAATAATACATCTGTATTTTTTTGTACCTTTAAAAACAAATGAATGTAAATGAAGTTTGTATCATTTTTAACACAAAAGGTGTTAAAAAGTATGAATGTATCAACACTTTCAGCTTCATGTAATGTCTGCTTGGCTCTTCTTGACTGTCCTCTCCTCCGTGTCCTTTCAGACTGAAATTGTGAGCCGGCTGCTTGAAATCCTCTCTCAGGATACAGAGGGATTTGCTAGGAGGGCTGCGGTACGATACTTCATCACCTGGTTTTCCTCCTCCTCCTCCTCCTCCTCCTCTCTCCTGATGCAGAGTGTTCGCTCCATCCTCTCTCAGGGAAGTGCAGATCTGGACTGGGAGGTCAAAGTTCACACTCTGGAGCTGGCTGAGCATCTCATGGACAAATCGTTTTCAGGTCAGAAGGGTTACAGGAAGGACTCTGTCACTACTGATACCCAGCCTCACCCTTATGGCGTAGTTTCTGAGCAGACCTCCACCCTCCACTCTCACACACATAGTGTGGAGTCAGGTTTGGTTGTAGCGTTGAAGGATCTGGTCGAACTGGGAGTCGTTTCAGCGCTGATGATTGGTCTGGTTGATTGCGATCGCCCTGTGGGTCTGAAGGCCTGCCAACTTTTGATAATACTCAGGGAGACAGTCTGCCCTCTGTCGCTGGGTGCACAGGATGCCACCATGGCAACAATTGCTCAAGTGTCCTGTGAACTTCCTGGCTCCGGCTGGGGGCGGGAAATCAGAAAGATTCTGGCGATGAAGACGAACGATTTGGCCCGAGAGGAGGGCAGAAGTTTGAACGGAGCAGGAAGAGGTGGCACTGAAGAAGAGTGTGAGGTGGAGGAAGACAAGAATGGGAAAGTTAGTATGACTGTTGGTGTGTGTGAGGTGTTGAGGTCTCTGGGTTTAGACGACAGGCTGGAGGTCCTGAATCAGAGCAGTGACCACATCCACAACTCTCCCCTCTCTCTGCTGCAGGACATTCTGACTGCAAGGGTGGCTCACACTAGTGCTGACACACAATCGGGGCAGGAGGTGATAGTGGACTGTTACTGACACACACACAAACTGAACCCCCACACACTCTGCCTTATGATGGCTGCTGTCAGTGATCAACAACACCCTCTAATTCCAAGTTACGGTTGTCTTCATGTTTATTGATTCTTTTTCTACTCGAGTGAAAGCTGGATTCCCTTTGTTACTGAATTCTACTTACAGACCGACTCTGACTTGTAACGGAGCACTCTTTATGTTTGTGTTGATGTAACATGAAAAGATATATTGAAAAACATACAGATTAGACACCTCGTAACTCATATTCTCCAACCAAACAGAAAATAGTTTATCTTTGTTGGCTTTTTCCTGACAATATGTACTGTTAATTGGTGACACAGTTTGGTCATATTTGTCTTTCCTATCACCAAAGATTAGTCACAGCTCAACAACCAGACTTCCACTCGAGCACACCTTTCCTCTTGGGTTTGAAAAGTGAAGCTGATGTAGAAATGTGTCGGAAACCTGCACCCTGTTCTAATGGCCAGCAGGGGGCGACTCTACCGGTTGCAGATTGAAGTCAGACTGAACAGAAACACAAAAGTGAACCTCACTAAAAATGTTCCTATTGAGTCTATGCTCTGGATTTATATAAGATTGATCAGGATCAGCTTCATGTTGTGGGTACCTTTTGATTGACTTGTTTGTACCATGACCAGCTATCATTCAGGATAGAGTTGCAAAAGAAAGAAAGAGACAAATGTGTCTATACCATAGACTGTATAAATATGGACGTAGGATCCGTGACGTCACCCATCTGTTTCTGAAGCGCTGTTTTGAGGCCAATCATCAGCAGGGGCTATATTTTTGCTGTCGAGCGATTGTGTCGTAAAGAGGCGGGCTTTGAGCCTCCTAGCCAACAGCTACAGTGTTCCCGCCTGTCAATCAAGGCAGCTATGCCTCTATCCAGACTTCACTCATATTTTGTACCAGGATGTTAACATGTTTATTTCTGCTGTAAAGATCAGCTTTTTTGAATTGGTGTGTATGTGGTTTCCGGTATTTCCAGAGCCAGCCTCAAGCGGATCCTCGATGGACTGCAGTTTTTAGCACTTCCGCATTGGACTCATATTCTTAGACCGGAGGTTGCCGCTTGATCTATACGTTACACAGGAGATTTAACAATCAGACACCTTGTTTGGATCTTTGATACCAGAACTCATGAAACATTTTATTACACTGCGTATGTGTCCTGTAAATCAAAAATGTCTGTCAAGCATAAAGAAACTGTAATATAAGAGCATCATCAGGTCTAACTGTAAACTGTTGCTCTTCAAACTAATTATTATAAATAAATAAAAAGATTAGGGTTTGTAAAAGTGGCTGCTTCCTCTGAATCTGTGCTGCTGTTGTGATGTCTTGTTTTTATGATTAACCTGTTCTGTATTTTTGGTTGGATTATTTTTAGCTGCTCTTGTGACACAGTTTTTATTACACTTCTTAAGAACCATTTTTATTGGTAAAATATAATCCTTAAGGTTTCATAAAATCTGCACTGAATTATACTCAATGGTAAAAAAAACAACACCTTTTTGTTAATACACTCATAGACCCAAATGCAAACAAGGTTACTTCATTGGCTGTATATAGAAGACAATGTTCCTTCATTTCCGCCTACTGTGAGATGTGAAGCCAAAAGACCGTCTTCATGCTTCATGGATGCTGACATGTATCACGCTGGTGCAGCTAAAGTACACATAGAAGCAACCTGGCTTGTGCCTCAGGACTTAAGTGACCGCTAACCAAAACACATATTTACCTTACTGATAGACCGTCAAAGATCCTTCAGGTTTGTACAGTCCACAACAGAACAAATTCTTGTGTTGACCTGAAGCAGACACTCATGGCCATGGAAATGGCCATAATGACTCTTCTGAAAGTGTTTGTTACTTTTTCTCTCATCATTCTACTCTGCTGATATGGTACAGACGCTGCAGGAGCACACATTTGTCAACAGAGCTGTCAATCATCTTTTTAAATTCAAATAACTTATTAAAAGTACACTTCTCAGAAATATGAACACTTGGGAATAAAATAGGATGATAAGAACTGACTCTAATGACAGAAAACATGTTTGAGAAATAATTAATTTCTCATGTATTAAGATTTCATAGTATGACCCATGTTCCATCTGTTAACATGATGAAGGCGGGGTTAATGACATATACTGCAGCCAGTCAGCAGAGGGAACTCTAAATCTTTTTGGCTTCACAGTCAGTGAGCAGTTATAGCATTTATTTTAATATACAGTCCGTTGGTTACACCTCTTATCTGGTGTTCACTCTTTATTGGAGTTAAAGTGGCAGCATATCTTCACAAAAACATTAAATTACTGGCAAAATGAGCTCATTGAAAACCCAACTAAAGCAAAAGTATTGAAATATTAACAAAGTTTCAAAATAAAAACATTCGTTCATCAACATTAAAAGCCTGTTTGTAATGATGTATCACAATTTAAACACAATGTAACTTGTAGCTCCTCGAGGTGTGAGGTGTAGTTGATCACTTTGCATATCAATAGATAGTTTGATCGATGGGATCTCAGCTTTCCAGGCCTTGCCCATTATCTTTCTTGGACAGGGATGATGAACATAATGTAAAAAATAAAATCAGTCTGTTTGATTTCTATTTTCTTTTATTTGTTTAGTGACATATTTAATCATTTGAACTATTTGAGTCTCAAAATGTCAAAAACTTCCTCACTGAAAAGTGGAATGGGACAGATTCCTATAAAGGATCTGAAATGTGGTGCTGTGTAAGCTCACAGTAGTACAGTATTTTACTAAATAAATGCCACCACTGATTTTAATTTTTTTTTGTTTCTGCTAATTTAAATTCATTAAACCGTTAAGATTATGATAAATGATGAGAAACAGCTGGAAGAACTGTGTTAAGCCTTCAAAGATTTATTCTAATCAAATGAAAATATTTATAAACACCTCAGGTCATCGCACTCTCCTCTGAATTATTTTTATTCCTCCCCTCTTTTCTTCCTCTGTCGCTGATTTCCCTCGAGGAGATGTTTCGTTAAAGCCCTGGAGTTTAAAGTGTGTGTAGACTTCCACGTGTTCACACACTCTCCGGCAGAGTCACATGGAGGAACAGAGGGACACACGCGCAGAGCCAAACTCTCCTCATTAACTAATGAGCAGCAACTACACACACACACACTGATTATCTCATCGTGTAATAGAGTGTCCTCACCCCGCTCTGCTGCACTCACACAGCTGTATTCTCTCTCTTCATTCATGAAGTGAAACTATTTTTGTAGCCGACTCTTTTCATTTGTTCAGCATGGAGGCGGTGGCTCTTTTCTCCTTCACAGCATCAGAGGCGGACGAGATCAGTTTCCAGAAAGGAGACATCGTCAAGGTAAGTGTGTGTCTCAGTTTGTGTGCATGTGTGTGAATATTCAGTTGATCTAAAAGTTCAAACTGGGAAAGTAAAGAAAAGCATTGCATGTTTACATCACATGAATAATTGTACATGTGTGTTATAGGTGACAGAAATGGAGGATGATTCTTGTTGGTTCACAGCAGAGATCCAGGGGAAGCGAGGCTACGTGCCAGAGAACTACATTTCCCTTCTTCCTTATTCGTAATAACTCACTTTACTTCATGGTTTCAAAAAAAAAATCATCTATATTATGATGAGAAACTGACATTTCTCTCTGCAAATCATAATGTTATGCATTTGTTTTACTACCAGAACTCTTTGGCTTGTTGCCCCTTTAAAAAATGTCCACCAATGAAAATGTTCCTTTTTTGGATGTGAGCCTGTATGAAAGTTTTGAGGCATGAACAAGTAAAAGGATTTAGTTTTTCACATGACTGACAGCACAAATAATCAATCAAAGCTGCACAAAGCTTGCGATCAATCAAAGCTGCCACTTCTTGGGGACCCACTCCGAGTTTTGGAACCACTGACGTGTAAAACTTTTATTGATTTATTTCATCCAGAAGCTGATCTCCCTCATGCTTACACCACTTAAAACAGTATCATGATTTTCAGTTCTCCTCAGGATCTATTTAAAGCTGAAGACGAGAATATAATTGACCTGATTTTGTGTTTTTTTAAGGTGGTTTTCTGGACGGGTGTCGAGGCTTGATGCTGAAAAGCGTCTCCGCTGGCAGGACACTGGAGTGTTCCTGGTGAGGGAGAGTGAATCAGCTCCTGGAGAGTTTTCTATCTCTGTTAGGTCAGTAAACGCACCACACAAACACAAAGAGATGAGTGTGATTACATGACGTTTTCTGTTTACACATGATGATGGTAATAAATCCTGAAATGTTTGTGCAGCAGTTATATCTGTTGGATTTGATGCACAGCTCTATGTCTTTATAACCAGGGATGGAAGCATATTCTCCTTGTTCCATCTGAAAGCCCATTTTAACACCTTAGAGATGGAATAAATTACACAGCCACATTTAAGCTGGCAGTAGCGTCTACATTTTGTATTATGCGTTGCATTTAGATGTTTGTTTTGCATAACATTGAGCACATTTGCAAGCCAGGGCATCCACGTGTCTCTGAGTGTGTGTCAGGCCAAGTCAGACTATTTAAATATGCTCTACAAGAACCCATTGCACTAAAAATATAACAGCCGCACAGACAGTGTGTGTGTGCGTGTGTGTGCGTGTGTGTGTGTGTGTGTGCGTGTGTGTGTGTGTGTGTGTGTGTGTGTGTGTGTGTGTGTGTGTGTGTGTGTGTGTGTGTGTGTGTGTGTGTGTGTGTGTGTGTGTGTGTGTGTGTGTGAGAGAAGGGATGTAATTAGGTCACCAAAAGTGACGTGGGACACATTTAATCATTGAGGGTACATTCAATAATCAGGCCGTTACATAACAGCACTCAGTGTTTAATTAAACACAGGTACATTATGCAATTGACACATGAACACATCCATGCATGTCCATTCTGTTAGTGTATTAATGTTTAAAGGCTCAACATCTGTCTGCCTTCCAGGGCTGACAGCTAAGAGTTGTCTTTTCTTTAAGTCCATGAACACTCAAGACAGTGAATGCAGCATGAAGTGTAATCCTGAGAAATGTCAACAGAGGGAGGCGGTGTTAAAGAAGATGTCAGAGTCACAAGATGTGCTTCATGGTTTTAAACCACGGAGACTCATTAAAGGAGATTCTTTCAGTTCTCAGCGTGTCTGCGGTTAATACGGATGACACCATGGAAAACACAGACGTGCTTTTTGTGAGAACTTCCTCTGAACTATTCATCAATTATCTACACCTGCCTGTGTCCCAATTACATCATCCATGCTTACTTCTTCTTGTTGAGTTTGATTGAAACTGAATGTGCACACTAAGATTCACTTTATCTTAGAGTTTGATAGACACTGTGAAGTCCCTCTGTATTATGTCCAAGGGAAAATGGAGGCGCTGCTTACATCTGAAGACATCAAAATTACAGTTTTGTTTGTTTGTCATTGTTGAACAACTCAAGAGACACCTCAGAAAACTGAACTTTTATGTGTTCATGAACAATAATTGCTGTTTTTTGCTACCTCTGACTAGTTTTAGTATTCCAAAGGTGCATTTGTATTGGTCTCTCTACAAGCCTCAGTTAAGTATAAAGTATTTACATTAAACGGGGGCACAGATCTGTCTTAAACTGGGTCCTATTTTCCCCTGCTCATCCAAATATGACTTAAAATACAACTTATCTTTTGCTTTCAGTTTTTTGTTTTTTTCTGCGAGTGCAACATTCAGAGTAGATTTCTTTTAACCACTACACTGATAAAATGATCCACCTAAAACTTTCTGATGTCCTACTCCTCAGATGATAAACCCTTAAATTTGGAGGCCATGCAAGCAGACACTATTACCTCCACATTAATGAGCATGTGTTCTAAGTGTATTTGAAACACACTTACCCTCTTGATCATTTGCAACTTGAACAGTAAAAAAAAGCAGATAACAATTTCTAATAATGTCAGCAAACAATGCACCCTGTAACAGGGGGATGAACCTGATTTCCTGTAAACAAAATATGCAAAAAATCATTGACTACAAACATTATCATCATGACAGAGAACATTCTGAATGCATTTAAGTTTGTAATTTGGAATAAGGACACAGCATTATACAGAAATATTTTAAGAAACACACCTTTGAGCAGTTTAGAGGCTGTAATTAACCTATTGAAGTGTCTTTGGACTGTGGAAGAAAAAAAAACTGGAGAAACAAGAAGCACAAAAAAACTCTGTATAGAAGATGGAATCAAAGTGATGACCCTCTGGTATAGATAATGGATGGATGGATGAGAGAAGGGGTACACCCTGGACAGGTCGCCAGTCTGTTACAGTACTAACAACAGCTCTAACCACTGCAGCCCCCAAAATACCCAGAGCCCTATATCATCCTGACATCTCTCAAACATCTCAGTAAACAGGCCTAATGAGGGAATCATGAGCAGAGCCGTCCTCCTCTCAGAGTCATTAAACTATTACCTTCAGGCGTGTAAGGGAGGGACACTAGAGCTCATTGTGCCTGTTTGTTTTGAAATGTAATTGCATTTCAATCTTAAAAAGAAAAACAACACAAGGGCACGTACTCTGTACAAATGTCCAGCAGAAAACAATACAACTAAACAGAAGGTTATATAAAGGTGCTGATTAAACCTAAAACTCATTACACCACCCTGTCTGACAAAACATCAACCAGGAATGTCTTTACAACAGTTTCAACTCGTCATCCTTAATTCAGTAGATTATTTTCTCAACCATTTCATGTTTAAAGGTTTTTTTTTTTACGTTATATTTTTGGGCATTTTTGCCTTTATTGACTGGACAGCTGAAGAGAGACAGGAAACGTGGGGAGCAGAGAGTGGGAGGAAGAAATCCAGGAAATTGTCACCTCTGGGAGTCAAACCAATGATCTGTGACGAGGACTATAGCCTCTGCACATGGGGCGTGCTTAGACCGCAAGGCCAGCAATGCCCCGTTTAATGTTTAAAATCCCAAAAATGAAACAGTTACAGTAAAGATGTCCACCGACAGAAGATCAGACAGATGTTTATCAATTTTATTTTTTATTTTTTATTTACTTTGTTTTACCAACCAGAACCAAACCAGAACCAAACCAGAACCAAACCAGAACCAAAACGAACCGAACCAGATCCGAACCGGAACAGAACCAGAACCGAACCAGATCCGAACCAGAACCAAATCAGAACCAAACCCAAATTCAAGCAAACCGAACCAGAACCAAACCAGAACCGAACCAGAACCAAACCAGAACCGAACCAGAACCGAACCAGAACCGAACCGGAACCGAACCAGAACCGAACTCAAGCAAACAGACCAGAACCAAACTCAAGCAAACAGAACCAGAACCAAACTCAAGCAAACAGAACCAGAACCGAACCAGAACCGAACCAGAACCGAACCAGAACCGAACCAGAACCAAACCCAAACTCAAGCAAACCAAACCAGAACAGAACCAGAACAGAACCAGAAACGAACCAGAACCGAACCAGAAACGAACCAGAACCGAACTCAAGTAAACAGACCAGAACCAAACTCAAGCAAACAGAACCAGAACCAAACTGGAGCAAACAGAACCAGAACCAACTCAAGCAAACAGAAACAAAAACCAAACTCAAGCAAACAGAACCAGAACTAAGCTGGAGCAAACATTATTAATGTCCTCAGTGCAGGTTGGCATTGAGAAAAATCAGATTCCTCAGCTTGGATGGGCTGATCCGGTTTCTCCTCTCAGTGAGAATTTGCCCTTTCTTTGAGAAGAACCCTAACCCTCTCAGAAGGAACAGATGAAGCCACGATACGCAGCCTCCCCTCCATCACCTGTATCCTATATCCTCACATGGGATTGGCCACATGGCTGCCATGCTGACCAATCAAAACAGAGTTCTGCTGTGAGCAGAGCTGAGGCTGAGCACTGTGAGAGCTAAGCAGTGAAAGGAAAAACTGGGAGCCGGCTCTCTCCCGATGTGAGAGCCGCAGCTTATGATCATGACACATCACTAATGTGCTTAATCTGTGTTACAATTATGAGGGGGCCTTGGACAATTTTCTCACCTGTAAGGGGTCCCTGGCTCCAAAAAGTTTGAGAACCCCTGGGGTAGGGAACCGGTATAGAGTGGGGGAATGGCATCCAGTGGGGCCACTGGCTGGAATTGAACCTGGGCCGTCTGCTATATTGGTGCGCAACTTAACAATTATGCAAAATCTACACCCAGGACAATGATTTTTAAAAGTAATCAATGTAATCAACAATAGTTTTTGGTGAGTTTATGAATGAGTCAGCCATAAATTTTTGGTCTTCTATACTTCTGCCATGTGCTTCTGTCTGCTTAGTCCCTTTGTAGGTACAATGAAACAAAAAACTTACTCACCTCTGAACTACTGGGAGCTTCTGAAAACCGCCCAGACTAAATTAATGCGTGTTTATTCACGTGTATGTGTTGACATTTAAGCGTCAGTGCTTGTGAATTTACCGCCTGTGATGATTGAGGAGAAACACCTACACACTTCAAGTGATTGTGGTTGCCTTTCCCACACTAACGGGGATGTGCATAAAGAGTCTGCATGAGTATAAAAAGAACAACAGCCAGAGGAACGAAAACTGTAACCTCAAGGTCCAAGGTGCTTCCCGCCTTTCTTACTTCTCTCACCTGACTTCTTCTGCAGCTATGGTGACAGAGTGGAGCATTTCCGGGTGCTGGAGGGGGGAGGTCAGTACAGCATCTGGGACGAGTCTTTCAGCTCTCTGAATCGTTTGGTGGATTTCTACAGAACTCACAGCATCGCCGTGGAGAAAGTGGTCCTCCTCAGAGACCCCCCTTTGTCCCCTCACCTGCTGTCCCACCCTGGACGTAACCCTTACCCCAACCCTTACAAAAGCAGCTCTCAGGAGTCCCTCCCCTCGGCCCGCCTCTTCTCTCACCCCTCTCACCCAGAGAGAGAGCGTCTGCTTGAACCAGTTGTGGCGGTACGATGAATCATTGTGTACACTGCTTTAAAATAACACACCTGTTTTTGTGATGTCAGGGTTTAATCTGCTTTGTCTTTGTGTGTGTAGAAGCCTCGTCTAGCTCACGCCCTCTGCGACTACACCCCCCCTCACACCGCACACCTCCACTTTCTGCGGGGTGACATCATCGACCTGCTGGACTGCTCGAGTCATCTGTCCTGGAGGGGGCGCTGCAGAGGCCGAGTAGGAATCTTCCCGCCAGAATTCGTCCAACCGCTGTACCACTGACACCATATCAGACTGTAGTACTGTGGCTGTATCACGATCATCTGTCAGACTGTAGTGACCTTCCTTGTTTATCCAGCGACTGAACTACAGATGAATCAATTGGTCCGATCAATTGATCCATTAATAGCAAATAATCAACAGCAGTTTCTGTTGTTGATTAAGCAATGTGTCTCCCTAAAGAGGTTTGAGGCCAACTGTGAAAACAACTGTTTCCTGCTAAAGTCAGCACAGTTTGGGTTATTTCACATCAGAAAACGTGTTACCTCACTGGTTTGAAGTGGGTAAGGCTTCAGGTGAGGAAAAGTGATGTCACATACCTGTGCCATTCAGCATCTAGCAATATATAAATGAAATGAAAGCTGGCAAGTGTTTTCAGCCACAACCACATAGTATTCAGTTCTTTCAGACCTTTATCTATACTCCCTCGCTGTTATGTCAAAGGTTATTCTCTGAGGAGTTTTATACCAGTTAGAAAACAGACCGGAATTAACACCTATGCCTCCATAGGACCTGAAAAAGCAAATAAGACCATCAGCAACAAGACTGATTATTTCTACATTATTTTTAACACAGGAAACCGCTGCCACAGCGTAGGTGTCAGTTGAACTGATTCACAGCACGCTGCAATAACAGCCTTGTTTACTTCCAAAGCAAGGAGGCTGAATGAGTGATGAGCTTCACTGTTAAAAGAAAGCATGATGAGTTTTATGTTTAAAAAGTACTACTCACAGGGTAAAATCAGCAATGAGATTACAGGTCCACAAAAATGTACAAAAATATGACAAAGAAATATCTAAAAAAATATATAAAATCTTGTTTCATATTTTGAGGGTTATGACATACAAAGTTTAAGAAAGCTGTCATTGAGCTGTATAAAAATCTGATAAATTACCTCAAGTGAAGTCACTTAAGACAGCTGTATTGGACCGAAGACTTACATTTTAAGAGCCTGTGTCCACTATCAGCAATTTGTGTGCTGGCAGGGCCCACAACCTGAATTAAAGAGTGCTTCTCATCAGTGCTTGCTGTTGCTAGATTGGGAAATTTGTCCAGCATCACTACCACTTCTGTTCTGTAGGCTTAATATTTTCTTTTATTTGATGGAAAAGATGTATAGTTTAAAAACAATAAAACCGAGTTGTAGCATTAGCAGCAGCTCTGAAACCTGGAGATTGTACCCTTGAAGTGCGGTTAGTTTCTCCTCAGTACTGAACTTCAGCATTGTTGTTGACTAAGTCAGTATCAGAAGTCCCGCCCCTTCTTGATTTTGGCTGGTTGGTGATGGAGAAGTGACATTTATGAGTGGTGTTCCAAAAGTTTCAAAATCTATTTTTAACTGAGAGTGCTGTGACCGCAGCTACAAAAACAGATGACACTTACAGCATTTTTGCACTTCTACAGAAAGAACTAAAGTGCTGAAAACACTGAACTGTTTTGATGTTAGAAAGAAAATGGCAACTCAAAAGAAACAAAACACTGTTAGTGGACACAGGCCCTAAAAGTAAATTAAACATAGGATATTAGAAGTTAGAATAAAGTCAACTTAGCAGACCTCTGTAGCTTTCTTCATTGAAACATTAGCATAATATATAACACAAACAGATATTCAACCAACTTTAGCTCAAGATGCATTGTGGGAAATGTAGCTTATTATCAGGCCCGGGCAGGGAAAAAAAGGTGGTTCTACTGTTTGATTATTAATATAAAAAACATTCAATGCAAGTCTTACAGTGAAATACGATTAAATGGTAATTGATGCAGGACTCTTGTGATTTCAAACCAAGGTTTAAGAGGATTTTAACATTTCTGTCTCATCAAGTATGGCAGCTTGCTGGATTTTGTTGTTTCTCCCTCTCATTATTATTACTATTATTATTATTAATAGACATGTTTAGAGATTTGACCATTGATTGTGCTAAGCTAGGCACTTCAAAGATGTTGCTTCTCAGTTTTTGGGTTTCAGAAATGTAACATTTTCACATTACACAGACCAGTGGCTTAATCTTAAAGGAATAGGACTCAAAGATTTATTACAAATTAATCTAATAGACTCTTAAATCTGTGGAGTGATTTTTTTTTTTTTTTTGCCATACAGTCTTGCTTTCATGAATAGATTGAATTATATTAATGAAAATTTAAATTTAACTTAATGTTTGCTTTTATACCATCTTGTGTGTCCCCTTTCTTCTTCCTCTTTGGTAAATGTAAGTAAACTGTACAGAAGCCAAATAAAGAATTGTATTATCTGCTTGTAAATCATCTTACATTGATTCATTTGCGGACAAATACTTTGGCTTAAAATTATGCTGCATGCTGCCAGAAGGTCCCTGGGCATTGTGGACATTATTTGATTGGATAATACACAAAGGAAAATACTTTCACAGACAAATTGGATATGTCATAAAGGAGATTACTTCAGGGGGACATCGTAAATAGGTCGATGTAAAACGGATACAATCCAGTAGTTGGTGGTTATCCAAAATTGTCAACCTCCATAAAACTCAACAGAAGAAGAAATACACTTTTGGCTTTGATGCACATATTTCAGATTTATTTGAGCATGCATAAGGCCACAGACATTACTAAAGAAATTCCATTAAGAATATAGACTCAAAAGTGTATATATTTACGCAAATCACATACAGTCAAAACAACACTAATACATTCTCACTGTATAATCTTACAATGTTTGGTACGTTCTTAATGCCCTTTTATTGAGTGATCAGTTTAATCCAACATTTACTGCATATTCGCTTTAGCTCGCTGAAAGCCACAAGCTTTATTGTGCACAAAAATGGGAACGGAGGATTTTGGAGCAACCCAATGTCCTATAATGGGGCGTTAGTAAGATGATAAATATAAGATCAAATATCTGTAGAAATACTTTACATCCAAGAAAGAGGTTTAAAAAAAACACAGAAACATTTAGAGATAGTTCACATTTTGACCCTCGGCATTGTACTTCTACTCAATGAAAAACTTGACAATGTGAATCTGATGATTTACCCTCATTATGTGTAATTTTACAGAAATGTGGAGATGATTAAGATCATCTTCTAACCAAAATAAGCCATTAGAGGTTTGTGCAGCCCTTAGCAGAGGTATGTGCTCTCTGACTTTTTGTCTGGTTTAAAATGTGCATCATCTGAAGCTATACCTGCATGATTCACTCATAATCCACTGCATTGCTTTGATTTTGAAGTATGTCTTAAATCTGTTAAAGGATATCCCAGTTTTCTTCTACACCTTCTTGTATCTAAAAAAATATCAGTGACTGTTTGGCAGACAGGCAGAGTTTCCAGTTCATGTTTGAAAGACTGGCAGGAGTTCAGCACGAGGGTGAGGCAGGATGTTAAATCGGATCCTTGACTCAGGCAAAGTATGCATAGAGAAAAATGTTAATGCTAACCAGCAGGAGAGCGTTCGCGCAGCAGAACCTGGACCAGAACACGCTCTCTCTGACGCTGAGCACTCTGGGAGCTGGAGTCTCCTCTGACCGCCGTGCTGCTGAGATACACAGTCCTGCAGCCTGACCACATGTAACCCGGCGGGTTGGCTCAGAGCCTGTAGGATCACACAAACACACACACACACACACACACACGCACACATGCACAACAGACACATTCACAAAGCAGAAACAGGAAGTTACTCAAGCAATATCAACCCAGATGACTCTAAATCACATGATGGCTGGTTTTCTTCCAAGCAGCCTGAATAATCATATCCTCACCCTGGGAGCTACGGTGGCTGACAGAGGACACTTTCTGAAGAGGAATTTCTCTTTGTGGCTCTTCAGTTATCGTCCACCAGGTCAGATTACAAATCTAGGGGTTGAGATAATGTAAATTATACGCTTCATTAGAATAAGTTAAAGGAGAAGATACACACCAACATTTCATATCTGTGCAGTAAATATAAAAACATTAGCCTTTCAGCTTAGCTTAGTTTAGCACAAAGAATACAGACATGATGTTAATTATTAAACATTTAGGGGTCCTTGTAGGTGAATCTTCTATTTCAGCAGGACCAGGGTAGCCGTTCCCTCTGTATTTAGTCTCAATGCTAAGCTAGACATTCCAGCTGTTGTCTGGAGATTTATGTTTAACAAACTGACAACAGATTGGTTTCAATCTCTACTGCGAAGTCTCTAAGAAACAAAAACTAGGCGTGTTTTAAAACTGTTTCATTGATGATCAATCAGGTCAATCAAAACTGGTTTTGTTTCCATGTGTGATCCAGTTTTATACTCTCTGAATATTCTGGGAAATAATCAAGCAGCAACCTCCTGTCTCAAAATATGAAGCCCATGCGGAAGTGTTATAAACTGCAATTCATCGAGAATCCTCTTGAGGCTGGCTGCAGAAACACCGGAAACCAAATACACACCAATTCAAAAAAGACGATCTTTGAAGCATGAATAAACATTTTTACAGCCTGGTACAAACAACGTCTTGGCTCTACATAGCTAATTTCTCTATCGCCACACACTGTACGGGGAGTGAATTGTTTTCTAATGCAACGGTTCAGAAGATATTAAGATTACGAGTTTTTGCCCAAATAAGGACATGACTGACTTGACTCCCGGACGGGAACACATAGCTGTTGGCTAGGAGGCTCAAAACCTGCCTCTTTATGTCACACTATGCCTGGTTGAGATCCGCATTTCCAATATGGCTGCCGCCGCCTGACTTCAAAACAGCGCTCAGGAACAGATGGGTGACATCACGGATACTACGTCCATTATTTATAAAGTCTATGGAAATAATTCCTAAACTTCTGAAAGTGTCACAGGGGTTACTGTAACACCTTTAACATTTGCAAATGGAAGTGGCCACACCAGCCAAGCACCAGAGCAATCTGTCTGAATGTGCACTAAGTCTTATTGAGTTTGCCTTTAATACATTGTCACTAAATGTACTCTCACACCTGTAAGCTGTACATCTCTTCTTCAATGTACAAAACATCTGTGGCATGTATTCTACGGATTCGTCTACTCAGTTGAATTCAGAACTGAATAAATTGTACTGTGATGTTATTCCATCATAAAAAAGACAGATAGATGAAAAGGTAGAGCTATCAAAGTTTGCATGGATCATATTTTCAATGCGATGAGTCTGACCATGAGTAGGTGTAACAGTCACTGAATATATGTCTGTGTGTTGTCTCTTCTGCATACAGGGGTGGTGAAATCTGCCCTTTTACAGCTTTGGCTGATCCCCCTGAAATGTGAACTGTGACAGAGTATTTCATCAGAGCGGCTCCTGTTTGCACGGTGAGTTCACACACAGGCCAGAGGAATGTCAGATGAGACAAATGGGTCACCAGCTTTAGTAAAGCTTAAAATATCTCTCATGAAGAATATATGTCTTTCTATTGAATCTGAGAATAGTTCCACTGTACTGTAAAGAATTGGTCTGTGGTGGTTGTTCTTCTGGATTTAGATAAGCCAGGCATATGTTACTGTCAAATAATACCTGTTCCTTCACCTCAGATTCATTTTCATTTATGGAGATTGAATTACATGTGTTTCAACAGCAAATTCTTTCCCTATTAAGTTCTGTCATTCTTTACGTTTATGTGTACACACCTGTTCGTGAGTGGGTGGTGGTGTAAGCAGTGTTACTATAACCACAACGATAGTGGTCAGCCCACACAACAAGATGGCGAAATGGAGGTAGTGGACGCTTCGCAGCACTGCAGGAGCCGAGTCCAGGACGCCACATCTGGCAGGCGGGAAGGCAAACTCCAGCACCATCCTGCACACACCTACCACCAGCCCCACCATGAGGCCCCAGAATGCCCCCTGAAAACACCAAAAACACACACATAAACATATTCAGGTTACATTACATGCCTTAATGGATTGACAGGTTTGAACTTCCTGCAGATAAAAGTATCAGAATAGTTCCTGCAGCAAGCCCAGGTCACACTTGGGTGTGTTCAGCTTGCAGCACTCTCACTTTCCCACCATGATAATCTATCATTGTCGTGTCAGTTCTCACTTAAGTACACACACGTGCTGCAGTGACACAAATATCTCTCAGTCTCCTTTCTTTAACCTTCAGCAAAGAATGTGATCAGTGCTGTTTGACTAAGCACTAATGAAAATAATGCAAATGTCACGAGACAAAAAGGTGAAACAACTCTAACCTACTTTCGTTATCCTATTTCTCTCTTCGTCGCTCTGAAAAACATTTAAGTTATTATCAAGTTGCATTTCCAACTGCTATGCAGTGATCTGACTTTAAGGTTTAATTAATCTCTAAAGCTTAAAAAAGCAATTATTTTTTAGAGGAAAATTCCTAAATGTTAATTCCTAGGATTGATACAAAGAGATTGAGATAAAAACATCACAAGTACCACATGAGCTTGATTTACAGACATGATTACAGGGTAAATAAGTGCTTTATGAGTTCGACTTGCAGCTGTGGTTCAAAGACACGTCATGTTCCCACTGAAATAGTTTTGCGTTGTTTGCTCTCTGCAGTGTCAGACTAGTCAGCATGTGACACATCCTGTGCACTAATGTGTGGCCTTTGACCCCATGAGTCAACAACATTTAGTTCTTACGGCGATTTGCTCACAGCATTTACACGAACAAAACCCCCCCACACACCTTTTATATAACAGTGCTATTGACCCTTCTCAATAACTTTTTTATGAGTTTAAAGTGAAATGGTAACGGATGGCTGTGACATTTAACAACCCCTCAAGTGAGCATCAGTTAGGTCATTCGCAGGTCTACAGACGTTAAGCAATTCAGACTATAATGTTTACATTTAAAGACATCTGGGTCAAACATATGCTAATTTCAACTGCATTTGGATACTTAATTTTGAGCATGACATTAGCTATGCTGTTAAAATACGGCTAACACCTGCTCACAATGTCAATGCCAACACTGGTGATATGTTGCCATAATGTTAATCACTGTCATTTTCTTACTTTTGTGTGTTAGCATGCTAATGTTTATTTATGAGCACTATCATCAAACCACAGTTTTAGCTGCATCCTATTGAACAGTTATTTTGTGTTATAACAAACAAATCTATATAAACATTATGGAACAAATAGGCACTAGATGAAAATTTAAAGGTTGATCAAAATCATTAAAATCCATCCTCAGGGGGACACGAATGTTGTTAGCCTACCAAAGTTCATCATGTTATCAAATGGCTGTTAAAGCTAGGGTTGGTAGTCACAGAAAACTAGCATGAATTTGACTGTAGCCTGTCCTCAAGACTCCATCTAACTCCTCCCCCCTCCCCTCAGAGCTCCTCCAAAACAACGCCCCCACTCACATGCACGAGCGCCGCTGACCATATGATTGTGACTGATTCATAACCGGTCCTCAGCACATCGTTACTGTTTTGCACTACATCAACTCATGTCTCACTCAGCCGTAAGAAAACACCAAAACATTATCATAGTGAAAGTTAAAACACAATCAAATATGAAATGTATGCGCAGGAGGCGGGCAGAACGGCAGGACAGGATTTGATTGGTTTCATAATTTGGCTCCTGATGGCTGGGATTGGTTCTCCGGCTGTAGATAGCGACTTTTTTTCGGTCTTTTTAAAGAACACATTATGTATTGATTGCCATAGGGACATAAAGATCCCTTTAACCAGTATAACAAAAAGTGTATCTAAATCTGACTACCAACCCCAGCTTTAAGATATTTTTCAAAAAATGTCAAGTTGCTTGTCGTGTTGTATCTTTGTTTCATCTGGATTACTAGTTATATTTAGAAGAGTTGAGAAGTTAATTATATTAGTGAGTTTTGCTGTTATATTAGTGCTGGAGAGGCTACAGTCATGCTAGCTAGCAGCTGTGTGAAACTGCAGAAGCCAATATCATGATGCTAACTCCATCACAATGACAATGCTTGCATTCTATCGTTAAACATCTGTATTACTATCATTTAAACTTTTGTGTAAGCATGGTGAGACCCGGTGAAGAGAGCACAATTTGTATCATCTTCAATTTCCTATTTTTTTAAACTAACACACACAACAAAAATGCAAGCAAAGCAGCTATAGCATATATAATCCTGTATCTAAATTGTGTGTATGCATTCTGACATTTGCTATTTAGCACTTTGAGGTGAGGTAAAATTGCTCTGGGTGAAAAACTAAAAGGTTTCCTGAAGTCATTGGAGCTCATCCTCAGGGGGATATGAATGTCTGTAGTGTCGGAGTTCATCTTCAAGTTTAAGTATGTGACATTTTTCAAAACATGTCCACTATATGATGGTTTAGCTGTAGATAAACTGTGGGAAGCACCAAAGTCAAGGGCTTCTCCTCTGGGGAACATGAATATCTGTTCAAAAAAACATGGAATCCATCCGATTGTAGAGATAAGATACTCAAGTCTGGAGTAAAGGGGTGGGGTGAATTACATTACCATTCAGTTAGCAGCTAGCACAGCTATAAGCTAGATCATTTAAAAGAGTCAGTCAGCAAATCACAGTGTTTGCTGGGCTTCTGCCAGTCCCTGTTGTAGTGCATAAGATAGGAACTGACACAGAGCCTTTGAAACTTCATTCTGAGTTACAAAAGGAAAATATTGACATAAGAGTGAGGGGGAAGAACCTTTCATTCTGAGAAAAACAGAGAAAATCCTTCATATTTAATAACTAGACAGCATGTCCACAGAGGGCAGACACACCCAGTCCTTGCTCTATTAAAACAGATTTTTAAAGCTTGCTTTCCAGCAGACTGGTCCTTACTTGTAGTCGAAAGATGTCTCAACATGTGTGTTATTAGCTCTCGGCTGATATGCATTCTTAGCACAGAGGTTTTATCTCATTTGTCTCACTCTGTAAATCTTTATCTTTTAATAATCACACTCTCCCTTCCTTGCACTTTGTTATCAGCCAGCAGCAATAACTCTGATTGTTCCAGTGAAGGAGCTGCACAGTCATGTCGGTGACTACAGAGGAAATGATAAAACAATACACTTCATAAAAATGAGTTGCTAACTTGCACGGATATGTCCTTGTGCACACACATCGACTCTCACCAAGCAGTAAGGGATATTGGCAGCTGGATCCCATGCGAGGCTAATTAAACTGTCCTCCAGTACAGTGGGGGAGGAAGGACAAACAGAGCGCTCAGGAAAACTCAAAACTCCAGAAAGTTCTGATCTGTGGTTTGTTGTCAAGAGTCGAGTAAAATCTGAATGCAGGTTGTTTTTATTTGTGCTAATGTATGTTGGCTTTGTGTGTTAAAAAGCAGTCCTGTGTTTATTTTTCTTTTTAAATGTAATTGGTGCCGTAATGTTTTGTTTATGATTGGATTATTATGATTGATTAGTAAATGCTATCGATGTTGTTTGAGTCATTTCAGTCAGAAACTTCACATCTTCTGGTTCCAGCTCTGTAAATATTAATACCTGCTTTATTCATCTTTTTTATTATATGTGTGAGTATAACGTACTGGGGGTCTGGTCTGTTAATGACACATAATCAATTTAGAGATATCCCACTCAGCATTTTGAATATATTTGCTGAGAAAAAAATGAAAATATTTGCACCTTGCAGCTGTAGTTGTATCATATGGACCCTTGTTGGGCTTCTGTTACCTGCTCATTGGTCCTCTTCCAGAAAACAGCCAGAGTGAAGACAGCAGTGACGGGCGGAGCGAGGTAACTAGTCACAGACTGGATGTAAACATACAGCTGGCCACTGTTGGCTGACTGCAGGATGGGGATCCACACCACGCTCACCACCACCAAGATCACAGTCACGATCCTTGAAATGAACATGCAGCTCTTTCAATTTCAGTATCCACAAACTTCCCTTTTCTGTAATGAGCCTGGGACATATAGTTAACCCTTCGCTCACATGATCAGAGTGAGTGTTTCATGTTTTGATCAGGGAGGCTTAAGCAGTCTTACCTGCCAACCAGTAGCAGCTCTCGCTCTGAGGCCCGTGGACGATGTTTTTTCCAGATGTCCATGGTGAAGAGAGTGGAGCTGCTGTTGAAGATGGAAGTCAGGGAGGACATCAGAGCAGCCATCATCACTGCTATCATGAGTCCCCTCAAGCCTGTAATACACACATAAACACACATACAGATAGACATATTCAAAAATTAAGACTCAAAGAAACTTTTTTTTTTTTTTTTTTTAAGCCACAGTGTTCTCACCGCTTGGCATGAGTTCAATGACCAGTTTGGGAAAGGCGATATTGGAGCATCCAACCTCAGCTCCACACACGCGCACACACTCTTCTGGATCCACACATCCCACAGAGTCTGAAATACGAAGACACAGGTCACAGGTTGAAACAAAATATTCTACTCCTGCAGAATCCACGAGTCTTTGCTCTGCTTTCCTTCTTATGCAGCAGAAGTTCAGAATCTGGGGCAAATTCTACTTCGAGAGCAAAGGAAGCTCACATAAAGGGGCAACATTTTGTGTTTTAACATTCATTCATGTTGGACTTTATTTCTGCATTTGAATAATCTTGACAATGTTCAATGTTTTGATCCCAGTCATGAGGGACTATCACAGGTGAAGACAGAATCATTAAATGTTACTGTGCTGAAAATGACTATCACTGATTGATTGATTGATAGGACTTTATTTTCAGAATCTGAAATGTTTCTAGCATCACAGCAGCTCTACTTACAACAAGGAGGACAAGTTACAAAGATGCGCATTAGTCACAACTTTTCAAACACAAGGCAGCCTATTCAGAGGCCTTCATCTTACTTTTGATCTGGGATTTAGCTCAATATTCAGTTTCAAGATTTAAATCTAGGCTGGGGACTTTCTGTGTGGAATGTGATCAAAAATTTTGATCTACCAGAATGCACTGCAAAGTCAGTTGACCTAAACAAGCAACATTTGCTTGGTGGTGTACTGGCACAAAGGTTAGCACTGCTGTTTCAGTGTTCAAATCCAGACTGGGGCCTTTCAGAGTAAACTATAGTGTTCCAGCTTTTTCCCACTGAAGTGTGGTCCATGATTTTAAACTAACAGGATACATAAAACCTTACTAGGCAGCCCCGACAGGTGGCACAGCATTGTACTGGATAAGACTGCTGCCTATTAGTTAAAACAGTTCTGGGTTCAAAACCTGGACTTTCAGATGAAAGGCCTGTTATCAGTTCCTTTAATTATTTTGTTTTTTGTTGTCTTTCATAAAAAATTGTTTGGAAAATGTTGACTCAGTATTGAATAAAAGGACATTTTGTTACAAGACATTTATCTTACAGGTTGATGATCAAAACACAAAAAAAACAGCTTTGTTCTTTTGATAAAATGAGATAAATGATCCCATTGTCATGAGAAAAATAAGTAGAGATTTCAAGATAAGTTTTGTTTTCCTAAAGAAAACTGATTAAATGAATTGTATTTAATCACATCATTTTAGGGCTTCTGTATAACAACAAAGTGGCAACATTTAAATCTTCTTCTGTTGAATCCTTAAATATGAAACAAAAGATACTTGTTCAAAGTAACAATTTAAATTACTTACAAAAAGAAAATATGTTACATTGAAATGCAAAGAAAGCTGTTGTAACACATTCTTAATAGTTTATTTGACTTAACTACTGCCTCTGACAAAGAGAATACCCAATTATTGTTCTGGAGTTAGGGGTGACATCTGGGGAGTAGAGATGTGACGTTCACGAATGAATCGGTCTTTTGAACAGCTCTTTTAAGTGAACCATGCCCATGCTGCCTTCCCATGTTACCTGCATGCCCCATGAGTCTGAGCTGTCATGCCGCCTTCACGTGAACGACCAAAGCCATCTCCAAGTATGAGTTGTCCACAGCACGCTCCATGCACGTGAACGCGCCTACATATTTATATATTCGCAGATAACTTAGGAGAGGAGATTAGTCAGCGCCGCCGACTGGAGTAAAGACATTTATTTACTGCTGTATTAGGGAGGAGGAGATATTAATGAGTAGGGACTAAAAAAAACAACACAAAATGAGTCAAAGGAAACGT
This sequence comes from Notolabrus celidotus, assembly GCF_009762535.1. Classification (NCBI taxonomy): domain Eukaryota; kingdom Metazoa; phylum Chordata; class Actinopteri; order Labriformes; family Labridae; genus Notolabrus; species Notolabrus celidotus. Next base: position 28,260,648 of record NC_048278.1, read on the forward strand.
AGCAGCATTTGGATGCTCTTTTCTGGGGACGACACGCAAGGTGAATAATGAAGGTCCATCCATCCATCCATCCATTATCTTGACGGCTTATCCCGCTAGGGGTCACGGGGGTCTGGAGCCTATCCCAGCTGGCTTTGGGTGGAAGGCAGGGTACACCCTGGACAGGTCACCAACCTATCACAGGGATAACACAGAGAGACAGACAACCATTCACGCACACACTCACACCTACGGGCAATTTAGAGTGATCAATCAACCTAGTAAGCATGTTTTTGGACTGTGGGAGGAAGCCGGAGTACCTGGAGAGAACCCATGCATGCACTGAGAGAACATGCAAACTCCACACAGAAAGGCACCTGCCTGGCCGAGGATTTCAACCAGGAACCGTAGCTTTGAGGCAACAGCGCTACCCACTGCACCACCAGGCAGCCCAATAATGAAGGTAATAATCAATATTTAGGAATAATTCCCACCAATAGAGTATATATATTGGTAGCATGTGTACATTTGAATTATTCTGATCCAAATCTTATCTTATAACTGCTACCAGTGATTGTTTCCTTGATAAAAACGAGTCTTCTAAAAAATAAATAAATATAACAATGAGCCAAAGAGCCAGTCTTTTGAACGGCTCTTTGAAAGGAACGGCTCCTCAAGATCTGGTTCCCTTCAAAGAGCCACAAATCCCATCTCTACTGGGGTGGCCATTTGATTTGAGGAGCCATGGCCACCCCCTTTAACTGCCCCTGTCAGTTACATCCTACAGTAACACTCTGCCTCTGAACTTATCGACTGTTCTTTAATTAATAGGCTGTTAAATGTTTTAAGCTACACCAATCATTTTACAGACCAAGCCTTCCCAAGGAAAGAATGCTGTTCAGCCTCATTGGTTTTTCTGCTGCTAATAATAAACAATTAAGTCCGGTTGTTTGAGCAAACTTGTCACACTGGGTTAGTTTCTGAACTGTGGAGGTTTCCTCTCCGTCTGTGCAGACAGGAGGGTGGAGTTTGCAGCCTCTCTTTCCTAACCAACTACCGGACACCCCCGCCTTTCTGTCCCCGGCATCAGAGCTTCCGTTGCCGAATTCCAGGGTCAGACACTCGCCGGCTGCTCTGGACTCTGGTGAACTTTGTGTCTGGAGGACTGGAGTTTTTAGAGGAAAAAGAAACGACAAACTGACGTGATCTCGCAACAAGAGGAAGTTGGGACTCACATGCGCCACGTCGGTGTTTTGAACAACTTTAGGGGGCTTCGGAGAACTCATCAGAAGTTGCCATTTTTTGTGTCTGTAACAGCTGTTTGTGTTCAGACTTCAACAAAAGAAGAAGAAAAGTGATTCGTCAGCGCAGTAGCTCGCCTGAGTCACACTGAGTTTCAACATTTAAAAGGAGGATTAATGACTTATTTCTTTATCTCAAGTGTGGGTTCCGCTCGGGCTTGACTCACTGGCAGCAGACACACACATCTCAGACAGCTGCCTGCCTACATGTCTGCCGGGGCCCGAGGCTGGAGCAGCTGAATCGGGTCGCTGGAGTCGTCCGGCCCCTGTCAGGTGAAAGGCGTGGCTTTCTGTGGAGGTGCTTTGTTCGGGAAACACCTGAGTATGTGTATGTGTATGTGTGTGTGTGTCAGTCAGTAAGATGAGACCTCAGGTGAGCTGAAGTCCGTTTTGAGGAACTAAAGGTTTGTCCCCTTCACATGAGAATCTTCCCCCAGTGGAGGAGTCTGTTTACCACACCAGGTCACACCAGGTCCAGGCGACGCGGACGCAGCATGGACCGTTCTGAGAAGTCTTGTTTTCTCGAAGTTTGACTGTTTGGACCGACTAGAAAAAACTGGGTCAGAGTGGTTCAAGTGCTTAACTGTTCACTGACCGCTGGATATATAACTTATTGGGGTCATGGCGTTGTCACAAGTCCAGTGCCTGGACGACCACAACGTCAACTGGCGCGTAAGCGAGAGCAAGCCGGAGTTTTTCTACAGTGAAGACCAAAGACTGGCTCTGGAGGCTCTCATCACCAAGGGCCGCGATGCATTTATGGACTACATCCGCGAACATAGCATCCGGGACTTCCTCTCGGAATCGGAGCTGGAGCGGATCTCACAGGTAGCGGAGGTCTACCGGCCTGGGCATGAGCACCACGTGAAACCAGAGACACCCATCCCAGGGTGCACCAGCCCAGGCCTGGGGAATATCACCCCGGGGTCTGGGGACTTCGGAGGGGACGGTGAGGTGTCGCTCCAGTACTGGCCAGACCGGTCTGAGGCCTCGGTGGCAGAACTGGACCTTGGTTGGCCCGATTCCATCTCGTACAGAGGGGTTACGCGCGTAACAGTTTACACCCAACCTCCAACCGGGGCGCAAACTCACATCAAAGAGGTGGTGCGGAAGAGCATTGCATCAGCCCAGAAGGTAGGGAGAGAGGAAGATGATGATGGTGATGATGATGATGATGATGATGGTGATTACAGTGCAGTGTTTAAAGGAAGTGGCCTACAGTAGATCACCAATGAATCAAACATGGAAAAGAACAGAAACATTTCACAATGTTTGAGTGAAGAGAAACTGAATAGTTTGGCAGTTCACCAGTCCTGTATTACATAGTTTTCTTTTTGTGAAACTCAAGATTACACTTGTGTTGTTGTTGGATTTCATTATTTTTGCAGGGTTATGTTTGGCACTTCCATGTATGCAGGTCTTGTGGACAAAAAAACACCTTAATATGAAACAATCCAACACAAAAACACATGAAAGAGGCTCAAATTAAGCCAGCGTTTGCAATTTTGCATTAGTTGTTTTTGGATTTTGCATAGCATGCATTATTTTGCTGTTCCCATTCACACTGCTGAGAGCTATGCAGTTGCACACTTAGTCATAACTTGCAAAAGTTATCTCTGAGTGTTATCCAGTGCATCTCTGATTTGCAGCTGTCAAGAGTTAACCTTTTCTATATATTATTTAATTATTTGTCAGTCTTTTCTAACAGACCTACTTTCCTTGCCTGACTCTCTCATACCTTGCACTCACTCAAACATGCCATCAGCAAAGCTTTAACGCAACAAGTCTGATCCTGACATGCCAGTGGAAAAAAATACTCTGATGTCATTAAACACATAGTTGATGCCAGCCATATACACCCCTCTGACATACATAAATACTTGCACATGTTGTCACGCTTTGACCTAAATCAACAAGGACTCAAATTAATTAGACTAAGCTCCAAAGTAGAGTACTTTTTATGACTTGGAAAGCACTTGAGGCAGTGATCCAGCCAATAAAATTCCTTCCATAGTGCTGTTTTTCAGCCAAGCTTACCTGAGCTTACATTGTTCTTGGTTTTAAAAGTTTTGCACAAGAGGTTTTACAAGTTAGCTTCTTTTCTAATTTTATTTGGATTGACGTGACTATTTTCCATCGTACACACACGTTCACTGACAATGCTAGTTTTAAATCTGTGGTTCACTACTCCTCCAGGCCTCTGTAACCACTAGTTTTCTCAGTCACTGGTCTTTAGGGCCACAATTGTGCAGTTCTAAAAATTCCAACTGGGTCAAGTGAAGAGTGAATGGACAGCTCTGTGTGAAGAGGTGCCATGCTGTCACTAGTTTTGCTCTGTTGTCGAACCCACATTGTCCACACTCTATCACCGCTCTGTGAAGCACTTTGTCTCCAGCAGTTTCTTTATGGGATCTTCTCATTCTCCCAAATTCTTTCACTTTTGGGGGTTTAATTTACTTTAATCTGGAGTCTCACAAGTGCACAGCTTCCTTTGAGGATTTATTGGGTATAATACAGAAGTCGCACAATTCTGAACACACCCTCACAGAGCAGGAAAAAATAAAAGTTTCTGGTTTCCTCTGTTTTTTTAAGGTGATAGCCGTGGTAATGGATGTGTTTACAGACGTGGATATCTTTCGAGACCTGCTGGATGCAGGCTACAAACGCAGAGTTCCTGTATACATTATCATTGACCATGCTGCAGTCCCATCCTTTCTTTCCATGTGTGGCAGAGCTGATATGCACCGTGGACACCTGAAGGTAAGCATGCACACACACACATGCACAACCAGATGATGTTTTGATAAGCGGGGGGATGAGTTCGTCACATAGATGGATACTTTGGATAAGCGTGTAATAATAGAACTGTTTGTTTTATAAAGCTTAAGGTCCAACATTAGAAATTACATTTTTTCCATGAAAGACACTTTTTTTAATCTCAAGCATATCACTATAAAAGGGAATTAAATGAAAGTAGGGCAGCTGAAGATGAAGGTGTGACATGTTTCTGCTTGCAGGTCTTGGCAGTGTGCATGCACCAGCTAGTTTTTCACCACGGGCTGAATGTCTTTGTTATTCTTTGCCTCTAAGAGCTGAACTGGTTAAGGCACTAACAGAAATTACTTTACGTGTATTTGGGAGCTTTTTCTAGAAATACTTAGGACTGCAGGCCAAAGTAAGACACTTCAGCACATTCCCCTCTGTGCTGCAGGCAATTAGAAAAACCATGCACACACTCTTTGACATTCTTTTCTCTCATTTCTCCTTCTCCTTTCCTCATAGCATCAACCGCCAGACCTCCCCTCTTTTTCAACTGCTTTCTTATCTGCCATCTCTGCTGTCATCATGAGCATTTATGACTTCTGTGCTTTGCGTCTCCCGTGAGATTTCGCACTGAACGTTTACTTACGAGGTAATGCTCGGCCAGGAACCACACCCTTATCACAGGGCCAAAGACAAACACAGCAGGGTGTGTCAAACAAGCATGCACATATATCAACACAATCCGTGCTCTAACCTGTAGAGTCATGGGGGTTATGTGGATATTAAAGGTGAAGGGCTGTTCTTGAAAAGTCATTCTTTTCTGCTTCCACATTCTCTTGACGCAATTATTTCCCTTTTGTTCACTCAAATCCTTCCTCCCATTTACACTAAATCCCCAAGAGCCTCCCTGTACGTAGCATTAACCCTTTAGTTATGTGTGTGTTCATGTAGAATCTGCGTGTTCGCTGCTGCGGAGGTGTGGAGTTCTACTCACGGTCGGCACAGAAGGTGCGTGGATCACTGAGCCAGAAGTTCCTCCTGGTTGATGGAGACCGAGCCATCTCTGGCTCATACAGGTGAGCAGTTAGTTGCACATGCATATTGTAACTCAAGCCAATGAGCTCATGTTTTTTTGTCATTTATTTGCCCTTTAAGCACAATTACAAAAAATATGCTGGCTCAATTGACATGACACTTGGTGGAAGCAAAATAAAGGTCCAAAGAGAACTCCAATTGAATCTTGGATCATAGTAGATCCAGCTCATCAACAAATAATGATTTCTTCCTTGCGAACAGCTGAGGTGATGATTATTTGAAAGGAACCGCCCCTAAAAGACAAACCCCTGGAAATCACCACCAGAATCTGCAGCTCCCCTTCACCCCACCAAGCGTCTTAGCATCTTGCAGCTCATTGTTTTGGAGTGTCAAGTCAAGTCAAGTCAAATTTATTTATAAAGCACATTTAAAAACACAGCAGAAGCTGACCAAAGTGCTGTACAATACATACAAAACACAATGTGAGACCAAACCAAACAATTATTTAAAAAAGAGACAAACTAACAACAAGGAAAGCATTTGGGATTGAAACCTATTCGGGGCTAGAGGACTTAAATGCTAAAATATAGAGGTGTGTTTTGAGGCGAGTCTTAAAAGAATCGAGAGAGGGGGCGGCCCTGATTGAGGAGGGGAGGCTGTTCAAGAGATGCGGGGCCTTTACACTAAAAGTGCGGTCTCCCTTCAGTTTTTATTTTGACCGGGGAACTGCCAGGAGACCCATGTCAGAAGACCTCAGAGGCCTGGAGGTTTTGTAAGGACTCAGGAGGTCACTTCTATAAGGTGGGGCCAGACCATTCAGAGCTTTAAAAACGAAAAGCAAAATTTTAAAATCAATTCTGAAGTGAAATTGGAAGAGTGTGTCTAAAGTGCTGCTTCACTTCACTGTTAAGCTCAAGTTTTCATCCAGTCTCATCCCATTCAAGCAGCAGCAAAAAAAGTAAACAGGCAGCTCTTGTCTGACATGTTTCCCTCAACAACCTGATAACAAAAGATGATATGTCAATATTTAGATTACAGCTTTGTCCGCTGCTCCATACTTGGTGCAGAATGTAGACCTTTATCTGTAAGTTCAAATCTGAGTTGATGGATCCTTCTCTCTCATGGAAACGTTCTCTTTAACACATGCACACAGCCTTATTGTGGTTTGTAGCTGCCTACAGGATTAATCCACACCTCAAGAGAAGTGTGAAAGAAACACGTGAGCAGAGATAATAACCTTGATCATAATGTAATACATGACTTCAAAGTAAAAATATGTGGTGTAATCATTAACTTATAAAAGACTTTCAGAGTAAGAGGTGTGACTTAAAAGAGTTTAGATGGCATAAAGCTGCAAGGGGATAGATAAGTTAAAAAGAATATGAACTCTGAAAAACTCTTTGGATTAATCCATTTAATCTACTTGTGAGCAAATTTGTGTGTATTCTTTCATAAGGATTTTAAGCTTCACAAAAAAGTGCCTTGTATCTGCACTCATACTCTGCACGTATTATTATGACATTTTTACTGAAGCAGGGAGGCAGGGCCACTGAGAACAAGTGCTCTTTTATAACGACCCTGATTACAGTGCATATAAAACAATAAAATGTTACAGCATCAGCATCAATTAAATAAACAGCAAACCGGGCAAAGACATCTACATTTAGGACAATGGTGATACAAAGACGACACGTGTTCACGCTGTCCTATGTCAGCTAAAAGAGATTGTTAGCTATGGTTAGCTCTTCTAATTTTATAACCCTCTGCAAGTCGTGTAGTGTTTAGGAGCCAGTTTCCAAATCTCACTTCTGAACAGATAATTACAGAGAACCAAATCATCTTTCATCGTGGTGCAGTGTGAAATTTATCCATAGTTATAAAGGCATCTGAGTCACCGGGGAGGTTTGCCAAGAGGTTCTTAACAACTAAGGAGAAAGCAACTTTTACTGCCACCAAGAACCACGTGCAGTATATTTCTTATCAAGTCAACAATGCTTTCTCAAAAGTGATGATACACTACATTAAAGGCTTTTAAGGTACTTTCAAAATGTTGTGTAAAAATGTAAGATGTTAGATGATGGCAAATGATATCAGTTGAAGAATAGGTTGCCTGTACTGAATTTACAGACAGCCTGTGTCTGGGCTTTGCTGCACTTTGTTTGTTTAGCCAAACAAAATGATCCAGTCAGTTTAAATATTGTGAAAATGACTGTGCTCAAAGAACATCAGATAATGCAGCTACAAACAGCTGCTTCCCAGAAACACAGAGATAAAATTCATTGAGCAATTTACATTTTACACACTACCTACCTAACTTGGTTAGATAGATGCATGGTTGAAAATGGTGAACAGTTACTTTTAAAGTAGAGGCAGTGCATCCAATTCTATCTCTACAGTTAAAAATAGATTTTAAAAAATTGCATTGAAGATCTGTTTTTGTAGTTCTGGGTAATATGTGCCTTATTTTTTATAAGAAATTACATTTCTTCTAGTTAGTAAAGATGCTTCTGATTCTGGTTCTAACTGATATATTTCTGTGTTTTCCAGCTTCACCTGGTCATCCTCTCGTCTAGACCGTAACCTCATCACTGCGATCACAGGTCAGGTGGTGGAGACCTTCGACCTACAGTTTCGTGAGCTCTTCCTCCTGTCCAGAGGTGTGTCTCTCAGCAAAGTTCCCATGGAAGATGAACCAATCCCTGATCCGATCCCTCAAATCACTCCTGCTCCGGTTTCAGCTGCTATTGCTAGGAAACTTATCAATCCCAAATATTCCCTCGTTACTTCAGGAACACACACAAGTCAAACCTCTTCTGATCAAAACTCCAGCAAGCAAGTTCCCCCCGGGGTAAAGATTGTAAAGGGACGTTTGAGGGGGGTTATTGAAGAGCCACCCTTACATCCTGGATTAGCTCATCTGGAGAAAGCATACCTAATCCCATACCTGCCCACCTGGCCAGAACCAGACCCACCAAGCGATGTGATTGGCTTCATCAACATCAGGGATGAAAAGCGAGCCCATCAGGTTCACTTACAGAGGTCTGAGATGTTTCAGGTCAGCCAGGCTATACGCTTCACCTCACCACTGACTCTACAAGCACAGACTGAGGGACCTGCTCCAGGCAAGGATGCTAACAAAGCAGGAAAAGCAGAAAATCCCCCTGCTAATAAAGGTACAGAGGTCTCATCTCCAACCAAGAAACAGCTTACACAACCAGTTTCCAATACAGACCAAACTGATGCAACAGACTCCAGAGGACCTCCTCAGCAGCAAAACACACCTGTAGCACAAGACACACACAAACCAAATGCACAGACTCAAACATCACCAGCCAAAGTTAGTGCTGAATCAGAACCAACAGCGAAGGCAAAACAAACTCCAGAGAACCCCCAAACTGTAGCGCCTCCTATTCCTAAGCCCCGCACACTACAGCTAATCATAGACCCCGCCCTGTCGGAGCAACCTGGCAAATCACAAGTCACCCTGATGAGAATGGGCCAATCAGAAGAGGAGGACGTTGAGATGAAACCGGGCCGCCTCAATTTAACATCAAAGGATGACGGCAGAGACTCTGGCAGCAACGGTAATGACAGCCAAGACAGCACAAAGGTCATATGTGACCGAGCAGCCGTTGACGATCCTTCTAGCAACTCCACGGCATCAGAGGAGGAGTTTTATGATTGTTCCCAGCCGGGAACTAGAGACCCATTGACCAATGGAGTGTCTTCAGGGTCAGGTCGCGGACATCGTCTTGGGGATGGGGTCAACATGATGGCTCGCCTCTCCCAGAGCATGTTGGACTTACGGGAGCCGAGCAAAGTAGAGGACAGCGCTGACCTGATCCGCCAATCACAGCAGCTCCGCAGACACGCCTCGCCACATAGGCACATAGGACAGGTGAGCATACAGTAGAAATCACTTGATATTTCTTATTGTAGAGGTTTGAATAGGGCTTCTTAATATGATTATTTGCAATGGGTTATGGGTTAAGGGTACGGATTAATGTATATTAAACAGGTGCTTATGCAAATTAGAATCCTGATGGGGTGAGCAGGACCCTGATTTGTAGTGAAGGGGTCTTGGGTTCTTTAGGCTTTGCAGTTCACACACCTTTAATCTTAATTAAAGCAAATGCTAACCAACATTTTTGCCACAGTGTCAACAGGCAGATGTGGAATATGCTGGACGCTTTTACATGAATTTATATAATATGAAGGCGTGACCAGGTTGTCCCTGGCATCACTTTTGCTATTGAGAATTCATTATTGTTGGGATTTTGACCAATCAGAATCAAGTATTGAACAGTGCTGGCTTTAGAAAATATTTTATGTAAACAAGGAATTCTTTCTCACTTGACATAGTAACTATTGGATGATGGCCTGGATATAATGGCAATACTGTCTCACCATTTTGATGCAGTCAGGTGATGCTTAAGTTAGCTTTTGGTTACTCTCAGATGAACTGATGAAAATTAAGTTTAGATTTAGGAGGCACATGTTGTAAACACGGGCACTGTGTGAAACAGGAAGAACAGCAGAGGGACATCAAATCTGTGAGTCATACCCATTATGCACACATTAATATTTGTTAGCTGCTCTTTGTATAGTTATTGCATTACAGAACAATGCTTTCACTCATTTCTCACATGGGAGTCTTTGCTCCTTTTTCAACTTTAAAACATGTAAATCTTCAGATTTCGTGCTGTGTTTTGAGTCTGGGTTGGAACTTCAAACAATGATTTTCAAAACCTGTGATGAGTGTTTAACTGGTCAGGCTTGAATTAATACTAACGCTTAGTTATGACCTATAAAAAGCAAACCAGACCATAAGGAAGAGGGTTGAATATTTCTCTGTTGGTATTTTTGATGGCTCTGACTGCTGTCGCTTGAGTCAGAGTCAGAGCAAGTACTTAATAGCACTTGATCTTGAAGTGCCTGCATTTACACTCTCATGTTTGACAGTTAAAAATGGAAATTTGGTGTCATAAAACACTACCTTCACATCCACAGGGAAAGAGATGAGATTGCTTTTGCTTTTCTTGATGAGAGCAAATCGTCTTTGTTTTTCAAATGAAATATTTTCTTGTTCTGACAAAACAAGCCCAATGAAAACATACTCATGGGAACCTTTAATGGTATTGATACACTATGTTCAACATCATAAATCAGACGGTTATCATCTTATATAACACTGAGAAGTAGATGTTGACATCATACCTCTCTTTATCTTTGACACCTTTTAATTATTCATGACTGATCCCTGTGAAGGAGTTTACAGGATTAGCATTAGTTTTGAACAAGTGGCAGCACAGTTCAGTGATTCAGGAAAAACACGAAGCGAACACATTTACACAATCCTAAAAAAGGTGTGCTCCTCAAGTGGTGTCACAGCAGGTTAGTACCTGCTTACAGTAAACATGTCAACCCCTTTTTCCTATTTTAAAGGCGTGTGTCTCTGTGTGAAAGTGTCTGTCCACATCTGTGTGCACGCACCTGGATAGAGAGCTCGGCTGATCATTCCAGGAAGGACGATGAAGATGAACGGCAGCATTTTAAGATAGGCGGCCAGGATTGATGCTCCTTTCACATGACTCATGTTCTTGGCAGACAGGGATCGTTGTACAATCACCTACACATACAAAAAAAAAGTAACGATTATTGTACCTGACAGACACAAGAACAATGTAAATAATGTATGAAGTACTTTCAAGTTAAGACATTAAGTAAAGGTAAAGGGATTTGTAGTTTGTTTTAAGTGATTGAAATAAAAGAAGTCAAGGCGCATAATAAATTCAGATTTAGACTATGAGAATCTAAAATTATGTGTTTTTGAAAATGTTAGTGAGTCCCTGTGAATCTGTGGAAAGGCAGTTCAATTCATGCTTAAAATGGTACTAAAACTGATGCTTAATTGTAGGCACATCTGAAAGGGTACTTGGTATTACACAGAAAACTTTCAGGGGATCTTGCAAGTACGTTTGATAGTTTGTAATGAGCCTGATAGAAGCTCTTTAATCTGGATGTAAAACGCAGATGGATAACCATTGTTTGAACACTGAAAAAAAAAAACATTGTAAATGATAAATGTGCAGGGCAAAGTAAATCTGTTAAGATATAAAGAAGTTCTAACAAATGCAGCAAAATGTGAACATTTTTCGTATTTCAAATAACTAAAATAACATTGATACTTGGGAATATATCGCTGAAGCCTGCCAATGTTTACTAACTGGACACAAAGCATTGGTAATGCAGCTTTAAATAGGATTCACAATGCTGATGATTTAAGGAAAGTAGCTTTCACACATGAAGAGGAAGTTGCTTTATGTTCAGGTTAAAACAACCTTCACCTTTATTTCACTAGGGATATTTCCATTGATATGCAACATATCCTTTAAAAGAAGTCCTTCCCAAGACAGCAGCACAAAAGTTTCATACAGAGAATAAACTGTAGACAATAACAAGCAGAAATGATGTTCAGCATGGGCACTGACATTCACTGGTCAAATGATCCTTAATCCTGATTTTAAAATCTTTTAAGTTAATAAAACTCTAGTTTAGGTGACTCTGTAAATGGGACCAAGATAAGGAAGCAAAAGCATTTTTAACAAACACAGAGCAAGTTCATGGAGTGACGTACATGATCTCTACATGAAACCAAAGGTGAAAGACTCTGCTCTGGGTCTTAATGTTTGAAGAGAGGAAACTGGAGGCTAAGATTCAAGTGTCAGACTCTTTGACTATCACTTCTGACTTTTCTGAGATAGCTGAAGGAAGTTTGGATTTTACCTCTGTAAAAAAAGGAGACGTGTGGTGTGCTTAGCTTCAAAGTGAATCAAATATAAAGTCAATCTAGGTATCAACTGCATGAAAATGGAAATGGAAATAGTAGTTCTGTGATGTTTGAGGATGTAAGCAGAGAATGATAAGGGGCTGAGAATTGATCCCTGAGGTACTCCATGTGTGAATTTGGTGACCGTACGCTGCTGGCCTCCATGATAACCTACATGTCTCTCTCTTCATCCTCTCTTTGTGTAGTTGTTCCAGACCTCAAGATCTCCAGGTCGTGATGGGAGACTTAGAGGAAACACAGTAGTTCTTGCTAAACCGGGAAGTTTTCACCGTCCTGCCCGAGCAGCCGGTCCTGTGATTGGTGGACACCGTTATTGGCAGGGTCAAACTCTGCAGCCGGATTCGTCTCAGCTGCGTGTGGATACACGGTCTAGCCGGTCGCCAAGACGCCACAGTCCTGGTTACAAGAGGACAGATCATGCCTCGGCACAGCCACCAACCAACCCTTCAGGGTTCATGGGAGTCTCTTTCTCGAAACTGAATAATTTAAAACACTTAAGGGCAAGACCTGGGGCGCCGCAGAAGAAACCGTCTCAAAATAACAAGGCTACCAGGTAGAACTGTCGGCAAGCACATGTACAAAACGGTGATTTAATATTAACAAACTGGTGACTCTTGAGTGTAGAATATTTTCTATTTCTGGTGTGCAAAGTTATTTCCTGCTTGTAAACCTTTAGGCTCAACAAATAGGACCACTGTAATTTCGATGTTTTGACTACGTCAACATGGATTGGCAGTTCTTTTTAGAGGATTTGTTTGAAGAGGTTTTGTCTGTAGATAAATTACATAACCTTTCAATCCGGTGTTTAGTGGAAAATGTTTTCTGATTGTATTGGTACAGTTTTAGCTTGTTGATAATGAATTTTAGAAGCAGGAACACATATCTGGAACAAAATAAGCTCTGACAAAGACACATCAGAAAATATTTGTGAGTTTCCAACTGTGTAGATAAACACTTTTGAGTTAGTTTTCTGAAATGTGTTCATCTAAGTTTTGTGATAAGATATCTTCTTTAAGCAGGGTATATATTTGTAAGTGAAAACAAGTCTTCAGAGACACTGTGACGGTGCGATCATTGCAGATAACCCTTTGAACAAGTATTTCTTCATTACCTCAACTGCTACTCTTTTCAGAATTGTGTACTGTAACCAACACAGACAAATGTGTTGTATCTGTGACATGTAAAGTTAGCTGAATATGTCTCTCCCCACTGATACATGAGTCTTGCTGTAGTGTTGATATCACTGTGATTGGTTACTGATGTTGTGAGGGAAAGGCTACTGTTTGTATTGCTTTAACATGTAATGGATTACTTGTGGAGAGAGAAGTTTAATCACTGATGTGGGACCAAAAGGGAAGGTTGTAAATAAAAAGACAGATTGTTGCTGACCAAATGCTTCTGTTGTCTGAAGGTAAATCAACAAAAGTTGATTCTATAAAAGAACAAATGAATCCTTGGTCAACTCAAAGTCTTGGCACCATGGAGGAATTTTACTGTCTAGTAGGGCTACTTATATGAACAAAACCACACTAATTTCACCATAAGATTGAAAGGCAATTTTGCCTTGCAAACAGTTGTCATAACAGTCTTACCACAGGGTTTCATTTTTGCCTGTTCTGCAGCAGTGATGCACTCAGGCTGTTTGAGCGTCAGAGGCAAAAAAAAAAAAAGGGCACTTCCTGTATGCCACGAGGCACCAGCGCACATACATTTGTGGTCAACAAAGATCTGCCTGTACCAGAATTTTAAAGACCAGTTTGTATCTCTTCTGTCTTGTCTTAGCATTCTGTAACCATAAGGAGGCTGCACAACAGGCCTGGTTCTAGCCTGTCAAAAACAAGGGTTGGTTACATTTTAATTTGGGCAACCTGGGCAGTGGGTAGACTGGAAGTTACAGAATTTGACTCATTTTGAAACCCATGATACACACAGTGTTTGGTTCATTTAACAAGAGAGACGTCTTGGGGTCCTTCCCCAGGAAATTATCAGCATGTTACACTTAATTCCCTGCATTTTGGGAAATATTTATGGTGGAAATTATATTTCGGAAAAGGAAAAATCAAAGTTTTAAATACATAATTACCAAAAGAAGTAGATTTTATTTTCTCTGAGATGCATTCTGTTTTCTCCAGCAGGATCATTTAAAACTGAGTTATGAGCACACTGGATTAAAAGAGAAGACTTTCTTGAGTATTAAAGTAAACTAGAAACCTGGCATGATAACCAAACATGTATAACAAGTTCAAGTTACCAATAGGGCACCAGTGGGCACTTTTTTTTGACATGTTATCTACTGAAGAGGCTGAGAGTATTTTTGTATGTATTTTTCCACTAATGGGGCACCAGAGAGGGCACTTTATGATGCTTTCTGTACTCCATGAGGCCTTTAAGAGAGCACCTCCAAGGCGTTTTTCAGACATGAGGGCACCAGGGAGGAATGCCCCCCTTGCCTCTGAGTACACCACTGGTTGAATACTTCACCATACTTGCTTCAGAGAGAGAACAGAGACACAAACTAAAGGAGTTAACAAAACTATGCATGCTTGCAAATGCATCATCAATTCTGACCCACTTACCCACTACAATAAAAGTTTACTCCAGAATTTTGGACATACTATTAAATTAAATTACTAAAGGTAATAAAGGTAATTTTTTTTATGGGAATCTAGGAGGGAAAGGGGGAATTTTTACCAGACGTGCAGGCTGGTGGTTAATTTTCTCTTGCAGATCAGTCTACCCCCCTCGTTTTAACAGGTTATCATTCAGCCTGAATCAAGTCTAATCAATTACATGAGTACAGAAGAGCCTCTTTGAGACACTTTCAAATGATAGGTAATGCAGGGTTCTAAACTTGGAAGCTAACGGGGTCAGGCATTGGCAGTAGTTCACATTAGATGCAAAGTAGGTCTAAATAATGTCTTGCTGTTTGACTTGGATTTTGAAGATTGGCTACCTAGTTTAGCAGCCAACGTCTACTTCACATATGCTGTTGCCTTGATTGGTTGTGGCATGGAGAGGTATTCTGATTCATCCCTGGCCTTATTTTACAACTTCTCGTTAGTGTAGCGAGAGCTTTTGTTGCAAGCCTCTTCTGGCTATCGTGGGAACTGCACTTTACAGCACATCTGCAGCAGTGTTTTTGATGTCCTTTATTTTTGCCTGTACTTTTCCTGCATGTGTGTGTAAATGTACCTGGTCAGAGCACCAGTACCAGGTGGCCAGTATGGTGAGTCCCAGAGTCATGCCAGGCCAGGGCAGGTCTCCAGTGACGGCGTCTCTGAACAGGTGCATGGCGTCCTGACGGGGTAGGTGGCAGGTGCTGTTAGGAATGATCTTACTGGGCACTGCCATGCTGTACACACGCTCCAGGTTGCCGTAGCCGCCGATCTTGTTGAAAGCTGTGGATTGGAGAAGCACAACTCCAGCACGGACACAATCCATATAATAACTGATTATGTGAAATATGACATTTTTACAAACCAGTGATTGTTAGGATGATGGCTCCAATAATCATGACAAATGTCTGCAGAGTGTCGGTGTAGATTACAGCAGCAAGACCACCTGAGAGGAAAGTTGGGAACCTTTCAATATCAGCTCATAAATATCCAGTACATCTAAAAAGCATGAAATTAGTTCTATGAGATGGAGATGTTTAAGTGTGTCTTTGGTTGTTTGTGTTGGCCACCTGCAATAGTGTAGAGAGCAGTGACGACCAGCATGAGGACAGTGGACAGGTAGAGGTTCCATCCCAGACACACCTGGACAAACAAGGCTCCAGAGTACAGGTCAGTCTGGTGATGAAACACAACAAAAGTGTCAGTGCTAGCACAGATAGACTGAAAAAAATATTACATGTGTTGTTTTATATGTGACATTGTCGTACTGATATCTTTGTGAAGACAGACAACAGCAGCGAGAGGACAGCCAGGTAGGTCCTGATCCTCTCTCCTCCGAAACGACGGCCCAGGTACTCCGGCATTGTTACAATCTGAACACACATTTCAACATCTTCAGCACAACAGAGCAAACTGAAGAGGGTCCAGACAGATTAAGAAGCTCAATATGATCTGTTTGTTTTCACACTGTTTTTAATATGATAATTATGTACTGACAAATACAGTTATTTATGTTTCCTAGAAGACAGTTGTATGTGCGTGTTTGTGTATGTGTGTGTGTGTGTGTGTGTGTGTGTGTGTGTGTGTGTGTGTGTGTGTGTGTGTGTGTGTGTCTACTGTGTGAGTAATGTAACACCCTGTTGGGGAATTTTGAAGGCGGGGAATGGTGATAAGGGGAATGTCTCTTGGCACCAAAATGTACCTGCTGAACCAGCCTTAACAAGCAGACTGTGTGGTTGTGCGTGCATGCATGTGTGTGAGCGTGCAACCTAACCCCTGAGGAGATGTAGACAGGCACAAACACCCAGGCCAGGGCCAGCAGCACATAGGTGGCCTGAGAAACGGGGACAGAATTGCAACACAAAGAGGTTAGACTACAGAAATATCTTGGACAGCCGCCTAAGGATGTAGAAGTCTCTCTAGCACAACTGAGGTCAAAGCTTGACCTCTTTAGATACCTTGCAGGCTTTTGTGCAAGCTTCAACTGCTGTTGTTCACAATTTAATACAGCTGGATGTCATATAAAATGTTCCAGTGCTGCCCTCTGCAGCAAGCAGCCTGCTACAGCTGTTGAAGGAAGTTCAACACAAATGCACATTGCAAAGATAAATCTAAGTCCTTGTTCTGCACAGATTTGATAAAAAGTTATTTTAAATGCTAATGTCAGTTTCACTGTAGCTGTTTGTTATTCTTTTTTTGACACACATGGCCTGTGTTTGTGTTGTCAGCCCCATAAATACTGCACACAACAACAGAAACAGCGTGTAGATTGATTAGCATGCCTGCTCAGCTTCATTCCTGACCATGCTGTGTTTATTGAACACTAATTGATGATTAGAAAGCATCTCATAGTTTTGTGTTGAAGCTTTGATGTTGATGGATGTGCATGCGTGTGTGTGTGTGTGTGTTTCCGCTCACATTCCATTCAAAGCCAGTGACAGCGATGCCTCCAGCAGCTCCGGTCCCAGCCAGACCAATAAACAACCCGGAGCCCTCTGAACTGGCAAAGAGAGACGCTCCAATCTGTGCACACCAGTGACAGAGGAAGTGTGCAAAAGCACCAGAACAGCAATCAAAAACTCAGTTGCAATAAAAGTTTAACATTCATACCTCAGTTAAAATATGCTGAATATGCTTAAAAGATGAATTTAGAGAAAGTTCTTGTTTTATTATTACACATAATGTTAACGATGCTGGTGTATTGATACAGAAGCATAATTTTACTGATAATTCAGAGGGTTGTGACCCTTCTTACCTACAAATTTGAGCTGATTTATCAATTTTTTTTTCTTTAATGTCTTTGGATTAACAATTAGAACAGGCCAAAAGTGTTCCCTGGCCATAGAGCCAAAATAATTAAAGCTCCCTCTACTGTCTGAGTGCAGTAAAGGTCATAAACCCTGCCTCCATAATGTCAACAGATGGAACAGAGGCCAAACTATAAAATTAAAATACATGTCAAATAACTTTTCTCAAACATGTTTTCTGTCATTATAGTTAGATCTTCATTGTGCTGATTTTTTTTTACTAGTGTTAATGTTATACTTACGGTATAAGTTTAGTTTTAAGTTAGTTATCTAATTTTCAAATCTGTACCAGATTATCAGAGTAGAGGAGTAAAAGTGAGAGAAAACATATCAAACACTTACACAAGACTCCAAAGCCATAACTGTCTGCTTCAAAACAACACATAAATCTGTTCTGCCGTGGACTGCACCCTCAGGAGGGATCTTTGATGTTTTATTAGTAACTGCAATGTGTGTTTTGGTTAGTGTCGCAGGCAGTCAGTCAGTCAGTCAGTCAGTCCCAAGACAAGTGTTGCCTCTGCACATGCCTTGGTTGAGTCAGAGCAATATGTCAGTGCACGTGGATGTGGTCGTTTGGCTCCACATATCACAATACGCAGAAATTAAGTGATGTTTTCTATTTTATATGCAGTCAATGTTGTTGAAAACATAATCAGGAACTGTCCTCAACATAATGAACCTTAGCTTTGTAGATTAATCTAAATGTACCTATGTATGCTGTCAGTTTGTGCTTCAGAGCTTTCACTCTTTGTAAAATCACAGCCACAGACTCTCAACCAAAGACTAAATTGTGGGCGGGGTTGTCAAGTGTAAAGTCTCTGACCAATCAGTGGTCTACAGTGTTTTATAAACTCCCCCTTCAGAATCAGTTTAGCACAGCACCCCCGGTGAAGTTGGAACTAAAGTGTATCGGGCACCATGCACTGAGCGCCATTTTTGGCATTGAAAAGCGTAAAAGAGCGTTTCCAAACATGATGAGTTGAGCCAATGCAAAACAGACTTTTAGTGGAAATGAGGCAAACAACTTGACTGATTAATTATTCAGCAATGTCTCAAAGATTGCTTTTCTTTAAGAGAACCCTTGATCTAAACATGAATAAGAAACGTATTCATTTCTTTCTGAAAAAATCTACTCAGACAGGTTTGTCCCATTGAGATCAAAGATGTTTTTAACAGGGGCGACACAGCCAAGAAAAGCAGCGACACAAAGTTTAAAGAAATATAGAAAAAAATATCTAAAAAATAAATGATCAATTAAAACATTCAAACACAGAACACCTGGAACAAAGACATTTCACTAAGGATCTTTTTAAAAATCAGATGACCTAAGCTTTCAATTCTCCACACAGTAGGTGCAGAAAACCTAAAATCTTTCTTCCCTAACTCAGTTAAGATTATAACATCATCACAAAGTAAACCCACCTATCTGGCAATGCAGCAACCAAAAGTTTCTTGAGTTAAGATTGAAACTTTTTAAAGAAACTTAGCAAGAAAAAGTAGCATGCTGCATTGATGTTTGTATTCATCACACACATTCAGACCTGATGTTTGGCTTTCAGTATCTTGGAATAAGATTTCTCTCTGGACTCATCAGTTGAATGTGACTTACATGTTTTACAGTAGGTCCAATGAGATATGTTGACTAGAAATTAGACAAACACACTCGCTAAGATTTATCCCAAATATCAGTACCACTCATACCGCTACAGTCATACTCAAACAGTAAGAATAATCATTGCCTGATGCATCAGACAAAGTTTTCTTCCAACTACACAAGACTATGAAACTTCTCTCTTCCCCCCCACGCCTACAAACATCAGTGTTCAGACTCACCGGCCACCAGGCCATGTCCCGTCCAGCCAGGAAGTATCCACTCAGAGTGTTCCTGCTCACCCTGCATGATGACTGACAGAGGAAACTGTTACACACACGGACACACATCAACTGAACTTTCACACTCGTGTACTCCTCCGACTCTCACCCAGATGCCAACTGCGAGGTTGAGAAGAAAGTAGGTTGCTATGACGATAATGTCAGAGATGCTGAAGGACTGAGGCGAGGCGTAGAAGTTGATGGTGGAGTTAGACATCTTCACTGTTCCCAACAGCGCCGTAACACGTTTAGAAACGCAGAAAATGCACAGATTTACACACACACACACAACACACACACACGAGAATTTGATAAATCCAACTCTTACTGGCGTGATGTCAGTCTTATCAACCGCCTCACACAATCCGACCACAAAGACCAACTTTGCAAACACATTAAACACAAAGAAGAACACATTACACTCCCTAAAAACTAAAAACCAGCAGATAGCCTCATAAAACCCTCAAATGTAAGGTCTCATCCAACACAGAAACAAAAATCTTTCTAACATGAACACACACTCAGTCAAACACACACTCCAGCCCTTAGTAAAACTCAGACTAAACTACATGAAGTATCAGTGTGTGTGTGAAGAGGGCCGTCCCCTTGCTGAATTGATGATTAAACACATCACCTTAATGTGGCACCTGCAGCGCTGACACACACGCTGTGCTAGGGGATAATGGAGTGTGTGGTGTGGGTGTGAAGTGGAGTACAGCAGATGCTCATGTGGACTGGAGTCCATGCTGTACACACACGCACACACACACACACACACACACACACACACACACACACACACACACACACACACACACACACACACACACAGAGAGAGAGATGGTCAATCATTGGCGATGACAAGTTTATAATCATTAGCGTCTAAACACACAAACATCTGCTGCTAAGAGTTAAGTGAGGGAAGTGAAAGTGAGACACAGGGACAGGTTTATTCACTTTTATAGATTCGGTGACTTTAAGGGAATTTCTATAAAAAGATTTCCTCCAATAAGAGAGCCAGCAGCAAACTGTAACTGCCTATGCTGGAAAAAAGAGAGCAGATGCAGTATTTCACACCATTATTGTTTATTTAAGACGTTTGTATGTATGTATGTTTGGTGGTTGCTCTTTGTTTGTAAGAAACCCTGTGAATTGTGCTGCAGATTGTCATCGCCAGGATACTCTTGGTAAAGAGATTTGCAGCCTCAGTGAGTTTCTCCTGATTAAATAAAGATAAATAGATAAATGAATAAAGATCTTTGAATTGTTTGCTCTACATTTAGATAGATCTGTTTCTAGTTTTAAGTTATTGACACAAAGGACAGAAATAGTTTGTTCCTAGATTTCTTTTTATATGTTTGGATGACTGTTTTAAATATCTGTTGGAAAACTGACCGTGGTCTTCTCCAAATTCTTTACATTGCTTAAAATCACATATATTAGTGATCATTGAGACAAATTTCTTTACATGTTTGCACTCATTGCACATAATAAAGAGGTCTGTTAAAAACGATGTGACTCCCAGCTTGGGGAATTTCCCTCAAGGGTGTGATTTGTTCAGGGAAATTATATTCCTTCTAAGTTATAAAATCACCAATAAATATTTCTTTCTGTAATTCTTAAGATTTGTCATTTCTGACATTTTGCTTTTTTGTCATAATTTCACTATTTATTTCTTTGCATCTGAATGTTTGCTCAACAACTTATACATAAATCAAGTTTTTGATGTCTCTTAAAACACAATACACACCAAATGTAGTCAAAAACATGACTACTGCACCTTAAAAATAGTTTCATAATGAAGAACATTGACTTGCTTATTTATTTATCTTTGTTATTTTTTTGCAAACTAACTTGGTGTTAGTAAGTTTCTCCCTGTCGTGGATTTCTAATGGCATCTCTAATGTAATTGTAAAATATCAAGAGGTTTTTAAAATGTATTGTTTATAAATCTTACAGAAAAACATGCACAGTCATTTCAGACATATAAACAAAGCTTTAGAAACTGTCTTTTCTAAAAGATCAATAGTTAAATCTCAATGTTTCAGACACATCCTCAAAAGTTTAATATCATGAATAGAGCAAGTTATTTAACTGAAGTGCCACAACCTACATTTGAATGTACTTCTATTGTAACTCCAGTGGGCTGGTAATTTTTCATTGACTGACAACATTTGAGGACGAGAAGTTCTAGAGGAAGACCGTGGAATGAGTTCGCTTTCGTGCTCCCTGATGTGAAATTAACTCAGTGTCACACACAAACTGCTGCTCAATGTTTGTCTGCTGTAAGGAGCAGATGGTGGCGAAGGAGGCGCCCTGACGTCACACACATCATCATCATCAATCTCTCAAACTAACACACTGAGAACAAACTGTCAGTGCATAAAGTGAGCCTTACATGCAATAAAAGAGAATGAATTATTCATACTGTTGAATAAAACAGCTCACCACCCCACTATTTATTTATTTGTTTGTTTGTTTGTTTGTTTGTTTGTTTTTTCTCCTCTCTGTCCCTTATTATGGTATGTCATGTCAAACATTTTACCTCACTCATGATGACCCTGTCTGTCTAATGTTTTCACTATTGTTATATATTTGTTACAAAACAACAAAAATAAAGTTAAAAAATAAAAATAAAAGAGAATGAATTAAAACATTTTTGCATTTATAAGAATGTAGGAAGAAATTATTCTTCAAGGCTCACAAAATAAGTGTAACAACTTAATGCAGATACAATGTTATTATTCTATTAGATAAAAAGAGTGATAGAACAGTTGTACAGTTGGTTGAATGTGTTACTGTTTTGCCTGAACACACTGCAATACTTCCTTTGTTATGCGTATGTGAAGTTGCCTGAGGGTCTTTAGTGTATAGTTTACATCTATTAATTTTAACTACCCGACTGAGACGGCTGAAGACAATTTTTAAGTATAGTGTAGTAAGTATAATAAAGAAGTATTACAGTTAAGGGTAACTAACACTTTACAATAATGGAACAGTTTTCTTAACAAAATAATGCTTAATTCATGTTGAAGTAATGCATGACTCATGATGAACCTCTGTATGAATTAATAATTAATTTTTTATATGCTCGACATCATTGTAAATTAGGGCTTTGCTCTAAATTATTTTTGAGTTTAAATAAAGATAATTAAATTAAATTAAATATACAGTATATAAACACTCATATGCTGATATATCTGTATATGTATATATATATATATATATATATATATATATATATATACACATATCTGTATATGTATATATATATATATATATATATATATATATATACACACACACACACACACACACACACACACACACACACACACCATTCAGTTTATTCTCAGAAATATGACGTTTAAAATTTCAGTATGAGGGGCTGTTCATATGAAATTATCCTAAAAAAAAATTGTATGTCCAGCAACTTTGGTCATATATGAACTGATGTATGAAGTAACTGTTAATTACCATACCTTTATTGATGATGTATTAAACACATTATCACTACATGAAGTCATAGTGACAGGATCATTAGTTCATGGTGAACAACAGGACTTAATTATTAATCCATACAGAAGTTAATCATGAGTCATGCATTACTTCAACATGAATTAAGCATTATTCCGCTAAGAAAACTGTTCCATTATTGTAAAGTCTTACCCAGTTGGGTGTAATGTGTGTGTATGGTACAACCATAATACATAAACTGTCTACATAAGTCTAAGACATTCAGTGTAAATAAAACCTAATAAAACACATTACATCATTGAACATATGACGTTGTATCGGTGTGCCTTAGATTAAGTATATAATGTTAAATTTTTAAAAATTGGTGCCCTGAAAATACCACTACAGGGTTAAAGTTTTACAGTTGACATCATAGACTGTATAAAATATACTGTTTAGGTTGACATCTTTTCAGTATTTATCTCCGCAGTGCATGATGGGAAATAAAGGAGAAAAAAAATAAACAACCAATCAGAGCACGGAAGACCTTGTAACCCGGAAGAAATACTTCACAACAAAAATTGCCGGGAAATCTGCTCCGTCAGGTCGGCTTCTGCAGGAACGAAGACACAATTTTAAATATTAACCTAAAAGGAGTTTGTTCCTAACAAATTAACGAGTCTTTGGTTGTGTAGTGAACCTACCCGAGCCCGAATGGACGAATATGATGAACTTTTCGATATACAGGATGACTTCGAGGACCAGTTCGCCGACGAGCTGGAAGTGTTGGCTGAGATGGAGGGTGAGAGACTTTCAGCTAACTTCTCTGGGATCCTTAATACATGTTTCCAGATAGCATGCTTAAAAGATGATTAAACACGGTTTTATGAACGACTATCATCCTTCGACTCTTACATTGTTATTAACCTATGCAGCTTCATAATGTGTTTATGTGACGAGCAGTCAAAAGCCAACAAAAGACTTGTGTAAAAGCTGAATTTTTCAGGAAATGTTACACTGAAGATGTTCACAATTTTGCACATGTATGTCTGGATGATGACTTGAATCAATCAGAGTTGACAGTGAAAGAAAAGTGTGTCTAATACAAGACATCAACAAGTTTGTGTATGAAAAAGTCATTGTAGTTATCCTACTTTGAGTTCATTAATACTTTAATCTAATAAAACTGAGTAAGATCAATACATACTTGTTTCTATAAAACAACAAAAGACGTGGGTTTACTAGAAAAAGGGAAAAAACATCAACAAAAACTCATTAATCTTAATCTTAATCTTAAAATAAAACTTTTGCAATTAAAATGAGCAGGAGTTTAAGATTTTTTTTTGTCAATAAAGTTTTTATTAACTTTTCAATGTGTTACAAATAAAACAATAATGTAAAGAAAGAACAAAACAAAACAGAAATACAAAATACTGGGATACATTGCACAGGCCAGACAGACGATCACAAACATAGGATAAAGGGTACATATACAGACAGGACATCCAGTCCATTGTATGTTGTGACTGGAATAATACAGTGTTATAGTAATAGTTATACAGGAGATCCTGATACTGTTGGGATCCACACAGTGTCACGGTCAGTTTTTATGTGAACCCAAAAGCCATCCCAGGAGGTGGTCCCACCTTCTGTATTACCTTTTAATCTGTTCAGCATGGATTCGTAAGATGCCGTC
The DNA here is from genome assembly GCF_009762535.1 of Notolabrus celidotus. Taxonomy (NCBI): domain Eukaryota; kingdom Metazoa; phylum Chordata; class Actinopteri; order Labriformes; family Labridae; genus Notolabrus; species Notolabrus celidotus. Next base: position 28,285,022 of record NC_048278.1, read on the forward strand.
TCTGTCATTGCATCTACCCAGTCTATCAGACTTGGGCTTGTGTCAGTTTTCCAAAGTCTTAAAATACGTAATTCTGGATGCAGTGAGCAAACTAACCATAATGATAGAAAAAGCCCTCTTTGAAACATTTTGTACTTGAGAGGAGTTTGAGATTTTAAACTTCACCTATTAAATAGCCACACTGATTAGATAGATAGATAGATAGATAGATAGATAGATAGATAGATAGATAGATAGATAGATAGATAGATAGATAGATAGTGTGAGGAAGGGCTGTAAATAACAATATGAAAACCAGAAAACACAAAATTTGTAAAACATCCTTTTTTCCCTTTTAGAGCATTCTATGTTCATATCAAAAGCACTTGTACTGATGTTTTTGTCTTTTAAAACTTTGTTCCTTGTTTAGATTTTTGCAGAAATTCTCCTTTTGTTATATTTGCACTGGTTGTGCATGGTTGCACAAATGCCCTTTATGTATGTCTGTCTTATGTATGTATGAGTAGTCTTAGGTGCTGGCGCTGGGTGGTTTTGGGTTTTACAAAGAAACATGTTTTTGTCTTCCTGTATAATATCTGTTTGTAAACTAGAAAATTCAAACATGAGGAGCTTGAACCAGATACTTTTTGGCACATTCGCTTGATAAAGATCAGATGTCACTAGTTTTTGTTGATTGACTCATTACTCATGACTTAAGTTAACAAAATGTGTTTGTCTTTGTTTGAATGGATCAGAAGACCCCGTTAAGCCTGTGAAACGCCAGCAGCAGGACGTTTCAGACATCGAGCACCTGCTGGACGATCAGCCTGTCAGTAAGTGGACCGTCAGACATCTGGGATGTTGTTTGTGTGCTTGTTTGTTTTTGTTAGTTTGTATCTTTTAATGTAACTTTTCCTCCTTGCAGCCCCAAAAGCAAAGAGGCAGAAGCAGGATTTCGGAGTGGTCAAACGTCTTTTCAACAAAGACCAGTCACAGAGAGATGACATCACACCGCCGTCCTCTCCGGAGCAGTATGAACCCTCTGACCCCATCAGGTACAGGACATGCTGTGGCAGTGGGAGTGTGTCTGTGTGAGAGAGAACAGAGATAATGTTAATGTTTCTTTCAGCTTCAGATATTCTGGCATACTTTGATTTGTATGCAGTGCATTCATTAATTAAACTTTACACTATGTCGTTCCTGACATGACTACATTTTCAAAGACAGAAATAGTAGGAAGACTTTGGGGTAATATTTTGTAATCGGTCCCTTCACAAACAAATAGGAGGCACTTTTATTTTCTATCTGTGTAAAAATGTGTTGTAGGTCTAAGTCCTCAGCCCTGTTGGATATCAGCGGCTTGGCTACGATCCCAGACACTCCCGCACGACCTCCCACAGCGGCTCCAGCGTCCCTCCGTGTACTGAAGCGGCCTCCTTTAGAAGGAGAATTCATCACCGTGACAGACTCTTCAGGGAGTCGGGTCTACCTCCGACAGAAAGAGGACACGGAGACAAAGGTTAAACTCCTCACAGTTATTCTGCCATGATCCTGAGCGTATCCCACACATTTTTCATCCTTATTCAGTGTATGTGTCTGTTATATTTCTCTTCATATATCTCTATGTGTGTCCAGGTAGTAGAATCCAGGATGGTACCAAACTCCCAGGGTTCACTGGGGCTGCTGGCCATGCCCATCGGTGTGTTGAGGGAGCGAGAGGCTGACAGGGTGAGTGACCAGGCTGCTGCTGTTTGTGTTCAATCTGCATAATATTCACTCATAACCAAACAGTGCTCACATGATAGTGCAATCAACTGAAGTACTCTCCATAAAGAGTTTTTTTTAATGATCTAAACACAGAGGAGAGTACGAGCACCTTCAAACAAACGAACGAAGTGATACTGCAGCAGCGTTTATTCTTTTGATGTGTCTGAAACAAAACAAGGAATTTAATTATCTGAGCACAATGTGGAAGTGATTGATGATCTAATCCAATAACTTCACCACTGAGAGGAAATATATTGTTTTGGGGTTTAAATACAACACATACAAAGGAAGTTGTTTATATTTCAGACGTCCTTTTTTAAATAAATTTGACTAATTGGCTCATTGAGCAGGAAAAAAAAGGAAGGATTTATCCAAAGATGTTCATGTTTAGTGTATGCACCAGGGAACTCTGAGGCTGCTGAAGTTTCAAAGTCAGTTAAAGCTCCTGTAAGGAGTTTTTAGCTGGATATGAAATAGACTGAAATCAAAAGTAATGTCTTTGTATGACCTACAAAAGCAAACAACACCATCATCAACAAGATGGACAGATTCTATAATGTCATTTTTGAGTAAGGAGAGGTAGGTGTCAGAGCAGACAGTGACAGGATGCTGAGGAAATGTCCTTTTTAACTTTTTTTTAACTTAAGGCTGATTTATAGTTCTGCGTCTCCCCTACGCAGCAGGGGCTGACACGGACATGAGCACCACATACTTGTGCGTCGAGGTGTCCGTGAGGCGCAGCAATTCTCCGCTGGAACGCTTGAGGGTAGTGTGGTCTCTCTGATAGCCGGTCGCCTCCTTCCGGCCCAGCTACGATCTCTGTTTACTTTTCCACAGCGATTCAGAGCGTGTTATGTTAATCTACAGCTGATACATGTTGCTGTTTATCATACAAACATGATAACATGAAGAATAGAGAGGAGGAGATTAATTGATAGGACAGCTGAAGAGAGACCGGAAATGTGGGGAGCAGAGAGTGGGGAAATAAATAAAGAAAAGAGTCGTGGGTCATAGCAATCGCTGGTAGTCAAACCAGCGATTGTGGCGACATGGATTGTAGCCTCTGTACATGGGGTATACACTTAATCTTCCAGGTCAGTGGTATCCTAGGATAAGATCTTTTGTCAGAGAAACTACCTACACATGTAAAGGACGAGATCAGAAAAGAGAGAAGAGTTACTGCTTCGTCCACAGGGGGTGCCAAAATCCACATAAACAGAAAGTTCCTCACAGGAGCTTTAAATGTCTTCTGTTTTTTTTTGTGCAGCGTCACCAGCAGGTAGTTGGCGAATCTCAGCGTCTCACAGACCTGCTGACTGGGTAACTGAACACCTATCTCTTCATCACATTCACACGGTACATTAAAGTTGAATTACGTCAAGTTTTAAACTGTGTGTTCTGATTTTTGTCACCCTCCAGCAGTGTGAATGACATATGTGCTGAGCCTGAGAGCAGAGAGGATGAAGAGAAGAACGACCCTGAGGACACAGAGGGACAAACGTCTCGCCTCTGGGTGGACAGATTCTCTCCACGACACTACACGGAGCTGCTCAGTGATGATGTGAGCCATGTTCGGAGTTCAATGTGCCTTTATATGAGAATGAGTCTCCTGTGCTGATGCTGACAGACTGTGTGTGTCTGTTTTCTTGTAGTTCACCAACCGCTGTCTGCTCAAATGGTTAAAACTTTGGGACACTGTTGTTTTCGGGAGAGAGAGGAAGATCCGTCCTGCTCGGCCTGAAAGACAGGCTCCAAATCAGAACAAACCAAATCAACCCAATCAGAATCCAAACCGCTTCAAGAGCAAGGTTGAGATTACTGAAGAGCTGCTGGAGGCTGAACTGGACCAGTACAAACGACCCAAATACAAGGTCAACATTCAGAAGAAGTTCAGCTTGATTACTCTGCACTGTTCGGATCAGATGTAACGTTTTTATCTTTCTGTAGGTGGCGCTGTTGTCCGGTCCTCCTGGTTTGGGGAAGACCACCCTGGCTCATATCATAGCAAAGCATGCTGGGTACAACGTAGTGGAGATCAATGCCAGGTTAATCAAACTAAATAAAACCTGACGCAGTAGTGACGATGAATCATAAAAACTTGGTTGATAATAACGGTCCTGTCATCTGTCTTTGCAGCGATGATCGCAGCGCAGAGATTTTCCAGAAACGCATCGACACGGCGACACAGATGAAATCAGTTTTAGGAGTCAATGAGAAACCAAACTGCCTCATCATTGATGAGATCGATGGAGCACCAGCGGTATGTACTGGACACTAAACACACGTGTACCTGGAACTTGAATTCTGAAATAGAAATTCTCTTGTCTGTCTCTCAGCTAAATGTGATTATTTGGTACATGAGTTGTTCTGTGTCTGGGCTTTGGTATTTTTTTTCATACCCTTCTAAAAATATTTTCCTAGTTGTCTTATTTAACCACTAGATTCTTCTGTTGTTCAGAAACTATCATGAACAAGATCCAGTATTTTTGTTCAAATTGAATAACAAAGATATACTCGGGTATGCAGTGTAAGATAATATGGAAGAGATTTTTTGCATTGACTCCTTAAGTTTTTGGTCATTGTTCAAAAGTCCTGATCTTGACTTTTGATAAAAGTATTTATTTTCATACAATCAAACACTTTAAACATTGTTTTTGTGGATATTTGTCTCCAGTACAAAATCACATAACTCTTGACCTATCAGAACAAGAGTTATGACTTTTTCCTTAAAGGTACAGTGCACCTCTAATTACACAAATGCACATTGGCACTTACTAGTTAGTCCGCTCTGTGCTACTGCAGAAAGATGGTGTTCTGGAGGGGGACACACTTCTTATGTAGATATAAAGAGCTTATTCTAAGTCAACGAAACAAAATGATTTTAATAATGATTATGTTATTAACAAGCGGCAACCTCCGGTCTAAAAATATGAGTCCTATGCAGAAGTGTTAAAAACTGCAGTTCATCGAAGATCCGCTTGATGCTGGCTCAGGAAGTACCGGAAACCACATACACACCAATTCCAAAAAGCCGATCTTTACTGCAGAAATAAACTTGTTTACAGCCTGGTACAAAAGACGAGTGTTGTCTGGATAGCTCATTTCTCGATCGGCACACACTGTATGGAGGGTGAATTTTTTTCTAACACTGCAATTTTGAAGATATTAAGAGTCTTCCAATGAGAGGCAACTTGATGACAGGCGGGAACACTGTAGCTGTTGGCTAGGAGGCTCAAAATCCGCCTCTTTATGTAACAATCACTCAACAGCAGCAATATGGCTGCCGACGACAATTGGCCTCAAAACAGCTCTTCAGAAACAGATGGGTGACATCACGGATACTACGTCCATATTTTATACAGTCTATGGTTAATAATGACTATATACTAATTGAAACATACTTATGAATATTATATTCCATTTCTACCAAGTCTGTTCTGCTAAATGCTGCTGAATACTACACACTGCACCTTTAAAATATCAAACACAAAAATTTGTCATCAATGGATGAAAGTCATTAAAATAAAGTAAAGACATAAATATGTTTGCAGTGTAAATAGTCATCCTCTATCTGTGCCTTAAATGTTGTTGTTTTTTTCTACTGTTGTTCATCAGGCAGCGATCAACATCCTGTTAACGGCTCTGAACAGAAAAGATGGACACGGTGGGGAAGCTGTTTCAGAACCAATGAAGAAGAAAAAGAAGAAGGAGTCCATCCTGCTCCGACCAATCATCTGCATCTGTAACGACATGTAAGAGACACTGGTGTTTTCACTGACACATTAAAGTGGAAACTATAGATAGTGTTGTGGTCATTTAAACTGTGTTTAATGTAAATGATCTTCTTATGTGTCATATCTGATTACCTCTGTGCTTCAGGTATGTTCCAGCTCTCAGACCTCTCCGGCAGCAGGCCTTCCTCCTGACGTTCCCACAGACACAACCTTCCCGCCTCGCACAGAGACTGTCGGAGGTTAGCTCACAAACACACACACACAAACACACGCAACACACCTTTACAATCACACATAAACATTTTCTGACACACCAACAATCAAGCTTACATTGAGATTTTGTTTTCAGATCTCAATCAAACAGGGAATGAAGACGGACACGGGCACTCTGATGTCACTTTGTGAGAAGACGGACAATGACATCCGGTCTTGTATCAACACACTGCAGGTGAGGGGCTGCACTGTGAGGAACAGTCTGTGACAGGAGCAGTTCAGCTGTATCAGTTATGATTAATAATGATTATATCTGTGTTCATGTGTGTGCAGTTCCTCCATGGTCGCGGCCTGAAGAAGGTGGACACCAGGACCATCCAGTGTGTCTCTGTGGGACAGAAGGACCAGAACAAAGGCTTGTTCTATCTGTGGCAGGCGATCTTCCAGTTACAACGTGTTAAACGGTACTTTATGTCCTGCTCGAGTTTGTCATACGTGGTTTATTGTATTTGTTGAGTGTCAAAGACACAGCTTCAAATTCCTTTAAGTTAATCTGAGCATTTTGAAATGAAGCAAAGGTTCTGCAGAAGACTCCACGTTGCTGTGCTCCTGTTACAACAATCTGCATCTGTCAGTGGCTTCCATCACTGATTTACACATTTGCATTAATGTAACTTTGACCAAACTGACTTCCAACTTTCTCAATATCTTCAGCTTCTAGGCCTCTGACTTTAGGTCAAATGTGAAAGCCTTAAATAATTGTAATTAAAATACCTTCCTTTTTACCTCCCCTGCAGCTGGTCAACAGAGGGCGCTCCTAATGTTTCTGCATCAATTTTTGAAAAACAGTCTGTGTGGGCAACAGACAGTCAGGACACATGTTGATATGTTTTTGTTTTGTTTTGCAGGAAACGTATCGGTGAGACGTTTGAGGAGGCTCCAGGCTCAGGAGGTGGAGCTCAGAGGTTTCAGCACATTCTACACTTGGCTTCATCCAGCGGAGAATATGAAAAAGTTTCTCAGGTAAAGAAAACTTCTGGATTTATAATGTTGTTGCATTAAAAAGAAGTTAAATTAATAATATTCTGTAACAAGAATCACAGCTACTATCTATGTAAGGTTGGTAAAACACCACATGTGATACGTGTGACATGAGGCTGAATGTCTCCTCCTCAGGGTCTGTATGATAACTATCTATCCATGCGTGTGAGGGATCCGAACATGGAGAGCGTGTGTGAGGCTCTGGAATGGCTGAGCTTCTCAGACAGGCTGAATCATGTGATCATGCACGGACAAAACTTCACCCTGATGAGATACCTGCCCTTCCTGTCGGTCACATTCCATTTCCTGTTCGCCCACACACACGTGCCCCGGATCAGCTACCCACACAGCCAGCACGAGGTACCAGTCCACTACGTGCACAATTGTGTTCATATATAATGAAAAGTAAAAACATGAGACGTGATGTAACTACATTGACTGCTGAGTTCTTGTTGTGTCGTCTCCAGTTCTCCTCAAAGCTCCTCAGCAGCAGGAACGCTCTGTCCACCATGTTAGCAGACATCCCAGCAAGCGTCAGAACGAGGATCAGCCAGCTCAGCCTGACCCTCGATATTCTCACCCTGCTCCTCGACATCATCTGTCCCAAACTAAGGCCGGTACGTAAGATCACACACTGTATACCTGCACTTATTTGTGGGTGTTTAAAGACAGTTCTTCAGGACTGCATCCTTGTACCAATGAGAGAAAAAACACATCAAGTTCGGTCAGACGGTTCAGAAAGGGGACAGTTTTCTGAAAATCATTTCCTGTATTTGTTTAGTGATGCTCACCACTTCCCTGACCTTCCCTGACACTCCTTTTAGGAGTTTGGTCCTGATTCCTGAACCATAACATGAGAGAGCTTTGTGTGAGCAGAGATTATGACTGAGACTTTGCCTTATTGACATCACAGTGAATATTGGAGCCATTTTTCCAACTCACATATATATCAGAAGATGAAAACACACTGTTGTAAGATCTGGTAACTAACATCTCTTCTTTGTTGGCGTGAACTGCTCGTGCTGTCAACTCAAGCAGCAACCTCCGGTCTAAAAATATGAGTCCAATGCAGGAGTGTTAAAAACTGCAGTTCATCGAGGATCCGCTTGAGGCTGGCTCCAGAAGTACCGGAAACCACATACACACCAATTCAAAAAAGACGATCTTTACAGCAGAAATAAACATGTTTACAGCCTGGTACAAAAGACAAGTGTAGTCTGGATAGCTCATTTCTTGATCGGCACACACTGTGAGGGGGGTGAATTTTTTTCTTACAAAGCAATTTCGAAGATATTAAGATTAAGAGTCTTCCAATGAGAGGCACAGCTGACTTGATTGACAGGCGGGAACACTGTAGCTGTTGGCTAGGAGGCTCAAAGCCCGCCTCTTTACGTCCCAATCGCTCGACAGCAGCAATATGGCTGCCGACGCCGATTGGCCTCAAAACAGCGCTTCAGAAACAGATGGGTGACGTCACAGATACTACGTCCATATTTTATACTGTCTATGTGCCAACTACATGAACTTTCAGGTGAAACCATAAATGATAGACTAAAAGGTGTGTTTTTGGCAACATTGTTTGGAGTGTGATATGGTCAGTCTATGGTCATGTGATCTTAATGTCAGCTGATCAGAAATAAGCTGATCAGAAACGTCTGTATTTATATGAAGGAAATGGTTGACTGAAATAAGAAGAACATATTTCTACATGTGCACATAGTTTTCCAGGTGTGCTTGGAATTTTTTTTAAGGTTGTTTATTTTGGGCTTTTACTGAGAGAAAGATCAGTGGCTAGAGTCAGAAACATGAATGATGGAGTGAGAAAGAGGCCAAGAATGGTAATCCTAACTAAGGCCAAAGTCCCTGTAGTGGCTATTTGACTTGGTCAACTCTACAAAACTCATATCTCAAATCAAAAACCGTCCACGGGACACAAATCTGCATCAGGTGTTTTACTTACGGTAAAACTTTCATGTTTGGGTCTGGTGCATAAAGAATCACGTCCTGTAGAATATATGTGTTGTTGTTTGTCTCTGCTTCATTTTTTGTGATACCAAGATGACATAAATGTGAAAGGGCGGTCAGAAGTCAAACTTTCATGAACTGTTTGATCTCACTCTGTGTCTGTCCTGCAGGTGAATCCACAGCTCTTCAGCAGCAGAGAGAAGGAGCAGATGAGAGAGCTGATCAACACAATGCTGGCTTACAACCTCTCATACAGGCAAGACCGCACGCCTGAGGGACAGTACATGTACATGCTGGAGCCGTAAGTACACACACGATTACACACACACACACACACACACACACACACACACACACACACACACACACACACACACACACACACACACACACACACACACACACACACACACACACACTCCTGCACTCAACTGTACACTGGGCCTAAACACATGCTGAGCAGATGTGTGTTACTGTGGTGTTGAAGGTCACTGCTCTTGTCCAAACTGTGGTTCTCTGCATGAAGGCTTAGAGAGTAATCCCTTTAACACCTTGTGTGCATGTGTGTGAGAGTGTCTGTGTGTGTGTGTGAGTGTTTGATGGTGAGGGAGCACACAGAGTTACAAGCCTCAGAGCCTGTCAGGTAGGGTGCAGGTGGATAGACAAACAGATGAAAGGCAATAAGAGAAATAAGGAGGGAAAAACAGGAAACATCAACATTTTTCCTAAATAAAAGACAAAAACAAATCTAAACAAGAGATCTAGGCAACTCATGAGACCTTCCTTCATCTTCGTCCACCTGGATCTTTGTTATCCGTAACTTCCTGGACAAAGACTGTGGCGTTGGTAAGATGGGATAAGTGGTCGTACGTCTCTGCCATGCCGTCCCAGGGGGATCAGAGACCGAGCTCTCGCGGCGGCTCCTTCCTGCAGGCTCGCTGTGACGAGGTGCTGGTCACAAACGACTGGTGTCTTCCTCTGGTGTTAGCTTTACTACTGCTTCTCCTCATCTACACCTTCCTTTACCTGCCCTCCCTGGCTCACCACAACACCACCCTCTGACTCCTCGTGGATGTAGACTCGGGGCAGCATTGTGGACGTAAACCTTGAACATTTGGGATAGCGGATACGCCCAGACCAAACCGGATTATTTGATTGGACTGCTCCTTTTTTGGGAAGCGTTGTTGATTGGTCAGACTGTGGCAGAGTTTTTGGGTCGCTCACTTTTTATAAGCGAGATTTGGAAGAGAGAGGTGGAAAAAAAAGGCGGGGAAGATGGAGAGAAATCACCTTGTTCATAAGATATTCAGAACTGTTTGACTTTTGTGTATGAGTTCAGTTACTTTTACATTTACTGCTTCATTTCTACTTTCCTGATGTAAGTCACTTTGAGCTTCTTTAGATCTGTGTAGATTTTGGTGATCCATGTGGCCTGATACTACTCTACTCTCACGCTTGTTAAACTGACACCCCTACACGTTGTGAATTCTTTTTCCGTCTTTCATCAATCAATAATCTCCAACACTCACTGATTAATCTCAAACTTGTACTAAATGAAAGTAAAACCAAATTCATGTTGTTCTCCAGGGACAGAAACATTGATTATGAAAATGTGCACATATCCACTTTAAATGCTGTTAAAGTTGAAAGAGTCACTGAATTTAAATACCTTGGAATATGGCTTGATAAGGATCTCACATTCAAAAGCCATATAAACACTCTTTAAGTTGGTTTCTTATACAGAAATAAATCCAGTTTCCCACTGTCTTGTAGAAAGAGAGTTGTTGAAGCAGTGTTTTTATCTGTTTTAGATTATGGTGATGTGATTTATAGACATGCTGCAGCTTCAACACTAAAACCCTTGGACTCTGTTTACCACTCTGCTCTCAGATTTATAACTAGTGACAGACATGACACCCACCACTGTGTCCTGTATGAGAAGGTCGGTTGGGCCTCTCTTGAGCAAAGGAGAAACAAACACTGGCTTTTTTTTATTTTTAAAGCGCTTGCTGGAAAGCTTCCCTCCTACCTTACAGACTTGTTGGAATGGAATTATGGATCCCACAGGACTCGCTCTTCTGATTGGCTCATTTTGAAAGCACCTCGAGTCAATACTGAACTGCGTAGATCAGCATTTTCCATTGAGGCCCCTAAATCATGCAATGCAGACTTTAAAGTTGACACCATTCCCTCTTTTGCAGAATTTAAGACTTTGATCTCAGACCACTGTGTCTCCAACTGTATCTGTTTTAATTAATCTATTATTTTGTGAATGATTGTGTGTCTTTGTTTGAGGTTTCTTATGTGCCTGTGATCTCAACGACATTGGAAATGAGGGAAACCTCAATGTCTTTTCGAGAATAAATAAAGGTTTTGAATTGAATTGAATTGAATCAAATCAAATAGTTTGCGCTTTTCGAGAAGCCCAAATCTGATGGTAGGGCGGAGTCTAAAAGATTCTCCTAATCAATTTGATACGTAAATCTACTAAAACATACTTGCACTCCGATCCAGGACTGAATTGGAACCCTTTAGATTTTACAGTCCTCTCATTTTGTTTAGTGACTGATCGAGAAAAATGTCATCATAGCTCCTCCTGTCTTGATGCTGTTCATTATCATCTCCTCTGTCCCTCTTTCCAACCCCAACTCACTCTCAGCAGATGTGTGTCTAACATGATTCTGGTCCTGCTCGAGGTTTCTGCCTGTTAAAGGAAGTTTGTCCTTGCAGCTGTAACTTTCTAAATGCTGCAAAGTGCTCTGCTCATAGGTGGGAGGTAAAGGCGTTTTTTGACCGCAGGAACTTTACCCCGGAACTAGGCACTTTACCCCTGAACTACGTGCGTTTCAACCGGAGGAACCATGGTCAAAATTTAGTTCAGGGGTAGATAATCTCCCCCCTGAAAAGCCCCTGCTTGGGGGGTAGTACTTTTCAAAGGTCCTTGGACTTTCAGCTGAACGTAACAGGGCTTGTGGAGTTTACACAGCTGTTGAAACACAGAGGGAGTTCCTGGGAATGCATACTAGTTTAGTTTTTACTACTATTTTAAAAATATTATTTACTATATATTTTTTTCTCCATATGTCACTAGCCTGATTTGCACAATCTACCCGGGACTTTAGCCCGTGGTCGAAACACAGACAATATGAGATGAAATCAGACTGAGTCCTGTCAGTAAGAGGGGACTGGATCTCATCATGTCTTGATGTTGGGTATTTGTTAATAATATATCATAGTGTATGGCCTAGACCTACTCTGTTGTTGTGATTTGGCGCTATACAAATAAAGATTGATTGCTTTTTTTCCCCAGTTGACTAAATGACAGGATGCTGAAATGCCTCACTGATGCATCACTCTTCTCACTGATGGTCTTGTTTGCGTGGTGTTGTGCTGTGATGAGGAGGCATCAGTATGATGTCAACTATGAAACAATGTTATATTTTTAACTACTCTTTATTAATGATCGTGACAGTATGACGTGTTACTGTAAACGTGATAACAGGAGGTCGCTCTGCGTCAGTGTAGCTTCACATTGTTACATCTGTGATGTAAAAGGAAGAGCTGATCCATCACACAGCTTTCAGAGCTCTGATGGAAACCTGTCTGATTCTCTCTGTTGATAACTGGTGATAAATATCTCCGTCACATCGACTGTTATCTTATTTATGATATATTTAGGTCGCTCCAGCATTGAGTTCACTGGTACATATTGTGTGTGGGTGTGTGTGTGTGTGATGAAGAGAGATGGAGATCAGTTGTAAGAGGATTAAGGTTTTAGAGAGTGACAGATTCAGGGTTTTATTCTGCTAAACATAACTCAAGGTATCAAACCTGGAACCTTTTTGTCTTTTTCTTTGTCACCCTGACAGACTCACCTCCCCGTCGTCTCTCTGCTTTTACGTGATGATTTAGTATTTTTGCAGCTATTTCCTCATCAATGTGTGTATTTTCAGACGAGTTGAGGAGGTAGTGAAGTTCCCCGGCCTGCCTCCGCGCCGCCAGCTGACGTATCAGGCCAAACAAACGATCAGCAGAGAAATGGAGCAGGAGAAGATGAGGAGAGCCGAGCAGATGATGCTGCAGAGAAACCCTGCACGGGTGAGACCTCAGACACATGTTGTACCCAACAGATGGTGGGGGTTTGTCTTGTACAGTACAGCCTGTAGTCAATCAGGTCACAGTGTGTGTGTGTGTTAATAATCTAATGTTTGTATAATCCACTGTCTCCGTGTGAGGCAGAGAGAGGCCGATAAGAAGAGCGCCGGGCCTAAAGGGAGCAGGAACCACGAGCAGAGGCTGGAGAACATCGTCAAACAGACCATAGTGGAGATCAGGGTGAGACACACACACACCTATGTATTCTCCTGTTCGTGTTTCCAGTTCAAGAGACTTATTGTTTGCTCAATACAATAAAAAGAAGCCTGTAGAAGTTGCACAATCGTTCCCAGGAACCATCGCTGACATCTTCAAGTATAACTTGTGTTTGAGATAATAATAATAATAATTGTTATAGGGATGCACAATATTGGATTTATTGCCGATATCCGATATGCCGATATTTTACAACTCATTTAGCCGATTACCGATACCGATATCTTTTTCCTTACAACTAATTGCAGAGATCATCAATTCTCTTCTGTATTGGACTTAGCGTACAGTATTATGGTGATACTCTTATCACATTTGTTATGTAATATTCATTTCTTGTGCAAAATAAGAAAAATACTTAATACTTAAAACTGCATATTTATTTGTGACTCAACCCAACTTTATTTATATAGCACCTTTCATACATAAAAAAATGCAGCCCAAAGTGCTTCACAGAATAACAGAGAGACAGAAAATAACAGCAATGGTAAAATTAAAAAAGGCATGATTATAAATAAAATACTTAAAAATAAAATACAAATCAATACATTTAAATTTATAAAATAAGTAAGAGTGGAAAGAACAGTTAAAAATAAGGTAGAGTTAACAAGATCAGATGAACACAAGAAATAAACAGATGAATAAATAATTACATTTTATAAATAAAGAAATATTTTTTATAAGTAAGATAAATAAATGTTGAAGCAATGATTAAAATAATATAGTTTAAAATAATAATAAAAATAATAAGTGACAATTGCTTTCAAACAAAATTCATACATAAAGATACATCCTACTTAAAACTTGGATGAGGCTCTCCCTGAGACAATCATAACAAAACCCACAACCAGGGACAATTTGGCCAATTTCACAATTGACATAGTAAGTAAACCTAACCTCTGTTCACAGGGAACATGTGAAAAGTGCAACAGTACAGCAATTAAACCTAAATTAAAGAAAATGGTTTACTCTTTCACAGTAAATGTGCCTCAATTAGTCAGCTACATGAACCTTACAGACTGCAGCTTAAATTCAAATTTAGCTTAAAACATGAGCCCAACATGTGTGCAGCAGCCCATTATTTTATTGGTTAATTATATTGGCGGATATCGGCATCTTCGACGATACCCGATCAATCATTTTAAAGCCAATATCGTCTGATACCGATAATGTGCTGATAATATCGTGCATCCCTAATAATTATAATAATAATATTCTTTTAGCTTGTAATAATTAAAAAGAGTTATTCTCTCTCTGAAGCAGCTGGAATCATAAGATGTTTCACATTATTTCCAAAAAACTAGAAAAAATTACCGGTCGATGAAAACATTTTTTTGGTCAATTTTCCGTCAATCGGCTCAGGGTTTCAGGTTTGTTGGATCACTGTTATTTAATGTCGTGAATACAGTGTGGTCCTCAGTAAAATAGTAATAAAATAATCACAACTGCCTGATAAACTCAACATGAAGTACTGCTCAGCAGCACACTGACTTCTAAAAAGGTCAGCGCTTTCTTGAGCCAATCAAATGAGACACCAGGGTCTATATGAGAGTCTGTTTGATGTGATGCCAGTAGGTGGCGCCACAGAGGACCAGCAGGCATCTGAATGTCCATCAGAGCCTCTGTGAGCTGAGCTGCAGAGATGAGAGAGAGAGAGAGAGAGAATCTCTGGAGGGCAGGAACGAGGATAATGAGAAGCCACTGGGTTAAAGTCCCTGATGGTGAAACTGTTAAATGAGGCTAATGAGACGCTGCATGTGTATGTATGTGTGTGTGTGTGTGTGTGTGTGTGTGTGTGTGTTCCTGTTCAATGTTATTGACCTCGTTATTAAGGACATAACAGAAACTTCACGATCAGCTGGATCTTAAACCTCTCTTCATGTCCGTTTGTTTGTGTTCTGCAGCCGGAGTTGGATTTTTTCGGTCGAACCCTCGCCCCCAAACCTCAGAGGTCTCAGCTGTCCTCAGACTCAGGTACACACTGACATCACAGAGCTTCACTTTTCCTAACACTCGCAGCCGGTTAAGTGGAAAAATGCTTGGAGGCACATCTGCTCCAAACCCACAGTGGAGTTGATCACTGATGTGTGTTATGTCACGCTGCTAATTCAGATCTCCAGGGACACACTGCAGGCAGGAGATCTGGTCTCTTGACATCAGTGTCGCCTTTGTAATGTAGGAAATATCAAATCTCTGTTAACAACATTAAAGACCTGGCATGCCTGATGTGCAGCATTCCTATCACACGCAATCCCCTGCTGATAGTATAAACCATATCAGTAATAAACTTAATTTGATCATGTACAACAAGCTTGAAGTCCTTGCAGCGGTAAAAACCTAATAAAAGTTTGTGGATGAGCTCCTGTGGTTTGGCCTGGCAGTAGCTTTGTGTCACTGGAAACAAACGTGACTGCTGTGTTCAGATGCACCACAATTCCAGGCTAAAAATAGCACATTTGCATAAACAGTGGAGCTCTTGAGCAGAAGCGTGTCACTCCCATCTCTCTTCTCCATAATGGACAGCTGGGCTGAATAAAATCTAAATAGTGTTTTATTCTGAAAAAGGTCTTAATGTTCGATGTGTGACTCTTTTAAATGTCCAGAAGTTCTTGCTGTTGACGTTAGAAAGTTCTCCTCATATACAGCATGAACATAAAGTCTAACCGAAGTGACCCCTCCCTCTCAACACAAAGGTTGTGTAAATATTCCAATGAAAGGCTTTTAGTATTTATTGATTTATTTATTTATTACTTGTTAGTTGAGATTATGGGAAAATGACCTAGGTTTCAGGCCTGCTCAGAACACACACATTCAAACCCACAATGAGGGTAATAACTTTAAACACTTCTATTATTTTAATATATATGAAGTCAAGTATAATCAGCTATTATTTATTTAGCGTGGAACAAACATCATGTGGTCTCATATTACACTCAGCTATCAGGGAGGTGTATTAAGTTTAAAGCATGTTTGGATGTGAATCAGCTGACTAAAGGTGTTGCACACAGCGGAGACGCTCAGCTGGCGGCTGTGGCTGTACGCCAGGGCTCCGCTTTTTAAAGGTGACATATCACGCTTTTTTCATCAATATATATTGGTCTAAGAGGTCCCCAAAACATGTCTTTAAAGTTTATGCTCAAAAAAACACTTTGAAATCAGATTTTGACATGCCTGAAAAATCCTCATCTTCAGTCCTCCTCAGAACACTGTTTTCTCTCTGACCACGCCCCCTACGGAAGTGGATGTGTCTCGGCTCTCCAGCACGTTGATCTAATGTTTACGTGTTGGCTGAACATACACGGCTGCTCAGAGATCACGTTACTTCAACCCTCTGAATCTGATCCAGAATCTGATCCTGACGGAGAGGTGCCTGTAGCAGGACCTTTCTGAAGGATTGGTCACAGATTTAGTGTTTCTTGTTGTTTTATTTATCAGTATGTTGACGTGTGTCTTGGTACACAGCTACGAACATGTAGCTATGTGGCTATGCTAACTAGCGCTAGCACTTATCCATGTTAAATATAAATCATCCACTAGATCTTCAGATCTGCAGGCCTGGGGAGTAAAACCGACCTCTACCAGAAAGGCAGCAGGACCTTTCTGAAGGATTGGTCACAGATTTTGTGTTTCTTGTTGTTGTATTTGTCAGTATGTAGACGTGTGTCTTGGTACACAGCTACAGCTATGAACATGTAGCTATGTAGCTATGCTAACTAGCGCTAGCACTTATCCATGACAAATAAAAATCATCCACTAGATCTTCAAATCTGCAGACGTGGGGAGTAAAACCGACCTTTGTGTTCATTAAGACAGCCTACAACTAGAATGCCTCCCTCCTAAGCTCCTTGTTAGCACACATTTGTGCAGGTAATGAAAAACGGGGGAGGGATTCAGTATTATTTTATACAGTCTATGGGCTGAACAAGCTCCGAGCTCTGACTCCGTGACAGACCGGATATTGTTGTTACGTAACAAAAACACGGAAGTCTGAAACGGCTCGTTTTAGACACATTTACAGAAAGGTGTAGAAATCAAAACAGGGGCAGAATGGATTTTTTTCATTCTTGGGGGGTTTGTAGACATGCCAGGGACATATATTTCAGGTAGAGAACCATTAAAAAGTCAATTTTGCATGATATGTCACCTTTTAAAGAGGATCAATACGAAACTGCTGCCAACAACTACACGAAGGTTGACAACTTTAAACAGGACATTTCCCCACCTTTTAGATACAAAACCAACAGACTGGTGGGAATTGCTTATACGCTATATTTGCAGACCAGCAACATCAGAGCCGTCTGAGCTTTTCTGCCGCTGGACTTATTCTGACCCGGTTGCGCTCCTGGCTGACACCTGACCGAATACACATGTTTATTTTTCTCAATAAGAACAAGCAGACTGAAAACTAGACACTGTGAGTCTGAAGTACTTTTCTGTTAGTACTATGAGCCTTCACTTTATATGATTATGTCCACAGAGAATATTTTTATGAGCCTGATCGTTGATAATCAGTGTTAAACATGTACCTGTATTCAATACCATCAGTTATATGCATTTTGTTGTTGTAGAAAATATAATTTAGGGGGAAAAACGTATTTGGCCTTGTTTTTGACATAAGAATAATAATGTTTTTTTTATGGATTGATCGATAATGGATTGTTAACATTTCCAAAAATCGATATCTGAAATGACTTAAAATGTACATCCCTAGTTCAAACCTTTCATGTCTTGTATATACATAAAGCCAACACACAGTCATTCTAAGTTAAGCATCTTCTCACTCTTCTTTACACCCTTATATTTACATCTAAAAGCCTGGACATGGCAGTTTAATGTTTCAATACTTTCAATGTAGTCAAATTCCTCTCCTCTTACGTGCTCACATACCTGGACGATAAAACTGATTCTGAATTAAGCCAAATCACAGCCGAGCAGGTAGATGTTTATTATGACTGGAAACTTTACATTTTTATACACTCGAGTGAGAGAGGACCAGATCAGGGGCTCAAATAAAAGTGCATCCATTGAATTGACTAACCGTCCTGAAAGCTCTGCATTGCAGAGATTGATCAACAGCCTAATCGTGATGCTAACGCAGAGCTGCAGCTGTTTTCAGGTCAGAGTGACTCAAACAGGCACGGATTTAAATCCTGAGTCCCAAGTGCTTTGTCGTTCACTGGCAGCTTGATTCTCTGAAATTTACAACAAGATTATTTTCTCTCTTCTTCATGTTTCTCTGTTTTGGTGTGTGCAGTCGTTGAACATGTTTTATGACACTTTGTGAAGATGCTTGATTAGACACACAGGAATGTGTGGAAGCACATAAAACTTGACTTCAGCATGGTCCTCTGAATATGTGTTCATTCTTACATGCAGGTCCTGTTCACAGTTAGAGCTGTGCAAAATGGCCGATATGAAGTCATGCACTACCTTATTTTTGCTGAATCATTTTGCTTCAAAACGGGTCCTTCCATTTTTTGACCGGACATAAAGCAGCTGCTGTGTTGCATTGTTAATTTTTGTTTCTCTGGTCTAAGCCAAACTTTCCAATCCCAAACCCGCTCCATATGTTAGACCTATCCTCCTCTTCTCAGTCCAAATACCTGTGTTTCTTTGAGGATTTTCACCTGCCCTATCCAGAGCGGTCACTTTCACTCTCCTCCCAGTTTGCCTTCTTGCAAATATCCTGTTTACATCTAAGCCATTTAGATTTATGCAAATCATCTTTCAAATGATGTGAAGTAAAGCTGTGGACCTCAAACAAACTCTTACAGCTTTGTGAAGGAAAAGAAAGAGTTTTTGTTATGAGCAAAACTTCAGAAAAAAAAATCAGAACTTCCCAGAGACAGCTCTGATGTCTTTCATTTGCATATTTTGTCAGAATTACAGCAAAAAAAAATCAAAAGGTTAGTCAGATTGTCTGACCTCTGATGTGAGGATTAAAACCTCTCCAGCGGAAAGTGTTTCATTTCACTTCAACTAAAATGAAATACTTCATTTAATGAGATTTGCAAAAACAAATAATTACTGAAAGGCTTAAGCTTTAATCAGAGAAACTTGCTGTCTCCAGATTGTAAAGTGTGACTATTTGTAGGTGTTTTGACTCTTCATTAAAAGTTCCCCAAACATAGGCGGGGGTTTTGCCTAATTGGTAAACTGCACCCATATAAGTGGCGACCCGGGTTCAACTCCAGCCTGCAGCCTCTTTCCCACATGCCATTCCCCCTACTCTCTCCCAGTTGCCTGTTGTATCCACTGTCCTCTACTCTATAAATAAAGGTGTAAAAGCCCCAAAAATATAACTTTAAAAAAAGTTCCCCAAACATATTTTGAGTTCAGACACAAGAACAAACAGCTGAAGTCTGAAGTCATGACCCCAGGTTTTTGAAAAGTGTAATTCAAGAGATTATACAGAGCTGTCAAATATTGAAAATCCTTTCATTTATTTTAAAAATAACCTCTTTCTTTATATAATCATTTAATCTGTTTCATAACTTGCATGTTGGGTAACTGTCAGAGTACGAGAATAATATTGGAGCACTTGTCATGAGAACAAGTGGGTTCTCTTCCCACTTGTAATCAACTCTGTAATGTGTTTTTTTTAAATACCCACAATGCTCTTGTCCTCTCTCTGCAGGTGAGAAGAGTGCAGAGTTTTGTATGGGAACAGCTGTGGGCAACAGTGACGTATGGTTCCGCTTCAACGAGGGGATGTCCAACGCTGTCAGACGAAATGTTTACATCAGAGAACTACTGTAACCATGAAACCCCCCCCCCCACACACACACGCATGTAAACACAGAATAAATCCAGACAGTATCTGTTAACTTCAAAACAGTCTTTATTTTGATTGACAGTGTAAAGAGCCAATAAAAACGTGTTGTTGAACATTTCTCAGCAGTCCTTCAAAACAAACCTCTAGAAAGCTACTCAGTGCTGAACGCTCTCACACACACTCACACTCTCACTCACACACACATACAGTAGTCTTTACATAAATTAAAAGCATTCAGGAGTCTCCCAATAAATAAACACAAAAAATAGCAACAGTGTGTGTGTGTGTATGTTTGTGTGTGTGTGTGTAAGAGGGAGAGAGAGGGAGTGACTTAGTGCAGCGTGAGTGTGTGTGGGAGTGCACGATTCTTTAGTTTATATGCATCCGTGATTGTGTGTGTTTGTGTGTGTGTGTACGTGCATGGGTGTGTGTGTGTGTGTGTGTGTGTGTGACCATTAGAGGATCACACACTTGCCCTTCTCCACCCAGGGGTTGGCTCTCATCAGCTCCGGGTTCAGAAACGGATCCTCACACACACACCCCTCGATCCACTTCACCAGTCTGCAAAACAACAACACCAACACACACACCATCAGCTTGAATCTGATACTTGATACTTTAGAGGGCTTTTTAATGTGTGTGTTTTTAATTTAGTGTATGTGTGTGTGTGCAGAGAGTGCACACTCACTCAGTAACAGTGATGGAGGATTTCTCTCTGTTGATCGCCAGCTGATATTGAAGGCTCTCCACCTCTCTCCTCATCTGTGGGACGTCCAACTCCTCCATGATAGTACTGCTGTTCACACACAAACACACACACACACACACACACACACACACACACACACACGGAAAACCAACATACAGACTTAATCAAGAGTTGATGTAGCGCAAAGACACACATTTAACACATGAAAACTTGATTAGGGAGCAAAAACAGACCTTTCCAACACTAAGTTAGATAAACCCTGAGTAGTGTGTTGGCTGTGGCTCAGTGGTACAGTGGGTTGCAACTCAAAAGAAAGTTTATCAGTTGGATCCCCAGCCCCTGCAGCCTACATGCAAATTAAATGAATTGCTCCTGGATTTACATGCAAATGTGTGTGAAGGTAGTTGGGCACTTCATGAAGCAGCCTCTTCTGCCAGTGTGTGTGTGTGTGAGGTAAAAGCCCTCTAGAAGTAAACTCCATTCACTTTCTTAAGTGTACTTGCTTTTTATTTTAGCTAATCTCCCCCTGTATTCTTTTTAGTTGTCAGGCACACAAAACGACACAGGACTAAAAGCAACAGGTTGTAGACTTCCCAAACTCTTCTTAATATTTTAAGTTCAGTGTTCATTTTTAGTCCTTACTCAGAGCCAAAGTAACCACAGTCCTAAACTCATGAAACCATCTTTAGGGGTTGTGTATGGGGCGCCGTTTGTAAAGTTGTGCACACTAAAAATAACAGCTACAATTTTCCACATTTAGCTCTAAAAAGTCATAAAAATGTAGTGTGAATTTTCATTAAGAGGAATATTTGTGATCTTCACATTTAATTTTGTTGTGAAAAATATATTAAGTTAAAATCACTGTTAAATCCATTGCTAAATATGAAAATAAATGTTAAATAAGTCTGTATCGCTTTATGAAGCTTTTATTTTGGTATTTCCGGTAGGCGGCAGTGTGAATTTGCATATGAGCTAAATATTTTGGATCGCAGGGCAATATTTAATATTTAGATTTAACATTTAACATTTATATTTAACAATCAACATTTATATTTAACATTTAATATTTAGATTTATATTTAACATTAAGATTCAACATTTAACATTTAGATTCAACATTTAACTTTTGGATTTATATATAACATTTAGATTTAACATTTATATTAAGCTTTTGAAGTCAAAAGTGATTTTAATGTAATATATTTTCACAACAAAATTAAATGTGAAGAAGATCACAAATATTCCTCTTAGTGTGATAAAAAAAAAGTTGCTTTTAAAAATTAACTCGTTTTAGAGCTAACTGTGGAGAATTGTCGCTGTTTTTTTCAGTGTGCACAACTTTACAAACGGCACCCCATAGCTGTGAGCTGAGCTGCTGCTGAATATAACTCACCATGTTTCCATCAATTTTGGGCATATGATGACTTAAGTAGCTTTACACATATGAGTGATTTATTCTTGTTTTTGTGCATTACAATACAAAAAAAAAAGAGTAAAACTTGAACTTCCTGTATGGAACCTTTGGGTTGTTTTGATGTGAGGACAGAGCAAGACAGTTTATCCTGTCGTCCACATGCAAAGTAGTAGGGATGTGATGCTCCACCACCCAGGTGTAAACAAGCACAGGTGACAGATGGCATTTCTTAGTTTTGCATGTTTTTTTCAGTATTTTGATCTAGAAAATGGAAATAAAGTTGTATGTAGGCCATGTCAGGTGACTTGAAAATAACCACCAGAGCAATGTGTAACTAACACGGGCATGTGGATGTTAACATGCAAAAAACTAAACCTTTATAAAACTAAACATGTTAAATGTTCACCTGATGATACATACCATCTCCACTACATTCTGTAAATAGTTTCATATTTTAAAATGGTTCAGTAACTCACAGCTCGTCACTGTAGCTTTCAGCATACATTAGTCAATCAGTAATAAATTGTATGTTAATTTGGGGATTATTTTCAGTGGCGGATTAATAAACATTTAGTGCTCTGCTGAGTATTTACAGCCTCAGGATAGTGTGTGTGTGTGGGATGTGATTCTAAATGAACTGACTGTCATTTGGCTCGCTGATGTCTTTTTAATCGTTTTTGGACAATAATGGATCTCTGTGAGGCGGAGGAAAAACTGAATCAGGCACAGAATGTATTGTTAATCAATACACTGGGAGAAAGAAGGAGCAGTCATTCTAACAATATAACATATTACTGAGGTTACATTTCTGAAGGAATAAGCTGGAAATGTCTTTTTAATTTCATGTAAAAGAGTAGTTTTAACTGTTAATGTGTCCTTTAATACAGAAGCTACTCTATTGAAGGTCATAATCTGTCTTTCTGGTATTTAGGTCAAACTGCCTTTGGTACATCTGTTACTATTTTACTGACCAAAAACAGAATTTCCAGAGATAATGTGTGCCATGTATAGACATGTTTAATAAAAACTGTCCAGTGTAATTAACATTACAGTACCCCAACAATTCTTCAAAAACAACAAAGTCCAATCTCAACCTTTCTAAACAGTTGAAATCAAACATTAGAGCCTTGTGTGGATTTGATGCAGGCTTTATTAGTTGCCAGTTTTTAAGAGGCTAGGTTGTTTTTGTGATAGGCCTTTTATTTGTTATAGTATTTCTATTTTTAATATTACCCAGCTCTCTTAGTAATCACCCGGCTGTGTTAAATACTTGATTCTATTTGGTCAAAACCCCTTGACAATGGTTATTAACTCTGATAAGCGAAGTCAATGCTGCACCTTAAATTATGTACAGACTAAAACGTTACTTTCTGATAGCATTCGTAGAAAACAGAGGATATTTTTGATATTATTTTCATATTGTAATGTTTAGACTTAACTGCAAATGTAATGGTGAGTTTAATGTGATTTATAACAGTAAAGCAGGATAATATCTTGACTTGAAAATTATTCCAACATGACTGCAGGCAACCTGACAAGGTAAAAAAAAAAGTCATCCCCATTCAACATTTGTGGCCATTTTTGTCATTCAGTTCTATTTAGGTCAATTTATGCTCTGATCCTATGATTATTATTATTTATTTATTTCAGTAAGGCAGCTTCCAGATTCCTTTGCTGGCTCTTTTGTTTTTTACTTAGCTAATTTTATATTTTTTGAGAAAAGAGAAAGCTGAGATGAGAGTTGGCCATCATTGTTACTTGGTTGCACTAATAAAGTGGTGTACATCTGTGGTTGCGTTGATCTATAATTAATTTGCCATAATTTTTAAGCATATAAGAGATGATTTCATAGATAGCCATAGACTGCACGTCTTTCAATGTAGACTTCCACTGAGAGGAACATATTAGACTTTTTAGGAACTAAATTAGGAACTCATTTTAGACTGTCACACCAGCTTGATCATCACTAAAAATGTCCTGGAAAATGATCTCTGGAAAAGAGTGGGAACCCTGCATAAGTTGTAAGCGTCAAACTGATCCGCATCAGAATCCTTCAGACCCATCAAGAGACTGAACTGGGTTTAAGTGAGGACATTTCCGTTTTCACATCTGAAGCTCATAGAAATCCACCCTGACATAGTCGAGTGAGTATACCGGATGCTTGTTCAATCTTTAATTCATACTTATTGTAAAGTGTGCCCCACCCTGCCCAGACCACAGTACAGCAGGGAGGGAGAGGAGAGTTCAGGGCCGAGCACAGGATCGCTTTAGTCCTCTCTACTGGAAACCTCTCCTCCTCCTCCTCTTCATCTTTTTAATGGATGTGAGTTAGTGTGCTGGCTTGTGCCTGTTTCCTCCAGCAGCATCCATCACATCCATCCTGCTGGAGCCAGCTGTTCCATAAAAAGGCCTCCCTCCTCCTCCACCACCACCACCACCACCTCCTCCTCCTGGTCTAATTATAACATCCTCTAAATGTGCTTCAGTGACACATCATCTCCATCACTCAGCAATCAGGGTTATTAAAGGCTCCTTACTAACACATTTACGGTTAAATAAGTCGATTTTTGACTCCATTGTCCGTCCATACAAGGATAAAACGAGTGCACAAGCTAGCTGTGCACTTAAAACACCCGCTTCAACCCAGATGCATCGTGATTTTATGAGCATGAAAACACGAAACACCCCCCCACACAAACGAACGCTCTTACCGTCAAGACTGTGGGGGAGGACCGCGCGTAAATGTCGGGGTTCGACCGGCTGATGGAGGGTGAAAACGGGGCTGTGACAGCGGTGATTTCGGCTGAGAATAAGGTGGAGTTTCCCCGGCAGAGGAGTACGGCTTCAGTGCAGGCAGCGGGGAAGAGGAAGACGAGAAAGAAGAGGAGGAGGAGGAGGATGTGTGTGTCGGCGCACAGGGCACTCCCCTGCGCTCCTCTCTGATAGCGACTGGATGCGGGATGCGCAGGGCGGAGAAAGAGGAGCCACACCACCGCCTGCTTTGACAGTCAAACGAAACGAGGTCTGGAGCTGTAGAGTCGGCACCTGTATGGAAATCCAGCAGGAGCAAGCTCTGAACTGAGGCCGGGTGGGGGATGGAAGCACGCAAATTAGGACACGATCCAAAGGGAAAACAAGCCCGCAGATAATTTTCCACTCAGATGACTGAAGCTGATGTCGGTCTCTGTGGAAGATTCCCCGAGGAGCTGAAGGGAAATGAGAAATCTGACGTCAAGGAATGGAAATACTGGAAGCACATTCATAGTCAGTGTAGATTTTCCTTTAAGGTCCAACGTTTAGTTTATTCAATTATCTAAAATCTAAATTGTATTGGATTTTACCTTTATGTCCCATTTATTGTGTCTAGTGTAGTTGAGATTTGAAGATGACTTAAATGTGGCTGTGGGATGGAAACTAACACCATCACTACTTAAGTGCAGATTATTTTTTATTTTATTTTTTTGTCATCATTTGTTTATTGGTTATTTTACAGTGGCTTTGACATTGCAAAACACAGCATAAGTGATGGTTCAGCCAGTTCATTGAGGACAGGGTCATATACACCTAAAGAAAAGAGTAAGGAGAAAAGGACCCTAACAGATAGTAAAATGATAATAATAATAATAAAAAAAGGTAAAATTATAATAGTAACAAAAAAAAAAAAAGAGCAAAACAATAAGTATCATTAAATAAACAATACAAAAGTTGTGTGCAGCTAATTATACAATTCTATGGTAGAATTTAAGAAGTGAGCTACAGTACTAAAATCTCACAGCTGCTCAAGCAGATGTACACGAAAGGTTGCCATATCCGCTTAAAGTTATCCTTAGATCCCCTAAGAGAGTCTGATCTTTTCCAGCTTCAGAAATTGCAAAGTCTCTCTGACCCAGTACTTCAAGGAGGGTGGTGCAGGCTGTGTCCACTTGATCATAATGAGCTTTCTGGCTACAAGAGTGACATAAGCAATGCAGTTTGATTTCTAGAGAGGCTGTCGTTCTCAGGTTGGATACCAAAAATGTCTGTTAAAGGATTTGGAGATATTGGTCTCCTTAATCTTAGTGCATTCAAAATCCAGGTCCAGTAAACCAAGAGCCTCAGACACAGCCAGAAAGTATGAGCTAATGTTGCATGAGAACTATTGCATCTGTTGCACCAGTCATGGATACATTTTTGAGATCCTGACTTTAGTGCAGATTACATTTTGTTTGTATTTTCCAAGACCCTGCTGTTTCAAACAGAATCAAGGAAGCTTTATTGCCAAGTGAGCTCACAAGGAATTTGACGTGGAGAATGGAACACCGGTACTTAAGACAGTATGAACAATAAATACTGAAACCTAAATATAAAAATACTAGCTGTACAATAGTATAGAAGTACTGCTTAAGGACATAAATACATTTGCCCAAGCCAGAGTGCACATTTTAGCAACAGGCACTACTTTGCATGTCTGTCAGTGTAAACATCAAATTTGTAAATACAAAACCACCTTTCCTTTAATGATCGATCTGCATTTCCCTAACATAAAAGCCATAGAGCTCCATTGCAAAATAAAATATCAGTTACATAAGAGGGAGAATCCACTAGAAAGCATAAATGAAAAAACCCAAGGCAAATAGTTCAGTGCTGAATTTTATTTCAACAAATGGTCCTCAACAGTACAACAAATAAAGTGAGAGTTCCCCAATTTCTGTTCAATCTACAAATACAACTCTACATTTGTTTTACATCTTAAAAGTCTCCAGAACAGGAATCCTGTTCATGTTAGTTTAATAAACTTTGTTTCTCTATAATGTGAATTATGAGACCTTAAAGTTTTCTGTACTTTACAAATGTACGCTTCATACATTTCAAACTGTGGTTCAGGTTCTGTTCTTTGAGCTCCAGAGTTTTCCAATGAGTGATGACTTGGACCTGAAAGAGACAGGGAGATCACATTAGAACTGCCCATTAATAAAAGGCAGAAACATGATGCAGTTGTCAACAGGTAGAAGTTACAATCACATGACAAGTGATCAGGGGAAAGTATCATGTACCACACATGCTACACAAACACTTACCATTACACAGTCACAAGATGTCACACAGGATCCCAGAGTTACTTCATTTGATGAGTCAAATCCACCTGTAAAAAAGGGAAAGATCAACTTTAATTCACGATAAAGTTAACAGTCACATACACATTAAGGTGTTGGAGCCTCAGAATAAAATTAGAATCAGGAGCTGGAGTTCAGCTCTCATAGTAGGTGTCAGAAAAGTTTATTTTAGTTTGTCATCACCGGCTAACAGGATTATCCATGGGCGTAAACACTTCAGGGGAAACTCACCAGATTTAAGACCCAAGCCACGCTGCAGTCAACACTGAGTCTGATCCGAAGACCTGGAAGTAAAGATGAAAAATATTAACAAAAGTGGCAAATTTGAGGTGCAGACAGGGCTTATACTGGAGTCATGGAGCCTCAGAATAGAGTTAGAATCAGGAGCTGGAGTTCAGCTCTCATAGTAGGTGTCAGAAAAGTTTATTTTAGTTTGTCATCACAGGCTAGAACTGTTAGAAAGAAATGATCTAAACTCACCGGTTCTCACATGAAGTGATGCAGGTCCTTATTAGCTCTCATCCTCTGGTGTTGAGGGATTTAGTTCAGGCATCTTGCTGGTCTTCAGCATCCATCATGCTTCTCAGCTGTACCTATGAAAGATGATTTTTAAAAAAGGATTATAGAAACTGGGTACATTTCTTTACATCTGACTTTGTAGGACTACAGCCTTGATTAAGATTTTTAAAAAGGCTTATGTGCAGTTTTAATAGCAGGTGTGGAGGATTGAAATTATTTGACCTGGTGGATTTTAAAACTACACAAAAAAAAAAGTATAGAAAAAGGAAAAATCTTATGCCAGGAAATATTCAAAGATTGTTCTTTGAAAGAGGGAGGGGGGGGGGGGGGGGGGGGGGGGGTTATAACTTGAGGGAAGTTAAGATTAAAGTTATAGCAATGTCAGAACATAATCCAGGTCAGGAAGAGGTATGAAGTAGTAAGTTTCATGAGGCACAAAGAGGAAAACAAGTGTTGAGAATCATGAGGGGTTTGCTTTTGATTGTAGGTTTAAGTATGAAGATTAAGATCAAGATCGAAATAAAGACATCAAATCAAATAACAGACTGCTCCTGATAAAAATGCACATTCATTCTCAGAGTTTGGAACACAACGTGGTCTTAGCAGCATGGTAGCTCCAACTCTCTCAGCACAGCCACGTGCTGCTGTTCAGACTAAGTTGTAAAGAAAAGATCAGAAAATAAAACTCACTTGTTTCACTTTGACTGGTGACCTGTCGTGCTTCTCTCAGCCATACCGACCTGCTAAGTCGTCTTTGTTCCCATGTGGTAAAGTTTGTGGAAAATACCATACAGGGTAATGAGAGACCATTATCACTGCCATGCCTGCAAAGAAGAGACCTAGCTGCACAAAAACTTCACTTATAAAGGACTTCCGGAAGGCCCGCCTCTTTCCGGAAGTCCCGCCCCTTTCAGGCGAGTCAGCTGACTTCAATTTTTCGTCCTTTTAATATCAGGAGAGATTTTTAATCGTGATCTATGGCCAATTATCAGGCTCATAAAGCAGCTGCTCACGACCTGGATGCTCGTGTCTGAAAAAAAACAGTGCTGATTTTTTTTTTTTTTTTTTTTTAGCATAGAAGAACTACATCTCCCATGAGCCTGCTGGTAGAAGCTTTGTCAAAGCTTTATGGGAGTTGTAGTTTTGATGCTTAAGAACTCAAAAACAGGACAAACAGGCTGAAAAACAGTTTTTATCACAAAGCAATAAATGCACTAAATCAGGGGTTCCCAATGTGTGGGTCGGGACCTATGGTCGGGACCCCTTGCAGGGTCACGAGACACCAATGGGGGGGTTGCGAGACGTCTTCCAATTTTCTTTTTCTTTTTTTTATATTTTGATTTGCTTATTTTACCCATTATATAAAAACATAGACAAAAATAGTGATTGAATTTGCAAATAAGTTAATTTAAGATAAGATAAGATATTACTTTATTGATCCCCCGGGAGGGAAATTCAGTTGTTACAGCAACCCAGATTTAAGTTCAATCAAGAAGAAGTTTCAAAAGTAAAATAAAATAAAATAAGATAAGTAAAAATAAAAATAGATAAATAAAGCTAGAATACAATTTAGATATATACAATGTTACAAATGGAATTTAGATTAAATAGCAGTAATTACAGGCAGTATAAAAAAAATGTTCAGTAGGGACAGGTTGACATAGTGTGATTATGGTTGGTAATGACAGATTAAGCAATAAATAAATAAGAATAAATATAAATAAATAAATATGGGTATGTAATATGACCGTGAGTTGTAGTTACAACTATAATGTCATATAACATTATTTCATGAGCTTTCTGCATTTCTTTGTTGCCAGATGACTCCTAAAGTTAGGGTTAGGGTTAGCTAACAGTTAATTAACAAAAGTGATCAGCAGAAGCAGGTTTTTTTTCACAGCAGCACAGTCACATGTGCATGTAGATAAAGTAATTATGTAAGTATGAAGCAACATTTAATCACTTCGAAGGAAAGTTGGGGTCACAAGTCTTTGGCACCTATATTTTTGGGGTCGCGGGCTGAAAAGTTTGGGAACCCCAGCACTAAATACTAAGTAAATACTTTTTATGATTATTTCTTTTTCTTTCACTACTGTTCTTGTATGCATATTTTGCACTGAAAGGGGTTGCACCTCAACTTCATTGCACAATGTACAATGACAATACAAATATATTGTATTCTATTCTAAAAAGATAACACAATCATTTTGTAAAGTCTCTCTTTTTTTGTAAAGTGTCTTGAGATAACAGTGTTATAAATGCAAGGATGGATGGAGGAAAGCTAATAGATACAGGAAACCCTTTTGCTGGTGGTTTTAAACAAAATACAAACTAATGTTAATTGAGAGTTTTAACTCTGCAAAAAGCCTAAATGTAATTACATCTCTTTCTTTGTATCCCTCATACTGCAAAAGTCACAAATATTTAGTCCAAAAGACACCAGAGCCAGCCTTTAATAAGTAGCATTTTTATATTTGTAGAATGCATTTTTCTCTGAAATGTAATGCAGATGAAATGAGCCTGCTGCTTTAAACACTAGTTGTACTTCTTCAATTGACACTTCCAATTTGTAGCCTGAGTTTTTAAGCGAAGCGTTATCTCTCTCCACACACCAAGAAATATGATCTGAAATTCAAAACAGAACAGAAAGATTGATGCAAGATATAAGAAGCACACTTACAGAGTCATGTAAGGTTTAATTTATACATTTATTCTGATCACAGCTGTACAGGAATGCATCATCACAGCAGAAACACAACCTAAACCCAACCATGGCACAACAGCCGTCACAACACATCCAGAACTCAACCAGAAATGTACAGGCTCAATCAGCTCACCTCAACTCATTATCTATATCTATCATCATTATTATTATCATTATTATTATTATTATTAATATTAATATTATTATTCACATAGAACCATCTGTCTCTCAAATATATCTTTGTTTTCAAAGAGCATAAAAATACAAATGGACTCTTCATTGGGATGAACACTGGTGCTTGATCCACTGTCTGGCCTACTTGGGGGACCACTGAAAACCGAGGAGCTGAGGAGGAGCGGAGCCATTTTATTACAGCTTACAGGGTACTGGGGGGGTGGGTAAGGGCTCTTACAATGCTTCTCATAGGTTGCAGGAGGACTGCAGACAGGGTGATTGATTTTTTTAGGACACAAAACTCAACCTATAACCTACTTCTGACATCACACACATACACAAGGATCCAGAGAAACAATAAAACATAATGTAATGAGGGGATAAAAAAAGAAGAAAAAAAGGGTAGAAAATTAATTTTGCATATATGAAAGAACACTACCAAGGCACAGAGAGATGTAAAAGGTCACAGAGGGAGATAAAAAGAGGGGGGAGACAATATGGAGGGTGGGCCGTTTCATTAGAGGCAGTTTCACTAACCAACACTAGAGGGAGCTCTAACAGCTCAAATACCCAGGTATATTATAAACCCTATGTATGTATACTGGATGTACTATATAAAGCATTGAAATATAGGATTATCTTTTTTTAAAAACACTGTTCACTGCAGCAGGACAAAGGGAAACACCGCATGAGAGTGTGTGTACATATGTGTCTCTGCATGTAAATGTGTGCATGTGTATGTGTAGATTCATTTCCAAGCAAACCTCCATAGATGGAGCTACACACCAACAAAGCAGAACACCAGCAAAGTCACAACCAATGAAATGTTTATCCGTATGTGTGTGTGTGAGTGTGTGTGTGAATGTCTCGAGTCATGGACACACATCTATATCGTCGTTCTGATCTTTAGAATAACTACTGTAAGAGTGGGAGGACATTGACATGAGCATCAGCAGGGACTACACACACTCGTAACGACAACAACGGCAACGGTAACAACAACGGCAACAACAACAACATGAAGAGAGACGACACACAAGTCAGGAAGTTCCGGCTAACCACAATCCTCCACTCACACAGAAAGAGAAATCTGGAAAATGCATCTTTTTTGACATCTCAGGAGTGAGACAGACTCAGAAAGCGGCCTGTCTTTCTGTGTGCTTTTTAAAAACTCTCGCTGGTATCTCATCTGTATGCATCCTGTCTATAGATCGAGCTATCTTATCCGCCTGTCAGTCAGTTCATGTGCTTATTTTTTGCAAGCAATATGCTTATCTGTCTGTCTCCCTGTCTGACTGAGTTTACATCTCTGTCCTAGCCAGAGTCTGTGGAGATAAAAGGATGAGGAAAATGATTGTGCTTCTCGTTCCACGCAGCCGTCTCAGACTCTTCTGGAGGTGGCGGCGACTCGCTGGGCTGCAGAGGTCAGAGGTTGTGTGGGAGCGGCCTCCTCACATCAGGAGGCGTTCTAGAGCTACCGCACCAGACGAGGAGGACTTCTCCCCTCCTCGGTAATTTGCTGTACAAGGCTACATGAGAAGCGCTCGAACACACACACGCACACACACTCACACACTGTCAGAGCGCCAGCGTCGAGCCTTGGGAGAGTTCTCTTGATACACCTACGCATGATGAGGAAGAGGGAGGGGGGGGATAAAGGGCTTGTCGGAGACGGGACGTGGGCAGAGGATCAGTCGAGCATTGCATCCAGTTGGTCTGCTAAGTCGTCAAACATGCTGCCGATGTCATCCAAGATGGAGGCTGTCTCCTTTTTGTTGGAGAGAGAGCTGCGAGTTGGAGAGAGAAAAAAAAAAAGAGTTAAGCTGATATTGATGCAGACACAACAAAGTCACAGTAAAATATCACAAATGGACACACTGATAAACTGGTGTACACATTGCTGATTAGCACTTTAAAGATCTTTTCTAATGAGGTTTGCAGTTTTCCCCAACAAGGATACACAGGACTCTATTGGAAAACTCAAAAGTACTTCAAATCTGCAAAGAATGGACTTTTTTGGCGCTAATTTGAGGTTGAAACATGTTCTGGGAGAGAGATATGACCTGGAAATAATATCAGTTTTTCTTTTAACACCACCTTTGGTTTTATCAATTGATGCAGTAAACGTGTCCTGCATTTCTTCAGGTGTTTTCACAGCCTCACATCCCTCTTTCTTTCAGCTACATACAGCTGTTTAAGATCTTGAAACTAATCAGTCATGCTGCTTTTTTGCTGGAAAATACTTTAGACAACCTGGAGGTCTGACACTAGGGATAGACCGATTTTCCACCGGGCCGATATTCGGCATTTTGACGCATATCGGCATCAACCTTTTTTTTAAAAATCCGACGGTTGATAAGAGATAAATTTAAAACTGGGTTATTTTGGCTCATTTCTCCCTGCAGTTTCTCATCACAGTGGACGAGCTGAGCAGCATACAACTACTAGTGATTAAAAACTCATACAACCCCACTTCAAAAAACCTGAAATATCACTTTAAAACAAAGATTAGTGATAGATTAACATTTTAGTTATGTTGAAATTTTGGAAAACTTTATTTACTGTAGAAAACTTTAGGGAGCTATCTATTTGTTTAAGTTTTCATTTAACTTTATAAAACATGCGGCTGAGCCTGGGAGCTCCCTGCACTTTGTGTTAGAATTTTAAAACAAAGATGTCTATTGTATAAGATAAAAAAACCTTTAACGTGTTGCAAATCTGAAAAGCTGTTTTATAAACATATGCTTAAAGGCATTTAAACAAAGTTAAGTGTTGGAGTTTGTATTATTCAAAATTTTGACAACAATATTTTCCCTTTTACTGCAAATGAATATCGGCTCCAAATATGGGTTATCGGCCTCCTTGACTACTAATAATCAGTATTGGTATCGGCCCTGAAAAAACCATATCGGTCTATCTCTATCAGACACCAAAACAGTGGCGGCAAGTTGACATATGACCTCTGTATGACAAGAACACTGGTATCACTATGAAGCATGGGAGCTCATGTACATTGAAGGGGCTCCCTTCAGAGGCAGATCCAGGAAGTAGCCAGGAGTAACCTTTATCATCTGATGAGCCATCCCAAAATCCTGAACTATATCACCGGTGGGATCATTGACTGTTTCTACATGCCTTCATTTCTGCCCATTGAGACGTGTGACACTACAAAACCTGTCTATCTAGGTGCTGAAATATTAAGCTGATACAGATACAGAGTAACATCATCATTCACTTGAAACTGTGTCTCTGTTCTATGATGGATGTAAGTACAACAATAACTTGTAAATAAAATATCTGCTGAATACTACAATAAAGCTTGTTTAACATTTGCAACAGCGCCATAGCAGAGCTCACCATCATCAATCATGCTTTTGTATTTTCAAATTGATCCCACAGTTGTGTGATATTGGTGTCCCTGTGTGTGATTTAACACTATATTAAGGTGTTGCAGAAGCTAGGGGTAAACACACAGTGGAAGCTTCACACACTGCTCTGCTGGCTCACAGTGACCCTGTCTTGCCCTTTGTGGTGCCTCTGTCAAACCACTTACGCAGACACAGCGGTGGGACAACTTGGTCCCTCATCACACCTCTGCTAGAGAGGCACAAGTATCATGTCTTTAGCTGAAGAAATGAAAAGAGGCTTACACTTGGCAGCTGGTAACTGACTGTATCTTTCTACTGTTGGTGTTGAGCTCGTTGTTTAAACAGTTTTTAGAGCTTTGTTGCTGAACACAGGGGCCATCTGTTTCTTTCTCTAAGTTGAAAGAGAAATCAGATAAAAATAAAGTTGATGGTTGCTGACCACTGAGCTGCTAAACTTTGTGAATCTGAAGCAAGCTGGGATAAAAGTTAATCCATTGGAGTGACTTCACGCTGTCTTTTGATACATTACATCTTTGGTACTACTTACAGTTAGTATAACAGCCTTTAACTGATCTTATATTCAGTAATAACTTATATAAATAGTAAGTGGTACAGAGGTTGTGATGTTGTATCTCCTACCAACAATTTTATTACTTACTTTTTACTGTTATTTTGATTTAAATATTGCTTTTTTATTTTAGTAATTCTAACTGTTTATCTTATTTTATTTTTATTTATCTATTCATTCATTTATTTTACTTTATCTACTCAGTTTTATTGATATTTTTAGCCTTAATTTTATTTTCAACTCTTATCCTTACGCCTTTCTAAATGTATTTATTTTAACTATTTCTATTCTTTTTGTTTTTTAAAGTTATATTTTGGGGCTTTTTCACCTTTATTGATAGGACAGCTGAAGAGAGACAGGAAATGGTCGAGCGGCTGGGAGTTGAACCGGCGACCTCTGCAACGAGGACTATGGCCTCTAGGTGGGGTGCTTAGACGCCACCAGCGCCCCAACTATTTATATTCTTAATTTGATGCTTTAACTTAATTACACATATTTCATTGTTGTTGGTGTGCACTATTTTAAAATGATTATATATATATTATTTTTTTAAATATGTCTTGCCATTATTTTATTTCTGCTTCTTTCTTGTTTTCAATCCCTGTAAAGCACTTTGGGTTGTATTTGACTTGTATGAAAGATGCTAGATGAATAAAGCTTGATTGATTGATTGATTGATTGATTGATTGATTGATTGATTGATTGATTGATTGATTGATTGGTTAATTGATACCATCATACTGCCTGTTTTATTTTGCTGCCCATGTAAAGCACTTTGTAACTCGGTTTTGAAAAGTGCTCAACAAATAAGATGATTATTATTATTATTATAGTTCTGAACATAGCTGTTAATTGAGAGCGATTTCATCCTGCATCCTCACTGCTTACTTACTCTTCATGAACATCTGTTCTGTGTCAGAGCTGTATTTAGTAACAGCTAATGCAAACCAAACAACTCCTGCTGCTGCTGCTGCTTCATCACATGAAACACATCAGTGAAAACACAGAGAGGACTTCGCTCTGAAGAGGCTGAATAAAGAAAGCTGAGCTGTAAACAGATACACCTGTTACCTTTCTGTTGCTCCTCTGTTGTATTGCTGGGGAATGGAGTCCTGAGCGTTTCAGTGTTTGTCATGTGGTTTAAACACACTTTCTGTAGTCATGGTAACTAAGGGGTTTCACGCAAATCGAGAGTGTCAATGTCACAGCAAATCGGTTATAAATACACCAACCCTGTTTCCATGTGTTTGCTTTGACTGTGGGCTCTTCGACACCACAGCACACAATGTTTTTAGCAACTGTTGATGTGGTTAAGATGCCAGCTACAGGCACAGATCAAAATCTGACCCTGACTTAAAAAATGAATGAGAGTCACTGTTTTGTCAGGTTTCTACAGAGTGTTAACCTTTAGCTTCAGTTAGCTTTCAGGGAGTGATTTCATTTTTTAAAGAGATATAATTGGCTTCCTCTTTTTAAGAAACACTTCAGAAACTGCTCTGTTATCTGCTTTCTTTCTAAAAGAGAGAGAGGAGAGTTGTTCTGAGCATTGGTTTATGAAGAGGCCTCTTATCATTGTCACAGCTTTAATTGCTTTCTTGTTCTTGTTTTACATTTCTGCACAAGGCATTCAAACCCTCATAATGTCTTCGTCTAATGTAAAGCATTAAGGCTTTGATAACAGACATTGTGGAAGTTATGCTAAGATAAAAATAAATATAAAAGTTCTAAGACAAACATGAATATAAATTCAAAGGTGCATTGTGTAGAATTGGGAATATTTAGCGCTATCTAGCGGTCAGATATTAAATTACAACGCTCCGCTGCTAGTTTGTCTAGTTAGTGTTACAGTAGAAACATGGCAGAGCAAGATGGCAGATTTTGTGGAAGGGGACCCGGTCGCTCCATGTGTAGATATAAGAGACTCAATCAAAGCTAACCAACACAATGTTGGTATTCAGGTAATTTTACACTCATTTTAACATACTTATGAATATTACATTCCATGATGTATTCTAAATGAAGTTGCACATTTAATATTTGATAATATGTCATAAGGTACAATATTTTGAAATCCCACAAGGTACACAATTTTTTTGTGTGAACGCAAGTTAATCATCTTGTGCGCACAAGTTAATCTTTGTGAGTGCAGCTGTGGTAATGACCCCACATCAAGTGCCGTTATTTGTCATTAAATGCCAATTTTTTGGACTGGTCCCTTATCACAGATGCAGTCTATGGGAAGGGCCAGAGCCGGCTCTTTTTCTTAAGGAGGCTCAGATCCTTAGACATCTGCAGTAAGATGCTGCAGATGTTTTATCAGTCTGTGGTGGCAAGTGTGTTATTCTATGCTGCAGTCTGCTGGGGAAGCAGTATAAAACACAAGGACGCGAGGCGACTGGACAAACTAGTGAAAAGAGCTGGCACTGTGATTGGAACCAGGTTGGACTCATTGGGGGCTGTGGTGGAGAGATGCACACAGAAGAAGCTAGAGGCCATTCTAAATTACACAGATCATCCACTTCACAACTTCTTTGTGGACCAGAGAAACAGAGGCAGGGGACGTCTCATTTCTCTGCGCTGCATGACTGAGAGATACAGAAAATCATTCATCCCTGCAGCCATTAGGCTTCATAACTCTCTAGTTAATGGGAGATGAGCTGACAGACACCTGAATTACTTGTTTTATGTGATGTTTATAATTTTATCTGGCTGATTTGCCTTTTATTTGACACCTGAATTTCCCTTCTGGGATGAATAAAGTGCATTCCATTCTATTCTATTTGCTTTCTCAAGGAGCAGACCAATGATTTTAAGGACTCAGTTAATACCTTCTGTGCACAAAATAATGATCTTGTGCATACAAGATAAATAGTGTTACCTTTGCAGGACATCATGGGCTCTGTAATATTTAGCCAAGCTTCAGGATTAAATTTGCTGGGCAATTCATTGACTCAAAAAAACACTGTAAATCTTCATGAACAACAAGCTTTAGAGGAGTTACATTTGTGGTATTTATTTTACTCCAGATAGGCTCAGTAGTTTCCCCTGACATACAGCCTTTGTGCTAAGCAAGGCTACTACTTCCTGACCAAACCTCTGCAACTCTGAAGGAAATTGTTTTATTTACTGCCCTCCTTTCAGCGCTCCTTCGGACCCCCCCCACCTCCTCTCAACTGTAAGAATCCATGCCCATTACCACAGAAACCACTCTATCAACTTAAGAAACCACATGTCATATGGCTGAATCCAGAGCATCTGATCCCTGAAGGGAAGTTTGCCTCACTGCGGTGAAGCAGTTTCTTATTTGCTGGGCATGCATTGAGCGGCTTGGTCCAAGCCTCTTTGATTGTTGCCCAATCACAGAGCCACGGCTGAGTGTCCTGGATATTTTTCCAGTGTTTAGAACTGACAGCTCCCTGGCAGTGATGGGATGTTCACTCAGTTTTGACAAAATGTGTGCTGGATTTGAATAGCATACTCCACCTTCATAGTGAGAAGTCAGAGTGATATTCATGCTACTGCTACTGCTACTGCATGCTGTACTACTGCTGTAACTCAATGTCTCGTGTTGTAGGTGAGTGGTGCATCCATTCAAGCCTTAGAAAGGCTCCAATGCCACTCACCAAAACCTTGTTTATTCTGAAGATTAAATGGATTTCTACTCAAGGCCTGCATCAAGTCCTCTCACTTTTCAGCTCTACATTTTGCAAAAAAACCCCTGAAATTTATGATCCAATCTGCTCATCATCAGCTTCAGCTCCTGGGCGATTGTTGTTGGATGTAAACGGTGCATAGTTTGGCATTAACTGTGGATTATGTGTTAATACTCACTCGTTTTGAGGATCCTCTTCCTTCATTTTATGTTCTACAGCCTGCACAGCTGCAGCCAAAGAGGCACTGGTCTCCTCCAAACGATGCTGCACCTCCTCCTCTTGCTCTTCCTCCTCTTCTTGACCCTCCACCTGTCTCACATTTTCTTCTTCTTCTGCTCTCCTCCTCCTCTCCTCCTCCTCCTGCTGCTCCTTCTGCCTCTTTTGCTCTTTCTCCTTCTCTTTCCTTCTCTCCTCCTCCTCTCTCCTCCTTTCCTCTTCCTCCTCTGCCTCCCGTCCACCCACTAGATCGATGGAGAGACCTGCAATAGAGGAGCGGGGAGGCTTGACAGGGTGCGGAGAGGGGGTAGAGGGGCTCTGAGCCGGTGAAGGGAAGGTAAGGGGGAGCCCTGGAGAGAGAGAGGGGCCAGAGGGGGTTTCAGGGGCTGGGAGAGGAGTGGTAGAGAGAGGAGTGGAGGGTTTGGGAGCTGGGGTCGGGCTGGCTGCAGCTGGGCTGGTAGCAGCAGAACTCGGGCTCTTTGTAGCTGAAGCTACTATTGCTTTGCCGGGTTTAGGAGCTGTTGGAGGCCCACGGGGTTTGGGGGACACAGGAGGAGGAACGCGCTTTGGCTCTGGTTCAGAGAGAGGAAGAGAGAAATACAATTATTATTTTGCTGCAAGTCTAAAGCAAATAATGTGAAACTATTGAACACAATCCATACTACATTAAGTAGATAATGTTACCGACTGTTTATTACGAATATTACAACTTTATACTACGTATCACTTTGTTAACATAACCTTTAACCTCCCAAGTTTTCTTCCACAGGATCCTACGCTTTAACTAACAACTAGAGCAATGAAAAGTTACCTGTATTTATTTATTTATTTATTTTCTTTATTAATGAGGTAATATTTAAAGACAAACTATGACAAATTGGTTTAAAATCAATAAACAGTTTATCCCTCCTATTATCCTTGGGGTCAATTAGACCCCATTCAATGTTTAACGTC
Organism: Notolabrus celidotus; assembly: GCF_009762535.1. Classification (NCBI taxonomy): domain Eukaryota; kingdom Metazoa; phylum Chordata; class Actinopteri; order Labriformes; family Labridae; genus Notolabrus; species Notolabrus celidotus. Next base: position 28,324,236 of record NC_048278.1, read on the forward strand.
TCTAAATTAATGAATAACATATTTTTTTTTGGCTTCATATTTCATGACTTTAATAAAAATTTAAAATGTTGATATGTTCCAATTTCCTGTAAAAAAAAAATGCATCAATGTTCTTTGGGTTCAATTTGACCCCAGGCTGCTTTAGCTGTATAACATAAGAAATATCAACATTTCACACACATTTGTTTTGGTTGTTTTGGATGATATTATGGTCACTATAACCAAGGACACTTCTGCATGTGACTGCAGGAGCTGGGATCGAACCGCCAACCTTTAAATTGAGATATAATATTTCCAGCCAGCATGTCTCTAAAGACATTCAATGATGTGCCCTGTGTCATACGTTTTGATAACATAGAAACAAGGCAGGGCTGCCGATAGCATGACAAACTCAGAGCAGTTTGATGTTCTGTTTTTCAAATAAAGTCCTTCTGAATGCTTTTAATTATGTTTATGCTTGAAATATGTTTTATTTAAAGGGCTATTTAGGTAGTCAACAAAGAAATATAAAGTACCTGACACATTAACCTGGGTAACAATCAGTTTCTGGAGTTTTAAATTGCTGGGGTCAAATTGACCCCAAGGATAAAAGATGTTAGTAAATTTGAGGATAACAGGAGGGTTAAAATATATCTTTTTATACTGTAGCAAAGAGTTGGTGGCAACTCAGTGGCTTTTTTTTTTCTTTTTTTTTCCAAAAATGGGTGTCAGGGAGGGTCTGAGGCAGATACTGACTGTAGTTTACATCAGTGAAAAGTTCTGAGTTTTAGGATGTTCACTAAAGCACTGATGATGAACAGGTAGCTAGCACATACAGTAAATGCCTCTAAGTGGCCACATATGAAATGTAAATGTTTTAAGTGTTTGCTGTATGTTTTCGTTGATTGTTACTGTTCTGGTTTTTGTTTTGTTTTTAACTCTGTAAAGCACTTTGAATTGCTATTTGTATGAATGGTGCTCTATAAATAAACTTGCCTTGCCTAAGTATAAGATGGGTCATCAAAATTATATTTTATTTATTTTTAAAAAATGCTATAAAGAATTTTTACAAAATGACTATTTGATATTTTTGGACCACATACTGACCCAAAGGCATACATGATGAAATATCTCTTGTGATTATATGGGAGCTTAAATATAATTTTCTTTATATTACAATTTCTAATGATTGGTTAATTATTTGGTCTACAAGATATTTTTTCAGGCAGATTTTTTCTCCCCTAATTTTATTTATATATCCTTTTATTGTCTGTCTGACCTACTATCATCACAAATACACAGTTAGAATGATGCAAAACAGAAAAGAATAGCAGCAAATCCACATTATCGAGAAGCTGAAACATCAACATGATTAAAAAAAATAATGGTTTAACAACATAGCTGCAGATTTATTTTTCCCTCTAAATCCACTTATGACTAATTATTTCAGCTCTAGTTTATCCCCAGAGATGCTATGAGCATCAGAAGAAAACATGGAAATGATTTCATTACAGCCCCAGTGTGGGAGCATCCGATAGCTGGACATTTAAGATGCATGAAATGTAACTGCAACACTCCCTGTCTGTATCACTGCTGGTGCTGTCTGATGAAGGAAAAATACCAAATTAAATATCTGAAACAAAGCACATACATGTAAAAATGAAACTGCACAAAGACGTCAAAAGACTACAGAAATGCACTGCTTGGTGTATTTGAGAGAAAATGTATGAAGGGCGATTTTGGGGCCTATTTGGGAGTTTTTTTTATGTACATTTTCACCACTTCTTTCTTTGAGCCGTTAAGCCCCTCAAATATACATCTGGCACACTTGTTCTTCAAAGCAAAAACAAAAGCCGTCTGACACACTTGTTGCTCTAGCTCAATTATTTCCCCCCTAAATGCAGCCAGAAAACTTCTGTAAAAGTTCTGTAATCACTTAAAAAAAAAGTCCACAGCAGTGAATTATCTTTGACAAGACTACACTGACAATCATTCCCAACAGGAGCTAAACTCAGTCACTTAATAAACCTGACATGTTCCTGTGTGTGTGTCTCACCAGGACTCTGTGCTGTCTCAGCGTTGTCCGGCCCCGGTATGGGGACCCTGCGTGTTGGGGTGGGAGGGTCGGCTTGTGTCTTCTTCAGGGCGACTGTGGATGGTTTGGGTGAGACCGGCGGCTTCAGAGACTTCCTGGCCTCCATCCACTCGCAGCTCTCTCTGTTTGTCTCTGTCCTATCAGAGACCTCTGACGCTGGCCTCCTCCTCAGGATCACGCCCCCGTTCTGCTGCGGCTCGCTGCCTGTTTTTCGGCTCCCCTCTGTTTGACTGCTAGGAGGGTGTGATTGCTTATTGCTTTGAACAACACCTTCTGTATGCTCAGACGTGCGTTGCCGCCTGCGTATGGTGTCTGTGCCGGTTGTCATGGTAACAACAGTGGTAGCCGCCACGGATGCAGGTGCTTCAGAGTCTGTTTCCAGAGGACGCGGCTTTCTCCTCAGCGTCGCCGTGCCATCTGTGATTTCCAAAGTTGAGGAGGAGACCACGGTGGAGCGAGGCCGGGGCTCTGGACGGGGCTGTGCCGGCTGCCGTGTTGACAGGTCGGTCTCATCACCAGGTCCGCTGATGGTTCTGCGACGACTTAAGAGGTCATCCTCCTCAGAGCCAAGACCACCTGCTCCTGCCTGTCGCCGAAGCATGGGTGGACTCACCTGAAGGTCACATGACTGTTACATTCATATAAAATATAAATCAGGTAACATGTAATCTCAAAGTCAGATACACCCACCTGCAGGTAGCTGTTGCTGCCTCCCATATTCCTTGGCAGGGTTTTGGCTCCACCCACCATGGATGTTTCCAGCAAAGCGGCAAGGCTGCGGACACTCCCAGAAGTCCCCTCTGATCTCTCTAGGCCCCCTGACTCTTGAGGTCTTCCCAGGCTGCCACAGTCACTGGCTCGCCGCTCCCGATAGGTTGGCAACCCTAGAAGCCCCTCTCCTTGTGGCTCTCCCTCCCCGTCGTTACCAGTAATGGAAGAACAGGACCGTTTAGGCGGAGTTGGGGGCCTCCCTTTTCGACGGGGCCGGAGTGTTACGGATGACTGGCTGCGGTTAACTGTGACATCATTGGTGGCTGCAGTACGTGCAGAGCTGCTGCGGCACACGGTGGCGTATCGAGAGTCTGATTCCGAGCCGATCAGACTGTGAGTTCTCTGACGCTCCTCCTCCTCACAGGGCAGGCGAAGCATAGGAACCGGTGAATCTCCTGTTCCCATCTGAGTTGAGGGACGCGGCCGAGCCCTTGGGGAGGCCTGGTGGGTGGTGCGGGAGTGTGGGGGAGTTTGTGGAGGGGTTTGTGTGGGTGTGAGGGGAGGGGTCTGCGAGTGTGTGAGACCCGGGCGTGGTTTGGCCAGCGGGCTTGGAGCACCTTCCCTTAACTTCTTCGCCTCTCTGCGGGGCTCTGAGCCGGTGCTGCTTCCAGGACTGGAAGGAGGGGTTGAGGGACTTTGTGGAGGCTCTGAGCTGCTCTCTCCTCTCTGCAGCTCCTTCAGTCTCCTCACTCCCAACATCAGCTTCTTCTGGTGGCCTTAGAGGAGGCAGGGTGTAGAGGAGAGGAATGGAGGAGTTATTGTGAGGAAGAAAGATAATATTCAGACTTTATAAGACTGTCCAGAGTACTCCCAACTACCATTTTTATAATTAACCTTTAAATTGACATCCACATTAATTGGAAAAAATGCAAATGTTTCTTCATGAACTTGTAGGTAATCTTTTATTTTATCTGGAGGTTCCCGGTGCCCAGACTGCTGACAGGTACAAGGCTTCAGAACACTAGCTCCAGGGCATTATGATAATTATCACATTTTACTCTGCATTCTGTTATGTTCAAATTTAGTAGTAATTACCATAGAAAGATCTCTATTTGATTCCAGAGAGTAACCATAATAAAGTATAAAGACTCTTAAGTTGAATTTCTGTTTCTTCTTCAACAGAGGCGCTGTGTAAACTCTGTCCGTGACTTAAACATGAATTCAAAGATTAGTGTTAATTCGTCCCGTTTGGAGGCTCATGAGAATCCCTACTATGGAAGCATCACTGACAATGGAAACAGAGGGACTAATTTTAGTTGTTTACATAAACCATCTTTAAATCAATATATATCGTCAACTTGTTTGTCTTTAGTTGGTCGCTGGATAATAATATGTATAGTGAGCAGTCGGTTGTGCAATTTAGAAACCTTTTAGGATAAAAAGGACTGCTCTGCTTTGCATCAGGGTCCTGTCAGGATTCTAATATGCATAACCACCTGCTCACAATACTTTATCCCTTACATACATCATTGTCGGCTCCAAATATTGATATCTTAATTTAACATGAACACGGTGCTCTGAACCGATTTCCCTTACAATTTGACTTCTTTACAGTGGCACCAATGACTTTGATCCTACACTTTACCTTTGAGGAGATTTTTACATTTTCATAAATATCATAATTATTTGTTTAGTTTGTTTTGCAAATCTTTAATTTTCACAGTATTGCTGTGCCATCATGTTATCATTATTTTGGGCCATGTATTAGGTATTGTGTCATGAGTTATTCCGCGATTCCCACCGCTTTATAAATAAATATGTTTTTGTGCCGAGGAACATTGGGGAGAAAAATGGCTGATTAAACAAGCCAATATCAGCACACCAATATTGACCTGATAATACCTGCCAACCAATAGAAACTCAATTTATCTTTAAGACGAGGCACCACCAGGGTATCAATCAACCCTCTAACCCCTTAAGCTGGATGTTTAATTTTGACATTTATTCTATCAAGTGACTCAAATGAAAAGCTCTACATCTTCATGGTTTCACTTTCCCTGTGTCTTACCAAGTTTAGTAATGCCAATCTCCTGCAGATCCTCCAGGCTGATGTCAGAGATGAAGTCGATGTTTTCATACCCATTCTGCACCAGAACCTGGTAGTACTGACTCAGACCCAGGTGAGACAGCCAGTCTCCTAGATTTGCCTGAAACACACAAACACAGGGACACACAAACATGAGATACAGAGTATTATTCCACTGCGTTGTGATTCTAAAGCGCTGTGTGTATGATTTTGTGCGTGCAGCTGCCAAAACTCAACATCTCCCCCTCTTTTTTGTTATATAGCACACATGCGAGCCTTACAGGCTTGTGGTCCGGCAGCCAGTCTGTGGAGGGCAGCTTGCTGATCTCTGATGTCAACTTCTTTCGATGTCCAGGCTTCATGACCCCGATTGCCGTCAGGTCCTTCAACAAAGAGCACACTTAGTCACATCAGGAATTCACCACAAATACTGTAGGTGTTTTTTTCTCTTTTATATATAAGCTATTTTATGTGTTCATTTGACGTCTGTACTAGAGCTGCGTGTGATGTGCCTTCAGGAATACTTTGTGTGGATAATCTCTCATGAGTGTCCCCGGCCTTTAGGCGGTTAACGTCACACCACTGTGTCCGCTTGGATACACACACACTAAAACACAAACTGGCACTGAAAACACACTCAAGGACAAAGACAGAGCACAGCGTTTACAGCACAGACTGGAACACACAGCCATGTGTGAGCACAGGTATGTACATGAAGCAGACTGAGCATGAGGAGTGACTGGTTGAGGCTCAGGACTCACACCGGGGGGTCAGGTGACAGAGACAGGAGGGTCATGATGACATCATCCAGGTCAGTGGGGAGCTGATTTGAGAGCTGAGCTGGGCGGAGCCTTGACAGACATGGGGGCGGGGCGTGAGGGGGTCAGGGGTCATGACCTTACCTCAGGGGTCATGCGGCTAATGGTGTCTAGATCATATCCGGCGGTGAGGAAGTGGGTGGTGTAGAACTGCAGCTGAAACTCACCCAGCCACGCCACTACTGCCTGCTTCTAGAACACAGAACACAGAACACTACTGCCTGCTTCTAGAAGAACATACCACAAGCTTCTTCTAGAGCACGGAACACACCTGTTCTAGAGCATGACACAACAGCCTGCTCTAGAACACGGGAGAAAACACTGTTCTAGAAAACAGCAAACATCCATTTGAACATCAGAGTGTAACCTGCTCAACAACATTACCTGGAAGAGTTTGCCGGACATTTTTATACAGAACAAATTACTCTACGTACTTTCAAGTTTAACAATGCCTGCACAGATTCCAAGAACTTTTCTTCCTATGAATTCATATGCAAAATATTAACTATTTCTTCTAAATGTGCAGTAAAATCTCTGAAGGGGTGTACAGTCATAATACTATAGGCTACATGGATATATCTAGGATACACATTACTCCCAAACACTACTTGTGATAAGGAGGCAATGTAACTACAGTATTAAAGACACTGTGAGGATTTTTTACTGATTCTGAAATAGTGTCATATACTAATGCTTCTTCATGACGTACATACTAAAATGAGATTATCAGCAACAAGATTGGTTATTTCTTTATACTGAATTTTTGAAAAAGCTGAGTCGATATTTGGTATTCACCTGAGAGTGGCTTAGTATAAAACTCTGGCGGAGTTTGGCATTGAGAAGTAAGTTAGCAAGCAGGAGGATTTTAGTTTTCTTTTTTCATCATGTTTTGTACACATGGCTGATTCTGGACTGGCAAAAAAAAAAATGTTTTCTGTTGTGTTATTTTGGACAGCCAAACTCTCCAACCACGGCTTTGCTATACAAAAGAATAAAAATGGCTATGAACAGGATGTTCTTTAATGTTAAAGCTAGGGTTGGTAGTCATGGAAAACTAGCATGAATTTGAATGTAGCATTTCCTCCAGACTTTGTCTAACCCCTCCCCTTGGAGCTCCTCCAAAACGACGCCCCCGCTCACGTGCACGAGCGCCGCTGATTCGCGACCATATGATGGTGACTGATTCAAAACCGGTCCTCAGCACATCGTTTGTGTTTTGCACTACATCAACTCATGTCTCACTCTGCGGTAAGAAAACACCAAAACATTATCATAGTGAAAGTTAAAAACACAAACAAACATGAAATGTACGCGCTGGAGGCAGGCAGAACGGCAGGAAGGGATTTGATTGGTTTCATATTTTGGCTCCTGATGGCAGGGATTGGTAGGTGTTTTCCCAGGTTTACTCTGGCTGTAGAAAGCAGCTTTTTTTTCGCACATTATGTATTGATTGCCATCAGAATATAAAGATCATTTTAACCAGTATAACAAAAAGTGTATCTAAATCTGACTACCAACCCCAGCTTAAATGTCGACCTGGGAAAGAGTTACCCTGGTCACTTAAGGACTAACTGTGTGTATATTTAGGTTATTCAGACATTTTTTAGGATAATGGAGCACATATCATGACACTGGGTCTGTGGCGGCTAACGTTAAACTGGTTTGTCTGGTCACCCTTTATAAGCTAACGGTAATGAAGTTTTGTCATAACATTCCGGTAATAATTTTACGTAGCTACTAATCGATACATCTCTTCATCACTCTGCAAAATGTTGTCTTGAACAAAGAAAAGTAGTATTAAAAGAAGATCTGTATTCATTAATTTGCTTCCACACCAAACGCACGCTTTGGTAAGAGCCACTTCTTTACGAAAGTGGGTCATCGTGCCCATGGGAAATGTAGTCTTCATCCCAGACTAACACCACCGATTTCATCCAACGAGGTAATCAACCAAACATGAAAGCTCCTCACAGTGCCTTTAAACATATCTGACAGAAAATAAGAACTCAATGAAATGAAAACAGGTCTGAGTCGACTCTTAGCACTAACTACCTGTAGAGACTTATGTTTTAGGCTTCTGCTGCCAAAGCTTTACGACTGTTGTCAATGGAAGGTAATTCATGGTGTTCAAACAGAGCACTGTTACATCGCTTTTGAAAAACTGCAAGAGCAATTTTTGTCTTTCAAGAAATGAAAAGTAATTTTCTCTCGGCATACAGAGACATAATGATTCTTTGGTTAGAGTCTGGGCCGGGCTTCGTGTTATTTTTGACAGTTGACAGGTTTCTCTAAGGACCGCACTGACATGTTTTGTTACTGGGAGAAGTTTTGTCACCACAAAGAAAATTCCATTCACTTGTATTGTTTGTACCAACAGTAGGAGTTTGAGAAGAGGTGGAAAATTCACAGATAACAGATATTGCAGCCGATATAGTGATTTTTTTTTTGTGCATCACATTTTTAAAAAAAAGTTCTCATATCGGTGCATATCAGGATAAACCAGGCTGATACATTATATCTTCAATAGGCCTTGATCAGCCCAGTAGTAACAGACAATCAATACATTGGGTGTGCTCTACTCATAAACCATGCAAAAGAAACATAAACTGCTAGGATGGCAACATACCGTACACATAACCATTAACATATCTGAGTCAAGGTTGTATTTGTGAATGAATTCAGTGTCAAAGCATAAAGAGGAGATCAACCAATCAGAACAGCTCGGAACACTTCTGCTCCTGCTGTCTCTAGGCAACTGGTAAACAGTTGATTCTAGAATACACGGTCTGCTTGATTCCAGAACACACGCAGGGAATTTAACCCTCAGCTTCACAGAACACACAGGCTGTTGGCAGGTTCTAGTGCAGAGCAGCATGTGGCTTCCTGGTGTCTCAGCGTGGTGTGAGAACAGGGAGGGACAGAGGGTGAGACTGACTCCTCCTGTGCATCTGTCACTCTGCCTATTTCCATGGTGACACACTCGCATGCGCATCCTCAGCGTGTCGTCTGCTCAGGTGCAACACAACCCCGCCGACTGACACCTCACTGGGCCCACTTGAACTCACACTTGTAGATGTCTTTCTTCTCACACCAAAACACCGGTTGAGATGAAACAGGGGTAAAAGTAAGAGAAAGACACAGAGTGAACCAATCTGCCATCCAAAAACTCACTTTCCCATCATCCTCCTCTGCTTTCCGATCAAACGACCGCTGCTCATGAACCGTGCAGCTGGAGGAGCCTTTGGGTTGAGGTGGAAAGGGGAGACAAGGAAAGAAAGAAGAGCATTAACAAATGAAAGACATTACATAGCAGGAACGTACAATACAGTTATTTAACTCTCTTTTATGTTGTTAACTAAATCTAACATTTATTTTGTGGGTTTGTGTCTTGAAATTAAAAATCCACCCGAGCCAAAGACAAGCATGCATGCCCATTCTGTATGAGACCTAAATAGTTTAATAGCTTGCAGCCACAGATGCCGCCGGTGTTACGGTTTAAAGAGTGACCCTGTTAATTGGTGACTTTCAGCCAAATGCATCTCTCAGAATTGCCTTTAGTTTTTCACATTATACTCATATTTGATGAGTATATTCTAATACTATCATTAAAAAAAATACTTGTTTATAGAAGACTTGTCTAAGTACTGGTTTCGTTTTTGGGACTTAGAGTTTCTAGGAACAGAGTTTAGAGCATGTAACCATTTACTTTTTGAAATAGACCGAAAAAAAGGTCACTTCCTTGTCCGTGTCAGATAGAGGAGTTGTGGTGTATTCATCCGGCTATATGAAAAACAGTTTCAGTTATTTCTAGTTAATAATTAGAGCTATGAACATCCTGTTATGAACTTTAATTCCTCTGATGGGAGCTATGTTCCAGAAAAAAGTGAAGGAATTAATAAAGAAAAAAAAAGCAGCCCTGGTCCTTCACTGTTTCTAAAACGGTGTTATCCTGTGATGTAGCACAGCCTTTGAGAGGGAGAAGCAGTGGAGATGCACAGAGAATTTTGTAATTATTATATTACATTTTCTATGCAGTCCTTCATAATATCTCTGGTAACAGCTTTTCTGCTTTGCCAGATTTTGTGTTGGTGTTTTAGCACTTAACTTCCCACATATCACCTACACCAGTGGAAGCTCAAGTATGCTAATCTATCTGATTATATTCAAAGTGAGATCAGTAAATAGACTGCAACAAAGCTGCCCTACAAGGCAGAGTGCAGTAACTTTGCAAACAGTGAAACTGAGAAAAATGCCTTTACAGTTTTTGGACAGGCCAGAAAAACATGTTGTTGTTAGATAAATGTGAAAGCATTCATGGGATGTCCCTTCCTCCAAACACTTTCATGGACAATGTTTTGAGGAAACATGACATGACCTATGAACCCCAAAACACAGACACTTCACTCTGCTACTTGAATACTTTTAAAAACTCTATAGGTATTGCCAAGGCAAACTGCAGTATCTACACAGTTTTTTTCCTATGGCTTTTTAATGGTTTAAATGCAATAAAAAACCTCAAAGGAGGGTTTTGAATCTGACCTGGCAACCCTACATTCAGCAGCGGAGAAGTAGGGGCTGTTGTAACCGTAACTTTGTTGATTCTTTGACATAGTGGGAGCACATATTTTGATACAATGTAACCCCCTGTGTGTTATGTGACAATACATCATTGGGAAAACGGACAAGTGAGATGACATTGATACTTTTGCTGCTAACCAAGGCTGAGGGATGTACATTTATCACTCTTTGATGATGGAGTGATGGAGAGATGTTGATTAAGAAAAATTTGTTTGAGGTGTATTTTAAGTTTCTAGCTTGACCCATGTTTCACCTGATTCAATGGAGGAGGCAGGCTTTAAGACCTTTACTACAACCACTCAACAGGGGGCGCTCTCATTTGCTTCGTTTTTGGGGAGTTGTATCGCTGTCCATGTTTTTGTAAGTCTGTAGTCTACATAAATAGAACAATCATGTTTTACAGGCTCATTCGATCTACCATGGGCTTTAAGTAAACACTCAAGAGCAGCTGCTAACAGGAATGTAAACATGAACTGAGGTTTATATCTTACAAGAGGCCAATGTAAGCATTAATTTCAGTTTTGAGGTATTCAATAAAACCATGGTTGATAGCTTAAAGCAAAAAACGTTGTTGCTCAATCTTCTGATTTTAAGAAGATTGGAGTTTTATATGCTCTTTATTTTTTCACCAAGCCTGAAACACAAATTCCTGTGAGCATAAAACCTCTTAATCAGTTTTTATAATTCCGGAATAACTAAAAATACTTTCATTAAGGACGTGGGCGGTAATTGCAGCTTGTGTCTGATCTGATCAGACAGGTGGTCTTTAGAGGGCCAGATTTAGTTAAAGTGAAATGAAGAAAAACCAATTCAAGAAATCAATGATCCAAGCAAGCCCTCAGGCAATTGTTATGCTGATGAACCTCTCCCTGATCTTTTTTAATTGTTGTCACTTCATTACAGACTGACTGCCTTTATTAAAAACTCTGAGTCACTGCTGAGGACAAACTGTAGCTTCCTTTAAAATCACTGCTGTGTTTGATCACTGAACAGACGGCAGCAGCAAAGCAGACGTTCAGCTTGAATAGAAAATGACACAATATTTCACTTCAAGTGGAGCTGAAGATGTTTCCTTTTTGTGTGTGTGTGTGTGTGTGTGTGTGTGTGTGTGTGTGTGTGTGTGTGTGTGTGTCTGTGTGTCTGTGTTTGTGTGTAGGTGTGTGTGTGTGTGTGTGTGTGTGTGTGTGTGTGTGTGTGTATGTGTGGGTGTGCTTACTCGCTGACTGCTCAACAGACTGAGACTGCTCCAAGAGATGCTCCTTGGCTTTTGCCGACTGAGACAGCACAGTGGCCAGGAGCTAAAACACAAAAAAAACACACACATATGTAGGCTCATACACACACACACACACATACAAACAAACACACACATATTTACTCAAGCATAATCATTCAAATCCCAGAGGTGTCCTGTGACTCAGCTTGGTGGACTAAGTGAGCATTAAACAGACTGATTCTGGCATGTGACCCTCTTCCTCCTGTGTTTCCTGCAGTTTACCAGTAATGATTCATCAGACGTCCCAGAATAAATAGCACTAAAAATAGACGGTGTCTCTCGAACACAATATGGTAACAATGCCCAATTTGGCTAATTTTAATTGAGTATTTTTAAGACACTTGCTAAAAATATTTGTTATATCCAATGGTACAGTTACAGAACGCGGAGGGTGTCAGACAGTAGACTTACATGGCCACATCACAGAATATAAACCTCTTTTTACAGGTTCTACATGAAAATGTAAAATTCATACTCAGAGGTCTGGCTTGTTCTGGTTTTAAATTTTAGTACAGTTGTAGTTTAAGTAGTATAAACAAATTGTGTATCAGCATGGCTTTGGCGTATGTAGGAAAGACAGTCTATGTGGAGAGCAAAAGCAGGCGTATCCCAGCTCCGACAAGCGGTAATCTGATGATAATGTATTCTGTCTCTGAACAGTATCTTCATGCAAGAGCAGCTAAGCGATTTTCTTGAATGCATCAGAGTTGATAGATCTCGCCACCATTCCCTAAACATGTAAAAGCTGTTATCTTCTCCTCTTGAAGAAAGGCCAGACAAAGCTTTACTTTTTACTAATCTGTATCATGGTGTTTAGACTTTAGACTTTAGACCTGTTAGTTGTAAGTAAATTAAAAAAAAAAAGATGTTTCTTTTTTTGGGCTCATACTGCTGAAGTAAGCCAGTGTGAAGCTTCTGTGTAACTTTCTTTCTACTGTTGAACTGAAACTAACTTGAAAAAGATGAACAAGCGCTACCCTGGGTTTTTATTTTGCAGACATAAAAGCTGCATTGAAAAGGACGTACTTGCTGGAAGTCATTCAAGGTTATCGGCAGACTACACAAGAACTACTGAAAAGTTAGAATCTGCTTAACAGAGGCATGTATCACATAACGTCATCAGATGATGTTAGATGACGGTTGGCTATTGGTTCCAAATTGCAGAACATACAACGAGGACACCTGATAGTTTGAACCAACAATAAATACACTAAAGAAAAACCATATGTCCCAATTTATTATTACTTGAGTTAGCACATTTTTGTTGTTATTCAAACTGCTTGTGATGATCTGTTTCTGAAAGAACACAGTATTAAATCGGTCCAACGCACAAAATGTAATCTTCATGCCTTCCCCAGAAGGGGAAGTGAAAGAGAAAATCCAATAAACACGGTACAAACGCACATGGTCCCAAAAAGATTAAATTAATTTAAAAGTAGCTAGCCTAAAGCCGAACTCATCTAAGATTTGTACTTCTACGACAAATCCACGCCATAGCTGGATCCTGTACCTACACAGAAGCCTGTGCACTTAGCCTGAAGTGCTTCTCCTCAGAAATGTAACTGTGCGTCAAAACAATACAGACAGCTTTGGACAAATCACAGATGCCATTTTTCCACACAGCATTTGTAAAAAATGTTGATTTAAAAAAATTTAATTTACATGAGTTTATGTTCTGCCATGAAATGATGGTAGTAAAATCTGACATAACTATTCTAACACAAATAAGAGATGGTTAGGTAAAAACAAACAAACGAGAAGGTCATATTAGAATAAAACTACTGACATTAAAGGTTGATGGTGGCTAGTAAAGGGTTAAATATACTTTGTGATCAATAAATCATTGTGGTATTGCACCTCATTTTTTTAAAGAAAAAAAGATAGTGAAACTAATCTTTCAGACGAAAGAACAAACTGAACAGGAAGCAGAGTTGTGGTTAATCTGGTAAAAAGGCTTGTGTTAGTTTCCTGGAAATGTTTTGCCATTTCCCAGAATCATCAGCAGAAGCACATCGAGCACTCATGCATACAGGTATCAGTAAAGAGCGTTTTACCTTGACTCCTTCAGCTTGTGCATGCAGACCTGGAGCATTAAGGCCGTGTGTGTTGACTCCTGGTGTGTTAGCCGGGAGTGGACTGGGCGCAGGCGTGGTCAGAACATGTGTGTTTCCAGAGCCCTGCAAGCTGCTCGATGAGCGGACGCTGCCGAGGCTGCCCACACTGCCACTGCGCTCACCACCTGCACACACAAAATGTATTTTCAAAGAGAACTTCAGCTATAAACACAAAACACAACACACATAGTGGCAACTTTGACACCCAAAAACACACTTGTGATTTACCTGCCAGTGGTTTGCGTAACACCCAGATATCCTCACTGGTGCTGCTTTGATGTCCCAGAGTTGGAGAGCCTTGGGGACTCAGCTCTGCAGTCCGTGAACCTGTCACACACAAACACACACAAACACACACACACAAACACACACACACACACACACCAACACGTATTTGTTACTGCCATCATATTTGTCCTATTTTTAGGAAAATCGTACAGCCCAAATAAAGGTAACTGATGAACAGCTTAATAGACCCATATTATACTTCATGTAATAATCATGTTTAATAGTGGAATATTGTATTTATATTGAAAACTAAAATTCTATATAGTTTATAAAAGTGTTTCAAATGTGTCTTTGATGAACACCATCGAACACTCAGGCTCACAAAGATTCACTCATTCTCCTACACTCATAAACAAATGACTCCTCATGCTGGTTGTTCCACCTCATAACTTTAAAAACTGTACAGACCCTTGAACAGATTCATCAGTGTGTGTTTTATCTGCACAATGTTAACAAATGCTGTGCAGACAAGCACTGTTGAATATACAATCACTGCATCTAAAACCCCATACTATAGACTTCATACCAAACCCAGAGAGTGCTTTATTTATAACATTTGTTTCGTTTGTGAATACAGAGTCGTAGTGTATTTTTGGACACAGCTCAGTGTCACTTCCTGAGGGCTTACACCCAAGATGGGGACGTGTAACAGTGGTAACTCAAAGCAGCCACAGAAATGTGTGTACATTCAATGATGTGACCAAATGCTAAACTAATCTAAAATATGCTATGAAACCTTATTCTTTACTAGGGTTGCAAAGTTCCGAAATTTTTTCAAAGTTGGAAACTTTCCATAGGAATTAATGAGAATTTATGGGATTAAACGGGAATATATGGGAATTAAAGACAATTCATTGGTGTTCAATTCACTAAATTGAAGGTTGGCTCTTATTAGGGAACTTAAATATAGTTGGGGAAAATATATTTTAGCATAATCCTGAGTAAAACAACCAGATTTCATGCAAGTACAGTTGAATATCTATGCTATTCCTCAATCACATGCACATAGCACACTGCTTACTGCAGGGCTATTGAGACCATGCCCCCTGCATGCACTGTGCATTTCTCCATCACATGCACAGATGATTTCTATTTTGGATGGATGTCTGCTTACAACAAAACAAAAATGTATGCTTGGATATGATACCTTTCCATTAAATTACCCTCAATTCCCAGTTGATTTTCATAAATTCCCATAATTCATATGGAAAGTTTCCAATTTGGAATATTTCCAAAATTCCCCAGCTTAACTTCCCATGGAAATTTACCGGAAACTTTCCAGAAGTTTAACGGAAATGTTCCACCCCTTTGCAACCCTATTCTTCACTGACATTGAAGAGTTACAGCCTGCCTTTGTTGCTGTCTGTTATGTTTTTTGTTGATGCCGTTGTTGTCATTACTACTGCATTGCATTGTGGGATATTTATGCCGGCATAGTGTCTGGTGTTTGTATGGTGCAATATCTACCTGTGAGTATCGTGCAGTTTGTCTACTAATGGTTTCACTCTCTGCTTTTAGATATTAAAATCAAATCTCATATATTTTTTAGCGTATTGAGAAGCATGCTTGTATGGAATTTTGGGGGCAGAAGATGACTTCATATTTAAAATAGGAAAATCCAAGGGTTCAAGACATAGACAAATGTTCATGAAGTATTAAAAATGATCTCATATATTTTCTATGATGGTTACAGCATGTGAAGTATGTGCCCTTTAAATATGAATGCTTCAGTTAAAGGGTCAGTTCACCCAAACTACAAGAAGGCTTTTTCAGTGCAGCTGTGCTGAATAAATGTTCAGGGGAGAAATGTGTTTTAATACTTAAAGAACAGACCCCATCGCAGATTTTTTTTTAACTGCTTGACCTATCCTGTCTTCAGTTTAAATGTGGGAACATTTTCAAAAATAAGTTCCTTAAAGCTCCTGATAAGACCTTTCTGTTTGTGTTGATTTTGGCGCCCCCTGTGGACAAAACAGGGGGCGCCATCTTTGCTGATTTCTCTCTGAACATGGCAACATAGCAGTTACTTTGAATATAGGACGGGGACTGTGTTGAAATTAAGATTCATTATCAAGGAGGTACAATGTACCTGAAATTAGGCCCTTAGTTAAGAAGTATAATCTATACGCTTGTCTCTGGTTTGGTTTGATAAAGAATTGTTTCGAATCAAATCAAATGGCAGCACATATCCATCAGCACAGCCAGACACAGGCTGAATATAAAGCTTTTGTCTTCAGGGTGAATTGATCCTTTTATTTCGCTGTACATACATTAACACACTCCCACACATGTATAATACATATTTATGTAGCTGCAGTGAAGGACAGATAGAGGCAGATAATAGTCTATATGTGGCCCAGTCAAACAGAGTGGAAAGGATTCTTATCTGTGATTTAAGTGAGTCTACAGTATGTACCTGTCTGACTCTGCTGCTCCTGAGAAGTGGAGAGAGGAGGAGGAGGAGGGGGAGGAGGAGGAGGAGGAGAAGGAGTGGACAGAGGAGTAGACAGAGAAGGAGGAGAGATGGGAAGAGGAACGTACCCAAATGAGGAGAACCGAGGGAGTGACTGTGTGTTGGGATGGGAGGGAGGAGGGGGAGGCAGATGCAGGGGGAGGACTTTGGTTGGGGGGTATGAGTGTCCGTTGGCCGAGGCAATGGGGCAGGGGTTGGGTCTGCGGAGGAGGAGGGTGTGGCACTGCTGGGAGGGGGAGTGGCCTGGACACGAGCCAGGAGGAGGAGGGAGGTGCAAAACAACAACAACACAACAACAACTGATCAGTCAACTTGAAACAAAACAAATCTAATCATGTACGAAATAATAATTGATTGAAATCAAAATGAAGAAAAGAATACATCCACACATCCACAGGGATAATATCTCTATAACTCAAAAAATGAATATCACTACAGCAACAAAGCAAACAATGTGAACACAAGCATCACAAGCTAGCAGAGCAGGTGGGTTAGGGGGTTTATAGATTAAGGAGTGTGACGGAGGGAGCAGAAATATAGAGGGAGGGAGGAGGGTCAGTAGGGGGCAGTATTTTATCTATAGAGACGATTGGCAGGTGGAGAGAAATGGATGGACTACCTTATGATGCTGCTGATGATGCTGCAGCTAGCTACAACTAATGGTCGGCTATAGCTACAGAACAGCTGCTGAAATGACACATGTGAAAGCACGTACATCCTCTCTCACACACACACCGACACAGACCGACACACACACACACACACACACACACACACACACACACACACACACACACACACACAGCTGTGATGCGGGTGGTCACCTGCCCTCTTGATGACTTCCACCATGTTGGAAGGGAAGTAACCAACACGGTCATTTCCAGTGCGGTTGTCGTGAATACAACCTTTCCATCGGCCATCAGAGTGCTGCTCTAAAACCTGTCAGCCAACACACACAAGCACACATAATTCACAAAGATAAGATCAAAGCATGTTTACACTCACAAGGTTTCTGTGTAAAGTCCCTCCAAACTCAAAAGTACTGGCTGGTTTCAAGCCAGAGGCTTACAAAAGTGGGTTGAAGCCAGGCTTTGGAAGAAAAATAAAATCTTGAGCCATTATTATCCAAGCCAAAAACATTGCAGTTAACCTTCCTGTCCTGAATCACATTATCAAAATTTGCTTAAAGCTAATACGGTCCCACTATTTTTACACAGAGCCCTCATCATGCAATCTAATTAGGACTGTAGGTGAGGAAGCAAAGTCTATTGAAGTTACTCAGGCTATTCAGGATTACTGAATCACCCTAATCAATTCATCTTGAGTGTATTTAAACAGCAACCCATAATTCGGACATAATTCTTTTATCTTTTGAAACTTTAATATGTTCTGGTGTTAAACCCATCAGTAATCATTACAAAGGTTACTGTAACACGTTTTGGCCCGTTGCAAATGTCGTGTCTTACTTTAGGGTCCAAAATAAACCATACATTGAAATGGTTTGCCACTCCAGTTGTTACATCGTTTGGTTGGAGACGTAAGGTTCATCTTAGCTTTAATAAAGATCATTACAGATTATTATAGTAGACAATTATACTGGAGCGTAACGTCCAAACCAGTCAAAAATATCATCACA
Organism: Notolabrus celidotus; assembly: GCF_009762535.1. Taxonomy (NCBI): domain Eukaryota; kingdom Metazoa; phylum Chordata; class Actinopteri; order Labriformes; family Labridae; genus Notolabrus; species Notolabrus celidotus. The sequence goes on from NC_048278.1 coordinate 28,342,290, forward strand.
GAAATGCTGTTTTCACCTCCTGTAGCCAATCACTAAAATTAACTTTCATAAAGGGGTTTTTGTTACAGTGTTGCCTCTCATGCCTGATAGCCTCCGAACAGACTAACAGCTTAAAATAACCGCACTGAACTTCCGTTAACCCACAAACAGCAACGCAGAGCCATGTAAAATATGACCAAGAACTTTGATCGGAGGGTAACTAAAGCCTTAATCCTTAACTAGCTAGAGTAAAACAACAGCAGTGACATTGAGTGGTTATATCATACAGTAAAAGTGATACAGGTGAAGATATCTTCACTAGTGGAAAACAAAAGAAGTAGTACAAATTCAAGTTATAAACATCTCATACGGAGAGAGCATGTACTGTAGACTCCATACTGCCGGTAAAATCATCTGGTTTCAGCCACAACTATGCTTAAGTTGAAACTATCTCAGCAGGTGCAGTCCCAAAGTGTCATTAGGGAGTAAACTCCACCCTAAATAAGAATGTATGTGTAAAAGAGTTTGAATTTACTCATGGCTGGTGTAACCCAGTGTTGTAGCACCATCCAGCTAAAAGTAAAACGAACAGAGCCACCCCCCTGTTTACCTGACCTTGCTAACGCTAATGTTACCCTAAGCTAAATATGAGGGGCAACAACAAAGAGTAAAGTTAGCTTGCATTTCTTATAAGTGGTGATTAGTTGCTACCAAAGTTAGAGGGTTGATGAGCAGAGTTGCCAACTGTCCTGTATTAGCTGGGACATCCCATATAATGGGCTAAATTGATTTGTTTCATACCTCAATTGTCCCGTATATTGACTATTAACTCTTGTAAATACAGCAGACTGCACTCTACAGATCCTAGATCAGACAAAACAGCAGTGGCAGATCATGTGCCAATCACACCGCCTGTCATCCAATCACAGGCCCCCTCACATGCATTAGATGTGTACAGCCCAAATGCACCAAGTCCTGCAAAAACTCTGGCTGTGCAAACGGACTAAAGACTGCTTGAGTCAGTCAAGAGCAACAAAAAGTATCCATGGAGAAAGTACATTTGGTGAGTCATACTCCTCTTTTGCATTCATTTTTCTTTTGCCTGTTTTTGGACGTAAAGAGCCAAATTGAGGTTTCTTTGAGGTTTCTTCATATGGGGTTACATAATGATACAGTAAGGATTAAAGGGAATATACACACTTTCTGCATTTCCAGTTGAATCAGAATATGAATCTACGCTGAATTCACACATCATGCTCACACCACCATGGCACCTGTCCCTTATTTAGTAGTGAGAAAGTTGGCAACCCTATTGATGAGTCAACATGTAAAACTGACTTCAAAGATGTGTTTTGACACTGCCAGGGGAAGGTTAGACAAATGAGCTAATCCAACTTTCCAAATCCACCTCGACAGATTCATTTCATTTCATTTTCATTTGATGCTCAGACCATGATCACATGGTATGGAGCCGCAGAACATAAATTACAAATAACAAAACAATATAATGATGGCACACAGCATGGTTGAAGTATAGCAGATCTTACTTTAACAAAGGAAGGACATTCTTCAGAAAAGCCCTTAATTTACAGATAAGTTTAGGCTTAGCTGATTGCAAAAGTAGAATTAATTTAAACACAGAGGGACGTTGGAAATAATACCAAGCCGATACTGAGCAGAAAAGGCAGTTTTTACACTCAATATGTGTTTTGTTGGAAAAAAACAATGTTTTTACATTACACACCTACAGTACAATAAGAATCTAAAAGGTTAAATGTACAGTGCAAAAGCAAACAAACAAAAAACTGTATCATCCTTCCTTTTAAGGAGTGAAAACTTTACACTTTAACTAACATAGCTGACATTATTAACACATTTTTTATAGTTAGTTTGAGCTATGTTATGTTATCTATGACATTCGACTGACAATTGATGGTTAAAATAATAAATAAAGTGTGTCATTAGCATTATTATAAAATAGTCTTTGGTTCAAATAAAATGAAGCAACTATATTTTAAAAATGTGTTCTTTTTTTTGTTTAATCTGAATGCCTCATATTATGTTGAGCTTATATTAGCTTTGTCAGTTCAGTTAGCAAAAGCTACATAATCGCTGGTGCAGTTGACCGGCCCTGTTCAAGGTTATAATAAACTAGATTGCATATTTTTTCTCATGACTGATGAACAGACAGTAGATTATCATGTAGTAGTTCTAGTACATGCTAAGAAATGTGTAGTAATACGTGATGATGACTGGATTTATTACCGTAATTATGTCTCCAGCTTTGATGTTGAGGCTGGTGAGGTCGTAGTTGTTGCAATAATCCTTCAGTGCACGCACCTGCATCGCAGCTGAAGCATCTACAAGACAAGGATTTGTAGTGTGAGTGAACAGTGGGGTCAAGTTGAGTCAAGTAGTTAACAAGTGCACAAGCAGTGATTTTCAGGTACTGGAAAATGTGACAACATCAAAGGTGTGTTTACACTCACCCCTCAGCAGTTGTTTGATCTCACGGCTGGCCTGTGTGGTGGTGAATTGGTTAACAATGTCCAGGGCAGTTTGACTCAGAGTGTTTCTCACTCCTGCACTGATGCCGCTCTGAAGGGAAGTGGAGAGCAAAAAGTGATTGAAGCTGCAGCGTGACATTGTGTCACATAGCGTTCATAATAGAGATAAACTGTGCATTTGGTGTCAGTCTGCCTCAGTGTAGACTACATGTGTGCTGGTTACATTTGTTGTGAGAGTGCTGCTCCAGCAACATCAAAAGTAGAGTAGTGGTGGAAGAAGCATACAGATCCTTTACTGATGTTGCAATACACCATTGTAAAAATGCACAGTTTCAAGTTAAGGTCCTGCACTAAGTGTATACTGTATGTGTTATCAGCATAATGTTCTAAGAAGTAAATCAACCTATTGTGCAGAAAAAAGTGTTCCCCGTCAGCGTTTTACTATTACATAGGATGTTACTGAAATAATTCTAAGGATGCATTAGTGTTGCTATGGTCTAATAGATGTTTAAGATTACCTTAATATCATCACACTGTTGAATACTTAATCCACAGCGATGATAGTTTTCTCTAGGAAAGTCATATGCTTGAAGCCAGACAGATCTATCAGACCCATGTATCTCTGAGCAGTGACTGTGGAGCTTAGACGAAGCTTAGAGAAACATCTTTTTTTCAGGGTTTACATTCAGTTTAAGAAGGAGACAAAATTCTCAACCAATTTACAATTCGGTTGAACAGAAAATGTAGCTTTCAAAGTCACCAAATTCTGAGAAATGGGATTATAACTTCAAAAAAGGGTGCCACCAGTCAAATGAAGGACATCCCAAGTATAGTATTTTCCCCCATGTATCATGTATAAAGAAGTCGCATTAAATGGAAATAAATTTGCTTAGATTTTTCCCTATTGAACAGTGAATGTACTCAGTTATACTCAACAATAAAATCAGGACCTGTTCAAAAGCATAATCCCTGTCATGTGAAGGTGACAGGGGGTTGAAAAAGAAAAAGAAAACAGAGCAGAGCTGGTTTAATGATTGCATGACAGTAAGGCTGCTATCCAGTCTGCTACAGTTTTATATAACAAGCAGACATATCCCACAGGCTTCATCACACAGATCGCTGGGAAGAGCGCCAAGTGCTGAGGTGTAAACTTCCTCGGCTGAGGAGAGGGAGGCTGCTTTAACAACAATTGCTTTTGTAAACACATTAGACAGATAGACAGACAGACAGACAGACAGACAGAGAGACGGGCAGATGGTCTTACATCTAGCAGCAGGCGTACTACCTCTGTCTTCCCACAGAGGGCCGCCTGATGTAGCGCTGTGCCCGACTCGGACTGTCTGTTGATATCAATGCCAGCCTGAATGAGCAACCTGAAGACACAAAACAACATTTATGTTCAGCTTCATTCGCATCAGTGCTTATTGAAAATAAGGAAAATAAAAAGCAGAGGTAAAGTAAACAACATGTACTATGTCAAAACACAAGAAAACATCTACAGCTATAGAAGTCCTTAGAATTATGACAGTAGATATGTTTCAAAGCACTGAAAACTGACACAAATCTATGCAGACCTATGCATATTTAGCATCCCAACATACATTTAAGATTATAAACCTAATCCTGGTTACATAAAATGGACCAACAAGTAAATAAACCAAGTTTGAGGACTGTTAAATGCAGAGTAAAAAGTATTTCAGACTTTATGACATCGATGTGTCCGTTCTTTGCAGCGAGATGCAGAGGTGATACTCCGTTGGGGTCCGATGGTTTAGGTTCTATCATGGCTGCACACATGTTACTGCTGAGGAGGAGCTGGACCACCTAAAACACAAACAGACAGCTTGTTACTGTTCAATTCAATTCCCTAGTTGTGCACCTTTTTTTATGCAACAAAGTATATACTATGAGAACCCTTTCCCTGTATTTCTTAATTCAGTCACCCTCAGTGGAAGCTTTCATCAAAGTTTGGGAACCTAACTTAAAATATTTTTGAGCAAAGCTTTCACTGTTCATATTACTTATTACCCGACAGTGTTAGATACTTAATTCTGATTGGTCAAAATTCCATAACATCAGTAATTCATTCTTAACAGCAAGAGCAACACCAAGGATAACCGGATCACAAACGTCACATCAAATCAATCCATGGAAAAGGAGTCCGGTACATTTATACGTTTATAATTTCAACTCTTCCTGTTGACACTGTGGCAGCATTGTCAGACAGCATGGAGAATATTTTTAATATTACTCTTAATGTATTTGGGGTTCACAAAACTTTAGATTGGTGACTAATGAATGACCAGTCACCAGCAGAGAAATGAAGACTAGAAGTGGTAGAAGGTGCAGAAATTAATGAGGGTTGTTATAACACCCAAGGAGCTGAGTGAAAGAGACGTCGACCAGATTGAAGAAGACAGAGATCTCAGTGACAACAAATTGGACTATTTGGTTGTAGCTGTATAAGTAATAATTTTTAAGTTGATACAATCATTTAAAATGAGTCAACTTGCTTGTATCTTTTGTTGGTAGCCGTGCAATAAGCGGGATAATGTACAGGGAGCCGTGGTTATGGGAGATACAATCCCAACAGGGTGAGAAGACCCTGACACAAAGTGGGTCTTATCTCATTATCCTTTATTTGTTAATTATCATAGTTTGGCCTCTAGTTTTACCTTTTATACTGCAAAAGCTATTTCTAGGAACCTTGCAATATGTACAACTGTTAAGATCAATGCCAATTACTTTTTGCTTTATTTATTCCTTTTTGCTATATCTGAGATATTTTGTTTTGTTCATGAAAATCTGGCAAACACATTACAACTAACAGCTCCGAGAGTCTGCACAGTGTTCTGTAGACCGGCTTGCATGCCTGCTGCTCTCATTTTGCAGAACCTTCTGCAAAACTTGGTCTATAATTGCTAAATTTGGTCTCACTGCAAATTCAAATCATCGTCTCTTTTCTGGCTGCCAACATTTTGAGATACCTCAGGGCCTAAATTTGTACGCCTCATTGTGTTACTGTTTCAATTTGTCATACTCGTTTTTATGTTTTAAGACAGTGAATAAGCTGTATCAATGTGATTCAATCTTGTCCTGGATATATACATTTTGTGGGCTTGTCATTTGACTGGCTGAAGAAAAAAAACAAGCAAATACACAATACACAAGCAAATTAAGGAACATTGTAGATATGTCACATGAAAGTTAAATATTAATGTAAAGTGTGGGGGGAAAAAAGCCAAAGGTTCTATACTTCCTGTGTTTGCTCACTCTGAAGCATTGTTTCTCTAGTGATATAAAGTATGAATGAAAAGTGTAATGAAAGTGCTACTCTGTGGTTTTCCTTGTCATGTAAGGGTTAAACTGAATAAGATGACAGTAAAAAATGAAAATGCATCTTAAATCTTTAATTTGCTAAGTCTGTGTGGTACTTGATAAAATGTACTCACTCCAACTCGTCCAAATTCACAGGCCAGGTCCAGTGGTGTTTTGCCCGCTGCGTCTGAGATACACGGGTTTGACTGGTGTTGTAGCAACATTTCCGACTGTAACACACACATGCACGCACACACACACACACACACACACACACAAACACGCACGCACGCACGCACACACACACACACACACACACACACACACACACACACACACACACACACACACACACACACACACACACACACACATTTTACTACTACCTCTGAATTTTCTTGCCAGTAACAACCACAAATCATGCATGCATCATTGGGCACACCTAACAGATAAACACACAGCACAAACAAAAACACACATACACAAACACCCACACTATACACACAAACACAGTTACCCCGTCATAGTGTCCGTGCTGAGATGAAAGGTGGAGAGGGATCTGTCCTTCGTCTGACTGTCCGTTGACAGACGAGCCTGCCTTCAGCAGCATTTTCATTGGCTCAGTCTTCCCCTGCCATGCAGCGTAATGCAGAGGACGCATCCCTGCACAAAACACACACACACACAAACACACACACACACACACACACACAGCCAAAGATGACGGCACAATAAAACACAGACATACAAGACCACACCAGCACATGCACACACACGAGAGAGTATAGAGACACATGAGTGCATGCAAAGATGCACGCTCTGTTTTTGTCATCTTTATAGACAGTCCAACTCCCCTGGGGCCATCCAGCAGTCAAATATAGTTTCTTAATACATTTTTTGTTAAATTCATGGAACTCAATTATCAAACTGACATACTTTCTGCACACGTGTGCTTTAAAAACTAATACAACACAAAGTGTTACTGGAGCTGAAACAAGTTGTCAATGACCCAAAATGATTCAGCAACTTCAATGATAACAGGATGATGTTAAAGCAAGTCCCTATGTGATCGTAAACCATTTATTAACCATGGCCCTAGGAGTTTTTGATTCCCATTTTTTCCTATTTCCTGACAATCCACAGACTGAATGATGTATCAACCAGTTAAAAAGAGCAATCAGTGGATTTTATTTAACAATGAGAAAAACTGTAAACTGCAGCCCTTGATGTGACATTTTTTCAAACATTTCTGTTTTGCTGTAAAAGCAGATTTTTTGAGCTCAGACTCTCAGTATCCCTCCTGGAAATGCAATCTTATTGTGGTCGGCATGTTTCTGACCTTTTTGACCACGGGTGTATTGTTTGTGAAAGCACAGAACCCTCGGGACGTCGAAGACAAACTGCCTCAGACAAAGGGCAAGAAATCCCCTTCAAGTGGCCTAACAAGTCCCCAGAGGACCTCACAGGAAGCTGTACGTTACAGTCAACACCTAGAACCATGCATGAAACGTAAGGTAAAGCAAAGTTCATCTTAGTTCAGGACAAGAATCCACCATGGAGTGTTTTAAGTGCCTCTTACTTGAAGACATTAAACACCACTTTGTAGCCGTGGCTGCAAGGAGCAATGAGCATATTTCTGATGGCAGCAGCCCAAGACCCCCAGACTTGATACCAGCGATGAGCCACATCGTGGAGTTGAATAAAGAGGCCCTGCAGGCCTGGCTGGCATGAGGGAGTCCTGACTCAGATGAGTGGTGCTGGCAGGATGAAGAGACACAGCGGCTGTTGGAGTTACAGAAGCTAAAGCCTCAGTGTATGAAAAGATGTGATGGAAAATGATTTTCAGGCAGCAGACTCACAGAGCCTCCAGAGAAGAGAGGACTTTAGACTCTAGACCGAGCAGGGAGAAAGACTCTGAACTGTTTTGAAGACTGGCACAATGAAATGGACTAACCATGAGGTTCTTTTGGAAGACTGCCAGAGGTGATATGACCTATTTCCTGTCCCGTAGTCAGTGGGTTAGTTTATCCTGAATTCTGAAAGCTCCATTGTAGAAATGTAGCGCTTCATATTTCCCATGTGACTTTCAGGAGTTGTGTTTTGTTTGGCAGACAAAAAGTGGAAGACAGGAAACACTTCAAAGTGCTGTGCTCTCAGATAAAGAACAAATAACATTATCATGAGCAAGTCATACTACAAACCACCTACTGTTATCTTAACATCAAGTATGGTTAACACAAATGATTTGACAGGAATTTGGTTTTCTTTAAGGCAGGGGATTTTCAGCTTTGGATATTCCCCCAACCACATTCCCAAGAATGTACTGGCAGAGTTTCTAAAAAACAAATTTGTTTGCCTCCATCTCTGTTAATTGATTTTTTTGGACAGGATATCAAGTCCAGACGCTCTGGCCTGCAGAATGTCCAAGTCAGTGACCTTAAATTGGCATCCTCTACTGAAACAATTTGTAGAAGGGCTTGACATGGTCTGGATGAGGACCAGAACATCCAAGTAAGATGAGACAGCTTCTCTCAGCAATTATTCTGAAACCTGCAACGTCTATCTAGGCCATTTGAGACATTGAAAAATAAGCTGTGAACACAACATCAACATATTTAGGTTGGAATGGCTCATAGCATCATTGTTGTTCATTCTGAGTTGTGTCTCTGCAAAACAATTGAGGTTCAAAATTATTAACAGGTTATTTTGACCCTTTCTGCACACTGTATTTTACTGCCGCTGTGTCCTCCTTCTTCCTCCTTCTGCCTCCTGGAAAGTAATGACACCAATGCTCTTTTGAACAGCACATTTTGCTTTAAATAAACTCTGAGGAGGTTCAGTTGACAATTCAAAAGTAATATGCACTCTGTACCAAACAGACTTGAAATACCTGCGGATTAAACTAAATTGAAGAAGTCAACTACAGTGCTTGATAAATAGGTGGCTACTGACAGCAATAATTTGATCTCCCAAATCAAAACACCGGTAAGAACTGCTTCACATTGTTAAAATGGACGTGAAAACTGTGAACTGTAAATAATGGAATTTTAAACGTGTGATTAAAACAGTGATTGACCTTGATTAACCATTAAAACTCGGCAATTATTCACAATCAGCAAATTTAATCTTTCTACAGCCCTTTAGCAAAATACTAATGATATCCATGCTGTTTAACTTTTACTTTGTTGAGCCGCAGCACTGCTCAGCTGGCAGATAAGCAGTTTCACAAGAAACATCTCTAAACACTCAGCAGGATCTTGCTTCTACTAATTTGTTAAAATCTTATCTAAGATTTGACATTAGGGTCTTAAAAATGTCGGAACATCTACACCGGAAAAGCATCAATCAATAGCCACTCCAGCGAGCCAATAGGCAAACAAATCTTGATGGAAACGTAAGGGTTTCTCTCTGCAAAATGCAGCTACCAAGTTCATCAGCCGGTCGCTCACTTTATCTATTGCTCAGTTTTCTTTTTTTCGGATCTTTGGTTCAGCTGGTTTATCTCAAGCAGCAACCTCTGGCCGCAAGGATTGAAGCCAATGTGAAAATGTTAAAGACTGTTCGCTTGAGGCTGGCTCCGGAAGTACCGGAAACCACACACACACAAAGTCAAAAAAGGCGATCTTTACAGCAGAAATAAACACGCTTACAGCCTGGTACAAAACAATTTTTTTTTCATAACGCTGCAATTTCGAAGATATTAAGATTACGAGTTTGCCATTACGAGAGGCACAGCTGACAGCAAGACAATGCCTCAGAAACAGATGGGTGACGTCATTGTGTACTACAGCCATTACCTATACAGTCTATGTTTTATCTGGAAAGGGTCTCAGGTGTTGACGTTGTTGACGTGATCAAAGCTGTGGAAGTGGAGGCAAATTAGTGAAGCTGACAGCTGGAAAACCAAAACAATGAGGTCTAACACTGTTCATGCTTTGTGATCCTTATTGAAGAAGAAGATAGAGTCAGCCAACTCGAAATAGTTCCAGTTTTCACTTTCACCTTCAAGACGAAGTGATAACACCTGGTGAGTATGCGTGCCAGTTGTAAACCTCTATCACGAGCCACACTGGGCATGACTGACTGGGAGTGTAGTGGCAGCACAGCCTACATCCTGCAGGGATTATATCTCCCATCTGCCCTAAGATTTCTACTTCTTCTTCTTCTCATCTCCTCCTTCTTCTTCTTCTGGGATCTGGCAGTGAGAGCTGTGGATATTTGCTGCTCTGCTTCCTTTTGGCTTTCAGTCCTGCGGCCACAAAACACTCCTCTTCTTCCTCCATTGTCTATTGTTTGCTGTGCACACAAATCTGTCACTCCTCATAAACACCAAACACTACACTTATTTATTTTTTTATTGCATTTCCAACAAGCTCACCTTTTGTTACGTAAGATGGTATTATTGGTCACACAGGGAAAGCCAGGGGTATGTTTGTTTTTCTGTTGTGATTGTTTTTTTTATTATTGGGCTGAGCCTTCTGAGCTTTCTTCCTGTTGTCTGACAATTCAGGGAGCTGTAAGGACACTTAGATTCTGAGCAAATCTGTGAGTATTTTTACCTTTGTGGTCTTTAATATCCACTGCTGCCTGGGCCTCCAGCAGCAGAGAGATGAGCTCCTTGTTTCCACTCAGAGCAGCATGATGCAGCGGCGACAACCTTCACACAGACACACACAGATTATGTATAAAAATACACATATTCATGGATTGGGTGTAAAACCAGAGCATAACTTTGCTGAAATAATCTCCAGCGTAGTGCAGCTCCTCCCATCAGCTCTGTGTGAGAGACAGGAGGGGGCAAATGACCTACTTCCATTAATAAGCAATCTCTCTACCCCGGAGCTGAGCGTGAACACAGCGCGTCTGTGTGAGTGTGAGTGTGAGCGAGTGTGTGTGTGTATGTCTAATGGATCCCTGGTGAATATAAGGGCTGAGCCCTGGAGTCAAATCAACGAATCATCAGTCATTACACAAGAAGCTGAGTCCAATTATCTGATTCCAATCAACATAATAAAAAGATCTTTGTTATCTGATGGAGGCAAATGGAACACAATCGCAAACCAAGCATGTGCACACGTAAAAAGCTCAAGCAATCATGAGTCTAAATATAGCCAAAATCCATAGATGCTCATTCAGAGTTTATATGGGAGCATTTAGGAGACAATGAAGAGCTTTGAAATATTGGAATTCCTTAGAGATAATTACAGTCATCAGAATTACACGGCTAAGTGTAAATCTGATGACTGTGATTCAGAGTGTTTCGGAGATAGTCTTGGTCTTAATACAATGACATAGTATGTCGAATATTGATCTTTAAAGGAGATTATGTCCCATTTGCCTGCTGCTGTCAGTGGAATGATTAAAACTTGGGTCCATCATAACTCAAAGTTTAAAAGTCTAGCAGTAGTTTGTTGTTATGCCTTGGGGGCACCCAGCCATGTTTTCATGTAGCACACACACCTGTCAATCACTTCAGCATGGGGAAAAAACAAAACCAAGACAGCCAGCCAAAACAAAATATTCAGGGGGTGTTGAGTATTTTCAGTTCACTAGAACACTTGGTAGCAAATAGTTCACACATCAGTTAGTTACAGAGAAACATTGTTATTCTTTTGGAGTAGTCTTCCAACCACCTAATGGATTTAAAGGGACAGTGTGTACAAATGGGATTATTAAGCGATATCTGGCTGTCAGATTCCAGATTGAAATGCTCCCTAGCTCACACCTCCTGCCGGTGACACGACAGTGGCATTTGAGGACAAGAAGCTCCTGTTATGCATGATATGTACTCTCCTCCATTAGTCAAGTTTTTACAATTTGTGGACTGATAACTTTGAATGCTTTTAAGCAATCCTTAAATGACTTGGCGGCTGATGCATCTGTCTGCAGATGTTTTGTTTAAATGTGACTCATGCTGATTTTCTGGAGGTATTTGTTGTGTAGCTGTTGTATGCTTCTGCTATTTGTGTATTGTCTATTTGTAACTCTGTAACTGTGCTGCTGTCTATCTTGTCCAGGACTCTCTTGGACAAGATATTTTTAATCACAATGAGCATTTCCTGGTTAAATAAAGGTTATACATTAAAATAAATCAAATCAAAAACACCAACAATACAAATTATTTTGTGCACAAAAACACGTGTTACTAGTTTGTCTGCTCTAAACTATGGTAGAAACATGGCGTTGCAAGATGGCGGCCTTCCTTGTAAGGGGACCTGCTCCTATGTGAAGATATAAAAGGCTAATTTTAAGTTCATATAATCAAATGATTTTCATACCCAGGCTATTATACACTGATTTAAACATACTTACAAATATTAAAATCAATTTATATGAAGTCTGTTCGGCCAAATGCCTCTAAATCCTACACACTGCATATTTAAGTCCAGTATGTTTTCATTCCCAAGTCGTCAAATACCATCACTTTGTTATTACCCACATGCACGTGGTAGCCTTCAGCATCTGAACTTACTTCCATGTAAACCCATCAACAGTAATATCAAACCCCTCGGTGCAACAGCTCTTAGTGACAAAGTGGAAAGACAGATAGTTCTGCCTGCAGGCGATGGATTGGTCAAACATCAGTGCTCTCACTCACAAGACCAGGACTCCAGTGAGACCAGAGGCCAACTGAGTTACTACTTAACCACATCATAGGACTTTTTTTTTTACTCAACTTCAACAAGTAGGTTGCATAAACTCTGTGTTAGGAAAGAAGTAATAAGACACTACCTTGTGCTTCTGTATGGGATGTTACACGCCGTGACAAAGTGTTAGAATGTCATGACCTGGGAATGAAAAATTGTGGAGTTTTTTTGCTCCATTTTTTTGTTTTGTGCTGACTTCTGAGGGATTCATCTTGCTCTTTTGTAGGGATGTGTATTGGGGAAAGTTTTCCACCAGTTAATACAAGTGTTTTTAAACCTCCTCCCTACACACCATATATCTGCCTGCTGTGTCAGAAACTTCACTTTGAGAGTTAGCCAAATGAGAACAACAAACTCACTAAAAACATTCATAAAGTCAAATGGAGCTGCAGATACACACGATGATTCTCTCTGGTTCCATCAATATGATGACCTCTCTCACATCTCATTGATTTAACATTGACTTAGGATACATGAAGTAAAATATTGATCAGAAGCACGCTTTGCACCACTGCCCTGAATTTTATTTGACCCCTCTCTAATGTTGTACTTGAACCATGATAGTTTTGATTTTTACAGACTTTCAAAAATATTTGGATTAAAATAAAAAATCTGTTAGGAAGTATTGATGCAGAGATTCAACCTGTACCATGCAGTTGATAGTGATATTTTTACTTGGTTTTGTTTTAGCTCTTTTAAAAATATATATATGAGTACTCCTGCAACACTTCTACAAGGTGGAAAACGCCTGAAGTCAGTGTGAGCAGGAGTTTCAGGAAATTACACCTCAAGGTGATGAGGCAAACACATCAGCAAACAGTTGCTTGTTTACACATACAGCTAAAAATATAAACATATAAATATTTGAAGAAATAAAGAGAAATGCAGAGAATATAAAATGTGGTTGCAATTAACATAAAGTATATATGAAATGTGTGAAAATAGCACAATCAACATTGTTTAGAAGAGCTGTAGTTCCTCACCCATCTGCATCCTGGATGTTGACGTTCACCCGCTTTGCTGCTCCGAGGAGCTCTGAAACAAAAAGACAAGATACATGCTCATTACAGAAACAGTCCAAATTTAAATATTTTTTGGTATTCAGTGATTAATGTATTCTGTCCTTGTACAGATTCTTATATTTCATTCCCACAGGGAGTTACTGGCTACACGTCTATACCTGAGAACGTTCTGAAAAAAGGAAACAGTTTCCAAACTCCAACAACAACAACAACAACAACAACAACAACAACAACAACAACAGAGGTCAAGGAGAAGTGAAAAGATAAAGAAGGCAAAGAAAAGACTGTCAGAGAAACTCAACAGAAACCTGCAAAATCCCTTTTTAAAGGGTGGTGACTTTTATATGCAAATTCTGTAGTCTGAGTGTCTTTAAGTGTCTGTGTCTCAGTCAACAGAAGCTGCAGCAATGGCTGGTCTTACTTCAGTGATTAGGAGCAAAAGCCATAAATTCTATTATTATTATTGTACATTTTCGACCAGCTTTGGTATCCACATCTGCCAAGCTACAAAAGAAGCGCCTACATTTTATACAAATGTTTCAAAATAAATAAGGATGTTAAAGAAGTACGTTGTGATGTTTATCAAGTGTATTCTGTTACTATTCTTTCCTTCCTCATTCTGCTACTGTGAACAAAGGTTGATACCCTCTGATAATGCTTCTATAAAATAAAAACATATTATCTTAAAATGTTAAAGCTATATTCTTCCAACCTTCCAGTGATGTGATTGTTTTATCTCCTGACTCAAACACTGAATTAACCCCTAATCAAACACATCTAAGCTAACATTAGCAGCAGGGGCTTCTTGATATCATTTGTCAGCATGTATTCATTCATTCATTCATTCTTTCATTCATTCATTCATTCATTCATTCATGTAACCACTTCGTTTGGTGTTTGTAGTGACTTAAACTCAGATGTACAGACTTTAAATTAACACTACTAAAACTCCTAATTCCCTCCAAGTAACATTGCAATAAAATAAATATACAAGTAATTTATATTTTTCAAGCTTTATTATACTAAAGCTGGTGAACTTGTTACACTGAAGCAGACACGACTAAGCGTAGCACTTCATAAAAGCTAAAAAGCAGCTAAGCTCATTTTAGCAGCAGCTCAGTTAGCTTCTAACATCTGGAGTGTCAGACAAACCCTAGCTTTAACAATCAAGTACTTTATTTTGTATTTGCAGAGTGAAAGAAATATACTTGTATTCAATTTTACTGCTTCATTGTACTAACCCTCTGTCGATAGAGCTCTAAAGGAATGCTAACTAAGCAGTGCTCCAGGAAAGAGGCTAACCTAATGTCAGCAGGAATGCTGCTACTTCCGGCTACTTCTACTCAAGCGGCAACCACCGGTCTAAAAACCACATACACACTAATTCAAAAAAGACGATCTTTACAGCAGAAATAAACATGTTTACAGCCTGGTACAAAAAACGAGTGTAGTCTGGATAGCTCATTTCTCGATCGGCTCACACTGTACGGGGGTGATTTTTGTTCTAAATTACGAGTCTTCCAACGAGAGGCTCAGCTGACTTGACTGACAGGCAGGAACACTGCAGCTGTTGGCTAGGAGTCTCAAAGCCCACCGCTTTACGTCACAATCGCTCGACAGCAGCAATATGGTTCCCGCCAACGATTGGCCTCAAAACAGCTCTTCAGAAACAGATGGGTGACGTCACGGATACTACGTCCATATTTTATACAGTCTATGCTTCTAATACCCGTGTATGTTAAGAGTGTCAAGGAAAGCCTGATTCTTAACACAAAACCATATAGCTTTTGTGAATTTAGTTGTTTGATTTTTGTTTTTACTCAGAGGTTAGAAATATAACACATTGAAATGTAGGATGTCAGAACAGTTGCTGACATTCTGCTAGCTCTGTGTACTGTTGTTTGCTATCATCACATATTTACCTGATATGAGTCGTTAGTTTCCACTTTAAAAGAATGACAAACAGAAAATAAATTGATGTTGAGTACTGTCTTTTTGAGGAACTAGAAAGTTTAGTTTTTCAGGGCTAATAAAGTATGGTCTTGGATAAGTGTAAGACTAGCACACATGCTAACACTCATTCCTATACTTCTGGCTGCATTGGAGGCATTTCTATTGCTGGTATCAGTATTAAAAACTCTTGTGCCATCTGTTTCCATGGCTAACAGTTGGTAACAGCCTTCGGCAGGCAGTTTAGTATGACATGTTAGCAGCATGACAGTATATTGTGGATGCAAGCATGTTAAAGCTGTTGTTGGTAGTCGTGATATAAGCGTCAGTTTGGAGAGAGATTTTGAATGTTAACACTACCCCTCCCCTCTCTGCTGTCGTAACCCTGCCCACAAAAGATCGTTATGCGCGTTCTATGAGGAAGAAGTGGCTTCCCAGCCAATCAGGGCGACATAGTGGGGCCACTCAACCAATCAGAACGGAGGATGAGAGATTAGCTATGATTGGTCTGTGATAACGGGAACAAGGGGAATAATAAAATTGCTTGATACAAAGGCTTTTGAAAACACAGAGATTTCGCGATTGTCTCAAATTACTCCACTTACCGATGAGTAACGATGGGTATTATGACCTTTTCTCCAAACCCAGCAGAAAAAAAAGTAATGTTTTTTACACAATTCCTACCAACAGCAGCTTTAAACGGTGCATTTAAGATATTAGCCACTTATGAGTATTTGATTTCTGCACACACACTCATGTAAGACCTTGTTGTGCCATATTTGTGGTGTCTTTGCTATTGGTTCATGAGATTTATTGCTGTATGGTAAAAATGTTCTCTTACTCTGGAAGCCTGGACCATAAAGTATCTTAAACATCATACATCAGGACGGCTGTTTAGTGTTGATCCTTTTATTAAAAGCCTTTTTAGGAGTGACAGCAGGTTTAAATCATTTGCCGAGGTTTAGCTTTTCATGCAAACACTCTGTTTACATTACAATCTTATTAAATGTAATTAGGTTCATTATCATTATGCACTAGAGAGACAAAACTTTGTTTTATTGATGCATTTCAATAAATTAAGTTTGTATTTGGTCCACAGCAGTAATAAGAAGCTCAAGGGACTAGTTCCATCTTTTGGGAAATATGCTTAATTGCTTTCCTTCTCTGCAATTGTTGAAACATTCATACACCTCCCATCTTGTCTGTAGGTAAAAACAACTATGTTTTAATATAACTTCAATGTATACATATGCTGCTGTGCTTGTTTTTGGGTGAATGTGCTCATCATTGTGATTTTCATAACCTTGACTTTGATAGGAGCTCCACAAAGATAAAGACTCCAAACAGCAGGAAGAGGAGCACACAAAAAGCTCACAAAAACCAACACATACACACTCAGGAAAAAAAGCTGCTTGTTTGTCCCTCTGCATCTACTTTTCCTTTTTTTTTTTTTTTTTTTTTTTTTTTTTTGGTCAAACCCTCTTAATCCACAGGACATAATCTGTAGCGGTTCTGTAATCTGGGGAAAAGCTTCTCCCTCTCTCTGCAGCTCTATCTGCACTTCATCCCTTCATCCTGCTCTCACACTCTAATTTTCCCTGTAATTTGCTAAAGAGCGGCATGCTGATTGGTGGCTCTGCTGTGTCTGTTTACACTCCACAGCTGACATCATTCTCCTCTGCATGTGTGTGTTTGTTTGCACATTGAGCCACCAACCACGAACGATCTATCTTGGATTAAAAACAGGAACCACCCCCCCTTCCCCCCTCTTCTTTTTCTTCTTCTTCCCCTAACAGATGAATCAATGAGTGCAGATATCTGTGTCACTGTCAGAGAGCAACATGACACAAGACAAAAAAACTTGTGACAGGACCAACAGATTCATCCAACAACAAAAGTGATTCCACTTCCTCTTTTACATTAGATAATCCTTAACTTTACAACATCAATTCTGGATCACGGCATTATTTAATAAAGCTCCCTGCCTGACCCAAAACCCTGATGTATATTTAATCAAATATCCTGATGTAGCTGCAGAGACTCAGCCCTAAAAACACATCACTTTGGTATCTTAAAACTGATTTTGATCTTAAACACACTCCCATTCCTTTCGTAATTGTATCATATATAAGAGTGTATCCTTTTAAAATCACATTTATGCACACTCCTTATCTGACATGAACTGCTTGTCTGAGAGCATTACCATAATGCGTCTCTGATGGTGTCCTTGGACCAGGGTTCACATTCCTTTATGATAATTTTTAGGCAAAAACACTGCAGCCGAGCCCCGTTACTATGGTGACCAATTCTATGTGCCGTTCTCACAGACTGTCAATCACTTGGCAGCGATTACCGTGATATTATTTTGCAGCATCTCCCTCGAATTGTTGCTATTTCAGACTTTATTTGGCATGCAAAGCCCCCGCCACTCACGTTTAATCTGAAACCCTCCGCCCTTTAACAGAAAGTGCAAAACAAACTTTAAGTGTAACCGAGCAGATTTCCCCCAGAAAACCTCAGGAGAGGTGAAGTGGAGGGTTCTCAGGGGTTCTCATTACCAGAAATGTTCTGAAGTCCAGTTTTTCTGGCGCCTCAGACTTTGCCTGTCATTGTAAATTTAGAGTTTCACTTTAACGTGTAGCCTAAAAGCAAATGCCGTCCCTGACATGCCTTTTTTATCTTTCTGTTTCAGACGATTGCACACATATGTCACAGGCACCGGAAAATCATTTTCAGACAACCCTTTCTCAGTTTTCCATCAGATACAGAGGCCCTCACTTTTGGAACAGTTTACCTGGTCATATAACAAGTAACACAAATTTCAACTCATTCAAGAAACAAACCATACACTTTCTATTAGGTGAGTTAAGTCAGTGATTGTCAACCACTGTGCCGTGGAACACTAGTGTGCCGTGACAGATCGTCAGGTGTGCCGTGGGACATTTCCCAATTTCACTTAATTAGTCCAAAAAATATATTATTCATATACTGCAAATAATTTGCCATGTAGTGCGCCTGTGCCCGCAGTGTAGTGACTGCCGGAGTAATTCAATACTCTTCATACTGACCTGCACTACCCACCCACTGGGTGGCAATAAAGCACACTAATGACCTTGTTAATTTAAGACAATAGAATTAATGATGTGCTTGAGAGGTGTATGTGATAAGACGTAGGCGTACAACAGTGATGGATCAATATTCAAAAAGGAAAAATGAAAACTCCAAACTTGGCCCTGGACAAAATTCTAACCTGGATGAAGAGCGTAATATGGGTTGTGGAAAAGGCAACTTTTATGAGAAAAACTATACGGTGTCTGAGAGAGCTCTCAAAGCTAGCTACTTAGTAACTGAATTCGTAGCCAAATCAAAAAGCCACACACTGTGGCAGAGATATTAAAACTACCTGCAAAAGCCATTGTAAATGAGATGCTTCGCCCTGATGCAGTTAAAGAAGTAGCTAAAGTCTCTCTCTCAGATAAATAGATTCATAAATTGAGAGACTAAATGTGTCATTTTGTAACACTTTTGGTTGGTGGTGTGACTCCAGATTTTTTTTGATGTAAGAAATGTGCCTTGGCTCAAAAAAGGTTGAAAAACACTGAGTTAAGTAATACAACATGATAAGAATTTTTAATGCATATTTACAAACACATCCTCTCCCTAATTTTCTAACTTATAAATAAATATTCTGTTGGTGTTTTTTTGTTTGTTTTTTAACTTTCCCTTCTTTTCTTTTCATCATTGTTTTAAATATCACTCCCTCTTACTAATCCTTTTTTGTTTTGCATGTAGATAGTTTGTTCTGTATTGATACTTTGTCTTTGTGCTGATTGTCTTCTTTGGAGGGCCACTCGACAAGCCTGTTAGGGTTTCTTTTTTGCTCCCCCTGCACATTACATGTTAGTGGTTAGTTTTATTATTGAATTTACCTGTTATATCTTGGCTCATATTATTGAACAGCAATGTTTTGTTTTGTACTTTTATATGTGCAATAAATGAATAAATAATAAATATATGTTTAACCTAAAAGTACAAAAATGGCACAGAGGATTGTAATGCGAAAAGAAACATGCAGATTTATGCTCTTATTTGTAACATTTTAAAGCTCTCATTAGTTTATATTTGTGCATTTGTTCAGAAATATTGAGTATTACATCACTATAGCTGCAAATAGTAAAGTTGTAGCAGCAACATTTTTCTTGTGGTGCTCCAGTTCTTATAATGAGGATGTCTTCTCTCTCAGTTCATTAGCCTTAAGGTGCTGGAAGCTTTCTGAGCGAGTCCAGACAATAAGAACAAAGAAAGAAAATGTTAACAAGTAACTCTTCATGTCCTCACATTAAACCTTTTAAAATGGAGTTACCGGCTTTGGCAGATTTATTATGCATAAAACTCATTTCAGCTTTCAGGAGAATCTAGGTCAGTAGTGGCAAATCGGAAAAATGAAAAGAGAGTGAACTGCAAGTGCCAAAGAGTGTTCTGCACTTCTGTGAACATGACAGAAAGAATTTGATTTGACACTTTAAAGTCCTCTCAGGAGATCAGGTTTTAGTCTGGTAATCATAATTGGTACTTCTACACCAACAGAAAGCTTCCTTATCTTTCTGTGCAGCAAATACTGAAGATTCAGAGAAATACATGGTTATATTTTGCTTTACTCTGTAAGACTTTAAATCTCATGTACTCTCCTCTAAGAAGTAAAAATATATATGTACATGAAAAATAAATGGATAGCACATCTTAACTTTTAATTGTTGCACCCCTAACTTAAATGTTATCTAACTTTAAGGACAGGAAACACATGTATGGGTTTCTTCAGTTTTCAGAGGAGACGACTGAGGTGTTATGTGCAACACTTGTTGTTCTCCAGCTGAAAATGCAAATAAGAAAAAGTAAAAGTGTGTGTAAAAGTCAATACTTTCACTGCAGTGTGCTACAGCAGGGGTTCCCAAACCTTTCAGCTCGTGACCCCAAAAATATAGGTGCCAAAGACTTGAGACCCCCACTGTCCCTCGAAGTGATTTAATGTGGCTTCATTTAGCTAGTCTGCAGAAAATAAGCCTCCCTATATGAGGATGTGGCTGGGTTTCCTATGCCTTTATGAATTAACCTACTCATGCTTTTGATAATTAACTGTTCACTAACCCTAAACGTAGGAGTCATCTGGCAAAAAGAAGGGCAGAAAACTCATTACATTTTCTATTTTCAAGCTTTTATTTCAAGTTTAGCTACTATTTTTGTCGATATTTTTTATTATGGGTAAAATTTACTTTTTTCAGATAACTTACAAAAAAAATCATTCTGGAAGACTTCTCACTTCTCACACTTCTCACTTCTCATTTGTGTCTTGCGACCCCCCTGGGGGTCCCGACCCACACTTTGAGAACCCCTGTGCTACAGCAGCTTGCATTCCCCTCATCTCAGTGCTGCTGTTAGAGCTTAGATCAAGTTGTTTAGTAGATGTGATGGTGATACCAGTCCACCATACTTCAGCCTGTTCTATAAACTTAAACAGGCTTTGCCAGGAAAAGGTCAGCGCAGTTACACCCCCTGACTGTTGATGCCTGTCGACACACTGTAAGAGCAAGTGTCTGTTTCGGCTTCTTTCTGTAAATGAAAAGTGATGCAATTATGATAAAGATATTCTTACATCGCTAAATTAGCGGGATACTGAGCCAAGATAAGGACAGCACTGCCAAATGTTTTAGAAACCAGCCTTCTGTTGTGTAGGAGGCAGATTAAAAAATGGCTAATAATGCCATCTTTTCATCTTCATGTGGAAACTCAAGATTTTTTTTTGTCAATTACACTTCACAACAACCAACTTCTGAGCCAAAACTCTGACAGAGGATTTCTAAAAATTAGAAAAACCAGGGAGTCTGGGGATTTCATCAACACATAAAATGTTCTGATTTGAAGGTATTCTGCTTTTGTTGTTAACAAATCATATACAAAAGCCACACCATAAATACACTGATCTCTTCCTCTCTGTACTCAAGAGATCCATTTTAGCCAAAAAAAAAACACATCTGTGAGACACAATGTTCCACTGCACACATGTTCCTTTGTTACAATGAACAGGGATTACTATTATGTGTTGTTCCCACAGTCAGCTTCCTCATGCCGTAAATACTACAAGAGTAAACTCTGTGTGTGCACTGCTGGAAATAGTCTGCAAGAAATAAGCTAGTTCATCTTTCTGTGGGTAAAGTTAGAAAAAGAACTGATGCCCAGCTGTTAAAGATATTTATCAATGAGTTTCTTTAAGTAATCAATCTTCTGTGACCAGTTTTCAGGACTGAACGGGTCTAGGGATGAGAGTTACAGACGGATATTTGAGAGACACATTGTTGGTTTTGTTCTTACAAAGAGGAAGAAGAAGAAAAAGAAGAAGAAACAGGCTGATGACACATCACAGAGGCTACCAACTGCTTCAGACGAGGTCAACTTTACCTCCTAATTTAGCTCATTTTAAGAAAGCGTTGCTGTCTGTGAACGCCACCTTGAGAAATGTATCAGCTCCATCAGTGCCAGTTCTCCACCCTGTTTCTCAATAAAGAGGCCAAGCTGGCCGGGATCCCCTGCGAGTAATACACTTACTAATAACAAGTACTTCACTCAACCCTCAAAACATCCCTTCAAAACTTTCTGCACATCACGAGATTCTAGAGAAAACTTCAGGAAAATATCTTTGTAGACTTTTAGAACTTTAGAGAAAAGGCTCAAAACTCTGAGAGAAATTTGAAACCTTATTAGGCCAATCACATGTTGTACTACCTTGAAGAGAAACTGCTGTGATTGGTTGTAAGCAAAACCATACACAGACCCCTCTCACACATGAACTCTTGACCTTTTCCAGACTTTTCAGGATATTCCGGCCCTTAGTATGTGGAAGGAGTTGTTGTCATCTGTTACAGTGACTATATAAAATATGGACATAGTATCCGTGACGTCACTCATCTGTTTCTGAAGCGCTGTTTTGAGGCCAATCGTTGGCGTGAGCCATATTGCTGCTGTCAAGCGATCGTGACGTAAAGAGGCGGGCTTTGAGCCTCCTAGCCAACAGCTACAGTGTTCCTGCCTGTCAATCAAGTCAGCTGTGCCTCTCATTGGAAGACTTGTAATCTAAATATCTTGGAAATTGTTGTGTTAGAACAAAATCCCCCCCCCCCCGTACAGTGTGTGCTGATCAAGAAATGATCTATCCAGACTACACTCGTCTTTTGTACCAGGCTGTAAACATGTTTATTTCTGCTGTAAAGATCGGCTTTTTTGAATTGGTGTGTTGGTTTGAACTGTTGTCTGAGTGATTTCTGACCTTTTCCGGGAGCTATGGGATTTAAATGAGTCACTTCAGAACAATAATTACATTTTGAATGCAGAATTTGTCTTTAGACCAAGCAGCAACCTCCGGACTAAAAATATGAGTCCAATGAGGGAGTGCTAAAAACTGCAGTTCCTCGAGTGTCCGCTTGAGGCTGGCTCCGGAAGTACCGGATACCAAATACACACCCATTCAAAAAAGCCGATCTTTCCAGCAGAAATAAACATGTTTACAGCCTAGATAGATCATTTGTTGATCGGCACACACTGTATGGAGGGTGAATTTTGTTCTAACACAACTATTTCCAAGATATTTAGATTACAAGTCTTCCAATGAGAGGCACAGCTGACTTGATTGACAGGCAGGAACACTGTAGCTGTTGGCTTGGAGGCTCAAAGCCCGCCTCTTTACGTCACGATCGCTTGACAGCAGCAATATGGCTCACGCCAACGATTGGCCTCAAAACAGCGCTTCAGAAACAGATGGGTGACGTCACGGATACTATGTCCATATTTTATACAGTCTATGCCTTGAACCAGAGCTAATGTGCTACAGCTTAGAAGCAACATATGACTGGCATTTCGGGCCTGCGCCAATAAAATATTACTCATTTGTTTAATGTAATAGTAATTCTGATGCTGACTCTAACAAAGTGTCAATGATTAATTATTCAATCGACTTAATGCACATAATCCTAATGCAACAGTAGAACAACGGAAACAACTGAGGCGAGCAGTAAAGAGTACAAAGCAGAAAAAGTCAGCATGAACTCCGGCGTCACTTTGTTCACTTCTCACCATGAGTCTTCCTGAATTTACCTGCTGCAGTCAAACACCGGCTTACCCTGACTCCACAGGTACATTTTAGGGGGGGGTGTCTGGTTAAATTCTGAATAAAAAAATGTGCTTGTTTGTTTTGTTCTCACATGCTGCCCACCTGCATAAAGGTGGGACATTCTGAGGAGCTTTGTGCACATGTGAAAGGGGCTGCCTGGGTACAAAAAGATTGATCATAAGGATTTGATTGACTGGAGCTATTTTAATAATACTGTTTCTAGGGGGGGCATCAATTCTCCCCTCTAATTTTTGTATAGAAAACAAATGTGCATGAAAATATTGAAACTGTTGCTTCAGTTAGTTGTAGAAAAAGAGAGCTCTACTGAACCAAAGCTCACATGACAGACGGTGTGCTGAAATTTCCCAATATTTTCCCGTCACCTTTTCATTTCATGCAATCCCTGTAATCAAATTGTGACATTTTGACTGAGGAAACAGATCAGCTCTATCTGCACCTCATAATTATCAGGGAGTTAATAATACAAATGCAGGCAGACCACCTGACTCACAGCTGAAGTGTTTCTGTGCAGGCAGGCCTGTAATTGTGTGTGCGTTCGAGGTGTTAGAGTGTGTGTGAAGACAGTGATTCTCCAGCAGAGAAACCTGACTTCCTGTTTAATTATTCAAACATAAACCTGGAGTCACGCTGTCACACACACACACACACACACACACACACACACACACACACACACACACACACACACACACACACACCATGCATAACTCACCCTTTAGCCTTTTTCCCATCACCTCCTCGCTCTTGACCTCCCTCAAATCACATCTCCTAGTCTCCCTCCTTCTGTCCTGCACCCTTGCACGTTTCCTCTCCCATTCAAACTGTCCTCCTCACCCTTCACTCCCCTCACCCTCACCCCCCGCCCCACCTCCCCCCTTTCTCTTTTGTCAGTGTGCAGTGGACTGAGCACTCAGCACTGATCTGTTCTGGCATTTGAGGAGAAGCATTTTTCTTTTCCATGGCACTGCTGGAATGTCCAGATACAAACGCACACGAGAGAAGGAGAGGAGAAGAGGTGACGAGAGAAGGGGAGGAAGGAGATGAGAGGAGAGGAGATACAAAAAGTAGGAGAGGACAGGAGAGGGGAGAAGGAGGACGGGCAGAGGAAAAAGAGGGAGATAGAAAGGAATACAAAAGAGGAGATTAAGTAGGTGAGGAAAGGAGAGGAATAGAAGTGAATGAGATGAGCAGAGGAGAGGAAAAAGAGGGGAAAAAGAGGAAACAGGAGGGGAGAAGAGGGGAGGACAAATATAGATACAGATAAATATAGATAGACATAATGTAGAGATGACAGGAGGAGATTTGGGAAGGAGAGGAGGTAGTAAAGATTAGAGCAGGAAGGAAGAGATGAGAGGAAAAGATGAAAGCATGGAGGAATAGATGAGAGGAAACATAACGAGAGAAAAAAAAAAGATGAGAGAAGAGGAGATGGAGGAATATAAAGAGCAGGCATGGAAAGAAAAGAGGAGATATTAAGGGGGATAAATGGAGGAAAAGGTAGATTAGGGGAGCAAGAGGAAATTTGAGAAGAGGACAGTAGGAGACATGACAGAGGAAAGAAGGAGTGAAGGGATGAAACAAGAGGACATTAGAGGGGAGGGAAAAGGGAGGGGAGGACAAGATTGGAAAAGAGGAGGAAAAGAGAAGAGGGAGGGATGATAAAGAGGAGCGCAACTGACAGGAGAGAAAGGAGGAGAGAAGAGGACTTACTTGGGAGAGAGGAGAGGAGAAGAGGAGAGGAGAGGAGAGGAGAGGAGAGGGGGAAAAAGGGGGCCAAAAAGGAGGAGAGGAGATAAATTCAGTGCGTGGTGATGAAATGGGAGAGGAGGAGAGCAGTTTCAAGGCTGTAATTGAAATCTAATTATCACCTCAAGTCCCAGCTGACTCCACGTCAAGCAGTCAACGCACGCCAGCACGCACGCACGCGCGGTCCGATTGCCACATCTGTGCGCATGCAAAAGTCTGCACGTGCGCACTTACGATCATCACATTATTACCACGAACATCTGGCGTCTTCACACACCAATAAATCCCCACGTCCCGTGAGCGGCGCAGGACCTTCGTGTACTTTCACCTCTCACTCTCGAACACACACTCACTCACACTCCACTACACACATCCTCACACACTCACACATTTTGTCTGTATTCAAGCACACACGCACGCGAGCGCGCGCGCACACACACACACACACACACACACACACACACACACACACATGCTCCACGGTGGTAAATGTGTGACAAGCATTTCTGGCTCCTAATTACATTCTGATGACTCCTCTCACACACGTGCAACGTCATCACTATCACACACCCAACGTCATAGCACAAACACACACACATCAGAACCCACATGCATGCAGGGGGAAAGTACACACACACTCACACAAACAAACACACACACTCACACAAACAAACACGCACACACACACGCACACACACACACACACACACACACACACACACACACACACACACACACACACACACACACAGTGCACCATTTAGGCTAAATGGCATCACATCAGATCTGGCCTGCACTGTCCTGACCTGGCAATGCCGGGCTGTGTGTGGGCGTGTGTGTGCGTATGTGTGTGTGTGTGTGTGTGTGTGTGTGTGTGTGTGTGTGTGTGTGTGTGTGTGTGCGTGTGTGTGTGTGTGTGTGTGTGTGTGTGTGTGTGTGTGTGTGTGTGTGTGTGTGTGTGACAGAAGGATAGATGGATTGATGGAGAGGGATACTGACTGGCTTTCCCTGGCCGAGGTCTCTGTAGAAGCCGCTGAGCTGTCAGCAAGTCCTCGGTCTTGACGGCCTGGAGCAGCTCCTGGTCCTTCCCCATGTCCCCTCCGTCCCGCCTCGGTCCGCTCTCTTCCTCTGAGCGCCCCTCTCTCCTCCGTTAATCCGCTGCTACATCCTGCCGCCGCTCCGGGCCTCCCGCTGGAGCTGAGGCGCGGAGGGATGGGTGCTGCTGCCAGGGGTGGGATGCTCCGGTTCGGCCAGGAGTCCAGTGCAGGTCCCGCTTTTGTACTTCCCCTTGCACGCGCAGTCCACAAGACCCCCAAACCAGGCCACCGACCCACCAACCGACCGGACCTGATGTCGGGATGCTCTCCGGCCGCGCAGAAACGCTCGCGACTGATTCCACAGATTCAATCCGCGTGACGATTTCACCGGGTCTACGTGCGTGCCGTGCGTGAAAGACGGTGGAGCTCGAGCGCCCTCCTGTCTGCAGGGTCAAATCCAAAAACCGCTGAATTCTCACGAGGACCTCAAACCCCGCAGAATAAACACGCACGAGTCCCTGATGGTGAACGTGTGACCGCTGTCTCCGTTGCTGTGCTGGACCAGCTCGCGCCAGCTCACATATGGCATTACATAAACATGAGCGACTTGCGCGCGCGACACTCCAGTGGTTGTAATCCCAGTCCGCGAGTGTGAGCGCGTGCGGGCGGACGAGTCAGGAGAGGTCGTTTGACATCCTAATAATAATGCACCCAGTCGCGTGCAAGAGGGGCACAGGAGCGCGGGACAGCGGGAGTCCGGGATCGCGCGGACCCATGAGACACTTCACAGCACATATCTGATTACAGTTTTTTTACCACTGCATAAACACTAAAATCAAAAGTATTACACAATTATCAAAACCTTACACTAAAGGAGCAAAACATCGACCCAGATCTGCACCACTAAGCACAATGTCAGCCTCACACTTTTTGCAAAACAATACACAGAGTGATTTGCAAAACACTAAAAAAAACACACTTGTATACATTAGACACATAAGTTTATCATGATGTCACTTCCTTGCAATTCCAAAGCACTGACTGTCACAATTCCTCACCTATGAGCCAATTGGTTAAACACAGCCATCAGGTGCGCAAACACATGATTGCTTAATTGTAGACACACCAATCAGGTTTAGGCACTATTTGAATGCAGCAAGTGAATTCACCTGCAACTGGATACAGTATTCTATGTTTGTCTGATATTTGGTGAGCTTACAGTGTTATGCACACTACTGTAGTAGCATGATAACTGGGACATGTTTTGTTGTGACTCTGCGTGTTGACATGTTGACTGATTTGGGTATATAGAGAGAAATAAATGATATTTTCATCAGTCTGCAGCATTGGACTTGTGTAGAGTTTGGTGAATTTATTGTATATTTGCACTTCCTCTGTGTACTTCACTTACAGTACTCTTATCACTGAGAAGTAGAAATGCTAAAAGTGTTTTAGGTTAGCAACAGCAGTGTGTAACTGGTCCAAACAGGATGAAGTCATATGAAATGTGTGTTTCATATGGTAACAAAATATGGTTTTGATAAATTAGTGAAAACTTTTTACAAGAGTGTTTCATTTTGCAAAGGATCTGAGGTGTTCTGCTACTTGTGTGTGTGGTTGTGTGAACTGTGTGTAGTGTTTTGACAAAATGGGCTCTGTCTTCAAAATTGTGTTTAAGCAATCGAAAAAAACTGTAAATGTGGTTTGATGATTTTCAGTGTTTCTCTGGCGATGTATTTGTTTAATCTAAACAAGTTTACTTGAATCTTTTTCTAATAAATGTTCCATATTTCCCCAACAACTATCAGCCACGTTGTTATAAAATTACCCGATGGATAACTGTTCTTGCCTCTATGTATGTCACCGAGGTGTCAACATTTTTAAGGTTAATGAGACAGAGATAATTTGAGGGCAGCAGAAGTGCGTGTCTGTCTGTGTGTGTGTGTGTGTGTGTGTGTGTGTGTGTGTGTGTGTGTGTGTGTGTGTGTGTGTGTGTGTGTGTGTGTGTGTGTGTGTGTGTCCCTTGTGCAGGGCTAATTTAGACTAAAGGGGCCACTGCCAGTCAGATTTAGGACAGGAAGTGGAACACATGACAGACCACTGGTACTTCATAAAACAAATCAAAACAGTGTGTATGTGCCAGCTTCAGCTGTGCACTGGCATTATCTGATTAGAATGGCGGAAAGTTGTGCAGTTGAGAATAGTTTTTTTTTTGCACAGGGCCGGATTAACCTAGGACCCAGACCATGGGCTGGAAAAAGCTGTGGGCCCCTTATCCAGTCCCCCACAATAACCTGGGCATAACAAATAAACATAATTTTATTTTGCATTAGAGTGTTTCCTTGATGTAAAACAAACAGAGCCGTGTCCCAATGCAGCTCTAAACACTTTACAAGTGTGCTTGTTTAGGCTACACTCAAGTAATTAAAACCATCAGTATACATTTATAACTCCATAAAAAGTGTGTACCATTGATTTCACAAAAAGAACAGCAAAGCTGCAACCTCAAGTGTTGAAAATGAAGCCAATGTGAAAGTGCAAAAAAGTGCAGTTCCTCAAGTGTCCACATGAGGTCAGCTCAAAAAGCCTGGGAAGCCTCATAAGTACTTGTTTTAAAAAGAAAGGTTTCTTTTTTTTTACAGAAGAATCAAATATGCTTACACGCAAGTAAAATAAAAAAATCTGAGCAGCTCATTGCATTACATACAATCTTTTTTATAACTCATCTATTGTTATTATATTGAGGCTAAGAGTTTTGTACACTTTTGCATAATTTGATGCATGACTGAGTTGTGGCTGTTTGCAGGCCAAATGCCCACTTTCACTCTCTTTGCCCTTTCTAGGGTTGAAAGAGTTTGCTTGAGTCAGCCTATCAATATGACAACTTCCATAGTTGGGCTTAAAGAAGTATTTTCAGCAACAATAGATGACGTCAATGAGAATATGCGTGACTATGGCTAGGCTAAAAGCTAACATCAGCATGATAATATGGGCAACATAAACAAACTTTACCAACTGATAGAGTTGAGTTGTTAGCTTTACAGTGCCAACCATCTTAACCTGCTGTTTAGCACAACATACACATTTTTGGGTCTTGAAATGGCACTTTTTTTCAATGTTTAATTGATCATTGACAAAAGTTTTAGAGGCCATTTTTCAAGGGATCACCCA
This sequence comes from Notolabrus celidotus, assembly GCF_009762535.1. Taxonomy (NCBI): domain Eukaryota; kingdom Metazoa; phylum Chordata; class Actinopteri; order Labriformes; family Labridae; genus Notolabrus; species Notolabrus celidotus. Next base: position 28,371,846 of record NC_048278.1, read on the forward strand.
ATTAAACATTAATACATCTAAAGGAAACATAAATGTCAGGATGAGAATTCATGCTAATCCAATCACACATAATATTTTAGTCTAGACCAAAGTAACAGATAATCAGACCAACATAGAAAGGCTTCTGAACAAGCTCAAAATAAAAGTATTTATACTAAACAATCTTGGGAGAGCCTGGTTCCCTTGGGCAGCTATTGGTTCTGCACTAGCTCAGCCATTGGCTCACATAAATTACAGAACAATTTGTGGTCTGAAAATATTAATTTATTTCCCAACATTTACAACTTTTGTTAAAGCATCAGACTTTCCTACATTGTATGCCACTGCAATCAGCTGACTTAACTACATGTGAAATTATTTCAAGTGATGATAAAAAATGTAAAACTGCATTAATCAATATTCCTTTGTAACAAGGGAAATAAATTACTACTGCTTGTTCTATGATGAGCATTGTAAACACTTTGAGCCGTTTTAATTTTGAATTTACAACATGCTTGTAATTTGTGTCTCAGCTGCTTTCATCATTCTTGTTGGCAGCTAGGCAGCAGAAGATCTCTAGCTGGTGAACAAACCTAAAAATCTAGTCACTGGAAGTAAAGTAGTAAAATATGCATTTGTCTTATCTTTTGAAAAGTTAGTCACATTTTCATAATAACTATTTAAATAAAACAAAGGTGATCTTCAAGAAATCCTTCAATGTAATCATTAAATGACTAAACAGCAGTTGCATATGTATAACATTCAACATTTCAGTGATCTTGTTGGTATTATCAAATAAATGCTTATGAAACATGCATGTTTTCTGGGTTACAAACTAGGCAGGCTACTTGAAGTATAAAGAACGCAACCTTTACACTTGTTTTTCAGTCATTTAAGTCAGATGTTTTCCAGAAACTACCTGTTTTTTTCGCAAGACAATGATGTAACTCACCATCTTTGGAAAACATCTTGTTTCCCAGAGATAACTGCAACATAAAATGTATGAGACACAAATTAAACTGAAGCAGCTTTCTGAGAAAAAAAATTAGGCTTGACTTAAATCTCAAGGTAGAAAAACTGCTAATATTTCAGCTCACTATTTAAAACTTTAGTTAAGTCAGCTTCTTTTGCCATTCTGTTTTTTGACATTTAGTGGCCAAACATTAATTAATGCAGCTTTAAACAGCAGCAATTTTTACATTTCATGGACATGACAAACAGATGTGTTTTGATAAAGGCAAAGATCAAGCAGCTACATGATTATTGCAAATATATCCTATATACATAAACAGTACATGTGTTGATGATAAAAAACAATATCATGTACCACGTTGCTGTGTAAAATATAGCATTCACATGATTTGTGCACATAATTATTTAACAAATGCAAATCATAAAACCACAAAACAAAACTTTTTTATACTTAATATAAAATACAAAAACAAAAAATAAAGTTATTTATACTTAATAGAAAATAAAAACACAAAAAATAAGTTTATTATTATTAACATCACATTACAAAGATCTTCAAAGTTCCTTTGCCCATGCGTGGCTATATACAGTAAGGGTATGCAAGAACATAGTCTTTGTCTTGACTGCTTACTCCAGGTAAGGTGCTAATTTTTTCTGCTGCAAATGTGCGGGCAAGAGCTCTCCTGCACATCTGCTTCAGCCGCTCAGGGCGCTGGCTGCGATAGGGTACCGTGAGCTTACAGGATGAACCAGTGTAATAAGTGAGCAGAGCAAAGAGTGAGGGAAAAGTTCTATGGCTGCCATAGAGACTGAAGTGCAGATTGTTCAGCTGGACCCGAACACTGGTCGGCCCGTCATCGCTTTGGTAACTCAGAGTGAAGAAAACATCTGACTGGCCGCTGTCTCTGCAAGAAAGCAACAGCAAAAGGTCATTTAGTGTCTGTTGATTTATTAATATGGTTTGTTCAATGCCTTTAGAAAGACAATTGACCAAAAAACAATGAAATTACCATATTAATGGTCCAAACACTATTTATTTCCAAGCAGCAACCTCCAATACTGATAAAGGAAGTCAGTGTGGAAGTGCCAAAAACTGCAGTACCTAGAGTGGCCACTTGAGGTTGGCTCCAAAAATGAGTTAATCTCCATTAAGCCGCATATTACAACTTTTCCCGCAGAACTATGTGTTTCAAGCCCAGTGCAAAAGCATATATAGTCGGGGCGCTGGTGGACTAGCGGTCTAAGTGCCCCACATACAGAGGCTACAGTCCTCGTCGCTGGGGTCGCCGGTTCAATTCCCGGCAGCGACCATTTCCTGCATGTCTTCCCCCTTTCTCTACTTCCCACATTTCCTGTCTCTCTTCAGCTGTCCTATCAAATAAAGGCAAAAAGCCCAAAGACATAACTTTAAAAAAAAACAAAAAGGATATATAGTCTCTATTGCTTATTCTTCCATTCATAACAAATGTGTGGGGAGTTTTTTTTTTTAATTAGCTCACCCAGTTGAAAATATATCAGCACTAAGACTTTCAAAAGGAACATTACCTGATGAGAAAGGTGCCAAGGGGTGCTTTTGTGAGTATACTGTGTGCCTCCTCCATGGTCATTGATCCCCAGTAGTATCCACTGTGTTGAAGCTGCATAAAGGTGTGCTTCACTAGTCTATATTCTGCTGCGCTGCTGAATGGACGGAGGTGTGTGGGGAAATTCACAGCATCAGCACCAGACAATGGCTGCAGAAGAGAAAGTGAAAATCAGAAAATAAGGAAATGAAAGAGTTGTTCCTTATATTCTCAGTCAAAAATGTGTTACATATGAGTTAAAAGTTACTCCGGACATAAAACCACTGTTTTCACTAGCTTTTGATCTAAATAAACAATGACAGTGATTTTGGACTCTGCCCTGGATAGTGCCTCTCTCTTTTTCAGCCAGACAACTCTTTCTCTGTCCCACAAGAAACCAAAAGTTGACATTAACTGCATTGAGCGAAAGTACTCTTTTGTTTCCACAAGGGACAGGGACAGCAGTGTCCTGAAGGAGAGTCTTATGGTTTTGACCCATCCATGCACCTCAACCTGCTCCCTACACTTCATCACTCTGTATACCACAACACCTGAGGCTTTCCGCAGGGCTGTCTGGCAGAGAGGTCTGTTTGCAAACCTCTCCAATGACAGGATATAAGCAGCCTGAAAGAAGACCTGCAGGCACATTCAGAATGAAAAACAGCATATTTGTGAGTAATCGTTCTTATCAGTATGTTTAGAATAAAGATTGAAAGTGCAATCAGAAACCCTGCAACAGCCTCCCTGAATAAATTCAACAGGCAGCAGAAGCCAACAGATGCATTTGGAATATCATCAAAGAACTCATTTGATGAAAACTCTGATTTCAAGTCATTTCTCCAGCATTTATTTGTTGCTCCAGGATCATTTATTCAATCTATACTGTTTTATTTATTGTTTTGAAGTCCAAATGAATGTTTGTTTTAAGAGTTACTTTACAGTTTAAAGAGTGAAAGTAGTATCATAATACTTTTACATATTTTGCTATCACAATAATACTCTGCTCAGAGTTGAGCACTTTGTATTGGAAATTATGAGATTACAGACCCTCTGCTGAGAGTCAGTGGCCAAATTTGTCACACACAGAAAAAAAAATCTGAGAGTGAAACATTTCCACCCTGACTGCATTCAAAGTCCACAGATAAAAATCTGACATCTGACTTTTTAAAGCTGAGTTTCAAACATTGACTTTGTTATCTCTGGGGGATTAAATGCTGATCGCTCTTTCAATATGAAATACACAGACGACCACAGTCCAGATTTATCACACACACCCATGAGTTTTCTGCTTCATAACAAATCAGAAGAATTTATATTTTACTTTTGAAGTGGAAAAAATATCATGAATATTATCATATTATGAAAAAGAGTTAAACATACTACAGTGAAAGGAACTTCTTCTTTTCTTAATATAATTCAATTTGTTTCAATCATTTTTTTGGCTTTCGTAGTATTTTGAAAATGTAAATTGAAAACTGTTAGCAGCATGTACATATATGTCACTGTGTTGATGTTAACAAATCATCTGAACTACATATTCATAGGTTCCATTCAGAATGTAAAATCAATCCATGGAAAGAAGTCTGGTTCATTTCACCTCTGCCTGTTGACACTGTGGCAAAAAGTTTCCAGCAGCATTTTAAATCTGTAAAAGCTGTGGAGCAGCCTGAGGAGCTACTGGGCCCCAAACATCTCTGACAAAGACAAGTGAAGGAAGATTCTGTCCTGCAATCCCTCAGCTTTGGGCCAGGGTCCTGCTCACTGTTTCAGGATTCCTATTTGCATAACCACCAGTTCACTATACATTCTCCCTTACGTATTAGAATAAGTGTGGAATAGTTGTTTTTTCCTTGCTGAACAGTAAGATATCATTACGTTATCAATGGTGAAAGGTTTTCCTTTGGCTACTTAAAGTACATTTCATACTTTTGTGCTTTCTAGTTTTTTTAAATTCAATGCGACTTTTAATACTTCCACACGTGATCGCAACACTGGCTGAATCAAAGCCCTGTGTTTGATTTCTGTCTTAATCTCTTCCCAGCCATCTGTTCAAAAGAACATCCAGGAGTCATAAACTCCACAGACTATGAGTCACCCTGAGTAAACTGTGAGAACTTAACCTGGCGCCAGGTGTCGGGCTCTTCCTCTAAGTTGAATTTGTTCCAGTGCAGTAAATCAAGCTTCCTCTCAAGCTGCAGCTCTGGGCTCTCTGGTTTATCCCTTTCTGGACTCTTATTTTGTTCAGGTCCTGCAGGTTCTTCAGGTTGCCGGTTTTGGCTCTCAGGGGCTTGGTTCTGTTTCTCACTCTGAACTACAGGTTTATCAAGATTGTCTCTGACCATCCTACAAAAGAGAATCCCTTTCTTGTCTGCTTGTTGCACCATTTCCTCTGCTCTGCATTGGCAGATCCTCCATCACTGGGTCCTCTCTGGTCAGTCATCAGAGCCTCAGTCCTTTTTGAGACTCCATGTTAATCACAGCTTTGATAAACACAGACAGCTTTGGGTTTTAGAGGCTGGATCTGCTCTGTCATCTGAAGGACTTCTGATTAGCTGGAAACACAGAAAGATGAATATAGACAATTAAATTCACAACCTTTCACTCAGCTACACTGCATTTTATTCAGACTTTCAAATAAAAGAACTAACTTATTTTTAGACCACTAAGGGGCAGCGGACAAACATCATCACATACTATCAACTTTTATGTATACATGACAAACTTTTCAACAAATTATTGATTAATGTCAGGGTTTTTTTTTGTCCATTTTGAACAATACGATAAATACTTAAATAAGCTGCTAAATGCTCTACTGTGTTCACAAACTAATTGGTAACTGTGTCAATCGGCTGTTTTTCTCTGACTGAAAGTCACTGGGTAGACTATAAATATAGCTAGTACCTTGAAATGGGAAATTAAAACTGGTTCCAAATCAATGTATCAATTGTTATCACATGGCTCCAAGCTTATCATTTCCTTAAATCAATGCTGGCTTCTTCTTCTGACGTCAATCTGACAAGAAACTTGCAACTAGGAAACAGAATGATCCATAGCACATGTTCTATGGATTAGCAGGGTAGAGAAAATACAGCAAAAAATATCAGCTCCCATAGATGCAGTCTTTTGGCTTCACATCTCACAATGAGCATAAATGAAAGCATGTTGGTTGTCAGTTCTATATACAGTCAATGGTTTTACTGTTTTTTTCAACCCCAGGATTGATCAAACATCAAAAAACAGAATCAAAAAAGATTCATAAAGCATAATTACACAATTAAAACTGGTAATTATGATTAGAATTGATTAAAGTATGATAAATAAAATCTTATCAATTTCTGTCCCGTATTTGGCATGTCACAGATTTGTCTGTAAGGAGACCGACACTTTTATTGAAAACATTTATATCATATATCAATTACTGCTTTATGAGTTAACTGCACACTGTTCCAGCGTACTATCTACTGTGTGCGTGTGTGTGTGTGTGTGTGTATGTGTGTGTGTGTGTGTGTGTGTGTGTGTGTGTGTGTGCGTGTGTGTGTGTATGTGAGTGTGTGTGTGTGCGTGTGCGTGTAAAGCAGAATAAAAGGTCATGTGACTGACAATAAAATGTGTATTACTGGGAAGGGAGGATGTAACTTATCTAAAACATGAGAGAGGAATGCTTTCACTTTCTCACTCAGGCCACAGAAAAAAAGAAGAAAACAATCTTTGGATTTCCTTTGTATATATATATTTTTTTACAACCTAGAACCCTCATACAAGAATAAAATCCAATCTTAAGAACAAAAAGGTCTTTATAAGACTCAAACAATTAACTTAAGACAAGTATGCGCTGAAATGTCGTGCATATATAATTTAATATTTAATGGATTTGCATCACATTACTAGCATCCTTACTTGCCTTGACTTCTTAAATATCATATTTTGTTGTTTTGTCTGTAAACAATCTGTGTGTTTTAGTTTGCTTTTATTGAACAGAGTTGAAGTAAATATGACAGAGATTTAGCTAACTCAAAAAATACATTTTAGTGTAGCTTCAAACTGTTTTCTTTCCAAATCACAGCAAAATTGTATAAACTGGTTTTGTTTCTTATCTCTGGAGAAGCAGGCTGCATTATTAGCCCATCGGCTGTTTGGTAAGTAATGAATTGTTCTGTTGTAATAAGATATTCACTGTTGTCACGGGTCTGTTATCTATAACTCTGAATCAAATAAACAATGAGGTTTAACTTTCAGTTTGAGTAACTCTGTGGCATAGACAAAGATCTGCTATATCTGCTTATTAAAAACTATTGTCTCATTAAAGTTTCTACGTTTATGAAGGAAAAGATGCTGTTGTTCATGTACTTTTTCTCTAGGATCCTGATTTTTATCTCAATACAAGTAATGTTTTTGGTCTTGCTGTTCTATATTTAACATTTTACTGCACATTGGGAGCAACATAGTAAATTTATCACCTGAGTACACATACCTGGTAAATAAAGAGTCTTTTTCAGCAGGGTTACACATCCACTGTGGGAAAACAGCGTAGTATTCTTTTTCCAGCCTTGCAGGACAAAAGGGCCAGGATGGGACAGTAACCCCTGTGCTGTTGACACAAAGAGAGTGTTAGCACCCCAAAGTGAAATCTGAGCAGCACTTTGAGCTCATAGGATTGGTTCACCTTGAATTAGATTTGTAATACAAAGACAACCCTGCACAATGAAATATGCCCAAACACTGATAGACTGCACTGCTAGAAAAATCAGGAAAAGGTGAAACTTCTAATACAAATTCACAAATAAATAAAAAGAGCAAAAAGTAAAACAAATCCCTTTAAAATCAATCAAACAATCAGACTTTATTTATAAAGCATATTTCACAAAGTGCTGTAAATGAAAACAACCTAAAATAGAATAAATTAAGAAAAAGATCCCACCCCCAGCCCCGACCCCAAAACCCAACCCACAATCCTAAGGTTAAGAACACAATATATGCAACAATAGGAATAAAAACAATAAAAAATAAAATATAAAATAAAAAAGAAGTTGCTGAACGAACTGAGGAAACGCTGCAGGTAAAATAAGATTTTAAAACTCAACACAGTAAATGAAAATCACCAAAATAAAATACATTCCTCAGAAAATAAAACACTCAAATATTAAACCATTCAAAGAAAATAAGATGCTATACTTAAAATAAATCAGTACACAAATAAATAGAATAGAATAAAAGTGACTAAAATTTGAACTAGAACAAGAAAAAAAAAATCCTTATTTACGTTTGTGCATTGCCTTTACACTGCTTGGCAGTACCTGCATCCAAATGGACTTGAAGCACTTTGTTACTCTCACTGATCTTGTTTCCCCTTCTCTAGATCTTTGCTTGTGTTGTTCTTGTTCTCGTATGTACGTCGCGTTGTATAAAAGCGTCTGCTAAATGACATTGTAACATTGTAGATAATTAATAAATAAATAAATAAATAAATAAATAAATATAACTGTTCTAAGAATGAAACTCAGTTAAAAGCGAGACTAAAAAGGTAAGTCATGTTCTGTTACACTTAAACTATTTCTTTTGAGAGCAGAGTGAGACTGTGACTTGTGGCAGAGAGAGATAGTCCAAAGTTTACGATTTACAAACTATTTAAAAAATACAGTTATTTTAATCTTACAACATATGATTAAAACTTCACACAAAACCAGAGTAGTTTGTGATTCTAGATTGGATTGGCCTCATTGCTGTAGTCTACCTGTTGACTTCAAACTAATGAAGTTTTTTTTATATATTACCCTACAAAAACTTTTGTAGTATTCTTATTTATGAATGAATTGTTCCCCAGTCTTACCTACCAGCTGTGATCTTCCAGACAGGTCCTGGTTGTGTCCGCACAGTTGAAGGTTGCAGCTCGTCTGTTGCGCAATTAGCTTTACTTTCGGTTAGAGTTGTGCCGTATATCAGGAGGCGGGGCCCTGTCCTGTTCAAATAACCTTCTGAAAACTGCAACACTCTATTCACCAGTGTTGCCATAAGGAATGATTGACAGGATGCACGCTCTTCGTACTCGCACACCACGCTCACATACATAAAAGACACATGAAGTGTTGATCAGGTGTTGACAGCTAAGCTTTCACTTTCACTTTGCTACAGCAACCAATATACCAGAGGTGCAGTTTCAGGACCGCATTTCTGGGACCACTTTTATACCACAATGAGGGTTATGATCGGATGCTCTTCCATCGTCATCAATCCAAACAAATGTGGCCCCTCCAGTCAAATTCACTGCTTGGTTCTGTCGCAAACAACAAGGCTCATAAAAAGGCGGTCCCATAATTGCGGTCCTGGAACTACAGCCTCTGAGTCTGCAGAATTTCAGGAGATTTACAAGAAGTCACATGATGTACAAGCAGAAGCAGAGCCCGTGTGTGTGTGTGTGTGTGTGTGTGTGTGGCTTCAAGATATCAAACATGTTATCTTTTTCGTGGTTTACAGTTGCATTTCTTACACGTCAGTGCAAGTTGCATTTAATGTGCAAGATTAAATAATTTAAATACCTTTAATCATAAAAGAATATTTGAAGAGTTAATTTGCAAAAACAGATAACACACTTTTTTAAAAAATGTTTCAAAAAACATATTTTTTCTATTATTAGCTTTAGGTGTTATCAATCAACTGAAGTTGGGTGGCTTTGACTAAGTCAAAATGACATTACTAATTAGAGGTATCTTAAAAATGTGACTGTAATAAATATGTATATTAAAAATAAATATTTTTTGGGAAAATGTATAAAAATGGAGTTATCCGTTTTTGCAAATGAACTCTTCATTTATCTTTATCCAAATGATAGAACAGTAAGGCAGAATCAATGTGAAACAAAAAGTGAAGGTTACATGTTAGCAGTAGATCATTAAAGATAACGACTATTTACGACTCATTACATGGTCATTATCATCATGACGATCTTTGATCAATGCTTTTCATGAAGGTCACATGGCTGCATCAACAACTAATATAACTCTATCTTAGAAGTATAATAGGACAAGAAATTAAAATGGAACCCCTACAACATGAGTCACAATGCAATGCTTTTTCCCTGGGGCCCTGCCAGCTAGTACTGTACGTATTTGGTTACATTTTTTTGCACTAAAAATGCTGAGATATAAAAAAAAAGTACAAAGAAGTCCAATAACAAACATATTTGAAGTTCACATACTAACAGAGACAAAACAGTCAAAAAAGGAAAGAGAGCTTGAGAGCATAAATAAGCACTTACCTGGAATAAATGCTTATCGCCACAGATGGTGCTAAAGAGAGAGAAATTATTGAGGCCTTTTTAGTGACAATAATTTTCATCTCCTTTTTGAGAAAGATAGAAAATGTTAATGATGGGTTCAGAAAACATCACTTTCCACAAAGACAACAGATACAACAATGCCTACAAGCTCCGACATACTTTCTCTTGCATTCATAAATGAATACTGTATATTTGAAAACCTGCAGTTTGAATGCTGTGTTGCAGAGGGTGTTTTGAAACCCAGAGTTTGCAAAGTATGTCACACTATTGCCTCAGAGACACTTTTGGCTTGTTAGCTCCTGGTCCCTCAACGCCCGAAGTCTTACTCTTTGTAATAATTTTTAATCCTCCTAAACAAAAATGATCTGATGCATCAACTTGGGGATTTAATGCTGAAGCTTTAATACAAAAAAGTAAAATAGTGGTGTAGTTTCAGTTTCTTCAGCTGCAAATTGACACCTTGAGGAGAAACCGTTATACTGCACACACAGAAATACTCACAGGCAAACTCTCCGATGTCATGGCAACTAGTGAGACACTGAATAATAATCAGACAGCACTGTGCATTTAAATAGACTTTATTAACAGAGTACAGGTAGTGTTGGGTCGGTTTCCTTCCACATTCAGGCTGTGGAGCTGGATGTCTGATGCTCTATTTTGTTTTGTCTGTGCATGAAGTAGGCAGCTGCAGCCACAGCAAAGACTCCATACGTGACCAGCACATACTGAAAGAGAGGACAACTACATGTTTTAGACTGAGAAGGACTTAGCATGTATAAACCTTGATAATGTTAACACCCAATGCATGTATATGAATTCACAATTTACATTTCGGCGGCCCTGCAGCGTGTAGCTATTAAAGTATTTTCTGAAACCAGTCAGCTCCACAGAAGTCGGGGCCTCAATGCCAAACAGCTGCTTCTGAAACACAAAAACACAACACACACCAACCAGTAAGGGGAAGTGCTGCAGCCAGAGCATGTTACATAATATGTCACAATATTAAAGCAAAAGCAAATATGTTTTTTAGAAGAAAAAAATAAGAAGCTGAGTTTTTTTTAAACAAATACGGCATTGCAAATGAAAATGTGCATATAAAAGGTACATGGAGTAGCAGATACAATAAACCACATGTGAAAACGAAAGAAAAAACAGTTAACCACAAAACCAGAAGTGACAAAAAAAAGTCTGTAATTCAAGGCGGGGGGGGGGGGGGGGAGTGAGTTTACCAGCATCTGTTTGTGAATTAGAGCTTCATAATCTATATGATAAAATTTAAAATGTAAAATACCGGGAAACTGGTCAATTAAGAGCCAAACATGAGGTCCTAAAAGTGCTTCTTCTGTCTAACCTTACAGCCTTAAACCCAAACAATTTTAATAAAGAAACACAAGCCTAAAAAACTATATGACAGAAACATGATGAATCTTCTACATTTTCTGTATTAACTTTATGTCCATCAGCTGTTGCAGCTCTACACTGAACCCACAGGCAGAGACTTTATATGGCAGCTCCTTCTCTATATACACACAGCAGCATTTTCTTCTGAGGTCACACTCTGGGTCAGAGATTACATGCTGTAGTAGAGCTTGTTAGTCAGGTAATCATGGGAATTCTGATCATATTCAGAAATTCAATGAACGTCCAGCCATTAGTGATGAAAACGGGCCGTTTGTACTACTTTTTCTTGATCTTCCCTCAGTCACACGGGTACCGCTCACCATGTTTATTGTTGTTTATGCGTAGTAGGCACGCGCAATTCGAATTTATTGGAAAGGGGGTTTTCCAGGATGTTCCCTGGACATATGACATTTTGCACCAGCCTCACTTTCATGCCGCAATTAGTTAATTGGCCAATTATTTGCATTCGTGTTTGCAGTTAACGCTACGGCCAAATGGCCGTTCCATTACGGTACGTTAAGACTGATGGTCCCGTTTGTGTAATGGCTGGATGTGCATACGGGCCCAGGACTCTTCATGGAGTAAAGGCTCATGAATTGTGCAAGTTAGATAACTTAAAATTTGTCACAACTGTTAGGGCAGCGGGGAACTCCACAAGTTCTTCCACATATCATCTGCAAACATGTTGATATTGTAGGGAGATGACACTGCAGTAAAGGCGACTTATCTTCCGGTATTATGTCAGGTTTGTCTATATTCTGTAGCATAACAACAAACTTGATAACTTATTAGCTACAGTTAATGTTAGCATTCAGACACTTCTTAGCTAACATGGCATCAGCTAAGAAACAAATTCCTCACAAACTTGTTAGCTAGAATTTGAACCTTTATCATATCATGTGACTCGACCAAACAGTTTTATGAACTTTCTGCACTGCAAAAACTCAAAATCTTACCAAGTGAAATTGTCTAACTTTTAGTCAAAATGTCTTATCCCACTTGATTTAAGATACATTTACTTAACAAGTAACATTTGAGCAAGATAGTGGGACTTTTCTTAAATATCTTGTTAATTCAAACAATCTTGAAATGATCTTGTTTTGAGATGTAATTTAGAAGAAACAAGGTTTATTTTACATTTCATACATTTTTCAAGCTGAGATCTTATTTGTAGAAGACGGATAATCTTGATTTAAGACAAACACTTTACTTGATTTAGGTAAATGCATTTTATCGGAGAATCTATCAGAAATCAGCTCCATTGATAAAAGAAAGAAAGAAAGAAAGAAAGAAAGAAAGAAAGAAAGAAAGAAAGAAAGGAAGAAAAGTTGTTTTTTAAGGGTGGGTTACAGTTTTCAGGCACTGTTTCTTCTAAATCAGATATAAATATACATCCTCAAACTACATGCTCACAATGAAACACCTACTTTTGAGCATAGCTGGCTTATCCTAACAAAAAACATGACTGAATATTAGTGTATCCAGCTCACTATGAGAAAACATTATCTCAAAATGCTCAAATTAAACTTTGTAATCTTATTTCAAGTACAAGATGGTCTTAAACCTAGAGAAGTGCCGCTATAATACAACTCAAATAAAGGTGAATATGTCTCAAATGATGAAGTTGACATGAAATTTATTCGTGCAGAAATCTTTTTTTGAGTGAAAAAATACTAATTGTAAGCATTCCTGGCTTATTCTGAGACACTAAGCTTTAAAATACTGGTAAAATATTGCTTAAAATAAGTTCTCCCTTCTAATTTTAAGATCACAGTTTGTCTTATTTTAAGAAATCTTACCAAGCAAATTTCACTTGTTTTATTGGCAGATTTTTTTGATTATTTCAAGATAAAAGTACCTTGAAACAAGGTTTTTCTTCTTGTTTTTGGAGGGGCAGTTTTTCCAGTGTGTTGCTTCCTAGCTAAAGGAGATATCAGCTAGCAAGCAGAACTGCTCATGGGTTATTAAATTTGCTGTTTGGATCCAGTTGTCTGATGAAATTGAAGCAGTGAAATGATCACATTTATTAGATACCGTACATTTACACACATGACATTTTGGAGCAGAGCACTGTGATATTTAATGCCATTTGTGTTCCCTACTCTGGTCATGGAGGAACATTTCAACTGTGTAGTCTGTTTGATAGTAGGAGGTGTAATTATTTGTGATACACAGTGACACTATTTGACCCGGCACTGCCCCTGCCACTTAGCACGAGAGCTATGTGCAGTCATGATGAAAGTGAAACATTAGATGACAGCAACATCAATCTTCCTCAAGTCTCATTGTAGCATTCCACGTAACTATGAAACACAAACTCAATCTGAGGACCATGTGACAAGAAACGGATCAATTTCTTTGCAAGCCTCAGTGACAGTTGAGGCCAAACATAAAGAGAAGTGGAAATACTTCTGCATGTTCAAACAGGAGGATGCATTGTGAAGCAGGATCGGGACAAAACCATTTTGTGGTCATGCAAGTCACATTAAAAACCCAGGTTGAATTAGATGAATCTAAATTATTTATCAACAGGAACCCCAGCTAATCATCTGGACTGGCTTGCAGCAGCAAGGTATTCTGCACAGTCTCCACACTGTATCTGCTATGAGAGTTGGACGCTATGATGAAAGCTCAAAGCTGTAATCCTCTTCTTGAAGATTTCTTTCTTTTTCTGAATATGCTATAATTATAAACACAGCTGCCAAATTCTTCAGCATGGCTGCCAAAAATACATGAAAGCCTAATTGGAAAATGTAGTTTTCATGATGAAGAAATCATTTAAATATTTAGCCAAGTCTTGTCACAAAAAATTATGGGTGCGTTTGGAGGAAAAGCTTTTTGGGCTATCATTTAAATTCAGCTCCTTGTGTTTTACCATCAGTTTAACATTTTGAGAAGAAAATTAACCACTGTCCTGCAGAGAGTGACATAAGAAGATTGATGCCATTCTAATTTGTGTACAGTGAGCATGAAGCTACCTTTAGGAGACCATTAGCCTTGCTTAGCATCAGAGTTAGCTCAATTCTGAAATTTGGTGACCAGCCCCCATGAAGCATACAAATGAACGTGTAAAATTCAGTTCACTTATAAACTGGGATGTAACCATAGACTGTATATAAAATGGACGTCATCTCGCTCGGCTCGAAGTGAGGCTGCCACAAAAACTGCTCCCCCTAGTGGCTGGCTGCAGTATAGGTCAAAAACTCCAGCTCACTCATTCATTTGAATGGGGCTGCGATCAAACTTTAAAAAATAAATACACGTCGTACGAATGTTTCTCACATTATTTGACCGTCTTGTGTTCAAGGCATGTTTTTTCTGAAAAGTTTATTTTTCATTAGTTATCAGAAGTTAAAAAACGGGGCTTTACTTCTTGGTTTGCTTTGATTGACAGCTGCCGTAGAGAGAGACGCTGTAGGACCTTGGGGCGGTACGCTGTAGGGCGGAGCTTGTTACTGTGGGCACACACAAATTACCGTCAAAACCGTACAATGGGAAAAAGCGGAGCGACGCAGTTCATTTTATATACAGTCTATGGGTGTAACACTGACAAGCTTTGGTTTCATAAGAGGTTATGAAAGAGACAATTTTTCAGCTGTTTCCACTATGTCTAGTTAAGCCAACCCTCTTGTGACTTTGGCTGTATATCTCAAAAGGAACAGTTTGATGTGATATTAAGGGAATAAACAAATCACTTCCTTTCTCAGAGTTGGGTGAGAAGGTTGAGATGACTCTCATGTCTCAACACTTATGACAAAAAGACACATGGGTCAAATCAAGACATCTGACTCTGCCAAGTTAACAAACCTGCTCGTAACCACATCCTAAGAGCAGTTGTAAACATGTTACATCACGTTTGATACATGAAAACAAAACTAAAGGGGAATGAAATACAAAAATGTGCTTTTACGAGAGGTTATGTTCTGGCTTAGATTATTTTTAAACTCATCGTACAGTCTTTGCACTACACTTAGCTAACGTCTCCTAGCTCTAAACTTCTGACTTACACAAGAGAAGGATCAAATTACTGATATATAAGTGTGTATGAAACCAACTCAGATCAATAAATAAAATGAGTATGGCTCTGTGTGACCTCCAAAAGCAAACCAGAGCATCAGGAACAAAACTAAAAAAACCTCTATATAGTTATTTTTGATGCTTGAAACCATTGCTGGAGAGTAGGTGTTGGATATTGTGGGTTACAGCGTGCTGCAGAAACAGCCATTGTTTCACTTTCTACTACAATGACTGACAGAGTGATATAATCGACTATTGAGGACCGCAGCTCTTCCAAATATGCAGGACTAGAGGGCAAAAGGGCACCGTTTTGTCCACAGGGGGGCGCCAAAATCAACACAAATGGAAAGTTCCTCAAAGGAGCTGTAACACGATGCAATTAATTCATTTACCAAATATAGACACATAAATGTCCCATAATGTTTGCTGCATTCCATCAAAAATTGTTAGAGTGTAATGCAAGAAATATAGGAGGATGCTTGTAATCTTTTTGCCTAGTCTCTTTTAATTCAGATGCTTACATTACATTACATCGAGTATTAATCTAGGGCCTCAGTTTATAGAGTATGAGAGAGAAATGCAGAATATAAAGATTCACATGAAAGAGAAATCCTTTCCGTTGTAAACATTAGACTTGTATGAAATGTGCCAGAAGCAACTGCAGAGTGCTGACGAGGCTGCTCTGCTCAGTAATTCTGATTTATTCTGAAATGGGTTTTAGCAGAGGGAAAGCTCTTTTTTCCCCTCAAGCCTTCCACATATTGGACTACAACTTGAAAGCCCACAGTTGACTGAAGAGTGAAGAGGGATTGAAAGATGGATTTTGAAATAATTTAGAAACAGCAGCTGGGCTCTTGTTGATACTGTTTTGATTTTTTTTCTAATCGAGAACACTCTGTAAATCAACATCTTACTCTTGCAAACTAGTTGAAAGTGGCATTTGGAGCAGCGGCTTTGCTCAAGGACACTTCTTAAAGAGGAACTACACATTAAGGGCCTGTGTCTCCACTTATGGCAGGGGTGTTTCCAAGTAATTTAAATATAGATTTAAATTCTGGCTAACTGACTAGTCCAAAAGTAAAGTCCAAAAGCAGCTCAACACTGGATCAGAGTCCATGAGCCAATGATGTCTTACTCGTGCAGCTGTTTTTTGTCACTGCACTATCAGTTGAAAATAGTTCAGATTTTGGGGTAGGACTTGAAGTAACCAAACTAATTTTTGTCAAGGGTACAATTTAATGGCGTAGAGCAGTTGCTAATTTCAGTGCATATCACTCACTTTCACATTTTCTTTGTAAAATGTCATTGCCTGAAAGCAAATGTGAAGCATACAGAGCAGATTAAAACTGATTTACCCGTCACTACTAAGGGAGGCGGAAGATCCAAAGGGCAACTTTTGTGACCAATCAACAGTAAGCACTAGTGAGAGGCGCTCTCAGACTGAGGTTGTGGGTGCTGCCAGGACAAAACAAAGGAAGAGTGGACACAGGCCTGAAGTTATTTTGTATTTATGCTGGGTCTAGGTCTTTTCTTCCTGCAGTGGTCAGACTTTATAATCATTTACAATAACCTCACCAAAACGGACTCAAGTGCAATATTTCCCCCCTCTATTTATTAATCTGCAATAACTACTCATCCCTCTCTTTTTAGATGTGCAATACATTTTTTCTACTCATCTTCTCAGTTCTGTTCTGTGCATTGTTTTATACCTATGCTACAAGTCTGTGCACATTTTTCACTGCGTCACTGGTTTATATTTCAAAATTTTCTTATTTAGTTCTGTATTTACGCTGTAAGATTGGCTTAATTTTACTTCTTTAATTTTAATTGCTAATAACTTTTTAATAATTGCTATATATGCTCTTGTTTAATTTATACTGTTTTGCACTGTCTACTTTGCTGCTGTAACACTTACATTTCCCCGTTGTGGGACGAATAAAGGATTATCTCTCTCTCTCTTATCTCTTACAAATAATCACATCGCTGATGTAATTTGATGCTAATTTCAGGTGATTCCATCTATTTACACAACATTATGCATGAAAACATTTTCCTCTCTTATAAAACATTTAAGGGTCCGAGAGGTTTATTAAATATGGCATCTGCCGAGACTAATACTGAAAGTACCTAGGCTGAGTGTAGCCCCAGTGCAGACGCATATCAAAGACACTGGTGTAGGATTTATTCCCCCTTCTGTGACAGTAAACACAGCACATTTATTCATAGCTTATCAAGATTCTTAGAGTTCAACATTGAAGACAATAAACAGCATGGCCCGGGCTACATGGCACCACACACCAGTAATCATAAAAGCTATAACAGTGCCTGAGATGACAGTAGATTCTCAGGGCTGGTTGGCTTAGACTAGCAGCTCTGCAATGATTATACACTGATCACTCCTCTTTTTCAAAATTTGAGATATTTTTCCCTTAATAGTTTTACTGAACCTTCCTGATTTACAGATAGGTACAAAACGGGCCAATAGATCTGACATTATCAGAGAGGAGGCCTATGCAAAACATAAAGGAAACATGGGGATCACATCTCCACCAGATAGTGTCAGAGTTTTGCACTTCCCCATGTGCAGTATGGCATTAGAAAGAAACACCACCAAACAATACAACATATACAAACATTACACAGACAACCAAACAGTTACAGATCAATAAGAAATAAAAAATGAGGGGGAAGTCATGTTACACAATAAATCAGAGACAGCATCCTGCACAGTGCAGTGTCACTGCCACTTAAATGCTCATATTTATCTATGTAACTCCATCTCGATTCAGTTATATATTCCCAACTCTGATCGACAAACCCTTCATTAAAATAGCTGCCAGTCTAAGTCTAAGAATGAGGACTATGAATGTGAGATTTTAGCGACCCTTTGAACACTTTATTGGACATAAGTAGCTGATGAGCTGGTTAACGGGGATCATTTACAGTGACGGTCTTCATTTAGATGAAGATAATCAGACATATAAAGTGTTGAAATGAGCATATCCAACACCTCTGTCACAAGCCTTTACATCTCAACATTTACATCTGTCATTATGTTGTAACACTTCAGTACGTGAGATCACTGAAGGGGAAGATCGTGGGTGTTACTGAGTATGTTTTCGTATAACACCATCCAGCAGGTTTTAAAAATCAAAGGGAGAGAGAGAATACCAAAGTGTTTCAAGAAAACTTTGAGTCTGATTGCTTTAGTTTCTGTCTCACTCTTTTCCCTCCTCCCTGCTTTAGTAGAACAGATTTACTTAAAGACAAATCCAATGAATTAGTGGTCAGTGCTTCAGGTCAGTGCTAAAGTCTCTCTAATATTTGAGCACTTTTGTTAAGGTCGTCCAAATCACATTCATAAAACTTCAGTACTGCTCGACTGATAGCAAATGAAAACTGTGGGGAATTACGCAGCAAAAGAGTGAGATATTTTTCTTTAGCAGACAAAGACCAAAAAAGGACGGTTTATTAAAAATGTACATAATATAGATAATGAAAAATACATAGAACTCCTTCTATTTGGAGTTTGGTACCAGCTGGTCTCACTAAGGAATTTAATCCACATATATTGCATTCAATAACTGATGTTTATTATCTATGACTCTTCTTATATTTTTTAGTTGAACACACATTACGAATTATGACTGAATTTACCTGCTTAACACATCTGTCTGTTATCCATATAATGTTATATTTTTCTTTTTAGATATTCTCTTTGTTGTCCTTACAATGTTACAATGTCATTTAGCAGACGCTTTTATCCAAAGCGACGTACATACAAGAACAAGAACAACACAAGCAAAGATCTAGACAAGAGGAAACAAGATTAGTACGAGTAACAAAGTGCTTCAAGTCGATTTGGGTGCAGGTACTGCCAAGCAGTGTAAAGGCAATTCACAAAAGTAAGAAAGGATTTTTTTTTTTTTTTTTAAATAATAAAATAAGGAACATCTACAATGAAGCAACCAAACCATTTAAGACCTTCCATTATCTTCATCAACAATTAACATCACCACAATAATGACCAAAGTACTAAGTGCTGGGTCACTCCAGAGTTGAATACAGATTCCCAGAGTAGAGCAGGACAGTGCGAGTCAACTGTAGCTGGACGACATGGTCTGCCACTGGGGACAACAGTGGAGAACAGTCTAGCTAAGAGCATAGTGCTTTCTAAATAGCTGGGTCTTTAGCTACTCTGCAGATTGAATGGAGTTGGCCAATTCATTCCACCATTTAGGGGCAACAGAAGAGAAGAGTCGAGCTAGTGATTTTGAGTCCTTATGTGCTGGAAGCACTAGGCGCTTTTCAGAGGCTGAGCGTAGCAGGCGAGAAGGGCAGTAGGTTTCAGGTAAACTGGAGTGGTTTTGGTTACTGCTTTGTAAGTCATGATTAGAGTTTTGTATCTGATGCGAGCTGCAACTGGAAGCGAAATGAGCAGGGGAGTGACATGAGTTGTCTTAGGCTGGTTGAAGACCAGACGTGCTACTGCGTTCTGGATCATTTGCAGAGGTTTAACTGTGCATGCAGGGAGGCCTGTCAGTAGAGAGTTGCTTTAGTCAATGCGTGACATTACAAGAGCCTGAACCAGAAGCTGTGTTGCGTATTCTGTCAGGTAGGGTACTTCAAACTCATGTTTACACAGCTAGTAGCAAAAGTAGATGTCAAACATGTCTTTGTTAGCTATCGGAGTCTGAACTGTTCTCCACTGTTGTCCCCAGTGGCAGATCATGTCTTCAAGCTACAATTGACTCGCACTGTCCTGCTCTACTCTGGGAATCTGTGTTCAGCTCTTGAGTGACCCAGCACTTGGTACTTTGGTCATTATTGTTGTGATGTTAATTGTTGATGATGATAATGGAAGGTCTTAAATTGGTTGGTTGCTTCATTGTAGATGTTCCTTATTTTGAAAAAAAGAAAATTCCTTACTTACTTTTGTGTATTGCCTTTACACTGCTTGGCAGTACCTGCACCCAAATTGACTTGAAGCACTTTGTTACTCTTACTGATCTTGTTTCCTCTTGTCTAGATCTTTGCTTGTGTTGTTCTTGTTCTCGTATGTACGTCGCTTTGGATAAAAGCGTCTGCTAAATGAATTTGTAACATTGTAACATTGAATGTCCTTGTTTCTTAATTCCGGAACACTTTTATTCTTATATCCAGGGGCGTTGTGGTGGGGGGAAACGTGGGACTGACTACCTAGTGCCCACGTGGGGAGGGGGGTCCTTATTGGCCTGAAATACAATGTGTTTTCTACTACTCTTTTCTTTTCTTTTGTTATAACTGCAATAAGATAACTAAAATTGTCTAAATAAATAAACAAACATTCAGAATTCCTTTCTGTAAAAAAAAGGGAGTCTCTGTTTACGTTTGGACCGCAGCTGTCTGTCAGCAGCAGGCAGCTCCTGGGGTGCTGAGTGGACAGTGACTGCGGAACAGACCGTGAGCCTTGATCAATCAATGTGGATGAGCGATTAATAAGTTAAAAGCGCATATACAATGGGATATTAGTGTGGTTTAAACAGCTGTCTATGCATAAAAACGCTTGTCATTGTCATATTTTCATAGCATCAAGTGTGGCTGAACCTGCTTGAAAGTAAACTGTAGGTTTTTAGAGTTTTATTAGACCTTTATTTTACCAGGTAAAAATGTTTGAGAACCAGTTCTCATTTACAAACATGACCTGACCAAGAGGCGCCAACACAAGTTTTAGCTTGAAGGTTGTTAGTGGAGTCAAAGTTGAGTTGTATTTTACTTCATGAAGTTAGATTATTTGAAGCCAAGTAACTTGTTGATTAACAACAAGGGGGTATTATTTTGTATAATCTGTTTACAGAGGTGGACAGTCTGAAGGTCAATATTGTGAAGTTACATTTTGAGAAATTGTAAAAGAAAAAATATATATTGATATGTAGCTTAGATTTGAATCAGCTAACCAGGATAGTTTTAAGCATATATATCTTTTTAATGCAAATAAACCGGTATTATAGCAGCAATGTTATATTTTGTAGGGTTGGCTGTGGTGATGGGGATCCTGCTTACATCTACTCCCTTTCTCTTTTGACTGTGTCGTGTACTGCTGGAGGTCAATATAGGAAATATGTTATCTCATCTTATCTAAATGAAGCCAAGAAAGATTTCCAGATAGGGACACATGCAACGTGTAACATCATCAGAGTAATAAAGCAAAGAGATTGTATTGTCATAAAGAAAGGGATTATTTTCTACTGAAAAGAAGGCAAGAAAACAAAATGCATGGATAAACATGGATAAACATTTATACAGTCTATGGGGTAAACATGATAAATCAAAAATATAATATCAGCAAATTACATTAATTGTCTATATCAAAACACATGCATCCAAAGTCTATGAATCTACCTGAACATTTCTATTGTACCCCCCTCTGCAGACTAGTCATGTAAAAATCAAATCCAGGTTTTACCTTAACCTCTGTGATGAGATGACCAAAGCTCGTGAGGGGGATCCGCGTTTTAACAGGAGACGTCGGCATTACTGCAGAGAGTTTCAATTAAAATCTCACTTTACATCTTTTTTCTTGTCCCTAATATTCTAACCAAAGTCTCAGGTGTAATTTAAATTAACATTTTGTGGATAACATTGCATACTTACTGCTCTGTCTTTTGAGGTAAAGGCCGGGGGACACTTACACAATTTTGTCATGTGTACATTATGTTCCGGGAGTGTGACGTAACGCATGTTCTGTCCAATCATGTGCTTCTCTGGAAAGCGCTGACCAATAGCATGTGGGGTTATGGGCGGGGCTTCTGAGCGCTTACACAAACAGCAGATTTATACCCGTGTCACTCCGCTGCTCAGCCACAAGAGGGCGGTAGATGAATGTTTATGGAAAGGTACTGTCTGTCCACCATGATGTCCCCCTGCACAGTTCGATTCAGAAAGAAGGAAAAACTTTAATATCGCGTTGTTTTGCATGGACCATGTTTTCAAAAAATAACTTTTCAAAATGTTTCTTATTATGTTGCACGAAGAAGCTGATTTATAAAGAGCATAGCAAGTACTTTTTGATACAGTAGTAACAAAATCAGCTTATGTCATTGTAAAATTAGTGTGATCAAGGTGCATGATAACTTGTTATTCCCACCAACACTTTACAGTTTACATTATGTGTATCAATGTAGTCTACCTATTGACTCAGAAAAAATACAAAGCAGCTTTGATGTGCTATGGTTTAATTGTGAACATCTGGCTACTTTTTAATACTGCCTGTAATTACTTCTATTTAATTTAATTCCATTTGTAACATTGTATATATCTCAATTGTATTCTAGCTTTATTTATCTGTTTTCATTTTTCTTATTTTATTTTATTTTATTTTATTTTTACTTATTTTTAGTTATTGAAACTTCTTTCTTGAGTGTACTTATGTCTGGGTTGCTGTAACAACAGAATTTTTTTATACCAGATATGAATCCAGTATAACATCTCATTATGGGCTAGGACTCATGTTCGGAATCAACTAAGTTAAATGAGCTCCATTTTGATAAATAAAACCTGCATTTTGAAATAAATTATTCAGAAGTGTGCCATTCTTCATTCTCGGAACTTCTGTGCTTTTACTAAGTTGAGAACTTGAATGCAAGACTTTTACTTGCAGCATCACGTTTGTACACTTACAGTATTTCTCAGTTGCTAAAACACTTTTCTTGATATCCACCACGCTTTTCTCAACACTATAAGCACAAAACCCAATTTTCAAACTACATTTACCAAACCTCTGACTCTTCCTGCAAAAAAACAAACAATGTTGTCAGATCATACCACAAGTCAATCAAAATTTAAAACAATACTGAGCAGTCACACCATCAAAAAAAACTGAAAACACATTGCTCAGGACATGAAGCTGTAGAAATTGTGTTTATTGTTCACAGTAGGCTAAATGAATTTTGCAACAAAAAAAAAAGATCCTCCTTGAATGTAGCACCTGCATACAATAAAAATAAAGTAAACACAAATATAAATGAGAAGCACATTACAGTGTAATCCACAAAATCAAACTGAAGTGCTTACAGTATCTACAATCATTCTGCCACAGCATCATGTCTACGTGCTGCTGGGTCAGGCCACGGGACTTCATCCACATCACAGGCCACATTCACCCTGGCCAGGCAATGGGGGGAAAAAAACCTGGCATGCTAGATCCAGGCTAATATTGGTTTCTTCACATCATTAGCCACAAGTGTGATCAGTTTTGAGTGGTTGTGTTTAAGCTGTGACACCTGTGCTTCAAATGTGTTTAACTTTTGCTACCTGTGTTTACCATTATGCAACACAAGTGCATCACAGTGCAAAATGTGTTTTAGCGAGTGAGAATGTGTTTGCAAGTTGTGTCTAACAGGTGAAAAGTGCTTATGGTTTTGCCAAAAGAGTGACTGATTCAATACATGGGTTCAGGCCGCTAAGGAAATTGGTATAGGGTTTTTAGTTGTTTTTTTCCAACACTAGAGGGAAGCAGTGTTAAGACAGTTTTGCTTTGCAGGCCTTTGAAAAACATTACAGTAGTACAGCAAAGAAGCTCCAGAGTTGCATTAACCAGACAAGCTAAGACTAAAACTGGCTGACACTGGAAAACTCAAAGAAAAAAAGGGCACGTCAGTCCAAATGTAAGACTCAGATTTAGGTCTATAAGTCTTCATGGGAACATTTTATTCCAAAGAGCAGCTTGCAAAGTGCTCCTCCGAGCAAATTCTTGGCCAAGACCTACAGGGAGGGCTTGTAGTGGTCAGATTAAGTCCTTTATGAAAAGGTCCCTGGGTCAAACTGCAGGAGTCATTTTTATTATATGATTCACAAGCAGTAGAAACCCTCCAAGGCAGGCTTAGGGTTTTAAAGCTTGTTTGTTCTCAGCGTTTAAAAGGCTGATGAACAGACAAAAAAGGAATAACTGTTTTGAAGGGTTTTGAATTCACACCCACTTTCCACAGAGTTTTTGCATGGGCATGAAAACTGGCAAAGCTCCAAGAACGTCCCAAACTCTCTTCTTTTCTTCTTCCCACTTGTGCTGCCACAGTCCAAGTTCACTGCTGAACTGCATCTTCACCTCTGAGTCTGCAGCCATGAAGACGGAGAGAGCATTCAGAGGAAGAAAGAAGGACTGTGAATGAGACTGAGTTATCTTCAGAAGAGCAGTTTCCCTCCAGCACTACCTGTGAGCTTCTGAATGTTCTTTTGCTACCATGACTACTCTGTGACGGGTTTGACAACATGTTGCACCTTGTTCTTTTTCACTGCACTTTCAACCCCCTCCAGATTTAACAGGCCTAAACACAGAACTCTAAGAGGACTAACAAGGTTGTTATTTTCTCTAGTCAACCGTTACAACTATGTTTTTTGATTCATAATTGACTTATATTTCTTAAAACACGTCAGCCAAGAACAGCTTGATCTTTAATCCTCTCCTTGAGGTTTTCATTTCTCACCAAATGTTCATAAATGGGAACACTTTCCAGGAAAATGTCAAACCACACTCATCAGCAACAACTGCAGTTTATTTAGTGTCACCAGTGATTTCTTTATTAGAGATTCAATTATTCACTATGGGGATATTTAATCTTTTGTGCAGCATTACTTACTACAGAAGCCTTAAGGTGGCATACATACATCGTTTTTTTTCTTTTTCAGATGACAAGATAACTTGAATTGTTTTCTCAAGATCTGGACTTTTTTTTTCTGGTTATCCCGAGATATCAAAGCATATTTCTGGTGATAACAACTGTGTTGCTAAAACACAGGAAGAATTTGTGTAAATATGCCAAAAATATACCTTCAAAAAAATTATAACATAAACAATCTTTACACATTTCTGACAAGACACACATAGCCTCAAAAAATCACTTACATATGACAATGCAAATATCGAAAAAGAGAGTTGTAGTGTTGGAAAATTGTGGTAAAATATCTCAAAACCAAAAGTCCAAAAATATAACTTAAAAAAAGAAGAATATTCCAGAAATATCAGTAACATGTACAGACTTTTTGTGCAATATTTCAAAGTTAGATTACACATTAGAGAGAAAATGTGCAAACAAGTTAATAAAACTAGATTTTTTTTCAAGCAAGATGTGCACAGAGACGTGTGTGGGTACATTATACGCACTGCAGATAAATGTAAGTCGATTCCATCACATTCCATCACAGCCTTCATTTAAATGAAAGCATCTCCAGTGCACCAAACCAAACTTTCATGAATGTTGATGTTTCTTTTCTTAAACCATATTCTGTGTGACCCTCATAATGTGAATCTCTCAGTGAATGCACTTATTTGTCATTGCTGGTCTGAGTGTTGTGCAGCAGGTGACAGATGAACACCTTCTCAAGCCATTTTCTCACACTCAACCTGCAACATGACAGGTTCAGTCATACAACGGGGACAGAGGTTTGTGTCATTCACACGTAACCTCCCACACGTAACCTGAGTGTTCCATAACAATCCTGTCAATCCTTTGTGTGGATGTGATCAAAAAGGACAAGCTATTATCTACAATTGAACACTTCCGCTTGAACATGAAATCTGTGTTTGTGAAGAAAACACTTCAGTCTATGAAGCTGAGAAGGCTGAGTTTAACTTTTTGATTTCACCTTTTGTTTGGAGAGGCAGGTGTACATTTTGAGTGAATGATTAAAGCTGCATACATTTGATAGTTCATTTAACTGGAGTTTTTTATTGCCTTGATATGTTGGTGTACTATTTTAATAAATACGCTAATTCAGGAAGATGCAAGAAGTATGACAGCCGGTATTAAAACTCAATTTTTAAAATTTATTTTTCATTTAAAAATACCATGCATATTAATTAACATTTTTAGAAATATGCCAGAATTAGCCAAAAGGCTAGTTTACATCCATAACCCCTTACCAGGTGTTGAAAAGGCTGCCTAAAAAAGATCAAGATTAAACAAAAATAAATAAAGTATAGTGAAATGAAAATAAAAAAGGGAGAGTAGAAACCAAAACACAAACAAAAAAGAAAAGAAGAAAAGAAAACTACAAATACCACCATACGATTAAAAAGGACTAAAAGCTACATAAAGAGATGACATGACAGTTTTTGAGAAAGTGGCCTTGGACATAAAATACATGGAGCAAGACAATCAGGAAGCAGCAACAAGGAAATGTTAAGGAACACACAAGCAGACACAACAGGACAACAGGACAACAGTGCCGTACACATTTGCATCAGACTGAATATCAATCATTTACTAGAGGCAATTCAACTGAAGCAACATATAGATTGAGCAACAGATGCACACAAAAAATAGAGAACTCAAGCAAGCAACAGTGACTAAAAAAAAACAGGACAAATCCACATGATGTATGGCTGTATGATGTATGGGTAATTCAGAACAAAGCTTCAAGTTTGGACAATGAGTCTAGCTCCCTTTAAAACCCTGTAAACCTCATGTTGGATGTGAGGATTAAAGGTGTAATAAATGTCCCCATTGACCACCAGCTGCATCTGTGTGCTCATGTTTGAGCAATTTATTTTTAAGATTGTTTGTGGAGCTTCTTCACGCATGTTGGGAATCAAACCCATGGCCAGTGCTGAGATAATGATAGCCTCAGCTCATGGTGGTGCAAGATGTAATCTCTCAGCTTGACCACCACTCCTTGGCCAAAACTTTTACCATCCTCAAAGATTTCCTTTAGACCTGGATCTGGTCAGGCCAATCATCACTGTTTATCCAATATGAGGCAGGTTTAATAGAACGACTACTGTTATGTACAGTAACACAAACTATAAGTGTCATCTGAGTCATCTGAATTGGAAGTTCCAGTTAGCTAGTCTTGCAGCTTACTGCTGCATTATGCTTTGTTTCTTTAATGATCTATTTTGGGAGTGACAGTAGCTCAGTCTGTGAGGACTTGGGCTTGGGGAACTGGAGGGTTGCTGGGTCAAGTCTCAGACTAAAGTATGGAAGTTCGGGCTGGTTGCTGGATGTGTGTCAGTTTGCTTCTTGGGCCCTGCTAATGAGCCAAGCACAAAATCTCTAGGTGTATGGGTATTTGTTTATGTCCAGCCCACTCACTGACATCTCTCCATGTCCATAAGATCCTGTTTGTGCATCTGTGTATTTCTGTCCTAAGTGTATGTAGAATGTTTAATAACAGAGAGTAAAAGCTGAATCATTGAATTCCTTGGGGGTTGATAAAGTATGTCTTCTCCTGTTTTACCAGAGACATTTTGGTCTGCACCAAGTGAAAATGCTGCATGGAAATTAAGAATAAGCAGAGATACTCCAGACTAATTCACAACTGTGATTTGTCAAGGTTTCTAAGCAAGAATATTTCTAAAAGGAACCTCACATAATAAGACATGTTGACCTTATTAGATCAACATTGTTATGATTTATATGTATACGATAGAAAAACACAAAAAGACTTCTACATTTGGTAAAAAGTTCACTCATTTGCAGCCATTGACATCTACTTACACTGTGATGTCTTTCGGCTGCTTCTCTGTGGCTGCTCCATTTGTCTCCCCTAAACTTCCCCTGCATCAGTGACGTCTGCTGAGCTTTTTTCGATAACCTATAGTGCAGGGTAGGTGAAGAGGACAATAATGAAGACACTACTGTGGGTCACAATTAGAACAATCAGAGAGGTGAGGAGGCGAGAGTGGAGCTAAAGCACATTTAGAGATGCACAGTCTGGCCCGGTGTGAACAGCTGCGCTTTGAAATGTCCACTTCTGATCAGACCAGCAAGAACATATTGTTAATACCAGGGTATTCAACCCTGGAGTTATGCTGAGAGAAATCATATGAGAAAGGGTTATAAACTCTACTTGCATGCAGATATCAGAGGTCAATGGAAAAAAGAGCTATATTGTTTTAGTTTGTTTACCAAGATTACATTACAGCACGTTGTGGTCTGCCTCTCCACAGAGACTCTTTTCCTGCCATTAAGACAATATTCCTCAGACCACCAATGATTTTGATTCTTGAACCCATTGAACTG
Source organism: Notolabrus celidotus (assembly GCF_009762535.1). Taxonomy (NCBI): domain Eukaryota; kingdom Metazoa; phylum Chordata; class Actinopteri; order Labriformes; family Labridae; genus Notolabrus; species Notolabrus celidotus. The sequence continues at coordinate 28,400,048 of NC_048278.1, forward strand.
TTGCTTTGTGAGGCCCCATGCGCCCACCTTCAAGGTAATTTACCCAGACCTGTGTGTGTCTGTGTGTCCTCTATAGTCATACTTTAATGGAAGTATGCAGCACTTGTGGTTTGACTTGTGTTGCTATTGACGCGGAAAGATTGCTTCATAGGCGTGCCACATGTTAACAGCTGTGCGCACACATGTTGTGGTTTAGATGTCAGAGAGAGTGAGGAGGAGAAAGGAGGAGGAGGAGGAGGACAGAGAGAGAGAGAGAGAGAGAGAGAGAGAGGGAGGGAGGGAGGGAGGGAGAGAGAGAGAGAGAGAGAGAGAGAGAGAGAGAGAGAGAGAGAGTTGTGAGCAGAAACACATTGGTGAGGACGGGCAAGCAGGCGCGCGGCACGGGGACCCGCCGGAAGAAGGAGCAGCAGCAGCTTCAGCGCGAGCGTAGACGCAGACCCACAAAACACCGGCAGCACGAGCGACACCGAGGCGGCCAGCGGGGCGGAGAGGAGGAGGAGGAGGAGGAAGAGGAGGCACCTGCACCGCGACTCGTCTCCTCTCTGTCTCTCTGCTCTCTCCTCACCCCTCGTCTCTCTCGGACCGCCACCGCCGCTTCCTCGTTAAGATGGCTGACCCCAGCAGCGACGGAGAGGCACCGGAGAGCGCGCGCGGCTTCGCCCGACAGGGAGCCCTCCGCCAGAAGAACGTGCACGAGGTGAAGAACCACAAGTTCATCGCGCGCTTCTTCAAGCAGCCAACCTTCTGCAGCCACTGCACGGACTTCATCTGGTGAGTGTGTGTGAGTGTGTGTGGCACAGGTGATTCACTTGCTGCTGCTGCTGCTGCTGCGGCTCTTGCTCGGCCTCCTCCTTCCACACTGTTCAGACACCGCAGTGTTTCATTCATTGTCATTGCGCCATCTCCTCCACCACCTCTCCTCCACCTCAATGCGACAGCACCACCAGGCCTGACGGGGGGCGGGGGGGAGGTGATGTCGGCAGCCGCAGCACAGTCGTTGCTGCTCCGCGTTTACCGCATCATCGCCCCGCCACCCATCTCTGACTGAAACTGGAGGTCTGGTGGAGGAATGCAGCTGGAGACATACAGGCACAGGGCCCCTCTGTTGCTGCAGCAGCTGTGTGTTTATGTGTGTGTAGGTGTGATTGAATATCTCTGTGTGTGTGTGTGTGTGTGTGTGTGTGTGTGTGTGTGTGTGTGTGTGTGCGCGCGTGTGTGTGTGCATACGTCATAGTCTGTGCACCCAAAAAAAAAAATCTCACATCCTTGTCTTGTGTCCACAGGGGCTTTGGGAAGCAGGGATTCCAGTGCCAAGGTAAGAGCAGAGCCTCATTCACAAATCCCTCTGCTGCATATGGCTGTGGGTGTGTGGACGGATGTTCACTGTCTGCAGAAGTGTTGCTATCTTGTTGTGTTTTATGAGTGTTTGTTGTAATTCAGGGCCTCTCTGGTCTGCACACTGTCAGAGTGACCTGTTGGCTCTTTCTTCGTAGACGGAGTGTCAGTGTTAGCAGGCAGGTGTCAAACTCGAAGCAGGTGCTTGCCAACAGTGATAAATGAGAGTGAGAATCCTCTGAAGAGGCTCATGCAGCAGAGACAGTGTGAGATGTAAGAGTAGAAGAGTCGGCAGAGGGCTGAAAGCTGAGATGTCTGAAATAAGAAAGTAAGACGAACCAGGAAGTTAGATTTTCTCATGCTTTTCTTTTCTACCCTGAAAACCAGCTTGAATCTGGATTAGGTTGGTGAAATGGTGTTTGTGGGTTGATAAGCCGCTGGTTGTGGTGGGCATCTAGACACGCATCTCTGCTTAAATTGGTTTCATAAACAGACCCATCACCGCAACACGATGACGCCCCTCAATCACTTGCATGCCACAGTGTGACTGCAGCAGATTTCGTTGTTCTGCTCGCAGTATCACTTCCTCCTCTTCACTGATCCATCCTCTTCTTCAGACACCAACCTCTGCTCATCTGGCCTCAGTCATGTGAATATGTGTGGAAGAAAATTACCAAAGTTTCCACATCATCTGCTTGCTCAAGACTCGTGTATTCAGAAGAATTTAATGCAAGGTTGTGTAAATTTAGAAGCTGAAGTCCCCTCGTCTCCTGACTTGTCAAATACAGAAAACACACTGACGGTAGAGAAAAGTGAACACTACATGTGCTTTAGTGACTTCTGGACTGGAGTGAGCCTGTTTGTGGTGCATTACCCTGAGCTGTTACATGTTCACACACACACACACACACACTGTAAAATAGCAGTGACCAATCAGAGGGCTGCACAGGTAGAGATGTGGTCAGGTTGGGTTTCCTGGTGAGTTTCCAACAGTTAACTCTGAAAACAGGTGGCGTCTTGTACAAACAAACTGTTGTGAGGCTTGTTTGTGATGCCACTGAACTTTGCTCACACTGAAGATACAGAAAACCTTTAATCTTTTGATGAATCAAGCAGACAAACCTACAAGTATGAAGTGATTCAGGGATTTGCAGGCAAGATAGCATCATTTCTGGGATAAACCTGAAAAAAAAAACAGTTGAGGGAAAATGTATGAGGTAGGCTTTAATTGTACTCAAGGAAGGACTATTTTTACATACTGATGCCAATTGGACCAGTTTGTGGCTTGTACAGCAGTTTATGCACCAATCCAATAACACCATTAATTAGCGTTTAAACACTTGTTTCACCAAAAATCAATCCTTCTTTGCAGCTCCTGAAGTGTTCACAGCAAGTTGTGCTGCCAACATGGATTAAATTGTTTGCCAACAGCAATTTCTGTTTTATAGAAGCAAAGAAGGGTTGATTTCAGGTAATGTGTGAAGTGATAAAAGCAAACAACAGTGATGTGCTTGCAGAGAGTGTGACACAAGGAAAGTGTCAGCAGTTCCATGATATGCTAAGCCTGAATGTCACATACAAGCGGCAGCCTCCGGTCTAAAAATATGAGTCCAATGCGGAAGTCCTAAAAACTGCAGTTCATTGAGGATCCGCTTGAGGCTGGCTCCAGAAGTACCAGAAACCACATACACACAAATTCAAAAAGTCGATTTTTACAGCAGAAATAAACATGTTTACAGCCTGGTACAAAAGACGAGTGTAGTCTGGATTGCTCATTTCTCGATCGGCACACACTGTAAGGGGGGTGAATTTTTTTCTAACGCGGCAACTTTGAAGTTATTGAGATTACGAGTCTTACAATGAGAGGCACAGCTGACTTGATTGATAGGTGGGAACACTGTAGCTGTTGACTAGGAGGCTCAAAGCCCGCCTCTTTACATCACAGTTGCTCGACAGCAGCAATATGGCATCCGCCGACGTTTGGCCTCATAACAGCGCTTCAGAAACAGATGGGTGACGTCACGGATACGACTTCCATATTTTATACAGTCTATGGTCCCATAGCAAATTGAAAAGAAGTACAGTATGCTGGTGTTCAGGTTTAAGGGGTAGCAGTGGTGTTTCCATTATAGACTGAATAAAACATGGATGTAGTCTCAGTGGTGCCAACCATTGGTTTCTGAAGAGGCGTTAAAAGCCACATTGGTATTGCTGACTCGACCTAGGGCTGGGTGATAATTCGATAACATCAATTATCGCAATATTATTTTTCTCAATATAAATATGACAAATGTTCGATAAAGATTCATTATAGATAAACCTTTAATTACAACCTCTAACTAATGTAAAGGGAGGCGCTAATGAACCTTAAACGCAAGTGCCACCCAACAATAGATAGAAGAAGAAAACGGCACTGAATAGCCAATCATGTTGCAGGGTGAGAGGTAGGCGGGGCTTAAAGACGTTTGGAGTGGGATTTAAACACAGCTGAAACGAGCGACAGTGGGATGGAAGAAAACTTAAAACTTACCAGCTCAAAGCAGAGTTGTTAGTCTGACACTGTGTCGACTATGCTTTAAGTATTAACTTAATACACTTCATTAAATATACTTTCAGGATGTGGGTAAAGGAAGAGCACAGAGACTGCTTCCGCTGTACATTTCTAACACATTTAATGTCCACCAAGACCGTTGTACAACTGAACACTGAATAACCATTACGCATTCACTGCACTGTAACCTTTAGTAATCTTACAGGGTAGAGCACAACTCAAAGCAATGCTCTCCTAAACTGATACACAGAAAACAATTTGATATATCTTTTTTGGTAAATTTAAATTAAATTTATGCAAATAATCTTAACCTGAGAAAAATAAGAATCTACAAACTAAAGCTTCACGAAAATTTCATCTTAAAGTAAAGACCTGCTTCCTGTTAGCAAGTTCAGAAATGAGGGATTCAAGAAGCTTATCAGAAAACTCAATCCAGATACAAGCTAACAAACTGTCTGGTTTCTTCAACTTTCACTCAGGAGCAAACATCTGACTTAACATTTAAATAAAATACTGATTTGATATTTATTGTGATAACTATCGATATACGTATCAACTGATGTGAAATATTTTATCGTGATAACATCATTGTCAATAATGCCTGGCACTAACTCAACCTAACTTTTGATCAATCTAGAAACAGGCAAACGGTGAAGCTGGAGCGAGCATTAAGTGGTCCCGCAAAGAGGGACAACACAGAGACCTGTCAGTTGAATCAACCACACCCCCAATAATGTAAATCTAAACTCAACCCTTCACCTGAAAGTAATTGAAATATTTGACCAGTAGAAGAATTCATTCTCCGTACAATGTGTAGAAATAAACAAAGGGCTGTGTTTAGCAAAGCTTGAACAATGCTTGATGAACACTTCTTACAGGAGCTTACTGCTGCAAGGTCAGGAAAGTTATCCTGTGGCAACTCTGCTTCCCTTTGTAGAGACCATGAAGAATGTTTTAAAATGATCCATATGCTTCATATTTTCTATCATTCAAAGACATTTAAAAAAGAAAACATTAACACAATGGAAAGCAATTGGGTGGTAGCATTATCAGCAGCTCCAGACTAGGACTATATTTCCAAAAAAGAAACGAGTGTTCTTGGTTTCTCACAAAAAGTGGCACAAATTCTGGAACTGGTGATTATGTTGTGTAACTGTCGTCTAATATTTTGATCATTTCTTCAGTTAATGAATTAGTTTTTTGGACCTTAATGTGGCAGCTAATTGTAGAAAACGTCCATGAGTGTTTAAAGTTCTCAAATATCTAATATTCATCACAGCACAAAGATAAAACCTTCATAGGGGATTAAATACACCAGGCAAAATGAACATATTTCACATTGTGTCTGAAGCTTAACTTAGATTCAACAATTTTTTTCCCCTAAAAAAATACTTGAGTAGTTGATTATTCATGAAATATTTTCTTATCAAACACTGGATTTATCCTGCAGCTTTAGCATGCAAACAGACGTGTTTCACACATTTATTCTTGAAAACATGAAGCTGACCCTGTGACAGAAAGAGGAAGCGCTCCTCTGTCTGTAGTTTTTTTGGCTGAACCACGTAAAAAAGAAACCACTGCAACTGACTTGAAAGAAAAATGACCAAAGATGGGGTTGAAGATTATTAAACAAGTATTATATTTTGGATTATGTGAACAGATCAAAAGGGTTTCTGTGATGCTCGGGTTTTTTTTTCAGATGAGCCTGAATGATGTAACTTCATCATGGATCAGACAAATCTTCACCACAAACACACATTAAGCTCTGATCTGATGACCTCAGCATGAATTCAAGAGAAGCTTCAGAGTTGAAATCCGTTTAAAATGTGTCTGCTTTCAAATACACCATTTATTTTTTTCCTTTTTTAAAAAGACTCACAGGTAATCAAGCATTATCAAAATTACAAACAGCCAAGTGCTTTATCAAAATCATAAATGCTGAATCTTTCTGATAGAGATCCATGGTAGTATAATAAGAGAGTACTGCATCACTGTAGAGATGCCAGGCTTACAAATGTTGTCCTCCAGATGTAAGCAACACCTCTGCTTGGCATAAATCAATAGTCATGATTTGAATTTGTGTCATTTTTAATGGGGAAATAATTTAACAGATTATTTATTTGTTAATAACTGTCAAAATATTGCAGTGGGATTAATTCCCAATGTTGTGCAGGCCAGATTTATATTTGACCTCACTCAGAAAGAAAGAAAGAAAGAAAGAAAGAAAGAAAGAAAGAAAGATAAACAAACAAGATAATATTTACTCAAGTCCTCTACAAGCAGTGGTTTTGGTTACATACAGTTCAGAGGATATTTAGCCTTGGCGTGCTTCAAATTAGTTTTAAAGGTACAGTGTAAAGGTTAGCAGAACAGACTTGGTAGAAATGGAATATAATATTCTTAAGTATGTCCAAATTAGTGTGCAATCGCCTGAATATAAGAATCATTTAGGCTGTTTTCGAACCACCTACTATACTAGCAGTACGTACTGATTTGGCTAAAATTCAGTATTTTGTATACAGCATGTGAACAAGAGTAAAATCTGCAGAATGCCAAAACTCCCCGGATGTCGTACTGATTTGGGAAAATTTCACAGTATGCATCGGACCAGTCTCCCTCACGCACTGTTTCTCACAATGCACAGCGCAAAGTTCCCCTTTTACTTTTTTCTTTTTTTTTGGTGGGGGAACTCCATTTTTAGGTGCTGTGAAAGTTATTAAAATCCATATAATTCACTTCTGAACTTTTTAAATCATTAGTGATGCTAAAGAACTCTTATTCTCCTCTATCCCTCTTTCAAGACCTAACTCGCATGATGGCTGTCTAACATGAGTCTGGTTCTGCCTGAGGTTTCTGCCTGTTAAAAGGAAGTTTTTCCTCGCCACTGTAACTAGCTAAATACTGCAATGTGCAATGCTCATGATGGATTAGGGTGAGGTAGGACTGAGTCTTACCCTGTCTTGAAGTTGGGTCTCTGTCCATATTTTGACATAGAGTGGTCTAGACCTCCTATGTTTATAAAAGCATCTTGAGATAACGTTTGTTGTGATTTGGTGCTATACAAATAAAGATTGATTGATTGATTGATTGATAGATAAAGAAGCAGTTTCGCTATCTGCTTGGCTGTTGTTTACATCCGCTTTTAGTAACCGGAAATCCAGCGACGTCTGGCCCTGCATACTGCAGACCAGATCAAACAGAACAGTCATACTACATCTACCTTCAAACGCAGTATGCATTTTGCTGTATGCAATATGCAGTATACAGTACCTACTGCATACTACATTCATAGGCAGTATGTAGCAGGCTGTTTTGAAAACAACCTTAGTTTGTGTTAGGTTAGAATAAGCCTCTTTTGCAGGGACCGAGTTCCCTTCCACAGAGGCTGACAACTTGCACCCCCATGTTTCTACTGAAGCTCAAACCAGACAAACTGATAACAAATGTTTTTTGTTTAGTGGGTTAAAAACACTGGTTGGAAGACAAAGAAGAAGAGAGTATTGTGTGCAAAATCATTTGTATTGATGGATGTTTTTAAAAAAAGGTAAAAAATTGATAAATACAGCATTATACTTATCATGCATCACCGCCGTTTCTTGTCCTTGGACCCCACCAATGTTTCACCGACTGGAGGTGTGAGCAAGGGAGCGTTTCAATCTACAATCTGATCACTAGATACCCCTAGGTATTCAAATTTCTTCTCACTGTACCTTTTAGAATTTAAGCATGAAACATCTTAGTAGTCTGTATTTCTGTGAGCCCAGTTAAGATCTGGTATTTTAGCACATAGAGTTCTTGCTGCACAGCGTATTAAGCTGATCCCAGTGAAGAGAAGTTAAGACCTGTTTTGTTTGCTGTTAGCCTTCATATTTGAATACAGTCAGACATATACAGAGACACATTGATAATGCACTAAGACTTCACATAGAAAACACCAAAGACAAAAATAAACAACATCATTTTGGTACAAGCAGCTTTTGTCTTCTTCTATTTAGAGCTGCTAAAGTATAAATGTTTAATGAAACTGTATGTCCCTATAATGTTCTGATGGCTGAAAATAGCGTCAAGATGTAACACTGTATTGTTTTGACACCTTCTGATCCATCATGATGACACAGGCATACAATTTACTGACAAACTCTTAACTATGTGTCAACAGCATTGAACTACTGTAGTTTTGACTTTTGTAAGATCAGATCTGTCATGATTAGGCAACTGACTGACAAATGAAGAATTAATAGTCCGCTATCATGTACATTTTTAAAGCTCCTGTGAGAGGTTTATAGCTTATTATAAAAGAGACTGAAATAAATAAAGATGCTTCTACATGAGCTAGAAAAAGCAAACAAGACCATCAAGACAAGGCTTGATATTTCCACAAAGTTATTTTTAATATCTGTAACAGCTGCCGCAGGGTAGCTGTCAGTCGAGACAGTTCACTGAAGAAACAACCATTTTTAAATCCACAGCAAATAATCACAATGAGTGATTCACTTCACTGTTAAAAGACCTAAGGATGAGATTTTTTTGACAGAAAACACTACCCATGCATGTAATGGACAAAATCAGCAAAGACTTATGAGCTACCGTTCTGTCCACAGGGGGCGCCAAAATCAATGCAAACTGAAAGATCGTCATCGGAGCTCTAGGAAAAAAAAGAAGCTGTTGCTGTTAACTGTTTTTTGCCCCCTGTTTTAAATAAGAGTTTAATGGGGCATTGTTTGGCCTAGCAGTTAAAAAGCATGTCCCATGTACTGAGGCTATAGTTCTTGTTGTAGTGGACGCTGGTTAGGGTTAGTCCCTTTGTTGCATATTGTCCCCCATCCTCTACTCCCTAAATCTTCTTACTCTCTTCAGCTGTCCTATCCAAGGAGGGGCAAAAATGCAAGAAACAATACCTTTAAATAACTGATAACTGAACATCTGTGGATTTGGACTGTTGCCCTGACAAAACATTGACAACACATTAGAAAACCCTGAGCTGGGGGAGACTATCGTGGGCACTTTTAGCCTTTTTTGTTGCCTTTTTTAAATCAATCAAGAAAGCAATTATCTGATTATCACAAAGAACAGTCAACAATAATTGTTGCCTTTTATATTTCAAATGATTAACCTTTACACAGAGTTAAAACAGCTTCAGATGCCAAACTATCACCTGGAAGGCATACCTTCTCAGTGACAAAAAACAATAAACAAAGAACTTGTGAGTCCAGTTTCTTCTGGAGATTTCCTAACACTTTGTTATTCTGTCTGATTCTCATACCCATACATGACTATTGGTTGAAGTTTCCCTCTTAACATTAGGACTATAAAATGTGTCATTGCGGTGGAAAGACACTGCTTATATTTAGCAAGCTTTGACTAATTTCACTCACTGCTTGCTTCAATCAATCAACCTTTATTTAAACTCGAGAGATCATTAAGGGGGAACACTCCTTTACACAATGATATTGAGTCAATTACAGAGGCATTTAAAAACCAACCACAAGGCTATCGAAGTCATCAGATGGGATGAGTTGTGATATGAAGGTAAAAACAATTAAAAGGTAAAGTAAAAAATAAAAAAAGGTGTGTGATTGACTATAAAATATACTGAAATAGGAAGGGGCTATAGATTGAAATGATTCAATACATGTACGCAGGTACACTTAACTAAAAAAAAGGGGTTAAAATGTTGAAAATCAAGTTTCTGTTCAAGAGGTAAAAGTGCATTGAGTTCAAGGAGCTGCTGCAACTTGTTCCATGAGTCAGGAGCTGAACAACAAAGAGTCTTCAAAGTCATGATTACATGACAATTTACCCAAGACCTGTAGATTATCAGGGGCCAATGAATCCTTGTTTTTCTTTACAAAATATCAGTGTAATGACTGGAACATTTGCTAATACCACATTTTATGCAGCATCAGAGGCTGACAGTGATACTGGTATTTGCATTGGAACCAAGACGGTCACAATCAGATTTTCACCTCATGAGTATTGTGGCCAAAAAGAAATCTCAATAATGATAATTTCTATAAAAAACTCCTGGCATAGGGAGCTGAAGAGATAGAGTCTGTAACCATAATTGTACAAAAAAAAAGCACAAGAATGAACAAGTACAGTAATAATGAATAGTGAAAAGGCAACCAGATAAACTGATAAACAAAACACCCACAAGGCCAACATATGCCCCGAGGACGCCAGTTAAATCAAAACCACTAGCTGGTTCAGGGACAGAGAACTAATGTGTGAGACCACAGAGGCTTCTTCTCAGTTAATTAATTTGCACATCCTCTGGTCCTCTCTACTCGGCCGACCCGTAACTGTTTTAACTCCGTGATGAGAGATCTTCCAACTGGTTAAATGATCCTGGAGGAGACAAGGATGGAAGAGAGGGGAGGCTCTTGAAGGAGCTCAGAGCGAGGATACACTGGTCCATTGTCCCTTACACCTATATGCACAAAATGTGATGACACCATATAAAGCAGCAGTTTGTTTTTGCTATTACTTTAACAGTACAATTGACACACATTCACACAGCTCTGTGGGGTTTCATTGTGCTGATCACATCAATGCAAGTCCAATGAGAAAACACAAAAATAACACAATTGTGTTTATACATTAGAAAACTTTAAAGGGAGATTCAATGATTAGAATTAACAACCTTAGTGATACCTCATATTATTAGTTAAGTTTAATAGTTTACATATCTCAGTGAATGAAAGTTTCTTTGTGAAACTATTATATGACTAAGATACAAAAACATGATTTTATGTTATTTATACTGGTCCCTTCTTTGCCTTCTTGAGAAAAGCATATCCAACTTAAATGTTCCATATTAAAACAGATTTTACAATATTCAACTTGTTTTAAACTCAGTTGACCTGCCTTTGGGGAGAAACTTGTGTTTCTGTCCTGTTATTTTGAAATGTTTATAACCAGGGTCTGAAATTAGCACCTGCCACCTGCCAAATGCGGGCCTGTGGCGAGCGAGGGTGGGTAATTGTAGGTACGAGATACGACAGGGGGAGGCGCGCGGAACGGCTTAATAAAAATAATTCACCTATTTCTGCATTGCTAACTAGGCCAACTGTGTCTATTTGTGATATAAGTGAAGTGGCAGGTAAACGTACAGTGGCGGTTCTGGGGAGGGGCCAACAGGGGCCAGTGCCCCTGTAAAACTGAACCTGGACCCCCCTGTGGCCCCCCCTCCACACCAAACAAATATTATACAGTAAAAAAAGCTTCGGTATTGCGCTGATGTTACAGGCAGAACACATGCATGTGGCACTTGGTTCTAGTTCCTTAGAGCGCTAAGGGACTCATGTTGAGTGTAAACAGCCAATCAGCTGCTGTCAGTCTGCATTTTAATATAGTACTCAGTAGTATATATATCTAGTTTATAGGGATGCATTTATGTTTTGCCACTTTGTTCTCAGCCGGTCCTCGCCCTTCTCAGTCTCTTTTGTCAGGGTTGAATGTGTCCCTCTGACAACACCCTTGGCCCCAGCCTGGCCCCCCCAGTTGGTCTAGAATTGGTCTAGAACCACCACTGTAAACGTAGTAGCAAAATATTTTCAGCCATAAAGGGGGCCCCGCAGAAAAAGTTTGGGAACCACTGACTGGACTAATACTGCTCAGTCTGTAAGGAGTAAACATTACTGATGGACAGATGAGAAGTTTCTTTTGTTTGTGGGACATAAAATATGAAGTTGGAGACCGTAAAAGATCATGAATCATCCAAGACACATAAGCAACTAAATTATGTCTAAATATTTTTTTGCTTTCCCTTGGCGCATATATTTTAAAAGTGGCAGGTAGAAAAAATTACTTGCCTGCCACAGTGGCAGGCAGTGAAAAAAGTTAATTCAGACCCTCTTTTATAACTAAATGTGCAGGTTGTGGCTTTTTTTTTACCTTGTCTGAACCAGTATGAGAGAAAAAGTGGAGGGTTTTGAACTTAGAACAGCCAGGATTGCATGAGCAGCAGTGTCTTAAAGAGAACTGCAGAAGCATGCAGGGTGTCGAAACAGAACATTATGAATGGGGGGTGTTCATTTACACATGCACTTACACACATAAACAAACACTCGAGCCTTCAGCACTCATCTTGGTCTTGAGGAATTTCAGACATGTGGAACAGACTTGTTCCGACGTGCAGACAAGTGTGTAGTGTGCAGTGTGTAGTGTGTAGTGTGTCGTGTGTAGTGTGTGTGTAGTGTGTGTGTAGTGTGTGTGTGTGTGTGTGTGTGTGTGTGTGTGTGTGTGTGTGTGTGTGTGTGTGTGTGTGTGTGAGTGACAAAGGTGCATTGTGCATGTGTTTCAATACCTGTTCTGCAAGTAGTGAATATTTTTCTTCTCTGTCTCTCTCCTGCTTTAAGCTTTTGTATTAGTGTTAATTTGTATGTGTGCAGATGTGTGTGTGAGAGCACAAAGAGGAAGTTAGCCTTGTTTCATTTCCTGCTGATCCAGATGTCTGATCAGAGTTTGGACTGAGTTGATTAAGGTCAAATGTTTTCAGCTATCTTTCCAGAGAGAACTTGAGAGAGACTCTCCCTCAAAAGAGTTTGTGTTGTTAAAAAGAAGAAAAACTCTTGTAATGCAGAGAATGTACGAAATTCTGTCTTTGAAATGAAGGAGATGCAGTGACGAAACACCAGCATTAGTAGCAATTTAGCTGGTATTTTTGGGTTTCAACAAAGACCGATTCCCGGCAGATATTTCGGTGTGTCACAGTAAGAAAAGCACAAAAGTTAACAGTGACTCAGTTGTAATTAACTGTTCCTGCAAGCTATGACACTGAGCCAAAACATCCAACACAAGAACCATGAAATGGAACAAAACAGAACTCAGCCATCATTTATTTTGGTAAATATTCAAACTGGAATAATTAACCTGTGCTTTGTCTTCTGTAAAATGTATAAAAGGTAGATATCTGAAAAGACTATTATTGAACAATGGCATACAATCCTAAGTCGTGCAGTATTCTTAACACAAACAGAATCTCTGAACACAAAACACTGACTCAGGCAACTTCAGTGGTTCACTTCCCAAGCTTGTAACAATACTTATCGAGTCCACAGCCATCAGGGTCTGCCCACGTCCTGAAGGTTTCTGTGTTCAGTAGCCTTAAAGTGGATTGGTAAGGGCTGTCTTCACAGTTCAAGTTATAAAAAAAACTACAAAAAGCTGACCAACTGGAACACTCTGAATAGTAAAAAATGCTTCCAGCTACTGTGGAGCTATCAAGAGCTTAAGTCAGGAAACTGTCTTCACTGCAAATTTGTGGGTTTGGGTTTCCAGTAGTAAGACATCAGCAAGCTGCAGATGGATGATATCAAAATATTGACAGAGGGACACATCCATTCAAATTAATACATAATTATTCAGAGGAAACAATGATGACTTAGGACATGAAACACTAAAAAGGCCTAGTAAACAGTGCGATGGCATAAAAGTCATTGCATGAAGTGAACTCTCGCTGTACAAGTGAATTGTTTACGACACATAAGCAAAGCTCACAAGTTATGTGCTCACACCGTACGATTTGATTGTCAAGCACAGCCTGAGTGCTTACACAGGGGATGTTTCCAAGAGACTCATTTCCTGGTTGTTTGAATGAGAATTTAAATTCTGACCAGACTAAAGGTAAGGGAAAAGACTCAGCAAAAAGTCAGATTTGTGAGCAGTTTATTCAACACGGCTTAACATGGGATCACAGAGTCTGCAGGTAAACAGTGTTGAATTGGTTTTCTGAGTAAGGCTAAAGGCTGATTTATACTTCTACGTTGCCCCTACGCAGCAGAGGCTGACGTGTACATGAGCACCACAAACTTGTGTGTCGATGTGTCCGTGTCACACAGCAGTTTTCCGCCGAAACGCTTGAGGGCAGTGCGGTCTCTCTGATAGCTGGTTGCCTGCTTCCGGCTCCGCTACGATCTCTGTTTACTTTTCCACAGCGATTCAGAGCGTGTTATGTTAATCTACAGCTGATACATGTTTCTGTTTATCATACAGACATGATTACATGAAGAATAGAGAGGAGGAGATGAAATACACGGCCGATGTGCGGCCGATGTCCGGGATCCTGGAAGTACTGTAAATATGAGAAACACAATGCTGCCGAGCGATCCAATCACAGGGCTTGCGGTCCGTGTTGATTCTATAGGTAGTTACATTTTAGAGTAGGTGCACGTCAGCCACGTGTGTAGGCCCCTGCTTAGGTACGGTAGCTAAGCGGACCCCCGACGTTGGCTATGCAGTCGATTCGACGCAGAAGTAGAAATCAGCCTTAAGGTTAGCAGAGCTAGCACCACCAGCCTTCGGTCCTTCTTGCAGGTTAACATCCACACGCCTGAGCTGGTTATGCAGTTCTCCAGTTGAGTGGATACACAGACTAAATAGGATCTCATCTTCATTTTCTAGTCACGCTAGTCTCTACTAATATGTACATGACGTTTAAATGAACAAATTGTTTTAATATAAAATTGTTTGTACAAGGAGGTGACTGACAGAGATTTGAGCTCTTTAACTCCACTGAAAGATGACTGGAGTGAAGCGTGTCTTTTGTCTCACTGAGGAGGCCTTTGATTTTCACTGATGTTTCCACTTCACACTTCACTGACCACATTAATGATCTGCTTTTTAACAGTGTTAACAACTAAAATGTGCAAATCTGTTAAAAAGAAGAAGCTTGTTTCTGCAACCACATTAAATGTGTTACAACCTCAATGAGTCAAATGAAGAGAGCGTGTAGAAAAAAAAAAGGACTCGTTTTCCCGGCCTGTCACTGTCATTGATTGGATCGAGCTGTGGCTGACATTTAATCCTGGTCATTGACTGATCAGTGCGTCTGAAGAAGTATCTTTATTATTGATTAAGAACCAGTCTAGGCTATTTGTTGCTCCATAAGTAGTGACCCTGTGGTTTTGGCTGAGCAAACAAACCCATACTTTATTATAGAGTAGGGAAGTCCACAGTGAAGTGGCTGTTCATGAGAAAGCTCCTTCACAATGAATTTGAAAGCTGAGAGAGTTTTCAAACGGCAGATGTCTCGATGGCTGAGTGGATGGTAATTACGTTTTTGGAAAACTACTCTGAATGATGTGGGATGGAAGATGAACAAATAAAGATTTAATTTTCAAAACATTTAGGATTTGATAACTTTTCCGCCCAAATTATAAGTTCCAATTTTGATTTATTTTTCATTTTATTTTTGATCCAAAGCGAGGTCCTCATTGTGCTTATTTTGTCTTACTTACAGTCCAAAAAACCCAAAGAACTGTTACAGTCTAACAGAGGGAGCTTGGACCAGCTGACGAGAGATTGGATTTGAAACAGTTTTATTAATACCAATGCCAATATCAATCAATTCTTTATCATTCCCTGTGTATTTTCCCCAGCTTTCATGCTATGTGTTAATGTTAACATAGGATAGGACATGGTACTTTCACTGCTCACTGCTATAACAGGGAAGAGCTCATATACCGGTGTTTCGGTTTAAAGAGTGACCCTGTTAACTGGCGACCATCACCCGAATGCCTCTTTGGTTATTCTAATTACAACAGCTTCCCTTGTATCTTATTTTGAATATGCATTTTTAAAGAAATGTGTATTTTTTTACAAAATTTTACAGATTTGCTGTAGTTATGTTAAAGACTAAAAACATGAAGATTGTTTCATCTCAGTGAAACCAAACCAAATCAAAGTAAAAAAATACATCCACTTGCCTTTAGGGGGTATTTTTTTGTTCTTCAGTCAGTCAGATATCCTGATGTATTGTAGATTATTATTGTTTCTGCAACACAGTGTTTACTGCAGTATTTTTGTATTAATTGTAACGTGTAGTATGTTTAATTGAATCACCTGGCAATTGCAACCCATAATACACATACAGCTGAAAATTACAACAAAACCGGAACCAAGTGAAGGACGGTTGTAGATGAAAAAAGTTGATTCGCATGTTGTAGGGATGTTCACAATTAATCGACTATCGATTAATTGATTCTTAAGAACTTACTTGAACACATTTTTTTGTTTGGATTTTATATCACGTGGAACAAACATCATGTGGTCTCATATTCCTGGGACCCCCTCTAAAACAAGATGGCACATCTCAAGGGGTTTATCCCAATACATTTCTTACTATTCCGTTCAGCTATCAGGGAGGTGTTTTAGTTTAAAGCATGTTCCGATGTGAATCAGCTGACTAAAGTTGTGCACAGCGGAGACGCTCAGTTGGGGGCTGCAGCTGAGTGACAGGTCTCCACGAGCGCTTTTTTTCTCCGCCGACGGACTGATTATGACCCGGTTGCGCTCCCGGCTGACACCTGACCACGTTCACATGCTTATTTTTCTCAATAAGAACGAGTAGACAGAGAACTGGACACTGTGAGTCCAAAATATGTTTCTGTTCAGTTCTCTTGTTGATATCTGAGCCTTCACTTTTATGACTGTGTCCGCGGAGATTATTAGCCTGCTCCACATGTTGATATTCCGCGTGTTTAACATTTTGAACACCTCAATATGATCCGTAGCTATTCAATACTTTCAGTTATATACATTGTGTCATGAAGGGAACATTTGACTCAGTGGGAAAAACGCATTTGGCATTGTTTTTGACATGGAGAACGTTCCCGTTTAAAAAAAAAAGATTATTAATAATTGGTTGTTAACATTTCCGAAGATTGATCGTGGAACATACTTGAAATTTACATCCCTAGTATGTTGTTTATAAAAAAACAAAGCAAAGACCAAAAGTAGACAGAGTCAAAACTGAAAATATAAAGTGCTTAAATCAGCTGTGGTTGTTGTATTCAGTCAAAATGTAGCTCTTAAATATGAGGGAAGAAAATGAAAGTGAACTTTGAAAAATGTCTGCACTTGCATTTCTCAAAGTTCACATGATGGATTAACTGTCCTGTGGGGAATTTCAGCTCTTTAAGTCACTTCTTGTTCTGTCGAACTTTGACTTTGATTTCTTATATTTGTGTTTTTGTGTTATTTTTATGCCTGAATTGTGTTGATGTGACTCCGTTGTTGCTGTACGTTGTAAATAAGAACACAGCAGTGGTTTTGGATTCAGAGTACAAACAGAAAGGGGATTCAATACTGAATGATTAATGTAACTGGTTACTTTACAGAGTTGGGTGAACAACAGGTAACAAAGTCGTCAGTTCTGTGAGTTTCTATTGAGTCATTTATCAACATGATAAATGACTCAACATGATAAATGACTCAATAGAAATAAAGAGGCAGTCAGTCTTCTCACAATGATTGATCTGTACCTGTGATTAAACTGCTGATATAACAGACAGCATGAACTCAGCTGACCTAGGTTGTGTCACAATTACTGTACATGTTATATAACAGTGCTTTACATTAGTGTTCTTCTGTGATGTCTATGAGAGCTCAATGATCTGCAGCATTTAGAACAAACAATGCAGACTAACACAACCTGTTAATAAAATGATGCTGGACACAATCATCCTGTCTGCATCATGATGCACAGATAGACTGCTTAAAACATGGATGTAGTCTCAGTCATGTCACCCATTGGTTGCTAATGGGGGGTTTAAAGGCCACCGTATTGAAAATGCTGACTCAAACTTTGCATCTTAAGGTGCGGCTGATGTATCAGTGTTGCGTTTACAGCTTGTTTCTGCTGCCTCAACAAAGCCCCCAAAAGAATCACGTCATTGTTATAATTTTAAATCAACTTCACTGAGTTACTCTGTGTGTTCGGAAGCAGCTGGTGAACAAGTAGAACAAGATCTGAACCAACAGTTTATTGCTGAACTGATCCAACATTTATTTGGTGTTGGTGTTTTATGTGAGGGTGTTTCTGATGAAGGTTTTTGCAACCATTTTCCCAACAGCTTGTAGACGCTTCTGTTGTTCTTTTCATTTTATCTCCTGCCAAGAATGATAACAATGAGGCAGATTTGATTGTTTATTCCATTGCAGGTGCTCACAATTATGTTTCAGCTGCAACTATCCATTAGATAACTGCATTAGTCGTCAACCACTGAATTGAACACCAAATTTTGTGATGGTAATGTAATCAATTTGATTATTGTTTTGGAGAAAAACAAGTCAGACTTCTCTACGTTCTTTATTCCTCTGTGGCGTTAAACTAGAAATATTTAGCGCCAGTGTCACCGTCTTTATTCAGCAGTGGGAGAACTCTGTTAGTTCACAATGCAAAAAAAAAAAATCACTGAATTGAATAACTCATAAAAAGTCAAAATTATAACTTTTTGAATTGCAATATTTTTTGTTTGTTTACTCCTCTTTGAAAGTAAACTGAGTATCTCCAGGTTGTTTACAAACAAGGCTTCAAGAAACATTGATTGACATTTTCCACAATTCTCTGATTTACCTGGGCAAACAACAAACTGATAAAGTGGAAAGAAACCCGATGAGTCCACATGAATGTATCTGTCAGCTGCAGCCCTGAAGGCGTCAGTCCTCAGAGAGCTGTTCAGGAGCAGCGTCTCATCTCTGTGGTTTCAGTTTCTTCAGGCATGTTAAGGCCTGATCGATGATAACGAGTGTCTCCTCCGTCTGTGGGTTTTTGGATCTGCGTTGATGAGCCAAGATGGAGGGAGCCTCCTGATGCCCCCGTTGATGTGAAGCTGTCAGCCCGCTGTCGTCCTGGCACTCCACCGCACAGGATCGTTTTTTGGATCGGCTCTGATTTGCTGCTATCGCTGTCAGTCCCACAAAATGGGGCGGTTTGCAAGTGTGTGTGTGTACGTGTGTGTGTGTGTGTAGACTCCACTGTAGGGCTCAGCCTGGTTGCTAGGCAACAGAGCGAAGACCTCCTAGGCAGGTCACTAGGCCTGCCTTTGAGTAGTGTGTGTGTGCGTGCACAGGTGTGTGACCGAGCAGATTTTCAAACAAAAAGCTCTAAAGTGCGACTGTGGGGATTTATTTTTTTTGTCTGTTGCTTCATTTTTTGTCCGTCTTTTCCAACACACTGAAAACACACACACACACTCACACACACACACAGCTGAATTCCCCGCCCCCTCACACTGCCTCAAACCCAGCTGTGCCCCATCCCTTCCTGCCCACACACACACAAACAAACACACACACACACACACACACACACACACACACACACACACACACACACACACACACACACACACACCACACACACACACACACACACACACACACACACACACACATGCTCTCACACACTCTATCTGTTTCTCTGTTTGACTTGATTTCTTCACTCTTTCTTTTCCTTACTTCTCTCTGCATTTCCTTTTTTGCTGTCACTGTCTCTTGATTTGCATTGTGCAGAGCGACAGACGGACACACTTTAACCACACTGAACCTGGCCTAACACCAAGAAACTAGACTTTTGTTTTAGTTCAAACTAGGGATGGGAATTTACAGTAAGCCTTGTACTCGATAACTTGAATTACCTAATGAACGACTACTCGAATACTCGCAATTATTATTTTTTGTTCTCGATCAGCTCTTTGAAGCCTTCTCCTTCCATAAACTTAATGGGAGCATATCTCCAGTTACCATTTAGGTTATTAGCAGGCTAATCATCACCGCTCTGCTTTCGTCACAGCGACGTGTGCTAACAGGGTGAGCAAAAGACGTGACGCGAGACTGCCTGTTATCCGTCTCCGCTGTTTTCTCCTTGCGCTTTAAGCGTATGTGGTTAAGCATCAAACTAGTATTTCTATGGTATGTAAGTTTAACGCCACATATACGGCACTGCACATTTACTTCATCATTTTTCCCGAAGTACTTCCAGACCTCACTTTTTTTAACTGACACGTTGCAGGTGTCACAGACGGTTCTGTATTTGTTGTGCTTTTGCTTTCGGTGGAATAATATGTTCCTAGAGAGTTGCCGTAGCTGCCGTAAAAGTTGTTTTTGCTGAAATCTGGCTCGGTGTGTATTAAAGCTGAAGCCGTAGCCGGAGAAGTCATTTGTTATATCCCGTTAATTATTTTCCTACCTAGTAGGGATACAACAATATCAAAATCTCACGGTACGATATCATCACGGTATTAAGGCCACGGTACGGTATTATTGCGGTATTGTGAAAAAAATAAGATGACTTTGAAAAAACAAACATAATGCTCAAATGTTCTAATCACATGTATTACTACCAACAGGTGTTTTCAAGTGCAAAGAACAGTGCAGGCACATCCAGTGTTTCAAGTAACAAGCAAATAAAAACAAACTTTCAGTTGAGTGTCTTTAAACTGACTGGAATTTTGTACCTTGGCTCAAGCTTGTCCACCAACCTTTAAATCCCTCATAGTCCACCACTGAAAACGGCTGCAGGGTGATGATTCATCAAGTGGCTTCTCATATTACTTGTATTCCCCGACTTGTAGACGATCGCGGTCTGACAGTGGAGGTTCCACTAGTTTAAGTGGTCTGCTCTGCTCCCCCTCTGTGCTTTCCGCCATCTCTTCCTGCACTGCAGGGGATCATGGGAGATGATGTTTGCTTCTCAGACCTGCCCACTCAATGGCGCCAGAAAAAAACTACACTAGCGGGAGTACTCCGAGTCCCCCCCTTTTGAAACCGAGATACCGCGATATTTACAATACCGACCAAATCGTCTCTCCTGCAGAAGCTCAAGCGCTCTGTTGCTCAACGGCTGGAAAAGAAAGAAAGTGCAGCCAGTGTCCACAGTGGCTCATGAAAATGTAACGAGAATGTGAATAATTAAGATTAAACCAGAGCGTAAAGTCACCCAATGTGTGTGTGTGTGTGTGTGCTTTTTTCTCATTTGTAGTGGCGACATTAATGTTTGCATAATCCGGTTCATCAGTGTGGTAGAAATGTGCAATCATGCCAGCTAATTCTATTTTTGGTTCTCACTGAAAGTCAAGATGGAAGTCAGTTTGAATACTTGCATGCTGAACTACACCTTCAAAATGAGGTTAACCCTTGATGTTGGCGTACAGTGGAGAGGACTGATCTGTGCTTTTTTATCTAAATGGAGTTCTGCTGTTGGTCGTGTTCACAGCTCGGTCTATAGAGAGCGACTGATCAAAATTTAAAGGGATGGACTGTACTTTGTCTCATGGTTTCATGGATGTGTTTGTGTGTGTGCAGATTTGAGGTTTATCCCAGCTGACAGCCTGATCTCAGATCAGCTGGGTGTATAAAGGATCTATAGCAGCTTGCTCAAAAATAGAAATCTTCACCACTTCATGGTTAATACTCTTGAACAGGTCCCATTTCTGAAGACTGTAATCTCGGGACCCATTGGCAATCATCTGTTGTCGTCTGATATTTGCCTCTGGGAAAAAGATGCCAACTTCTCTCTAATTCCGGTCCAGCGTTGAAATATTTCAGGCCAAGACTTCCTTTTCTGTGTGGAACATAAACACCGTCATTTCGTGCTTCATTACATCTCCAGAGTGATGTCAGCTCATCTGTTTCTGGTAGGTGTTGTAGTTCAGTGGATAGAAATTACACAGAGGCTTCACTCTGACCTACTTGGGCTGTATGAAACTGATTTACTTGCAACTGACAGGTCTTCAGTTTGCCGAAATAACATCATTATACAGATTTGAGAGAAAGGCTAAACTGGCGCCCCGCATTTTCACTATCGGATGAGTGTGCACCCCATATACAGAGGCTCTACTCTTCATCACAGTGGTCGCTGGTTTTAACTTTTGGCCACAACCCTTGGCTGCATGTCGTCCCCTGCTCCCCTCATGTACTGTCTCTCTCCAGCTGAACTAACATAAAAGTAAAAATATTCCCCAAAACAATCTTAAAATAAAAGTAAAAGTGCGAGCGTTGTCAGGTCTGTCCTCAGAACAAGAAGGAACAACCTTGTTAAATGACTGTTTGGTGTAGTGCAGATGATTGGCTTCTCTGTGCAGTCTCAAGCAGATGTCATTCAAGTTCATGCTTTTGATCCAGAATGGATTGTAAGCCGTAGTTGAATGCAGGCCTCTGTTAATGGAGATATAAAGATAATCTGAAGATTACTGCTGATGAGAGGCAGGATATCATTACTGCAGACAGAGTCCTGCCTGCTTTTGCTCTCCACACTGACAGTTTTCTCCTGCATAGACTTCTGATCTGTGATTGGTCATTATAACTCTAACGTTGACAGTCTTCATTCTGACAGTCCAGACACAGAGTCCTGATTCGACATGTTTAGATAGAATCTATAAATGGAGATTAACTCAGGCTGTAGCTCATTTTTAATCTATAAAACATTTTGTTTGTTGATCACTTGGTATCTAAAATGTCAGAACACATCAAAATATCACTACCTGAAGATGCTTGATTTACAAACAAGAGATGGAACATAAAGACACAGATGCTGTTAGCTTGTTTGATTTATTCATGATACTTGATATAATGAATCCTTGCCAATCCTTTTTGCTTGTTAGATTATTGTTTAATCCTACTTTAAGTTTGGAATTTTCTGAGTAATTACCACTTTTCATTTGATATTTTTTTTGGATATCATTACTTCGGCCTTTTCATGTGCACATCTGTTCTGAACAATATGAGCAAAACTCAAGTAAACAGATGTTGAAGTGTATGTATAGTTTTGGAATCACTTGGAACTTCCATCTAATTTCTGCTGACTGGCATGTTTTATCCAGAGCCTGAGAATTCACATGTTCAAATGATGAGTTTTAAAAAGGGCCTTTTTCACTAATTGTGTTTCATGCAAGCGGCAACCTCCGGTCTCATAATATGAAGCCCATGCAGAAGTGTTATAAACTGCAGTTTATCAAGCGTCGACATGAGGCTGGCTGCAGAAAAAATGGAAACCACATACACACCCATTCAAAAAAGACGATCTTTGCAGCATTAATAAGCATGTTTACAGCTTGGTTCAAAATGCGGCCTGGCTCTACGTAGCTAATTTCTCTATCAGCACACACAGTACAGGGTGAATTTTTTTCTTACGCGACAGTTCAGAAGATGTTTAGATTATGAGTTTTGCCCAAATAAGGACATGACTGACTTGACTGACAGGCGGGAACACTGTAACGCTGTTGCTAGGAGGCTCAAAGCTCGCCTCTTTACCTCACACTAAGTTTGGTTGAGTTCAGCATTACCAACATGGCTCCCACCGACGATTGACTTCAAAACAGCGCTCAAGAACAGATGGGTGACGTCACGGATACTACGTCCATTATTTATACAGTCTATGGTTTCATGCTGTCTCTTTAGATTTGCTAGATGTTCATAAAGCATCTCTTTGGGTTAGGACTGTTAGACGGACAGAACAAGTCTTTCAGCTCAGGTTAAGAAGTTCTGACGCTGGGTTTATGTTTTTGAATTTTACATCGTACAGCCCATGGCCCTGTTTATGTCTGACAACATTTGTCTTGTGAGATCGGATCACATGTGGACAGACTGTAGTTTTGTCTCGTGTCTCTCAAATCGCGTATCCAGTGATGCAAAGTGATCTTATCTCACTTCAAATGCAAATTAAAACAGAGCCGCATTCACTTTCATCAGACTTGAAACAAATGTTGAAGGATCATAAACAATGATGCGGACTAACAGCTAACAGAGGGGGAGAGCTGCAGAGAGAGGGAAAGGGTGATGACAGAGAGAAGAGATGATGTTATGTAAATCTTTGACTATGAAACTTCATGTTCCTCTACAGTTCTGTGGTTCATCAGAGAAATATAAGAACCACACTTCAGACTGGAGTCTCTGTTTATTGTGAAAAACCAGACAATAGGATCTGTGTGGTGATCATACAGGTGGTGGTTTTGTTTGAAACATCAACATCTTTACTGTGTTGCATCATTACTAGGGGTGTAACGATTCTTTTTAACAACGATTCTTTTATCATGATTCGTGGTTGCCGATACGATTAAAGGAAGATATTGGTTCATTTAGAACGATCCGATCCGAAACGATTCAGTGACCTGAAACAGATTCAGTAACTTTTCAGCCTAAAATTCAACCAGTGTGACTGTGAAATAAATACCTTGATACTGGACTGTCCTAGATTCCTGTTGTTTCTTGTAAGGGAATCAGGTATACATTAATTATGGATATAAACGTTGTGTGAAATCCCGTGGCGCCTTAGTAGGTGGTTGGATAGATTTGTCGTGTTGCTGTGGTACTTTTACTTGACCTTTACATATCCTACAAACAGCGAGCAAATTATTTAGAACATCTCCGTCTTTGCAAAAGCCAAAGTGTTTCCACACACTGCACCGCAATGGTGGCTTGATCATTTCTCGCTCGCCGGCTTCTCCTCTGCTATCCGCCATGCTATGTTTTCACAGACAGGCAGCCTGAATTGAGTAAATTGTTTATTGTAATTATCATTAAAAATGCAAAAAAACACATCCATATAAACTCTGCCAGGCTTAAATCCATTGCGTTATTTCCTAGTATCGATACAATCGATTTATTACCTTTTAAAATAATGTTAGATCGATATATGTTGTCCGGAAGGCCAACTTGCTGAGCACATATCGATGTATTCGGATCATAGGAATATAAATCGATACACCGATGTAGTAGATGAATCATTACACCCCTAATCATTACAAACTCTAATTTACCCATCATGCATGACTGCATCATGAACACCATGAGGAGACATGGATCATGCATTCTGGCAGGCTGTGCATGAAGATACAGGGAAGATCAGGCCCATATGGACCCCCTTCTGTATCTATAGATAAAATTCAGTCCCTTAATGAATTCATATGGACATTGCATATTCCACATTTCTGTCTCTAATGCATAGAGGACCTGCTTACATGTTGGAATGACGTGAGAAACTTAAAAATAAAGATTTTCATGAGACATAGCAGAATGGTCTGTTATTCCTTGCGATCGCTGCCATGAATATGTGGAGAGTGGGTGGCCCTTATCGCAGCACATAAGCGTACACGCTGCCAGAGCACTGTATACGAGTGTGACCTGCTTGATAGGCGACCATAGATGTGTTTGGATGTGGAGTTAAGGCTGACCACTTGTGATCCCATCACCCCGGAGGCATGGTAATGCCAGGTACACAAAGAGCCTATTTCTTTCTCGAGCTGTCTGACAGACTCACACTGCAAACGAAGGTAGCTTAAATATAGGGTAAAAAGATTTAATTCAAGCTGAAAATTTCTTAAAACTAGTGAAATTAACTGTCTATGCAGTGAGTTAATATTACTTGACAAGACGTCTTAAAATGAGATTGTTTAATCTAGAAATAAGCAGGCTCTGAAAAGTATTAAAAGGGTTGAAATATGTAGAATATGCTGATTTTTAGCTCAAACTACTTGAAATTAAACTTCCTACAGCACAGTTATAAGTGAAATATACTGAATATAAGCAAAGAAAATCTGATTTAAAAACTGAAAACTAACTCATCCATAAAAAAAACACTTGTCTTTCTTTTATCAATGGAGCTGTGATAGATTCTGCAATAAGATGCATTTACTTAAATCAAGGAAAGTGTTTGTCTTAAATCAAGATTAACCGTTTTCTACAAATAAGATCTCAGCTTGAAAAATGCATGAAATGTAAATTAAACCTTGTTTCTTGTAAATTACAACTCAAAACAAGATAATTTCAAGATTATTTGAACAAGATATTAAAATGCATTGCCTTAAAACAAGTCCCTCTATTTTGCTCAAATGTTAGTTGTTAAGTAAATGTATCTTAAATCAAGTGGGATAAGACATTTTGACTAAAATTGAGACAATTCCACTTGTTAAGACTTTAAGTTTTTGCAGTGCATGAGAACTTCTGTGTGAATATATCACATCTGAAATTGTGTCAATATTTACCTGAGAAAAATGCAAAGAGCTTATCACGGCCATCTTTGAAATGCTCCAAGTGAAACTAAACAGATTGGTTTGTACTGTAGAAGGTCTGAGCTCTTTTCACAATGAGCCCAGGAAAAATCTGAAGCTTCAGCGGAGAAGCTGTCATATCGAGGGCTCCTTGACCAAAGGTTTGAGTTATAAACTCCAAGAATTCAGCACTTATCATCTGTCATTAACTAAACATGTCAATGAAATGTATTTCAGTGAGATCAGCTGCGTGTCTTCAGAGGATTCAAATGCCATTAAAAGTATCTCTCAGTTTTTGAGCAGAGCTGCTATCACAGACACTTTGTCATGACTTTGTCCCCTCCATTCTCCCAAACCCACTCGAAGAATATTTATTCCAGTCAGTCCGTACTCTGAATGATTTCCACTTCAAGCAGTGAAACGTCCTGCTGCTATTTGGATCTGCTTTGGAAGTTACTTGCAGCAGCTTTAATGTTATTGGCCATGACTTTGAGCTTTCCCACCATGCTGTGGTTAAATATAAATTCTTCTAAACTGATGCAATAAAACTAAATATAGGTGTCGCCTGCGAGGAAGGCGCAAAAGGGAACTGCTGAAATATGAGAGGTTTATTGTGCAATGAGTAATGCCACATAATTGACATATTGATTCATCTCTTTGTTGCTTTTGTGTCGCCTTATTTGGCTTTGTAAGGAAGACTGAGTTGACATTTGCCTTTCTTTTTCCTCCCTCTGCAGTGTGCTGTTTTGTGGTCCACAAGCGCTGTCATGAATTTGTCACCTTTTCTTGTCCGGGGGCCGACAAAGGACCTGCCTCTGATGTAAGTAGAGAAAATGTAAATTCAAATGCACTCAAGAATGTATTTATATCAGAAAGATGTACTCAATCTATTTTGTTTGATTCATATTCCTCAAAAGAGGTTATGAGGGGGACTTCAAGTTTAACACACTGCTGGGTAGCAAACTCTGCTTTTACAGGTGTCAATGGAACTACATCATTACAGCTGATTCAGTCCAACAGCATCACACTTTCTGTACCCATGTCAGGCCTGCAGCTTGTCCAAGTATCATTACAGGGTGAACTACGTTTTGTTTAAGTATTGGAGCACACCACTGACTTCATAGACTGATGCACGAAATGTCCTGTTCAGAAATTTGGCCAAAATAGCCCCCCTGACAGGCGCTGACATATTTCACTGATAAAAGTTTAGAGCCACAGTCAAGCGCTGTAGGGATCAGCTAGTAAAGTGGGGGTATTGAAGTCCCGCCTCTTCACTTAACCAAAACAGGTTAACATACCTCAGTTTCACACACTCTACAGCAGAACATATTTGTGTTAATATGAAGAGGACATTCTTGTGTTGGCGTTTGTTATGTCTTCTCTTTCTGTTCCTCATCTACTTTATTAATCCAATGGAGTTTGTGTTTGAGCTGTGTTTGTGAATCGAGCTGTCAATCATGCAGTTACACCCCTTTTTATAGTATGATAGAAAAATGAACTTCTTAGAAAATAACAGCATGATGAGCGCTAACTATAGTTACAGAAAGTTCGTTTGAGGAACATTTATTTGATGTGTACTTTGATTTTATAGTTAGACTAGGGATGTAAGGATATATCGCAAATCGGTAAAAAATCGATACAAATAAGGGTGGATTAAAATCGATTCAACATAATTTGTATCGGGATATTTTTAAACAGTAGAAGGCGCTATCTGCATTATACTCTGCTTGTTCAACATCATTAAGTCTCTTGTGCTGCTCTCTCGTCACTCGCTGAGTGGAGGTGTTTTAAGTTTAAAGCATGTTTCAGAATCAGCAGACTGCACACAGTGGATACGCTCAGCTGAGTGACAGGTCTCCACGAGCGCTTTTTTTCTCCACCGCCGGACTGATTATGACCCAGTTGCGCTCCCGGCTGACACATGACCGCGTTCACATGCTTATTTTTCTCAGTAAGAACGAGTAGACAGAAAACTGGACACTGTGAGTCCAAAATATGATTCTGTTCAGTTGTCCTGTTGCAGTAAATCAACATGTTGAAGTCTGAGTCTTCACTCTATGACCATGCGTTCGCCGAGATTATTTATAAGCCTGCTCTTCACGTTGTTTTGAACACCTCAATATGATCCTGAGCTGTTTAATACCGTCAGTTATATAAATTGTGTCATGAAGGAAAATTTGAGGGGGAAAAAACGCATTTGGCATTATTTTTGACATGGAAAACTTTTCCCTTTTTTTAATGATTAAACAATAATTGATCGTTAACATTTCCAAAGATTGATCACGGAGAATACATGAAATTTACACCCTTAATTTAAAGAGATTAACCTTATTTGTTTTAATATTTAATACTTTCATTTCGGAATTGTTCACTTTCCATTTCTCTGTAACTGTTCTGAAATTTTCCAGCAAGGTATTTTTGTGCTGTCGTTTTTAGTTTTTTTGCAAGGTATTGAAAAAAAGTTTGCAGTGATTTTATTTGAGTTACAACACACCTTAATAACGAAAAAGGATCACTTTGTTTGCAAACAAATATAAGAGAAAAAACATATATTGCAACAGTCCATATCTGAGAATTGAAATAAAATAATAGTTATTTAAGTTTTGAGTTCAATTCAGTTTTCTTGAAAAGCGTTAGAGAATCGTGAGTGAATCGTATCGTGAACCAAAAATCAGGTATCCTTACATCCCTAAGTTGGACCCATGTTCCATCTGTTAACATAGAGGAGGTGGAGCTTATGACCGATTGCAAACGCTCAGTAGGGGAGGTTCTAGATATTTCGGCCTCATGTTCAAGGAGCTGTCACGTTGTCCATCTTTTTTACAGTCTGTATAGCACACTATGAGAGCAGTTTTAAATTCATTGGTCAACCTTGACTGACACAGTCAGATTCTAGAAAGAGCTCATGGGCAGCATCCTGATGTTCAGAATATCATGGAGCAGTCAGCCGAACATGCAGCTGTGTTGTATTAGTCTACAGCATGGATGTAGTAGTAGGTTTGTCAGTGTGGGATTAAACAGTCGAGGTTAATGAACTAACAGAATTACAGTCTGTGGTTTAAAGTGTAGCTCAGCTGGCCTCGTTCAGTTAGTAGAGCAGATGCCCCTTATGCAAGGACAAAGTCCTCACTGCAGCCGCCCCGGGGTTGACTCCAAGCCTTGGCCTTTTGCTGCGTGTCTACCCCTCTCTCCCTCCTCTCCGTTGTTTCTGTCTCTGCTCAGCTGTGCTATTGTTGAGGTGGATTTCTCTTCTTTGTCTTCTGACTGCTGGATGCTCATTAGGGGTTAAAAGTTCTCAGTGAAATCAACCTTGACCTGAATTTGACTGTGGTAGCTCTGCAGCAGGATCCCCTGAACCTTTTTTCCTTACAGCAGAGTCGTTAGACACTGGACTCAGAATAACATAATGAGTCTTTCTCACTCTACATGAGTTTATTTGCACTGTTTCCAGAGTAGAAACACAACTGAGCTGTCTTTGAACTTGTGCTACCTACACAGACACCCCCCTCAAGGAACCTGAGTAACAGCAACAAACAGAGTGGCAGGAAAGGAACAAGAAGCACACAAATCACCTCACACTTTAATTGTTTGGTAGATCGCTCACAGCTAGCCTGAACCTGGCCTGCACCCCTCTTGAGACTCATGTTTCTGACTTCACCCACCTGGTCATAACACCTAAGATTTATCTTTTCAATGTTTAATGTTTGAATGATACTTACTCCTCAGGTTGTTGACTCTTAAGATTTGCATGTGAGCAGTTAGCCATCCTAGCATGTGAAATATTCATGTGTTATTTTGATCGAGGCTGTAGCGACCTATGGCCTGTAAATTATTGGCAGCCTTGATCTTAGCCTGTGTTGGTTCAGGCTTGTTCTGTCTCTCCTCTCATGCAGACCAGAGAGTCAATTTTAACTGAAATTTACTCAGCAAAAACCTAATGCTTTAACTTTGCAGAGTTTAAACTTTATTAGCATGCAATCAAATATTTTCCCTGATTATAATTATCTGATATTTTATCTCCTTTCACATGAATGACTGTCAGCCACCATATATCTATTAGTAGGACTAAGTTTTTCTAAAATCACACTAGTGCTGATGTAACTGAGGATACATTTTCCATCTGCTGTAGCCAGAAAGGAAACAAAGGGGCCTTTAGAATAATCTTTAAAGTTCATGGTGCTGTGCTTTCGGGCATGTGCAGCCTCCTTTGACTCAACTCAACTCAAACTTTATTTATAGAGCCCGTTTGAAACAACCAGGGTTGACTAAAGTGCTGTAAAAATCAAAAAGCAGCACAAATGACCAACATACAATACAATACTAAAATACAACACTAAGATACATAAACACAGTGCAAATTTACGATAAAATAAGATTGAATAAAATAAATTAAAATGTAATTAAAAATATGCCAGATGTCCAATCAACCTTGATTAAAAGCCAGGGAGAACACAGACACTTGACTGAGCACAGAGTGTTTTTTGAAGTCTCTAGAATAATTGTTTGTGTGTTTTGGGCACAACAAAACTAAGCATGTTATCGATAAAAAGTCAGGTGTAGTGGTATTATTTTGTTGATTGATTGAATTGATGGTGACGAGGTTAAATAGGATATTATTATTATTAGAATTCAATATTATTATAATTATTTGTATTTATATTATTATTGTCTATATTAATAGCATTATTATTAGCATTCTTAGCATCATTATTAGTATTATTTTTTATTTATTACATTTTCTTCTCTGTGCAAGGGAGAGGGGGTGGCAGAACAGTGCTTTGTACACACAGTGAGCCCTCAATTTTGTTCTGTTTTGTTCTGAAAATGATAAAATAATAAAACAATGTATTAACATTTTTTTAAAAAGTCAGGTGTGCATACATCTGGGTCTTCAAAAGGTATCAGGCAGATTAAAAAAGAAAAAAAAATATTTTAATGACTTGTCTCTGGGTTGAACTCCAGCTCCTCTCTGCCTGTCGTACCGATGTACGCACAGAGCCTGTAAGGGCTACTATCCTAATTGTTAAAATGTGAAGATCTGGTTTCATGCTAAAACACACATGAGAAGAGCAAGCGAGCAATGTACTGAGGCAACCATCAATGGTGCCATCTTGGTAGAGGAAGTTTATTCCAGCTGGCTGTCGCTCTGATGAACACTGAACAGTCACAGAGCGTCTGAACAAACACTGTTCAATAACCCCAGGTCACAGCATCCATTGAGCTTATAGAAAAGATAATATAAATGTTATATGAACACATTTATTAATCATGTATACATCATCTTCTCACCAGACATGCACTTTTGTCTTTGCAAAGTGAATAGTATAAAACACTACCTTCCTCATGCAAATGAACCCATCTGTTACATTACATGTTTATTTCAGCATCCTTTGCACTCATCACTGCCACACTATTGTCTTACATAACTTCTTATACATTATTTTTATGTCCAATGTAGCCCCGCAAATATATATATCAGTGTAATGTCTAATGTAGGCTTGTACATAGATTAGGAGTGTGTCTTCATATGAAAACAGACGCCGCATGCATTTGTGCAAGAGGTTCAACAGGGGACCTTTTAAATTGTTTAAACGTTCACACAGGTCAGTAGGATTGGTTAGGATCTTGTGCTTATACATTTTTTCTTGATTCATTTACTCACCAGCTCTTTTCTCGTCTGCAGATCAAATTAAGCACTTTTTTTTAAAGTCCTCTCTGATGAAAGTTGCTGTGCATGAAGGAGATGTTTTGGTATTTTTTCTGGAATTAATCAAATTAATTAGGAGCTTAAAGGTCGTCTGCAGCTCGTACTCAGTACTGTAAATGAGGAATGTTTTCGTGAATCAATGAACACACTTTAAATGCATGAGATCGACTGAAGTGTTGCTGGTTCTTCAAACTTGTTAATATTTTATTCCCTTATTTAGAGTTAAAGATGTTGAAGCCAGGTTTTGATGTGATCCAGCAGCACTAATGTTAGGTCTTCTTTACGACAGTGTCTCACATAGTGACCTGGGACCATTGTCAGTGGCAGAGGGAGGCAGAGTTTACATTTTTTTAATTAGATCATTTCAAGGAGAAAGAGACATTTTACTTTTTCTTTAAGGAATTAAAATGCTTTCTTTGTCACAGCAGAGAGAGTAGAAAGCAGAGAAATTGTGTCAGGATATGAGAATAACGCCGGATGTACAGCTGCATTGTTCAGTGTGGCAACAGAGTTCAAGAGTTCAACATTGTCATTTTTATTAAGAGTGCATATTAGCTATAACTCACAGTTTTTGTCTGTATCAGCTGTTTGTCATGTTTTACATTAACTTGTGTTTGCAACATGTCCCCCATGAATCCAAAATACATTCAAAATGCAGGGTTTTATCACTAAATCGGCACCAGCTAATCTGAGAGTAGCTGAATTCAAACATCCAGGCCTCTATCCAACAGGTAACTTTTACACACACTGAGTTAGAAATCCCTGCTGGTTGATTTAAAATACGTTGTCATATTTATAGAGATGACTCCAGACTTTTGGGATGTGATAAATGTGAATGTTAAAATTGTGCGTGCTCAATAGTTTCCCATATTAAGTTCTAACGGTGCGCTGCACTCATATGTGAAATAAATGTTTATTAGACACATGGTTAGTGATTGTTTCCTGTTGAAGGTTCATTTATAACATCAGCAAAGTCAGCACTGGCTTTTGGTGTTTGAGTACTTCCATGTAGTTCCTGTAAGTGCTGCTGGATACACACCACACACACACCCACACACACACGCACACACACACGCACAGATGTAACCTCTTGTCCTCTCTCCTGCTGAGCTGTCATCCTCAAATCACAGAGAGACATGTCAGTGAGGAGAGAATGTGCTGCCTGGCTGCCTCAGGTTAATGAGCCAGTATCTCTCATTCACGCACACACACACACACACACACACACACACACACACACACACACACACACACACACACACACACACACACACACACACACACACACACACAATTAGTGAGTCAGCATGGATCTGAAGTCATATGACGGATGTTTATTAATCTCTAACTCCTCTGTCTTTTTTTGTTTGTGTTACATCACCAAAGCTGTTTTGTTGTTTCCCATTTTTCAGCCATCGCTTATTTAATTTCTCTCCATTATTTAGCATTATTTAAATAAAGCCAATATTTGAGGGATTGTGCTCTAAAATACCTGAATAATATTAATCAGTATCCCAAAGAGGACTGCTGTTGTTCTGAGTGATAGCATGACTGTGATTTGGGCACAAGTAAAAGAAAATAATTTCTTAATTGTTCATCAGTTCTATTCCAATCCATTATATAAAGACACAGACACTCTGAATAGACAAGAGTAGTTTTGTTCTGATGATGATTTCAGGGTTGAGGCTTTTGGTTTGTTTGTTTCAATGAAGGGAAATCATACCGATGAAGACAACAAACATTTTTGACAGAATTGATGATCTGTTTGGACAAGATGTGAAAACAAGCAAAAAAAGGTTTCCCAGTTTGGTTTGTGAGAGCTGCTCAAAATCCTGACCACAACCCCACCAACACCTGGGGGTTGAATTTGAGCTCTGCCTAATTACTCAGACATCAGTGTATGAACTCGCTAATGAACTTCTAGCTGAGAAATACACAAACCCTCATGACATGTTCCAGATGTTTTTACAGGCTGTCTAGAATAGGAGGAAGTTTGTATGTTGCATTACAGTTATAGTTTTAAGATAAGATAAGATAAGATATTACTTTATTGATCCCCGGGGGGAAAATTCTGTTGTTACAGCAACCCAGACATAAGTACAATCAAGAAGAAGTTTCAATAAGTAAAAATAAAATAGATAAATAAAGCTAGAATACAATTTAGATACATACAATGTTACAAATGGAATTTAGATTAAATAGCAATAATTACAGGCAGTATTAAAAATGTTTCCGTAGTGACAGGTTGACATGGTGTGATTATAGTGCGGTTATGACGGTTTAAGCAATAAATAAATATGGGTATGTAATATGACCGTGAGTTGTAGTAAACAATAATAATGTAATATAATATAATATAATATGGCAAAGATAATTATATATCATTTTATCATTTTGAGGAAAAGAGGATGTTGGAAAATGGTACTCCCACATGGTATAAATATTCTTGTATCCATACCAAGCAGCGACCGCTGGTCTTGAGAAATTATGCTGATGCATGAGAGCTAAAAACTTCAGTTCCTCAAGTGTCCACTTGAGAATGGATGCAAAAGCCCTGTAAGCCACATACACCATAGACTGTATATAATAATGGACATAGTATCCGTGACGTCCCCCATGTGTTCCTGAGCACAGTTTTGAAGCCAATCGTCTGCAGGAGCCATATTTGGTAGTGCTGAACTCAACCAAACATAGTGTGAGGTAAAGCGGTGGAGTTTGAGCCTCCTAGCCAACAGCTACAGTGTTCCCACCTGTCAGTCAAGTCAGTCATGTCTTTATTTGGGCAAAAACTTGTAATCTTAATATCTTCTGAACTGTCACGTTAGAAAAAAATTCATCCCCGTACAGTATGTGCCGATAGAGACATTAGCTTACTTAGACCCAAGCTGTTTTTTGAGCCAGGCTGTAAACATGTTTATTTCTGCTGTAAAGATCGTCTTTTTTGAATTGGTGTGCATGTGGTTTCCGGTGTTTATGCAGCCAGCCTTAAGCAGATTCGCGATGAATACATTTTATAACACCTCCAGCTTGGGCTTCATATTTTGAGACTGGAGGTTGCCGCTTGAAATACACACACATTTGAAGAAGCAGAACTTTACAGCAAAGATTAACATGTTTATAGCCTGGTTCAAATGAATGATTTGGATCTGAATATCTCTCTCTATGGACACACGATGGTGTGATTTGTTTTATAACTCATCACTTTGAGGACATTGAGGTTAAGAGTTTTGAATAATCAAGTGCACAGCTAACTGGATTGACAAGCTGGAGCACTGTAGCTGTTAGTGAGGAAGCTAAAGGCCTCAACACCACCTCTGTGCCTATTGTTGGGTTGACTGAAAGTTAGGTTGAGTCAGCATTTTGATATAGGCTTCAAAACTCCACTTTAGAAATCAATAGGTGACGTCACTGAGACTACAACTGTGTCTTATTCAGTTTATGATAAAAACCAGGGCAATAAAAAAAGATCTGCATCGTTAGGCACTTGTTACTGAGGTCAGCAAACACTCCTGCAATTCTCGCTCACAGAGAATCTTTTGCTTCAAGAGAAAATGAAACAGAACTTGTAGACTGCAGCATTCATTTCTACGCTCATCAGACAACTGGGAATTTTGGGGGTTATAGTTTAAACCTTTTAGAAGACTCTGCAGCACCACAGATGCAAGAACAGACTTGGAAACACTTGAATTACTTACATATTGATTTCTACTGTGTCTCTGTCTCTGCAGGATCCTCGGAGTAAACACAAGTTTAAGGTCCACACCTACTCCAGCCCGACGTTCTGCGACCACTGTGGATCTCTCCTCTACGGGCTGATACACCAGGGCATGAAATGTGACCGTACGTACACAAGTATCCATGTCAATCCATGTCCATGTTTTAGATTGTTTACATCTGCTCTGTTCAGGGTGTTTTACAGCAGCTGTCTATGAGCAATGGATGTGTAGCCCCAAACTCAGAACAGGGTTTGAAGGTAATGGATGTTAATTTAAAGAACATAGCAGGCACCAGATTTTATGCAGAAATCCAAGAAGAAGCTCCTGGTGTCGTGTTGTGGAGCAAACTTTAAATATTGAGTTCACTTACTGTAAAAGACGTATTCTGTTTATTCTGCCGTCACTTATAAATATTTTACTTTGTAGCATTTGTAATCCACATTTCATTTGTATACATGTGTTGTTGACTGTAGTCCAGCTAACACATGTTCTCTAAATTTAGATCACATTCATTACAATAATCAAGTTGCTCATGAGTCATAATAACATCCAGTTAAACAGATAGGATCATCTGAACGACAGCTGCACATGTATCCTCAGCTGCTCATAACCACGATGGAGTAGTCTCTACAGTACTGCTGTTGTCTCCCATTTATTGTTGACCATTTGCGTGTTGTTGGCAACAAACACACAAACAGGAAGTGGGCTTTGACTCTGCATCTCCAGCCCTGAACAACATTATTTAGCAGGTAGACAGTTCCTCTTTGTACCTGCTACTGTTTGACTCTGCCTGTGCAGCAGTTTTCAGGTTTAGTCATCAGAAGAAAAAAGTGGGGTGTTTGTGCTCCTCCTGAAATGACTGGAGCGGTTCAGCACATTTCACAAAGATGTTTTTAGGTTGTATATTAACCCAACTAAACAAACAACCTGAAGAGAGGCTCTGTGTTTGTTGCAAATTTTATTCAAATGACCAAATTCAGTTTTTTTCTAAACTTTGTACCAAAAAGAGAGAGAGCAGACACGATCCTGAAATCAACTTGGAAAAGCTTGAATATAAACCCTTTGAAAATTAAAGGTTTAATAGAATATGAGTAGAATTTATACTAATTCAACATTTACTTAATCTCTAGAAATCATTGAGGGGGCATGCACTCATATAGAATGACACCAGGACAGAACATAGAAAAGAAAAGAAGCAGAGTACCTTTTAAAAACAGTTGCATTCATGAATAAAGTATTTATTGATCATGGTTTTAAATTGACCTCTAGTGGCATTGGTTTGGCTCAGTGTTAGGGCAGACAGATGCTGACGCATAAGTCCTCTTTGCACTGGTCATAGGATCGGTTCTCCATCCTGACATGATTTAGTGCTTTGCTTCCCCCTCTCTCTCTCCCCACATTTCCTCTCTCTCTTCCTCAAGCTGTCTTATCCATCAAAAGCTTAAAACCACAAGAAAAAGGTCTTTAAATGGACCTGTGGTAACGATGTGTGTTGCGAAGTGTTCCAGGTGTGTGCTGCACAAAGCTGAAGGATATTTTTCGAGTCGTAGTGTTTGCTTGGGGAACATTAGCCAATCACTTGTGCAAGTGTGCTAATGACAATTGGACCAGTTCAAAGAAGAGGTGATGAACAATGGCAAACCTTGTAAAGGGCTTTATGAATAAAAAGGAGCTAATGCCTTTCATGTCTAACTATTAAAGATGGCCGGCCACCTTGATTATATAAATGTATCATCATGTTTTCAGTACTCTTCAGCTTCTCTGTGACTTCTCTGTGAGACAGTTTCTCTTTGTACCTCTCTGATTAGATTGATAGTTGATGCATTTTGATCAAGTATTTCAGCTCAGAGAGAGGCGAACATAGACGTTAGTTTGCATGGGTGATAAACAATCATGACCGTGTTCCTCTGAGAAGCAAAAATGTTATATTTCTTAAATTTAATCAGTTGAAAATATTAAGTCCATAGTTGTGAGTCAGATTCAGCCTCTTCATAAGGTCCATCTACTTTCTGTTACGAGACTTTCAAAGGGTGATTGAAGTACTTTTAACCATGGCCCTGTTTTTACTTTTAATGCAGTCTAAATCACAGACATGTTTTTTTTCTCAGCCAGCAACTGTGAGACAGACCATAGTGGCTGTAACTTTATCCTCTGTGGCGAATATGTCTGATCAAAATACACACTCTGAAAGTGTCTGTCTTTAGCAGGTCGTTTTTTTTTATTCAAGAGTCTGTGTATTGTTAAATATATCCTCTCTGGTGTCTTCTATTTTATGTTGTCTGACGAGCTACACCGAGGTTGTTGCAGCAACACAGACATAGTAAGCAGAATACAATCAGAATAAGTGTAATACCAGAAACAATTAAAGTAATATAAATAATATAAAAATACATGGGGCACCGTTGGCCTAGCGGTCTAAGCGCATGCCCCGTATACAGAGACTATAGTCTTTATTGCAGAGGTTGCAGGTTCGACTTCCGACCTCTTCCGTTTGCTGCATGTCTTCCCCACATGCATGTCTACTCCCCACATTTCCTGTCCCTCTCCAGCTTTCCTATCCAATAAAGGCAAAAATGACCAAAATATAACTTTAAAAAAATAAAGTCAAATAAATAAATACATAAATAGAATAAAAATACATTTTTTATATAGGTATATGGAAAAGTTAGACTAGAAATAAATTAAGACTTAAACATGGCAGTCAGGATGTGGTGCAGAAGTGACAGGTAAAAGTGACATAGTATAATAATGAGAAACGACAACAAGTTCACTCTGGGGTGATGTAAACTGTGACAAGAGGTGTAAAAAACTGACAAAGATATTAGGTGCAGTGTGAGGTAATTGTAGTTTAAGGTGCAATATTAAGTGTCACTAAGAAGCGCAGGAAATAAGCATGAAAAACAGAGCATGAGATTGTGGTCTCTGTGGTGAGTTACGGTATGTATCAGTATACTGCAGCATGACAGTATGATATGTTTTAGTACAGTCAGTATATTTGGTATGAAATAAACAACAACTTCAGTACTCCAACAAAACAAACTGACTGAATTTTCCATCTATCGTCTTCCTGTAAAACCTCATCACATCATTTCACAGACCTCTCATAGGTAAGGCTTTTGCTTTCTGCTTCAGAAACAGGTCCATATCTGTTGAAATCATTCTCACAGATGTACTTAAAATCCGGCCCTGCCTTGGCTTAAACGAACACTTACAGTAGACACACTTTGATCAGATGCTGGAGCCTGCGAGGATTATGATCCAGCCTTCACGGCTTGTTTTGGATCCGTCAGCTGAGGCGTTCAGCGGGTTTAAATTTCTCTACCTTTCATCCAATTAGACTGAGGATATTTAGTAACAGGGCCCAGGGTTTAGGAGTACAGACGTTTATCTCTTAGAGAGTTTAACACTTTAATCAATGAATCGAAATATGGAAATATGAATGGTGTATTTTAGGATTGATGATATGAGGAGTGTTATTCTACCTCAAAGTGCAACTTCAGCAGAGCCAGGAAGAGAGGTGAAGCTCTGTGAAGTATCATAAACCTAGGAAACGATGAGTGAGAAAAACCGTCATCAAAAGAAGTGAATGTATTAAAAGAGCAGAAGATATACAGACAGTAAAAGATAAACTCATTGTCAACCTCCAGTGAGAGGAGTGATCTGTACATCAGAGTAGTCTGACCTCTAGTGGACAAACTGAGAAATTACATCAAGAGTGTTTGAGTTTATTTTCTGTGCAGCAGTAAGAGAAACGATAATGTCTGTGTTTCACTGAAATTACTCTGAAATGGTCCGGGTGTCAAGTTAAAGTTTCTTCCTCCTGTGTTTAATAAAAGAACCATACATTCAGCCTTCATTTATTTAGCATTTAAACCCTTATTTCATGTAAATATTCTTTATGAACAATTAAAATACTGTGCTTGTCAAGGTCAAAACAGTTGAATACTGTCATGAAAATAGTCCTGTATAATAGTCTAATAGGCACTGTTTTCTTAGATCTTGAGACTAAAACTCTCAATTCTGAAAGAAACCTGCCCTAGTTTCAGCCGCCCTGCTTTTCTTTCTGAACGTTTGGTTTGTCCAAAGCTACACAAAGACAAGATGCACCTGTGTTTGGGGCAACTTAGGAGAAAAATCTTAGAAGGTACAAAAGCAATACTCAAAGGTAAGTGGACAGTTCAAAAGGAAACAGATTGTGGAAACAAGGAGCACAAAGGTGAGGGTCTGTCTGGGCGTTGTTTTTGGGCATGTGATGTGTTTTTCATGTGTTTTTTGTGGACTGTGGAAGTCTTTTTCTCCTGTTGCATTTGTTTCCTGCAGTCTCATGTTGTGATTTATTTAAAGCTTGTATAACAAGTGACACAAAGGTGTAGTGCTGTGAGTTTTTAAAGTCTTATAGTGTTCGCTCATCATTCAAGGCGGGTCCTACTAGCCTGAAACACGAAGATCTTTTAAGTACAGTCATGCAGCAGCGCTCAGCCTTTGAACAGAGGTTTGTTTTATCGTTCATGGCTCTGAAGTGAGATCAGAAAATAAGTAGCACTTCAGATATAATTAGCGGTTAAGGAAAGCCTAATATACATGCGAGGGTTGTGATATTGACAGACCTTATCAAGAGGGGAGGGCGCTTTCAGGAGCTGTTGAGTTGCATTATGGGAAATGTAGGATGCAGTAATTTTGTGACTTGAAATCCAGAAATCTCAGCCTTTGTTGTTTGTTTTTTTAATTTAATGTTTCTCTATTAAAGTGCAAAATTCAGTTGCTACAGGGCCTTTAAAGTGGTTAATATAGCACTGAGAGCACAGTGATCATTCATATGTTCAGAGACAAAGCACTTTGATGGAAAACAGTCTGAAAATACAGCATGCAAAGAGCTTTATTTACATCCTGAGGTTCTCTGCACATAACCAAAACATCAGTCTTAAAAATCATACATCACAATATAAAGTAAATATTATTTGCAACATGTGAAGTGATATATGAAGGGATTAGGGATCAAGGATGACACATTTTCTATAGATATGCTTCTTTTTGTGGCTGTATTGAATGAGTGTATTCTCCCTGAGGTCTGTTTTTTTTGTGTGTGTTTGTGTCCAGACTGTATGATGAACATCCACAAGAGGTGTGTGGCCAACGTCCCGAGCCTCTGTGGGACGGATCACACCGAGAGGAGAGGACGCATCCACATCTCTGCCCAGATCACCGGGGAGGCTCTCACTGTCACCAGTGAGTGCGCTCTCCTTCTGTGTGTCTCTTTTATTCCAGAACACACACATACAAACACACACACACACACACACACACACACACATACACACACACACAGCTCTTTCTTTGCCTAAGACTATAACTGGAAAGTCCATTAGTCGATCAATGGTCCAACGATTGACCCACATCACCACTGGGACATGCATCCACGTGTTCGCTCTCTCTCAGACAGCTGTGGATTGATTATAGGACACAAACTAAACTGTTGTTAAGTGTTGTCAGATGTGAGTTATTTAGGGCAGGGCACAACTGGACTCACACTAACTCTTACAGGTCCTGCTGTTCTCTTGAAAGGATGAAATCCATGTTTACAAAACTACTTGTCTTAAAGTGTGCTTTGTCCCGGGACTTATCCCTTCTTACTCACTTTTACTTCATCATATCCTCAACAGTCAAAGAGGCTAAGAACTTGGTGCCCATGGACCCCAACGGCCTGTCAGACCCCTACGTCAAGCTCAAGCTGATCCCAGACCCAAAGAGTGAGAGCAAGCAGAAGACCAAGACCATCAAATGTTGCCTCAACCCCGTGTGGAATGAGTCCTTCACCTTGTGAGATATCTCTCGTTCTGTAACATATCTGTATGATGATATGGATTTTTCCTGAGCCGATACTGATGACTGATAATAACCTGATCCTGACAGCGGATACAGATAAGAGTGGCAATCTTCTTTTTCCAGCTTTAATGAGATTCTGTGAAGTCACATCTATATAAATATTCTACTAGGTCGTAACCTGAACGGGACAGGAAGAGTTTAAGTAAGTGGTAGGGAGAAAGAAGGGAGAGGGGGAATGGCAGGATCCCAGTGTGTCAGTTCCCCAGTGGCAGTCTAAGCCTATAGCAGCATAACTTAGATCTGGTCCAAACCTGAGCCAGCCCTAACTATAAGCTTTATCATAAAGGAAAGTTGGACGCCTACTCTTAAAAATAGGGAGGGTGTCTTAGATTCAGAAAGAGAGCGCTGAATAGAGAGAAACAACAATAACACCAACAACAACAGCAGCTCATACAAACAGAAGAAAAAGTTGTTTCATCAGGTGTTGTAAATTCATTGATTTTGTCAGTAATAGCTTCAACCTTTGAGTTTCCTCTTGTAAACTTTCTGCAGCTCTCAAATCAGCACCATGACACTCGTCGCTAGTGCTAGCTGTGGCTACTGCTGCTTCGTATTTCCTTTACAACATCTTTGTTGCGATGGTGACTTGTCAGGTGACTTGATGTGTTAAAACATGAGGACTTTTTACATACCAGTGATGCCATTTTTACTCTCTTGTAGGCTTGTTGCGACTGCGCTTGTTCTTCTCTGTATGTAATACCGTCACCTACTGTGTGGGAATGCAAAGGCTTGTTGATAAATAGAAACAAAAGAGTTAAAAGTTTCAAAAAGTCCTTTCATTGGCCAATAAACGTCTTGCATCCCTATTTCAAATATTCTAAAGAAGCTTAATCTTTGGTATAACTTGGTCGGTTTTAAGTTTCCTTGTCGGCCCAAATTTCGATGACGAGCTGTTGTAAATGTCCCTGTCCCAATCCTTTACCCTGTTTGAGGTTGTAGCTATTCTCTGCTGCCTACACTGCTAGATTCGTACATGCTAGGCACAGTTTTAGATCTGTTTGAGGTTTTAATCTGAGATGTCTTTTTGAGATTGACCAAATAAAAAAATCAGAGAAACCCTCAACTTTGAAACTAAATGATTGAATCAGGCCTTTTAACTTCAATTAAACAAAAGCTGCTTTTAATGTGTGATTAGAGAACTCTGATGGCTGACATTTTTCTTTCCTTTAACACTGTTGCACTCTTTTCCAGCAGCCCACTGTTCCTCTTTGTTGTTCTTTAACTATAGTCTATTTATTTAGCTGTTAAATAAAGCAGTATATTTATTGTTAATGTGTAGGCTGAAACAGAAGGAACACTTTGTTTTTGATAAATTAAGGCCGCCGGTCTTTGCATTAACCAGAGAGCCTACCAACACAGCATGGTGCATTAAAGGCTCTTTTGAAAGCATTTTGTAACTCTGTCAGTATCAGAGCAACTCTAGTTTGAATAGAAAGAGATGTTTATAGGAGGAATGTGGCATTGAACTTATATTATAACGATGACCTTTCTTTTGTGACTGTCCTACTTTCATCTCTTTTCTTAGCAACCTCAAAGAAAGTGACAAAGACCGCCGTCTGTCTGTGGAAATCTGGGACTGGGATCTGACCAGCAGGAATGATTTTATGGGCTCCCTGTCCTTTGGGATCTCAGAGCTACAGAAACTAGGGGTGGACGGATGGTAAGATGACAGTATGAGGTGACAAGAGATGTTACCCAGGTGTAGACTTAGATAAAAAAAGCCAAGGGAGAAGGTGGGAGAGTATTTAAAGACTCGAACACCGTAGTGCAGAACTAATTGCGGATTTAATCTCATGGTTTATTCTTGTGTTTAGGTTTAAGCTGCTCTCCCAGGAGGAAGGAGAATACTTTAACGTTCCCGTCCAGCCAGAGGGAGAAGAAGGAAACGAGGAGCTGCGACAAAAATTTGAGGTAAGACACAAAGAAGTCGTTATAAAATGACAACTGATTCATATAGTTGTTATTATATTAAGGTAATTTCATCTCCCCCTCATTATCTTGTTCTTTCCTGTAATGTCTCTCCTCATCAGAGGGCGAGGGTTGGTCCAGGAAAGCCCACAGACTCCTCTTCATCCTCGGCTGTGTGCAAGTACGACAGCAATGGCAATCAGGACCGAGTCAAGCTGTCGGACTTCAACTTCATCATGGTTTTGGGCAAAGGCAGCTTTGGCAAGGTGATGCACGTTTTCTTATAAGGTCTGCAAATGGAAGCTGGGTCACTCTGAAGCTCATTTATTTATTTATTTTCTTACCTTGTCTCCCTTCAGGTGATGCTGGCTGAGAGGAAGGGTACCGATGAGTTATATGCCATCAAAATTCTGAAGAAGGACGTGGTGATCCAGGACGACGACGTGGAGTGCACCATGGTGGAAAAGAGAGTCCTAGCTCTGTCTGGGAAACCTCCTTTCCTCACTCAGCTGCACTCCTGTTTCCAGACCATGGTAGGGCATAAATAGATATATTAACATGCACATTCCTTTTACACTTGTAGATTCTAAATAGGAAAACGTGCAGAATTTTAAACTTATCAGCCATAGCATTATGACCACATGCCTAGTGTTGTGTAGGCTCACTCATCAAGTCAGTCCTGAAACAGCTTGGAGGAGGGTGTGAGACAGCAGCTCTCTGGCAGCAGATCCTTAAAGTCCTGTAAGTTGCTAGATGGGGCCTCCATGGATCAGACATGTTGGTCCAGCAAATCCCACAGATGCTAGATTAGACCAAGATCTGGGGAATTTAGAAGCCAAGTCAGTATCCTAAATTCATTGACATGTTCCTCCAGACCACATTCTTCAATTGCTTTGTGATCCACACTTGCTCACTTGCCCATTGTAGGAGCTTACAGAGGTGGACAGGGGTCAGCATGGACACCCTGACTAGTATGCAGCAACAAACTGTGCTGCACTGTGTCTGACACCTTTTCTATCAGAACCAGTATTAGCCTTTTCAGCAGACTGAGCTCAAGTAGTTCTTGTGTTGGATCAGACCACAGGGGTCAGCCTCTCTCCCCAAGAGCATCATTGAGCCTTGGCCGCCCATTGCCTTGTTATTGGTTCCCTGGTTTTCCTTCCTTGGATCTTTTTTTGGACCGCTGCAGACTGGAAACACTCCACAAGAGCAGCAGCTTTGGAGTTACTCTGACCCTGTCAAGTAGCCCTCACAATTTGGCTCCTCGCTACACCTGTCAGTGGTCATGATGTTATGCCTGATCATCATCTTTGGCTAATGTGAACTAAGTATTCATGTTTTTGACATGCTAAATTTCCCTGTCATGAATGCAGTGTTTCTTGCAGCAACTTCAAAGTGTTATTTAGACTTGAGGAGCTGTCTTTGGACACATACAGTGGTTTTGCAATCTGCAACTCAATTTGTGTTTTCCATGAAATTGGTGTCAGTTTTTACCCTTCAGCTCCGTGTGCTTTAAACAGGCTGTCTAGCAAACAGTTTGCAAGGCTGTGGTAGACAAGAAAATCCAATAATTTCATCTTTGAGAGAACATTTCTGATTTTGGATACACCCAAATATTCTCAGCCAACATTCCCTGAAAGGTGGTTTTATGAATGATAGAGTGGCAGTTTGATGTATTCATATAAAAAAAAAACTGCCAGACTGAGGGAATAATCTGCATATTTTGTGCATTTTCTCTCATCAGTCACTCTCTCTCCTCCTCTCCTTCCTTCTTTTCCTCCAGGACCGATTGTATTTTGTCATGGAGTACATAAACGGAGGAGACCTCATGTACCAGATCCAACAAGTCGGCAAGTTCAAGGAGCCTCATGCTGTGTG
Source organism: Notolabrus celidotus (assembly GCF_009762535.1). NCBI lineage: Eukaryota > Metazoa > Chordata > Actinopteri > Labriformes > Labridae > Notolabrus > Notolabrus celidotus. The sequence continues at coordinate 28,444,796 of NC_048278.1, forward strand.
AGTACGGGCGCACACACGCACTCAACTCAACTCAACTTTATTTATAAAGCACTTTAAAAACGACCACAGCCGAAACAGAGTGCTGAACATAAATAGACAAACAACGCAGGCATACAACAATGAAAACACAGAATAAGAATACAATAAAAACAATAGAAACAATAAAGAAAAACAAACCATAAAACACTAAAACAGGAGCAGAGTCTCATGCGGGGTTGAAAGCCAAGGAATAAAAATAGGTTTTTAGACGAGTTTTAGAAACGGACAGTGAGGAGGCTTGTCTAATATGAAGGGGAAGCTCATTCCATAATTTAGGAGCAGCAACAGAAAAGCTCTATCCCCTCTGAGCTTTCGTTTCTTTACCTCGGAACCTCCAGGAGCAGCAGATCAGCTGACCTGAGGCGCCGAGCAGGAGCATAGGAGCACACACACTGACACAACACAAATATCACACAGAGGAGTTTAACCTTAATACAGTGTTTAAAAAATGTTAAATAGTCTCACCGGGGGTTTCTTGTGTCACTCCATTTGTCTTTTTAGTGTTATGATCACTTTTTTATATGATTTACGCAGATTTGTTTACCTTTTGAAAAATGGGGTTCTTCTCTGAAACACAAAAATGTTGAAAAATGATTTTACATAAACTTAGAATTTGAACAAACCTGATAAAATGAGACCCAAATGGAGTCTCATTTTCATGCAAAGGGAAAAGGGAAAGCAAATCTCTAACAGGCTTTTTAACAGGATGACAAAATTCCTGCTCTGAATGCTGGAAACAAAAACATCAATGCTTCTGTTTCCTGGTGCTGACATTAAAACAAGCTCACTGTCACACAACCTTAAATTACATGAAATTGTAATTTGTAACATGAGTTTTCTTATCAGCTGCAAATTTAACAAACAGTTCTGTTTTTCCATCTCTGTAAACACAGATAAAGTTATGAACTGTTTGTTTGTATTTCAGATTCTATGCTGCAGAGATTGCCATCGGACTCTTCTTCCTTCACTCCAAAGGCATCGTGTATCGGTGAGTCAGTTTGTGAATCAGCCCTCATCGTTTAAAGTCATTTAGACTACAAGCATGAGTAATGCTTGAGTGTTTATATATGTGTGTGATATATGTGTGTGTGTGTGTGTGTGTGTGTGTGTGTGTGTGTGTGTGTGTGTGTGTGTGTGTGTGTGTGTGTGTGTGTGTGTGTGTTTATGTCCGTGTGTGTTTGTTGTCAGGGATCTGAAGCTGGACAACGTGATGCTGGACTCTGAAGGCCACATAAAGATCGCTGACTTCGGCATGTGCAAAGAGAACATGAACGACGGGATCACAACAAAGACCTTTTGTGGAACACCAGACTACATCGCTCCAGAGGTGTGTTTATATATTTTAAGGGAGTGGATTGAGCTCATTTTGTTCTTTGTAACTTGTGAATCTCAAACACGTTTGTCTTGTAGATCATAGCTTATCAGCCATACGGGAAGTCTGTGGACTGGTGGGCCTTCGGAGTTCTGCTGTATGAAATGCTTGCTGGACAGGTTTGCAATCAGTCACTATTTTTATATTTTTTAAAATTGAAAAGTGAGACAGTAACATTTTGACACGGCATATTTGTGCCCCATCAGCCACCTTTTGATGGAGAGGATGAAGATGAGCTGTTCCAGTCGATCATGGAGCATCATGTCTCTTACCCTAAATCCATGTCCAAAGAAGCTGTTGCCATCTGCAAGGGGGTGAGTACATAAACTGAAAAATATCACGCCCCTGATCTTGACTCACACCCTCTCCCTGTTTTCTCTGAACACTGGAGAGAGAAGCATATAACTGAGCTTGTCGTTCTGGTCCATCTGATGAGGCCAACAAAAACTACTTATACATCCTGCAGTAACTCAACTGTCTGTATTGATAGTGATGAATAGTGGGGATGGATAATATTGGCATGTATTTCAGGTTAAAGTATGCTGTGGCTCAAATATGCCGCAGTGCATGAATTTTTTATATGTATTTGTTTCAGTTCTTACAGATTACAACTTATGAGTACAAAACTCATTTGGGCTCAGCTAAACAAAAACAATCAAAACCATCCCACATTTAATAACAGACAGTTTATTTCTTTATGCAATTCCACTGCTATTTAATTGGATATTTAAGCATGATATATAAGTAGCAGTTAATGAAGCCTCTCTAGCCTCAAGCTGACATGTTGAGTGGGCTGCAAATGTTAAGCAAGAATTCCTGAAACTAAAAACCACTGAGGATTTTTTTTTATTTTATGTGGTGGTTTTATTTTCCTCAGTAAGATATCATGACTGCGTTTCCTCATTTCATCAGCAACTTTTTTTATTCTTTTATTTTCATTAATTTATTTACTTACTTACTTACTTCTTTATCCATTTATTTATTAATATCATATTCTTAACCTAGCATATGGATTGTGGGATGGGTTCGGGGATGGGGGGGTCTTTTTTTTCTGTATTCTGTTTTATTCTATTTTATTGTTATTCATATTATTGAACATGTCTTTACAAATCGAGTCTGATTGATTGATAGATTTTTTTTCTTTTCAAATGACACTGACTCAAGGCATCATTTGAGGTCATTAACAGGGGCGTGTCCAGACTTTTTTTGACTGGGGCACAGACTGCAAGTTTGGCTTGCAGAATGTGTAAATAAATTAACCCTTCCTCTGTCAACTAATCAAATCTACATTGACACCCCTACTCTGTGGAAATCTCTCTCTCCCGACATCTGCAATGCCCCAACCCTGGACATTTTTTAAAAAGCAATCAAAACGCACCTTTTCCTCAAGGCCTTTCTCCATTAGCTAGTGTTGCTCCCACCTATCCCCCTGACCAGCCACCTGACCCTGTGAAGCGACCTTGGGTTTCTTGAAAGGCGCTATAGAAATTCCAGTTATTTTTTTTTTATTATTAACTAATGTTAAAGCATCCAAACAAAGTTTTGACTCAAAATAAAATGTTTGCCCAAAGTAAAAAAATTACAAGCAAACTCCCTGAGTGTGCTCAGATGTTTTATGAAATACATGTGTAAACTTTTTTCTTTGAAGTACCAAATACAGAAAATAAGCTCCATGTAAATGGAAAGAAAGCTACCCAAATCCTGTTGCAACATAATCCATATAGTGGATTTTAGAATAATCTTGCTTCTTACCAGGCAAATAGCCAATCACTATTCAGGATTTTGCGTCGGCCACCTACATTTCAGGAGTCCACCCCTGGTCATTAATGAAGATGTACTACTCACCAGGCGGCCAGAAAGCATTTTATACAACTATGATGAATTGACTGTAGTTTGTCCCTCAACATGTAAACACACCCTGGTGGGTTTAAAAACAAGCTGTAGTGACATGCTAATTTGTGGGTTTAATAAAGAGACATATAAACACATACGCAGACACACACATATAACTCTTCTGCCTGTGTTTGTCTTGTGTGTGGTTTCAGCTGATGACCAAGCACCCAGGTAAGCGTCTAGGCTGTGGTCCAGAGGGGGAGAGAGACATCAAGGAGCACGCCTTCTTCCGCTATATAGACTGGGAAAAACTGGAGAACAAAGAGGTCCAGCCGCCTTTCAAACCTAAAGCTGTGAGTATATTAATCATATCTTCAGTGTGTGAAATGTCCCTGCATTGCATACCTACAGGAATTTGTCCCAGTATGGAGGGAGATAACGTACCTAGTCACACATTCAAGGTAAGTTTTGGAGAGTGTTAGACTGCTCATTTCCCTTAACCCCACCATCGCCTGCCATTGGTCACTACTCTGACAAATGCAAAGCTCAGATTTGTGAGTGTAGTCACCAATGATGAAGCTGAGTTGTCACTGACTCACAAACGGACCAATGGAATTCCACAGTTTCGGCTGTGTGTGATTTGATTGGTTGATGCCATGTTTTAGTTGTATCTCTCTTTTTTCTCTTTGTTGTCTTTTTTTTCTTCGCATACTCATCAAACTCACTCCATCCTGCATCCATCTCTCTCTCCACCACTCTCTTTCTCTCTCTCTCTCCTCTTCATGGCAGTGTGGGCGTGATGCGGAGAACTTTGATCGCTTTTTCACGCGCCACCCCCCAGAGCTGACCCCCCCTGATCAAGAGCTTATAGCCAACCTGGACCAGGAAGAATTCCAAGGCTTCTCATTTGTTAACCCTGAGTACCCTCACACAACTCACTGACCATGCCACATATCACTGGGCTGCACTAGTAATCCCCACTCCTCGGAAACAAAAATGAGAAATTAAAACAAAATAAAAAATCACCATGTTGTCACATCCAGGCCGCGTTCAGCTGGGTTAAGTGTTAAAGGAATGTTAAACATTTTGGGAAAAACATTTTGAAGGTTGGAGAGGATTGATGCCAATCTCACATGTGTGCATAAACCACAGAGCGACTGAAAATATGGGGAACCAACCAAGCCTTGCTCTACAAAGTTAAAAAGCTACCACCTCAACTATAGCTCACCACTTAACTCTAAAGATCTTATTATTAAAACCAGGAGATTTTACAGAAGCCACTTTGACCTGCAAGGCAAGGGTCACATGACGAATGAAGACAGCTTAAAGCCCTTTTAAAGTAACATCCTTATTCGCACTGTTAGCTTGTCTACTGCTGTTAAAAATGTAAAAGTCTCCACCACAGAGGGTAACATTACATTGAGACTTTTCCACAACCCAGCTTGTGCTTTTCTTTCTGTTTTTAGCGGTAGCTTAGTCATACCTTATCACTGTGATTCGAATGTAAGGAAAAACATACTTTTTTACTTGGTCATAATTAGCAAATGTTAGCATGCTTACTCCAAAATGCTAAGATGACAAACACAATCCAACATTGTTACAACTGCTTAACAAAGGCAAGTAAAGATTGTCATTTTGAATAACTGAGTAGCTGAATAGCTTTAGACGTTATAAAATAAGTGGACTTAGCTACATGACATCAGTGATAGGTTAGTGTGCAGCCTGTTGCACCAGCTGTGTGTAAATTCAAACGTAGCCTAGTTTGAACGGAATTTCTCATTCAGGATGAAGCTTACACTCTACTAACATTTTGGCATTGCACCAGCTGAGATAGTTCCAACGTAAGCCTAAGTTACAACTTAATTCTTACACTTGGCTCCCAGTAGGCATAAAGTCCTCCATAGAGTACCGGTTGCCATCGAGCGTTGTTTTGAAAGGTGGGACGATTTGGAGGATGAGGAGATACAGAGGGTTCTCTCAGCTAGATTACTTCGGCAACTAGTTATCCGCAACAGATTACATCCTTTGTAAAAATATCATGAGCAAGATTTGCACTCTAGAATATTAACGTATGTTGTAGTTGATAATTCTACCACTCGATGTCACTGTTATTATACACACTGTAAATTAAGGATTTAGGCTATATTTATCACCTTACTATGACACTTATGAAGATTTACATACCTTCTGTTGTTGTTCCAGGACAGTAACAGAAGTTTGTTTAATCTGTCGGTCAGTTCTGAGACGATTAGGCATGAAAGATCACAACGTAGAAACCCCTGCATCAAAATTGGTGCTTTCCTCTGATTGAAGTGTAAACGTCATATCTGCGACAATGTTTTGATTAGTTTGGACGTTACGGTCTACTAGTTAAGATGAACCTTACGTATCCGTGGTGCAACCAAACAACGACACAACTTTCGTTACAAACTTACTAGTTTCAACATATGGTTTAGTGTGGACTTTACATCCTAACTTAGGACACAACTTACGCACAGCTGGTGCAACAGGCTGCAGCTGTTTAAATGAATTAGAATTAGGGGGGGGGGTTGAATAGTTGCGCAATAGGTCAGCTAATGCTAGTTCATAGATTAATTTTAGCTCTAGCATGGTTAGCATACTTAATTAAAGGTAGCTTTACTGTGATGATTGATTTGGATGCAAACTTTGCCTAATGAAAAACAGACTTCAACCACAATGTACCTTCAGAAGAAATAACAGCTTAACCCTCAGAGTGTCTTTCAGTACAACCAAAGGTTTAACACTTTTTCAATTGTTACATAGCAGCTTGTAAGTTTACAAGGTAGCCACGCCCTAAAGACTAGCCAGCTTTATCATCATCACTGAAATGCAACCATAATTCACAAAGTGAAAATCATGCTGAACTGAAGAAGTGTAGAATAGAAATTGAGACCTAAAAGTCATTAGGAAAAAATCAGTGCTCAGGTAATAAATGAAGTGAAAAGAAGGCTCTTTTTTAGGGATGCACCGAAAATTTGGCCACCGAAAATTAGTGCATTTTCAGTTTTCGGACGAAAGGCTTTTATCACCAAAACAACACGGCCGAAACAGAATGTTGTGATGACTCAAGCAAAAACCGCGGCCAGTATGCGCTTGTCTGGATAAGGGCCAACATGTCTGCATCCGCTATTCCTTTAATTGCAGCACTAAAGCGTCTTCTAAGCGAAGAGGTTGAGATGGACCACGGAGTGAAAACAATGAAAAGTACACTCTTAGAGTCTGTCAGCACGTTTCGCTGAGATCTATTCGACTGTACTTGATCTGCGTTATAAAGGTCATCACTTGGATGTGGGAATAAATCAGCGCGCTCAAGAAATGATCCAGGCCGTGATAAATGCGGAGAACCTGCTTGGAGACGTAGAAGCGCACGGCGCAGGAGACGGAAAACAGAGTGCAGAAAAAGGGACTCGTCTCTCTGAAGCAGATGAGGGGCATGCACCCTCGTTGTCTGATATGTTCAATGAGATCCTTGATTTTAGTGAGGTTAGTACACAGCCAGAGCCATATATGCAATGGTAGGGGAGACCGGGGACAGTTGTAACATTTTTGACATTTCTGTCTATAACTTTGAGCTCTTTTAACCCAGTGTGTTCAAACTGCTATACAAACTAACTTCAAGTGTCTGCTAATAAATGGCCTAGAACATGCCTGTGCAACACAAACAGAAAATGCATGGCTTAATCTCAAATCCAAGGAGTGAAATGTTACAACTGTCCCCGGTCTCCCTACTGATAATTGGCATAATAATTTATTTAGGTGTTTTTCGGTGTTTTTCGGTGTTTCGGTTTTTGGTTTCCTCATTTTCGGCTTTTGTTTTCGGCCAAGAATTTTCATTTTGGTGCATCCTTACTCTTTTTTTCTTCAGCTTGTATAGAATTGGACTTCTTTTTGCTAGCAGTGGAGTTTCCTGTTGGAACTTATAATAGTTCCACTATTAGCATACATTCAATGATTTTATCATGCTAACATGATCATTTAGCTCACAGCACCCCTGTGCCTAAGTACAGTCACACAGAGACACTAGCCTTGTCTGTAAACTTGAATCCTATCATTTTTTGTCTTACTCTTTCATGTGAATGTCTGTCACTGAAGGATGAACTCAGAGTTGCACAGCCAGTATCAGTTGGCAATAAACATGCTAGCAGAATAGCTCACTAGCAGTAGTCTTACTTGTATGTGTAACCCTTGTCTTGATTGCTCGAGTGTCTTCCCCGTAAAAATCACTTACTCTCTCTTTAGCTCTGTATTTAATGTACCCTCATTAAGATGGTATAAATCCTATCATCTCCTTCTTAATTTAATACGTGTTTTTCCTGAAATGCAACAAACACTTCCTTTAAATACTATGTAGATGGAAATACAGACAGGTGCTCTAGTGCTAACAACCTTGAAAAATAACCTCAGTTTTAATGTGTCAAGTTGCCAGTTGGAAACTGGTCTAGTTTCCAGTGATGAAGCTCTTCAGATTTGGATTATCACGTCATGGTACACTGCTGCTCTCATATCAGCTCTACTGGCTGAATTTCTATCAGAAGTGCAGAAATGTTGCTCCTGAATACTGCCCAGCTGCTCATATCAGCAGGTTCATGTCTGAGTCTGACCTCTGGGCCGACCTGAACCTGCTCTGTCTCTGTGTCACCCTTCTTGTAATTGCATATTGACTATGACAACCTATCGGTAATATTGATGAGTGTACAATGATCACATATTGGTAATATTCATGCTGTGTAGGTGAAAACTGACAAAATGCTTTGCTATGATTGTTTGAGTACTGATCAGTTTCCTAATGTTGACTTTCCTTTCCAATAGGACCAAATACTTCTACACTTTATGTTCAGTGCCGTGGTGAGCTTATCTTAAAACTTTTGCTGATTTAATTTTCAAATTGTCAAAGGATAGAAGTCTGTATACATGCACTCTGCAAGTCGACATCAAGCCTGTGACTTTTGACTGGAAGCTCATTCTTTTCTCAGTTCATTACTTAAAACATTCACCACATAACACTGTGTTTTTCAACAGAGGGCATATCTCTTAGATAGTAAACAACCATTTTTGGAGGATTGATTTGTGACAATGCCCGGTTGAGTCTTGTGAGCCGGTAGTCTGTTAGCTTGTAAAAAACAAGGATGTCCAAAAGTGCCAAACTAGGATTCAGAATCATGAGGATGTTGAAAATATTGTCCTCAACAACTGTGATGAAGTGCAGCCATTTTGTGCCATTTTGCAGTACATGTATAACTATTAGAATATGCATTATAGCTTATCTGTTCTCCAACGACACAATACCCGTGGACAGTTATTTTCATGTATAAAATGAATGTCTGACAACAGATGTTTTATTGTGAGGCAGATTGTATTTTTCTTTTGTAACTGTGTAACGATGCAGGATAGTAACGTGTCAAATCTTGTTCTTTGAGCTTGAAAAAAAAAGAGAGTTAGCGTCGCAGATTTGTTTCTGTCATACAAAACTGCTCGCTGAAACAGACAGGTGAAAAATGAGAGCAATTCTTGTGATGATACTAAATGGTGACAAATCAATTGTGAAATAATGAGCGATACGAAAGGGATTAAATAAATAGTTATAAATATATCAGAGATATTTGTATTAATCGTTCTGGATGAGAGAGATGCTTCTGTGAATTGTGTAATTGTCCTGTATGACTGGAAACTGATAATATACTCACTGGTGCCTACCAGACTACATCTGTGTCTGCCTTTTAATGCTGCCAAACAAAGTCTTAAACTGAGGTTGCACGCTGTACGTTTATTTGGGTCATTTCTGAAGAGTTCAAACTAAAACTTAAATGAGGAGATTATAATCCCAACCATATACTTAAAATCAAAGCCAAGGCAAGATGACTGGCTTAGAACAAAGAACAGAAAAAGGGAAGAGTTTTTTTCTTTAACAGAAAAAACAATAATTCCTGGTTTTAACTTTTTATAAAGGATATTAATTTGTCAAAGTTGTCAAAAAATTCTCTTTATTAGCATCACACACTCACACTATTAGAACATGTGGATTACAAAAAAATAAATTTAGATATCAATAATACTAGTGCAGCTTAAAAAACAGCATTTCAAAAAGTTTAATATTTACACCAGTTATTTCAGAAAGTGAAAATGTAATGTATTCAAGACTCATTACATCTAAACTAACCTTTTCTTTTTTTTCTTATTTGTATTTCATATGAAGTCCTACAGCTCAAAAAACAAAAATCTAAATATTTGAATTTTTTATTTAGTTACTTTACTAAATATGAGTTATTACGGGTGCAGACTTGGCCTAATGGGCAAGTGTTCCAGGTTCGAATTCAGCTTGTCATTCCACCACTCTCTCCCACCTTCCCACACTATCTATTGTCCCCTCCTGTGTAAAATAAAGGTGTAAAAGCCAAAAAATATAACTTAAAAAGAAAAGAAGAGTTATTATTTATGAGCCCATTAATCAGTCAGATGAATTATCTGTCTGATGAATGTCATTTTTAAATAATCAGCATCTCCAATGCCTGCGCTAACGAGGCGTATTTAAACAAAACAGACAAATATGCAGGAACAGGACTTGAAATTGTCAAGAACATCAACCAAACACTCTTACACCAATGTCACAAACTACATTATAAAGAGGTACGGCCTTTATTTCTTAAAGTATGCTTTTAAAAACCTGGGGGTTTAAAAAACGATATAAAAACACACATTACAGACATAAATGTGGAGGGTCACACCTGCCTTGTTTCCAAAACTGAGCTGAATTGGCGCCTGAATTCACGGACCAGTGGTAGAGGTGGGAATGTTTCCAGCACTTCCTCATTTCAGCTGGAAGCCCTGTGATCAGACAAAAGGAGGAGGTAGGAAATTAAATGCTTTGTGTGTGTGTGTGTGTGTGTGTGTGTGCGTGTGTGTGATACATATGTCTTGCCTGGGGCTCACTGCTTTACCTCACTGTGTGAAAGACTTTTTGCTTGGTGGTTTGGTATGCAGCTGGTCTGTTTTATCGATTCTCGTCTGTTCTCTACTGAAAGCTCTTTCTGGCTCTCGAAGTTTGTCTTGGATCTTTCTTGCATTTGTTGTTGTCTGCTGTTGAAATGTTTCGGTGGGTCTTTTTCATCATTTGGCTGTGTTTCTTGGCTTTTTTGGCAGGGTATGTTTGTTTTGTTGTCGACTTGCTCCCCCAGTCCTGTAAGGAGTCAGTAGTGTGTTGTGCTGAGTCTAGACTCCTTGTGTTGCCACCATTTACAGATTATCAGAGGTGTGGGTGAGACTATACTTAGACTCCAGTGAACCAAAAAGCATATGCAAGTTATATATAATATAAGTTATGTTCACAATTTCAAGTTTGTATTGAAAACAGTCTAAAATAAAAATTTAAACTGATTCTTCCTGTGACTGTTTGCTACAGTTCTCCTCTCCTGAGTGACTACTAACCTTTCAATTTAAACATTACCCTCCTCCAATATACTCTCAGCTCCAGGAGAATTACTTTACAAGATAATACGACCTCTATGAATTTAGCTTTCCGCACTTGACATTTCTGATTGGTTGGGAAATGCAGGAGATGTGTGATTCATAAATCTGTTCTTCAAACCAACTACAAACAATGCCTTTGATGATTTTAACTACAGCCTCAATTCCATAGATATTACTCCATAGATATTACTGTGTCAAATGTTGAAAAACTGATGTTGATGTTTTGCAAATCATTAAACCCTAAATTGAATTGAATATGGTACAAAGACAAATTAAATGCTGAAACTAAAAACTTTTCTTTTAAAAGAAACAATGTAATTTCAATTTAATTTCAATTACCAAATAATGTTCTTGGCTTAAAATTACAAACATTTTTGGGATTTCCTCATCTACAGGACATAATATCAAAAAACAAAACTGGTCGGCTGTGATCTTTGGGCGATCAGCAGCACTGCATTAAAAACAGACATGACTGTGTAGTGGAAATCACTGCATGGGCTGCACACAGCATCCCAACTTTCTCAGAATTGTAATTGTTTGGAGCAGTATGAAACAGGCTGTAGGCTTGGTTAGGTAGGCACCAAAAATGCTTGGTTAGAGTTCATTTCATTTGAAAAAATAAGTCAACGAGTAGATTTCATTTCAAAGAGGACTTGAACTCCAGTCTGCTGGGTGACAGTCCTGCCTTTAGCTTATCAACACATATTATTTTAGCACCTGTTTGGGACAATAAATGCATTGTAAAGTACTATGAACTAACTATACTATTGACTTTGGACTTGTTTCCTCTGGATTAAGTTGACATTTAAAGCAATTGTGACTTACAAAACATTGTTTTTCCCACCTCTGCAGATTATTGTATATGTATGTGCTGATACAATTCAGCTCCTCTTCTCTACCTTTCATCGTTGTGCTTTAAGGGGACAGTTGACTGTTTTGTTTGTCGACCTTCTGCTTCCTTGACAGCCTTTTTAAGGCTGTACAAAGTCCTCAGACTCCAGTTTTCTAACATACTCTTTCCCTCCCTGTCTTTCTCTCTGCCATAGAAATCTCGCCGTGATGTCGGCAACTTTGACAAGGAGTTCACAAAGATGGTGGTGGAGCTGACCCCCACAGACAAGCTCTTCATTATGAATCTGGACCAGAATGAGTTTCAGGGCTTCTCCTACACCAACCCGGAATTCGTCATACAAGTCTAAGGAGGTGATGTTGGTTGGACGCAGCAAGACAAGACTATTACCAGTTTTATTCATCAAGGACCCAGACAAATATCATCACAACTCCTGTCCTCAGTACCCTGAAGCTAAAGCAACAGCATCTTATATCATTCCAACTCAGTCAAAACCAGCATCTAAATGGAAGAATAATCCTGAACCTTCACATTTGCAACATATTCACATCTACAAAAGCAGCAGAATCAGATTAAGCTGCTGTTGGCTCCAGTCTCTGGCTGTGCATAGTAGGACTGATTGACCAGTAACCAGGGACCAGTTTCCAGACAACTCCAAGCATGTGTAGTATTCACAGGACCTCGTGGTGAGCAGGTCAATACAAGGCCGGCACTCATGAGTCACAGTGAATGTGCATATCTGTGTATGTGATCTTATTGATCCTCAATAGTGTGCTTTTGTTTACTTGATTTTTCTTCTCTTCGACCAGTAAAAGTTGCGTCATTAACATTCCATGATCAATAAGTCATGTATGCGCTCACAGCCATACACACACACACACACACACACACACACACACACACACACACACACACACACACACTTTTACAATTGGTTAGTGAGGATCCTCATTGATAGTACATCCCTCACACCTTAACCCGAACCTGAAGCTAAAAAACCAAGCAAGAACTGTCAAACAGTGAAAACCAGCCAAAAGTTCCTCACTTTCCAAAAGGTCCTCGTTCAGAAGGTCTGATACACACATTAGTCCCCACAAGGACCTATGTATGAGAACAAACACGCTCACACACACACACACACACACACACACACACACACACACACACACACACACACACACACACACACACACACACACTCCTGTTTACTTAGGGAACTTTTGGGGACATCACATTGATATACATTCCTTTCCTGGAGACTTACCCTTACCCTCACCTTAACCTTGTCCTTATCTCAACTGCTAACCAAAATATAAACTTTCTCCACATTGGGGACACGGGTGTTTTTCTGATTGGACAAGCCATCTTCAGTTAATCAGTCTAATGGGTCCCTGAAAGTAGGCCAAGTCAGAACCCACACACACACACACACACACACACACGTGGCTGCAGTTAAGAAGGACAACACCTGTTGAATGCTAAAAGTCCTTAATAATAAGCTCATGTCTAAGTTAGTCTTAAACTTAGTCTTAAGCACGTCTTGTCTTCCAAACTGATGCAAAAAAAAAAAGACAAAAAAAGAGAGAAATCCCCAAAATGCCTGTTTGACAGTGATATTCAGAAATGTTTGTCTTCTTTTCTTTTGCTTTCTCTTTTTTTATGGCACTGTGTAAGCAGTGGGTTAGTGCTGTGTAGGCCTATACAGTCTTTGTGGTGCAGCTCCTCTATGCATGCCATATTTGTTTGTACAGTAGCTCCCTAAAATTTGCTTTTGACATCATGGAGGAAGAAAAAAACCCTCAGTGTGTTGTATTTCTTGATGCAAGTGAGTTTTAAAATGTCCATGCTCAAGTTTTAGTTTCCACCCGGATGCTGTGTACGCCATCTCTAATATGTCAAAATATGTGTGGCTAAGAGTTTGCTGTACAAAGCACGGAGCAACGTTTTTCGCTGTCCTTGACAAGAAAATATGAGTGAAATGAACATATAAAGTAGATGTTATAATTCTGTATGTTTCGGTGTATGTGTAAATAAGAGAGGGATTTAGAGCTAGAAGTGGTTCCATGTTATTGTACACTTCTCTACTACTCCTCACTGCCCCGTCTCCCCTTTTTCTCTGCACTTTATCCCTGCCAGCACTCTCTCTGTCAATGTCTCCCCTCTCCTCCTCTTCCTCTTCTGCTTCCCTTGAATCTTCATCTAATCTCCACTCTGTCTTTTTCTGTCCCCAAGTCCTCCTTTTTCCCAAGCTAACACTTGCATCATTCAAGTCGAAATAACTGGAAAAAACGAGATGAGTAAGACGAGAGGGAGAGCGGAAAAGATGAGAGAATAAAGTGTTTTCTATGCAAAAGGCAGGAGAAGAAGAGGATGAGAAGAGGGCAACTTTTATAAAGACAATGAAGATATTGTGTAACAGGACACTGTACATGTGTTGCATGTGCTGTCTTTACCTGCGTGTGAGAGACACATACAGTATGATATCTACATTAAAGTGAAATATCAGAATACCATTTCAGTAACTCTGGCTGTTGTGTTTACTGGTTTGAACACCTCTGCAGCATCTGTGTGCCAAAAGTGAAAATCCTGCCATGATGTCACAGAGGTCTGACCAGCATAGTTGAAAGGTCCGTTATATCCAGAGAGTGCGGTGCAGCAGATGTTTGACTTCAGTTGAAAAGATTTTCAAATTCCATGTGTCTACATAAGCAATATAACAAAACCCCGATGGCTACAAGAGACAATTCAGTGTGTGGTTACTCTTTAAAAATGGACTTTTATAGTGACCTTAGAGCAGTAACTACAACCTTACATGCATGCTCTCTGTAACAAATGATTAAGGTGCAAACTACAAATAAACTGTTTCCAAAAAAGATACAAATGGTGTTCTGTATCAAAAGTTCTTAGTTTAATAAATCAAAGATACTGGATTGGATGTTGTTTAGCAATACTACTTCAACTCAGGATATTTTCACACGAATCATAATCAGGTTTATTGACCAGCCATCTATCTCAATATCCATTAGCTATCCTCTGTTGGTAATGATTTCGCCTCAGGAATTGAGAGACTGCCATCTTTTTTATGGCTTCTGGGGTCACCAATGGTTAGCAAAACAGGACTTCCTTTCAGTTTAAGAGAAGTTGGAGAAAAGAGATGTTGTCTAGGAGCAGATGGTAAACTGCACTTGCATGACAACTTCTGTTTTTAGAGGTAAATAAACTCCAAATAGTTTATATAGAGCAAATGCAGATGATTGCCGGGGCTGCAATACATTGGACTGAGTTTCACCCACTGACTGTGGTAGTGGTGGAGTCACGGGATTGACGTCACACCCCTTCAGCTAACCAAAACACACATTTAACTTACTGATGACATGACAGTACAGGGCAGAACAGGTCAGTACAGGTCAGTTCAGTCCACAGCAGCACAGATTATTGTGTTGTTTTGAAGCTGACTAGCACGGTCTATGGAAAGTTCATTGACTGATGTATTTGTGTTGTTATGTTTTCCCTCGACCATCCCTCCTCCACTCTAATAATCCAGTAAAGAAAATTATTATTATTATTATTAGTAGTAGTATTATTATTATTATTATTATTATTATTATTATTATTATTATTATTAAAATACTACTACCAATAATTATAAGAATCATGATATAATAATAATAATAATAATAATAATAATAATAATAATAATAATAATAATAATTGATAGGTTTTGTATATCGCTTTTCTTGGTACTAAAAGTCGCTTTACAGAAAAAGTTGTAATAAAAATAAGATAAAAACAAAGCAGATGAATAAAACAGAACGAGGACAGAGGTGGGGCGGGAGTAGAGATTATGTGTTGTATGCTTTTTTGAACAGGAAGGTCTTGAGGTGTTTTTTAAATGATAGAAGAGAGTCAGAGTTGTGGATGTTTGGAGAGAGAGAGTTCCAGATAGTTGGGGCAGCAATGGCAAAGGCTCTGTCCCCCAAGGTGCGGTGCTTGGTCTTGGTGATAGGGGGACAGGAGATTGGCATCTTATGATCTGAGGCGTCGAGATGGGGAGTGGTGTTTGAGGAGATCGGTCAGGTATGAGGGGGTAAGGTTATTGAGGGCTTTGTAGGTGATGAGCAGGATCTTGAAGTGGATTCAGTGCTGTAAGGGGAGCCAGTGGAGGTGCTGAAGGATGGGTGAAATGTGAGCTCTGGAGCTGGAGTGGGTGAGTAACCAGGTAGCTGAGTTCTGGACGTATTGGAATTTTTTGAGGTCAGTGGAGAGAAGGCGGTAAAGGATGCTGTCGCAGTAGTCAAGTCGGGGGGTTATTAAGGCGTGTATGGGAGTTTCGGCAGCAGAGGGGGAGAGAGCATCTGAGGCTTGCAATGTTGCAAATGTACGGATAAACTTGTTTGATTATTTACTTTAACAATTAATCGGAACTGTTCATTTTGGACAATTGTTTCTATTCAGGTATAACTACTGAGAAAAGTCTGAGTGAGAATCTAATTTGATGCACTGAAAACATTAGTAAATGAGCTCTGCGTAGAACATTACAAAGCTGAAAATGAACTCCTGGTCCTGTAGAATCTGATGAGACCTTTTTTCTAAGAAAATAAAAGGTATGTAACTACTTTGCTCTTTATCCACACTATTAGTTTATACTTATTGCTTTGGCTCCCGTAATTTGTCTCACTTTAAAAGCCTTAAATATTCATATTCTCATTTATTTTATTTGTTCGTCTAAGGAGGCAGCTCTTCTTCCATCTCAAGATAGATTGAATCCTGATGAGGATATTAATATAAATGGACAGGTCGAGTAGACAGCTTTATTTCTAAACATAAAAAAATCTCAGAAGTGAATACTTTTGCCAGTGCTTTAGTGAGATAATTCAAAATTCTCAAAAATATGATGTATTTGCCACTGAAGTAAGGTTTTTGTTAAAGTTTTACAACAGCCATAGAGAAACACTGCGGGCACCACTTAGGGCTGAAGAAAGCCATCCAACCCTCCTGCATCATTGACTGAAGAACTTCTTGTGTTTTTATTGACAGATACTTCTCCTGGTACTACGGTGGCCCTGAAGGGAAAAACACAAGAATGTTTTAGAAAACACAACAACATTTCAGAAAACACAACAACATTACAGACAACACAACTGCATTTCAGGAAACACAACATCATGTTTCCTATCCTCAACACCACAGGTCTTCTTCTGGAAGTCTTTTCATTCCACCGTTTGGATATTATACTTCGTAAAGTTCAATCTCCAGTGTGAGGAATGTGTTTCATTTCTATCTCTCATGCACAGCCCCTGCCAGGATATAAACCCAGGATCCTTGCATTGAAAGGCAGGAGCCCTGTCCACCACACCACATGGCAACTTTGCAGTGCTTGCCTCTTTAGGTCTTTTCATTTCCCAATTTTTTGTAGTAGTTCAAAAGCACAGCTCAACCATATATGAGCGTGTCTCATTTCCATTTCACATTTGCAACACATAGTTGGTTTTGAACAGACTGTATAAAATATGCACTTAGTATCCGTGACGTCACCCATCTGTTTCTGAAACGCTGTTTTGAGGCCAATTGTCGGCGGCAGCCATATTGCTTCTGTTGAGCGATTGTGATGTGAAGAGGCGGGCTTTAGCCAACAGCTACAGTGTTCCCGCCTGTCAATCAAGTCAGCTGTGCCTCTCATTGGAAGACTCGTAATCTCAATATCTTTGAAATTGCCGCTTTAGAAAAAATGTCACCCCCCACAGAGTGTGTGCCGATCGAGAAATGAGCTATCCAGACTACACTCTTCTTTTGTACCAGGCTGTAAACATGTTTATTTCTGCTGTAAAGATTGGCTTTTATGAATTGGTGTGTATGTGGTTTCCGGTACTTCTGAAGCCAGCCTCAAGCGGATCCTCGATGAACTGCAGTTTTTAGCACTTCCGCATTGGACTCATATTTTTAGACCGGAGGTTGCCGCTTGGTTTTGAACCCAGAAACATCAGATTGAAAGGTAGCAGCCCTGTCCACTACCCCACAGGGCAACTTTGCAGTGCTTGGCTCCTTAGGTCTTTTAGGTGAAATGTTGTTATGCTTTCTTAAATGTTGTTATGTTTTCTGAAATGTTGTTGTGTTTTCTGAAATGTTGTTGTGTTTTACCCTTCAGGGCCACGGTATGATAAAACACTGCAATGGACATCAGTGAGTGAAAGACAGCAAATACAGAAATCCCCAAAAAATAAACAATTAAAATATGATCTTGAAAAATGAGGGGGACATTTTGACATTAAAAACAGCTGTATGTTCTTTATTTTTCAATTTTCAAATAGGTTAAGTCTGCGTCGTGACAAATGAGTGGCTCTTATTCTGAAACCAAAGCAGCTGTGGTCACTGTGCTGCTGTCCATGGTGCTGAACTGTTGACGTCACTGTGAACTGAATCAGGCTAAACACTTTGCACTATAACACACTCATTAGCAGGAGTACACACACACACACACACACACACACACACACACACACACACACACACACAGAGAGAGAGAGAGAGAGAGAGAGAGAGATGAGAGAGAGAGAGAGAGAGAGAGAGAGAGAGGGGGGGGGGGGGGGGGGGCGTAGCTAATTTGCAGTTGGAGCCATACGGAGTTAAGCTACATTGAACTGGACCGTGCCAAAAGCGCGCAGCTGTTGTTTTATTTCCGTCAACTTCGGTTTTATCCATGATGCTTTTTTTTGATTTTCCACTTCTTTTGTTTGTTTTTACTTTTCTTTCTTTGACTTTTATCTTGTGCTTCTGACAACACAACACATCCCGTGATCTCTTCTCCTGCGCCCTGACATGGATGCGCACCTACTCTGTGTGTAGTTCAGGGACGAATGACTCGTTCCGTAAAGCCAGTACAGATTTCCACTAGAAGAGTGTAGGTTAGAGAAAATGTTCACAAACTCGGAGTTTCCTTCAGTCGACTGGAACCACACAAAGAAAAAACACCGGGGGAAAGTTTTTAAAAGTTTCTAAGTCCTGCTGGTGCCCGTCCACCGGAGATGATGAGGGTGTGTAACCGGGGTATGATGATGCTGCTGACCACGGCGGGGGCTTTCTGCGCCTTCAGCCTCATGACCATCGCCGTGGGCACGGACTACTGGCTTTACTCCCGCGGGGTATGCCGCTCCAAGAGCCAGAGTGACAACGACACTGTCCGCAAGAACGAGGAGGTCCTGACCCACTCCGGGCTGTGGAGGACCTGCTGCACCGAGGGTAGGACATTTACTTCCAAAGCAATACACGGTCCAGTTTGAAGTTGGTTTCTACAGCTGAGGGGTATTTAAAACAGGGGAAAACTTTAAAATATCTCAACCAGTATTGTAGTCATTTATCAACATATAAGATCAATGGATGTTCACTAGCATAAGGCCTGTGATTCCACTGGAAAGAGGGCACAGCTTGTTAAAGCGCGTCTGTGTAGATGACTTCTGACCAAAAATGTAACTATAGCCTGGGCCAGCCAATTTATGTATGTTAATTTTCCTTCAGAGAAAAGATTTCCTGTATTTCTATAAATTAGGACGATCAATCATGATAATGGTATACTTAGTTTGAAGTAAATACTGGTGGATATATCAGACTTTAGTAATCTAGAAATAGATTGTATTTAAAAAGTTACTTGGCAAAGGTTGTAAGTGGTCATTTAGGTTCATTATTTCAAAACCAAAAGTAGGCTGTACTTGATGCAAAAAGTCGACCACGTAAATGTTTAAGTTTTGAAAGTATTTCAGATTAAGATTATTATTTAAAGCTCCTGTGAAGAGTTTTTAGCTGTTCGTGAAAGAGGCTGAAATCAATATTGACATATCTTTATGTACTAAAAAAGCAAACAAGAACATTATTTATAAGAGGGATTACTTCTGTACATTTGTTTGTAATGTCTAAAACCACAGGTGCGGGGTAGGTGTCAGATCAAGGGACTAAATTTAAGTGCTGGCACAGCCTCTTTTTACCTGTTACATGTAAAAGAAAGCAGAATGATAATGATTGTTGAGAAAAAATTTAAAGCTTTAGTAAGGTGTCCAAACAAATTTCTTTTAAAGCCACTACTTTTTAAATGGATGGTTAACACACACAGACTCTGTGATTATGACCCTCGGCCCGCCCTGTGGGAAATCCGGAAGTGATACAACATTAACATAGTGGATCGAAAGCAGAAACAAACCTCCTTGAGCAGAAATTGATAAATAAACCGGTATTTTAAGTTCAGCTTCTAAGCTCTGCCAGATGGTTCCCTGGACAAAACCAAAATTATTTGCATTTCCTGTTGATGTGAACTGAATTAACAGCGGAGTATGTTAACTCTACTTACTTTGGCTGGCTCAGTGTACAGCTGATGTAAAGAGCCCTCATTCCCCTCAGCAAAGGCAGGACATGCTGGATAGTTTGCAATAGAGATGTCTGAAGAATTCTACTAACAACAAACTGTCAGAGTTTTTCTAAGTGTAAAAACAGCAGCAGCAGAATTCTAGCTGGTCTGACACAGAGGCAGGACTTGTTGAGCTACAACAGGCCTCAAACCAGTGTTTATTAACAAGCCTTTCAGCAGAAACAGACCATTTCAAAATACATTTATTAACAGATTAAATGTTTTCAATGATCACAAACTATAAATCTTCTGTAAGAGACTTACTTTAAACATTTTAGATATACAAAGCTGAAAACTCAGTAAAGCCATGCAGCTAGATTCAATGTTGTCAGCTAACAGACCACAAAATGAAACAAAACAACGCAACAGCAGGCAAGGATGATGTATCATCAAAACAGCTTCTCTTCTAAGTCACATCAAGTGTACATTTTGGGAGAAAAAGTAAAAAAATGATCGAAATGAATATGCTGAATGGTTCTTTTTTAAGGCCACTTCAAACAGTGAAAAACTCAGTTTCAGATTTGTGGGCAGAGCTCTGAACTTCTGCACTGTATAGAAACTGCAACAGACGTCTGTTATTCTACCTCTCCTAAGCTCTTTTTTTTGAGTACTTTTCCTTTAATCTCTTTATGCCCTCTAAAAACTTTAGAAAACTCTTCAAAACTCTCCTCTCACTGGCTCCTACTTCACCTGAGATGGATTTATGTTTGAATTGAAGGGATTGTAAAAGTCACAGGGGAGCATTTCAGTGAAGGCAGGAGGACGAGGGTTTTGAATCTTGGATTTCTAATGTATGGAAATGGCATTTTGAATTATTTAAAGTTTAATATCACTCCTCTTTCTCTCGCCCTGTGATTGCTCTTCTAATTTTCTGAATGAAATGAAAAGGTTCAGCTCCATTATTTCTCTGACTGTCATCCCTCTGCTCCTCTCATCCCCTCCCTCTGCTGCTGCCCTCTCTAACTCTCAGCCTCCAAATGCTTTAATGGATAGGTTAAAAAAAAAGCATGCAGAGAACATCAATGCTCCATCTATCCTCTGTGTCATTCTGTGTCTGACATAATGTGTCAACACTACTTTTTAAATATGGTTTCTATTTGAAATATTTCATAATTTGACTCTATTTGTCTCAGATGTAATGTTGTTGCTATAAAATCAGTGACAATAAAAAGTGACTTGACAGGCACTGCTGAATATAAAATCAATACAGCAATATATGTTGTTGTCCTGACTTGAGCAATATGTTTATTGCATCCCTTGCAACAAACATCAATATTTGACTTATTAGTACAGTAGTCTTCAAAACTAATTTCACTGTCAGTTTAACTTACTGCCTTACAGCTGCAGGACTCCTCATGGTGCCACAAATGACATATTAATAATATAATATCGTTTATATTGTATACTATCATATTGTATACTAACATATTGGATCATCTTGTATTATAGTGTGTTGTATTGTATTGCATCTTATCATACAGTTTAATATGATATCTTATCCTAACACATCAAATTGTGTTGTATCATCTTGTAGTGTATCATATTGTTTCATATAATATCAGCTTATATGGTATTGTATTATGTCATATTTTATCATGTCATATTGTATCCTAACTTATTGTATTGTATCATATCGATTGGAATGATACGGTATCATGTGATATCATATTAGTTCACTCCGGAGATAGTAAACAACAGCTCACATCCCGGGGGGATTCAAAAGTTGGCAAGAGCGGGGCGCTGGTGGCCTAGCGGTCTAAGCGCCCCACATATAGAGGCTACAGTCCTCGTCGCAGGGGTCGCCGGTTCGATTCCCGGCCGGTCGACCATTTCCTGCATGTCTTCCCCCACTCTCTACTCCCCACACTTCCTGTCTCTCTCCACCTGTCCTATATAATAAAGGCAAAAAGGCCAAAAATATAACTTTAAAAAAAAAAAAAAAAAAGTTAGCAAAAGCTGCTGAGAGTTACCGAGCATTGAGTTTTACGACACCTGGCAGGCATTCGTCATGGCTTATCCTGCTAGCAATTCAAGATGTAGTTACTGGTGCTTGGCGCTGATGAAGCCAGCTCATGTGAACATTTGAAAGAGTTTTATGAAAGTATCAGGAGAGATTCCAATGGGCAAAAAACTCAAATGATTTCAAGGGGTGTAATTTTGTGAAATAGAGAATAATTCAATGTTTGTGTTTGTTCAGTGTTTCTTTACCCTTGTGTTTGGGTGTTAAAGTCGGAACCTATAGCCAAATATTCAGCCAACAAATTATACTAATATGTGTGTTTCTAAGTTTTCAAGACACTGGTGTTTAATTGGGTTTTTCTTGGCTTTTTAAACTCAACTCACCTTCATTTAAATACCACCCTTCATACATACAAGCAAGAGCAGAGAGACAGAAAACTTTCACAACACTGTATCATTACTTATCCTTCTGTAGTGTATTATAGCATACCATATCACATTGTATTGTTTCCTAGCCTATAGTATCATACTGTATTATAAGGTATCATATATCATGTCAAGCTGAGTATCGTATACTGTGTGAGACCCATTCCTACTACACACACACAAGGGTTAGCATGTAAGTATCTATTTAAAAGAAAATCTCTTAATACAGACACTAGTAACATCAGTGTATCTCCCACAGTGAAGGTTCTGTGCAGCCTGTTTATTTTCATGCTTAGTTTTTCATGTTGTCCTCCACATGAGCAGTCTGTGGGTACTAATGGTCCTTTAGCAGGCGGACAAATCTTCTTCATAATAAACATCTCTCTTTGGTCAGAGTGAGGAGAAACGCTGCCAAACAAACCCCACCTCACTCTCTTTGTATCCTGACAGTAATTAGAATAAAAGCCCCCTCAGTGCCGTGCTTTTTCCCTCTGACCCGCTCATTGTGGCCCGAGTTGTAGCCGCTGAGTGAGTATTGTTTTGGTAACCATGGCAACGGAATCACACCATCAATAACTGGTCAATCAGTGCAGCGCAGAGGGACACGTTTATCAATAAATCTCTGTGTGCAAATGTTGAAAGGCACAGCTGGGCCAAAGGTTACTGGAGACAGGAAATATGTGTGCGGCTGGTTTACGACTGTTTACATGTTATTATAGAGACGCTCTGTTTGTTCAAGGGCTGAATGATTAGAGGGACGGCTCAGTATCCTTGTTGGTTTTTAGTCCCCTAATGTCTGCTTGCCTGCATAATGACTTATCACATTTGCACATCTATGGTATCACTGTGTACATTTCTGTTTGACATTTGTAGAGCTCCATTAGAAGCAGTGGAATAAAGCTGTGTGGTAATAATAGGCCACACAGAAAAGAAAAACAATATTGCTAAATAAAATCACAAATACTGACACTTAACAACATGACAAACAGAAAAGCTTTAAAATGCAGCTGCTCTCAGTTGTGTTTCAACTCGGCACCAGCATTGTTGAACTTTTTCAGATGCCACAAAAGCAGTACTCTTTGTTTTTCTGAGTCACTTTTGCAGAGAAACTACAATTCTGTAGCGATTATTCTGTATTTGTCAGCACAGACTTTAGTGTCCATCTGAATGAAACTGAAGTGGAATATTTTGTCTTGAAATACTTGCAAATTACATTCTATTCCCTATGATATAATTATATGATATAGGTTACATTAGCGAACCTGCTCTCAAGGAGGTTACCTGCTCCTTCAGAGCATGACTTGTTGGCTATTATTGATGCAATGATTGACAAAAAATATGGAGATTGGCCAAGCCAATAATGCTATTTTTTCAATGAAAACATTTTTTAAGACCAACAATTAATCCAATCCAATCCTATCCACTTTATTTATGTAGCACATTTAAAAAAACAATCAAGTTTAGCAAAGTGCTGCACAGTGAGGAAAATAAGTTTAAACACACAGAACATAAAACGCTGTCAGAGAATGAAGTAGAATAAAGTAAAAGAATCATGATAAAACAAATAAAACACTTAAAAAAATAAATAATAAAAAAATAAATAGAATAAAAACACTGCAGGAGCAAATAATAATCCAATGAAAGAACAGACAGAGACAGAGACCAAACAACTCTCAAAGCCAAGGAGTAAAAATATGTTTTAAGACAGGATTTAAAAGTCGGTAATGTTGGGGACAATCTAAAATGGGGGGGCAGCTTGTTCCACAGTTTGGGGGCCACTGCCGAGAAGCCACGGCCACCCCCGGTTTTCAGCCTGGACTTAGGGACCACAAGAAGCTGCTGTCCTGTAGACCTCAATGACCTTGCGAGTGTAGCTTTGCAGGAGGTCAGTGATGTACTGTGGAGCTACTCCATTTAACGAATTAAAAACAAATAAAATCTTAAAATGAATTAAGCAAGAGTCTTATCATCCTTACTGGGCCTCCTTTGTAATTTGTTTTAAGATATATGTATTGTCTTATTGAAAAACATCCAATAATTAATTATGTTTCATTTAATATCAGTTGTATTGTGTCTGAATTTGTTTGGATGTTTGGGATCTTTTTAAGTGAAAATGATAAAAATCTCTGATTTTGTAGAAAAAGATAATCATTTTAAGTATAAACCTAGCTTATATTTAGTTGAAAGACTTTTAAAATGTAGCCTCTTTCAGATTAAACTACCCAAATGTGGCTCAGAACCAGTGAACAGAGTGAAAACATATAGGTTAGGATAGGATAAGTACTTTATTGTCATTGTAAAAAAAACTTTGTTCAGCAGCATTTCCATACAGCAGTATTACAATCTGACCTAAATATAAAATATATTTGCTGCTTTTAAAAAGACTGACAGTTATGTACAGAATGTAGTAATAAAGTGGCTGGAGTTTAAGGAAATGTATGAACAATATGTCTCTAAAAAGAGTATAAAAATATACATTTCCTTTACGGCTAAACATGTTATCCCACAGAGACTACTCCAACAATATACATGTTGCTTTGACTACTTCATCTTCATCTATCTAGGTGTTATATAAATAAGTAGCTCTTGCTTTTTTATACATGTTCTATTTAGCTTGAAACTATATTACAGTGTGTGAAATCAGAAAAATATCAATACAGTTCAGCCCATCAGATAGGGAGCATCAGTGTCACAGAGAGGGCGGCTATGGCTCAGAGCCGCCCTCTCTGTGACACTGATGCTCCAGAGATGGTTGTTTCTCAATCAGAGAGTTAGGGGTTTGATCCCAGGCTCTGCTGTCCACATGCCGAAGTGTTTTTAGGCAAGACGCTGTGCCATCTGTGTGTGAATGGGATTAGTTAAAAACTGATGAGCTCTGCATAGCCGTAGGTTACTTGTAATGTAAAATCCCTTTGGGGGGTTCAGAAGACTAGAGAGAGCGCTATAAAACACAGTTCATTTAACATTTACATTTAGCATTATGCAAGTCAACATCTGAGAAAGTACAGTTCACTGGGTTGAACACAATGTGAGCTGCATACATTTCCCTGTATAACAGTTATATAACCATATACAGAGTAATGCAGAGCTGAAGTATCAGACTGATGTGCTGTTATGTTTATTTCTGCGTCTCTGCAGGGACATTTCGAGGCGTTTGCAAAGACATCGACCACTTTGCAGAGGATGCAGACTATGAGCAGGACGCTGCAGAGTATTTACTACGTGAGTGACTGACTAAATTCCCTTTTCTGAAATCTGTAACAGAAGTCTCTTGAGATATTGTAAATTCTTCATACTACATTAACTTCTTATCCTGTCTTTAGGAGCAGTACGAGCCTCCAGCCTCTTCCCCATCCTCAGTGTGGGGTTGTTATTCCTGGGAGGTGTGTGTGTAGCTGCCAGTGAGTTCTACAAGTCACGCTATAATGTCATCCTCTGCGCGGGGCTACTTTTTGTCTCTGCAGGTCAGAAACCCACAAAAATCCTCAATTAATCCATCTATTGTTAAATATGGAGTGCCAAATAATGATGAAAGTTATCTTGGCATTTTAAAGAGCCGGTCTGTTCTGTAACCTTTGTTTGGTTGTTTAAACATAAAGCCACCATGAGCAAACATGCAGTCAACGTGTTGAGGAAAAACATTCTTTTAACAGGCAGAAACCTGGAGCAGAACCAGACATACTGGTGGACTGCCATTAACCAGATCGGTTGGGAGAGAAAATGGGATAGTGGGGGACATGGACAAAGAGAGTTCAACAGATACGATGATTACTATCAGCCATACATATATTATGTATAAACAAACAGACAGACAGACAGACAGACAGACAGACAGACAGACAGACAGACAGGCAGGCAGACAGACAGACAGACAGACAGACAGACAGACAGACAGACAGACAGACGACACAGAACAAAAACATCATCTGAGAATAAAGACTTATGGTGCAATGTTGATAACAACAGTAGAATAAGTATAATGAGTATAACAATAGAGATAAGTATAATGCATGCACCCAAGCTAACCTCTCATTGTCCATCTGACCCTCTACATCCCTGTTCCCTCTCTCCAGGTCTCAGCAACATTATTGGCATCATCGTGTACATATCAGCCAACTCAGGTGACCCCAGCCAGAGCGACAACAAGAAGAGCT
Source organism: Notolabrus celidotus (assembly GCF_009762535.1). Lineage (NCBI taxonomy): Eukaryota > Metazoa > Chordata > Actinopteri > Labriformes > Labridae > Notolabrus > Notolabrus celidotus. The sequence goes on from NC_048278.1 coordinate 28,471,306, forward strand.
ACGCCTACGGCTGGTCTTTTTATTTCGGAGCTCTGTCCTTCGTGCTGGCTGAAATGGTTGGCGTCCTGGCCGTGCACGTGTTCATAGAAAAGCACCGCCAGCTGCGCACCAAAGGCCGGCCTTCCGTCATGAAACCGCCCTGCTCCCGCAGCTCGTCTTACTTCCGCAACCGTTACTACCAGAACCGCGGTCGCAGGTACAGCTCGAGGAGCAACCACAGCATAGGGGAATCCAACTCGCACTCCTTTCAGACATCCCTGCGAGACAGAGAGCCGTCTCTTTCGAATGAGTCTAAGATCACAATGGCGGGTTTGCCTACACCTGTGACGGTGGGGTCTGAGTTCATGCTCTACACTTTAGCCTCGCCGTTAAAGGACGGTAAGATCGACATGGATGTGGACGATTTAAGTACGGCAGTTGCTCACAACAACACAGAGATGCTGCCAGGAAATTGTGCAGCAAACAGAAGGACGACGCCTGTCTGAGAGGAGAGGAACTGAGAGGAACTTCTGCTGCAGGAGAACATTGACTAAGAAGAAGTCCTCTCACTGTCTTGTTAAAGAAAGCAGGAAATGTTTTCAGGGCTGGACTGGAGGGGCCTCACTCAATCTCTGCTTATTTTTACTAACTTAAAGTCACTAAGGTGTTAAAGAATTGTAAAAAAACAAAAAAAACACAACTATCCAAAACTGATTGTGATGTCTCAGAAATGTTCTGTTTTTCTGTCGACCAATGTGCTTAAATCAGAATAATATCTGGTTTATTGCAAAGTAGGTTTACACATATGAGGAAACTGTCTTGGTGTTTTGTTGCAAAAAAAAATGAATAGGAAGCTGGCTGTGGTGAAACTTAATCAATCAATCTTTATTTATATAGCACCAAATCACAACAAACGTAATCTGAAGACGTTTTTACAAACATAGCAGGTCTAGACCGTATTCTATGTTAAATTATTAACAAAGACCCAACATAAAGACAGGATAAGATCCAGTCCACTCTTACAGACAGGACTCAGTTTGCTCTCATCTTAATCCACCATGAGCATTGCACCTTGCAGTATTAAAGGTGACATATCATGCAAAATCGACTTTTTAATGGTTCTCTACCTGAAATATGTTTCCCTGGCATGTCTACAAACCCCCCGAAAATGAAAAAGAATCCATTCTGCCCCTGTTTTGATTTGTCCACCTTTCTGTAAATGTGTCTAAAACGAGCCGTTTCAGACTTCCGTGTTTTTGTTACGTCACAACAATATCCGGTCTGTCACGGAGGTCAGAGCTCGGAGCTTGTTCAGCCCATAGACTGTATAAAATAATACTGAACCCCTCCTCTGTTTTTCATTACCTGCACACATGTGTGCTAACAAGGAGCTTAGGAGGGAGGCATGCTAGTTTTAGGCTGTCTTAATAAACACTAAGGTCGGTTTTACTCCCCACGTCTGCAGATTTGAAGATCTAGTGGATGATTTTTATTTATCATGGATAAGTGCTAGCGCTAGTTAGCATAGCCACATAGCTACATGTTAGTAGCTGTGTACCAAGACACACGTCTACATACTGACAAATAAAACAACAAGAAACACAAAATCTGTGACCAATAGTTCAGAAAGGTCCTGCTACAGGCGCCTCTCCGTCAGGATCAGATTCTGGATCAAATTCAGAGGGTTGAAGTAGAGCGGTCTGTAAGCAGTGTGGTCTGTAAGCAGTTTGGTCTGTAAGCAGTTTGGTCTGTAAGCAGTGTGTCTATTCAGCCAACATGTAAACATTAGATCAACGTACTATACAGCCGAAGCCACATCCACTTGAAGAAGAGGGTTTTTCAGGCATGCCAAAATCTGATTTCAAAGTGTTTTTTTGAGCATAAACTTTAAAGACATGTTTTGGGGACCTCATAGACCAATATATTTTGATGAAAAGAGCGTAATATGTCACCTTTAAGCAAGTTACAGCGGCAAGGAAAAAGTTCCTTTTAACAGGCAGAAACCTCGAGCAGAACCAGACTCATGTTAAGCAGCCATCTGCCTCGAATGATAAAAATTCAAGACGCATCTGAACTCCCAAAGTAAAACAAAACAAAAATCAACATTTTAGAGGTCATCATAGACAATTATTAATCGTCTAATTGTTCCAGCTCCTAGAGAACTTATTTTTTCTTTGTTTTAATGTTGATGAGCTCTGAGAAAAAGAGATTAAGTGAATGAGAACACATAATAGAGGTCTAACAGTTGTGTGGTCTTTGTGTGTCCTCTGCTCTGCTCTGCATGTTTTCTATATCTATAGTAAATCTTCTTTTGGGTGTGTGAATGAATGACTCTATTAAGTTATAGGAGTGTGTATGAGTAAGTCATGCAGAGTGGGACAGAAAAGAGGCCATGAAAATAAGACTCTATCACACGTACTTACAAAACGAGGTATGATGTAACAAACGATGTCGTGTTCTTGTCCACCTTTATGTGGGCAACATTAAAACCCTATTAAATGCAGAGCCCTCTTTCTTTCTTTCTCTCTGTTTGTGTGTCTGAGTGTGTGTTGTGTTGTTTGTGAGTCTAAGTGTTATGAACGGTTTTGCCCCTCTGATTATGTCACTGAGTCTCTGTTTACATCAAATAAAGAGAATAAGTTGACAAAATGTGCTTTGCAGGGACATAAGTGTGGTTCAAGGTGAAGTGCTGATGCTTCTGTGCTGATCAGGTGTCTGTCTGGTAAGAGGAATTGAAAAGAGAATAATCCATCCTGACATAAGCAGGAACAAAAGAAAACAGAATGAATATATAAAGTGCAAACATACATGTAACAGAAATGATTGTTCCCCTCGTACTGGAATACATAAAGGACTTAATGTATGTGAACATGCATGAATGAGTTGTGTAATACGGGATGATTGGGCAGTTCAACAGCAGGCAGACAGAGAAACCCTGATGTGTTTCCATGGCAGCAGCATCATCCAGACTAGCATCCAAGGCAGATGTAAGGACTACGCTCACAGTCACATCCTTTGCTGATCACAAGAAAACCACCTGGCAACTCCATAAACTGTGCAAACATGACCACTCTCCATAATGTGTTGTAATTCTGTACAATTTTCACAGGAAGCGGTCAATACTATGAATACAGAATGTTCTTTCTCTTGTATGTATGATTTCATATCCTTGTATACTTGTATTTGTAAGCGTACTACTAAGATATTGATTATATATTATCTTTAAATTTCACCGACTGAAAACATATGAAGCACCGAGTTTTTTAAAAGGCTTTTAAGTACAGTAAACAGCACAGCAAGTCATAGTATGTGTCTGATATTTGATATAAGAAACTCTCAAAGGCATCAACAGGGCAAACATGGCTTTAGAGGTCAAGGTCACCAAATGGAAAATGGTGAGGTGACAGAGGAGAGGTAGCAGCATCCACTTTCACCCAGGGTTTTGGACAGTGGGTGGTAATTAACTCACTTTCTGAGTAAACAACTCTGAGCCCTAGACTGTATAAAATATGGACGTAGAATCCGTGACGTCACCCATCTGTTTCTGAAGAGCTGTTTTGAGGCCAATCGTCGGCGGGAGCCATATTGCTGCTATCTAGCGATTGTGACATAAAGAGGCGGGCTTTAAGCCTCCTAGCCAACAGCTACAGTGTTCCCGCCTGTCAATCAAGTCAGCTGTGCCTCTCATTGGAAGACTAATAATCTCAATATCTTTGAAATTGACGCATTAGAAAAAAATTCACCCTCCATACAATGTGTGCCGATCGAGAAATGAGCTATCCAGACTACACTCCTCTTTTGTACCAGGCTGTAAACATGTTTATTTCTGCTGTAAAGATCGGCTTTTTTGAATTGGTGTGTATGTGGTTTCCGGTACTTCCGGAGCCAGCCTCAAAAGGACCCTCGATGAACTGCAGTTTTTAACACTTCCGCATTGGACTCATATTTTTAGACCGGAGGTTGCCGCTTGGGGAAGACATGCAGCAAAAGGAAGAGGTCGGAAGTTGAACATGCAACCTCTGCAACAAAGACTATAGTCTCTGTATATGGGGCGTTCACTTAGACCGCTAGGCCAACGGCGCCCCATGTAATTTTATATTATTTATATTACTTTATTTGTTTTTGTTTTTACACTTATTCTGATCGTATTCTGCTTACCATGTCTGTGTTGCTCTTACTATGTCTCTGTTGCTCTTATGTCTGTGTTGCTGCAACAACCTCGGTGTAGCTCATCAGACAACATAAAATAGAAGACACCAGAGAGGATATATTTAACAATACACAGACTCTTGAATAAAAAAAACGACCTGCTAAAGACATATTCGCCACAGAGGATAAAGTTACAGCTACTATGGTCTGTCTCACAGCTGTTGGCTGAGAAACAAACAGGACAGGAGCTTTTCTGTGTACTTGTCTCTGATTTAGACTACAAAAAAAGTAAAAACAGGGCAAAGGTTAAAAGTACTTCAATCACCCTTTGAAAGTCTCGTAACAGAAGGTAGATGGATCTTATAAAGAAGCTGAATCTGACTCACAACTATGGACTCAATATTTTCAACTGATTAAATTTAAGAAATATAATTTTTTTTCTTCTGAGAGGAACACGTCCTGATTGTTTATTGCATTGCACTCATATTTTCAGACTGGAGATTGTTGCTTGATCTGAACTCAAGGAGCTGAAGTATTAATCATATAATCGCTGTGATTCCTTCCTCTATCATAGGATTGTAGTGTGCACGATTTAAGTCTTTCAAGAACTAGGAAGACAGCTGAGGCTCTATTACCAATCACAAAACCTTGGCAGCGGTGGGATTCGAACCCACGCCTCCGAAGAGACTGGAGCCTTAATCCAGCGCCTTAGACCGCTCGGCCACGCTACCTGTGAAAGTCAACGAAAATAAGTTTTCACAGTCAGCGTAAGTAATGAAGTAATATCGATTCATTTCATTATAAAAGAAAATGTAGTATCATATATATCTTGACGGGCTTGTCTTACCTTGAGTAATACACATACAATGACGACAACCAAAGAAGAGCACGTTCACAAGATGGTTCACCTGCACTTGTGGTATAAAGTCCCCATGCTTTCACATCCTAGCTACGCAGCAAACAAAAGAATGGGATTTGCAGATGTGGCACCTATGTACGGAAGCCCCTGTGGCCAGGTGTGCTTGAACACACAAGGAATTTGACTTTGGTAAACTGTGCTCTCTTTGTACAAGGCATAATAAGGCATACAAATAAAAATATAATCAAAATAAAAATATAATAATAATAACAATAACATCAGCTATAAATACAAAGAACAACAAAAAGGCATGACTAATATGTACAGACTACAATAATATGATGATAAATCTGTTTCCTTAAATGTAAATTTGATTTCACCTTGGTAAAAGTGTTTTGCTAATGTAATTTTGTTTTATAAAATGTTAAAATGTTTTCCAAAATGTAAATTTGTATCCAACCTTGTAAAATAATTTCATTTTTTGTAAATTTGTTTTGTCCTTCAGGGCCACTGTACATAAATAAGTGAGTAAACAATTTAAAACATTCATCAGGAGACTATGGAGTTAAAAAATGTCCGCTAATGGCTTTCATAATTTTGTTACAACAGCTACTGTGTCAGGGCAGGTAGACCCTATACTACTATGACAGCTTTAGAGCAGTTACTAAACAGTGACCGACAGACCAGCCTTTAAAAGCATCACTAGGATTTATGAAGCTCTCATGTCACATCTAACTATACCTGACTGGGTCCTTCATCCCATCTGCAATCAGACTGTTTAACACCAGCACTGCTGTGTCCCGTTAATCATCTGTTCTCTTCTTTCATTCCACTACATGGAAGTTATTATGTGACTTGGCACATTCACAAACAACTACTGTATCTATCTGAATCGCACTGTTCTTCATACTGTGTATGTTTGTTTTTACATAACCTGATGCAATTTTTATCGTATATATTTTTTTATCAAATAAAGTATCTTATCTTATATCTGTCCTTTGTATAAGTCTATTTCTGTCAACGTGTTTAAATTTGAAAAGCAAAATGAAATATAAAAAAAAAAAAACATCAGTTATTGTGTCGACGTATTTTTTTTTTCTACATCTGAAAAATAAAATAAAAAAATAATTTCCACAACAATCCCGGAGTTTAATCCTCTTGTCTTCTTATATACGCTTTGAAAGGACCCTGGATACATCCGTTTCCGCCCAGCGCCATTTTGATGAAACAGCGAGGAGACAAGCAGCTCGGTCAACCGAAATGGATTTTATGGATTAAAATTCAAATTAAAACTGGATTCACAAGTTATTTTTTTTTCTACCTGGAAGACATCGTGTGTCGTACGAGATTACCTTCATCCTAGTCCCATAACTGTTTGATTTTACATGATATTTTGATAGCCAGCTTTGAGTTGTTACTGTTAGCATTACAACGTTGAGCACTTAGCCGTGCTCCCAGAATGTACCGAAGCTAATCTCGAGGTTGGCGGTTAGCTAAGTAAGCTAATATAACTATTGTTCGGCAGATTTCCATTTCAGAATACCCCTTTAACAGTGAAAACGACACACGCGTGGACTCGAGGAGGCTCTCGCGCAGCGTTAAGGACTCTTCGTGGAGCTCGGTAGTGTTTGTTTTGGCTGGAACTGTTCCTGTAAGGCAAACATTACGCACACGGACTGATGCTCGGGAAACCCCAGGCCTGCTGCTAGCCACATTTAGCGGCTTGTAGCGGGCTTTTCCCACCAAGGACAGATCACAGAGGACTTGGCATTTTACTTTCCACGTATTATATTTTCTCTATTCTACTTGGACTTTCTTGGATTTGCTGTGTTTTATTGGACTTTTGAAGAACTGTCGCGCTGCTCAATGGCGCACTGGCCTCAAATCTCAGTTCTTTTTCTTTGGCACTAACATGGACTCTGTCGTCATCTGCGACTTGAACCCTTCCCTATTTTAGTCCCTTCTTTTGTCCACAGTGTTTCCATCGAGTATAAAGAAGCTTTCCCTATTAAAATCACCAGATTTAATTAGCATCCTGTGTCCAGTGTAACGCTGTTTAACTTTGTTATATCACAGGCCTGTGTTTTTTTCTTCTTGTGCTTGATTGACGTAAGTTCCTAGACCTGTAAAAATGTCGTGTGTTCACTATAAGTTTTCCTCCAAACTGGACTACAACACAGTCACTTTCGATGGGCTGCATATCACCCTCAACGAGCTGAAGAAGCAGATCATGGGCCGAGAGCGCCTCAAGGCCACAGACTGCGACCTGCAGATCACCAATGCGCAGACTCGAGAAGGTAAGTTGTTGTCAGCTGACTGGAGATGTCATCAGATATATTTGGGTTAATGGAATATCTAAAGCAGGTATTTTCGTCTCTTGTAAGTCGTTTTTGGTTCCCTTGAATCCAACAATGTTCCTGAACTGAACTCCAAATCTTACCAAGTGAAATTGTCTCATTTTTAGTCAAAATGTCTTCTCCCACTTAATTTAAGATACATTTACTGATCAATAAACATTTGAGCAAGATAGAGGGACTTGTTTTAAGACAATGCATCTTAAATATCTTATTGAGTCAAACAATCTTGAAATGATCTTGTTTTGACTTGTAATTTTGAAGAAACAAGGTTTATTTTACATTTCATTCAACTTTCAAGCAGATATCTTATTTGTAGAAGATGGATAATCTTGATTTAAGACAAACACTTTACTTGATTTAAGTAAATGCATTTTATTGGAGAATCTATCAGAAAACAGCTCCATTGATTGATGCACACAATGAAACACCTACTTTTGAGCATAGCTGGCTTATCCTAAAAAAACATGACTGAATATTAGTATATCCAGCTAACTATGAGAAGACATATCTTAAATTGCTCAAATTAAACTTTGTCATCTTATTTCAAGTACAAGATGATCTTAAACCTAGAGAAGTCTTGCTATAATACAACACAAATAAAGGTGAATATATCTCAAATGAAGAAGTTGACATGAAATGTATTTGTGCAAAAATCTTTTTTTGAGTGAAAAATTACTGATTGTTAGCATTCCTGTCTTATTCTGAGACACTAAGCTTGATAATACTGGTAAAATATTGCCTAAGTTTTCACTGCTAATTTTAAGAAATCTTACCAAGCAAATTTTCACTTGTTCTATTGGCAGATCTTTTTTTTGCATTTTTCAAGATATAAGTACCTTTTGAAATATGTATATTTCGTATATGTTTTTGGAGGGGCATTTTTTCCTGTGTATGTCAGTGAAAAGGGGAAAACCGCCAACTGCAATTTGAAGCATCCCAAATTGCCTTTTCTGTTTGATAAAGTCTAAATCCCCCCAGAATCAGCTCACGTATAAGAATCCAAACATACTTGATATTTCATATTTGTTGATATTTCACTCTTGAATATAAACTTCCACGTCTCAAGGTTTTGGTTTTATATGTAATTAAAAAAGAGTCACCTTCAAATGATATGTTCATTGTTCTCGTTTTTAGAGTTGAAATTGTGAGGTTCTACTAACAAAAGCATACTTACCTTTGTCTCCTGGTTTTGATGTTCCTTTAGAAACAAATGTTACATTTTTTAATAGAGGTATGATCTAGTTTGTATATCTGATTTCTTTAAATACCCTAAGTGCTGTTGAAACAATGATTGTTAGGGTGTCTTAGTGATCTTGTTTTGTTGTGTTTGTAATACTTTTTTGTCTTGTGTTTTAAAGAATACACAGACGATGAAGCCCACATCCCGAAACACTCGTCCGTAATCGTCCGCCGCACTCCGATCGGTGGAGTAAAACCTGCTGGCAGGACGTTCATTGTGTAAGTATACTTTGAAATGTGAATTATGACTGGAATCATGATTTAGAAGGAGACCTTATCTGGAAGTCTTGGTGAAACATTGTAGGGATGTACGATATTATCGGTATCGGCCGATAACGGCTTTAAAATGAACTATCGGATATCGGCCAACACCCTGATATCTGCTGATATGATTAACCGATAAAATAATGGGCTGCTGCACATATGTTGGTCGTATGTTTGAAGCTAAGTTTGAATTTAAGCAGCAGTCTGTAAGGTTCATGTAGCTGACTAGTTTATGCACATTTGCTGTCAAAGAGTAAACCATTTTATTTAATTTGGGTTTAATTGCTGTACAGTTGCACTTCTCACATGTTCCCTGTGAACAGAGGTTAGGTTTACTTACTATGTCAAATGTGAAATTGGCCAAATGTGCCCTGGTTGTGCTTATTGTTATGATTGTCTCAGGATGTGATAAGAGTATCACCATAATGCTGTACGCTATTTCCAATACAGAAGAGAATTGATGATCTCTGCAATTAGGTGTATGGAAAAAAATATCGGTATCGGTAATCGGCTAAATGAGTTGTAAAATATCGGCAAAAAATCCAACATCATGCATCCCTAAACATGGTTAAAAGTTGGTTGTGCAGTCAGTATATGAACATGTTTTGATGAATTTCTGTCCTCTGTTTGTTTCCACAGAGATCGTTCTGACACAGCTGTGGTGGGATCGTCTAGACCCGTATGTAAAACAAACCCAAAATCAACACTCACACCTCCTCCTCTCACCTCTCTCCCTCTCCCCCTCTTTCTGGCTTAAGTCACCTTTCTTGAGAACATTCTGTCAACAAAGATTGAGTCGTGTGTATCTTCTGTTCACTGTGTGTTGGTTACATTTGTGTCGAGATCTCAACCTCTATATGTTATTTGATGTCTCTGGGAGGTTTTCTTGAGGTTCCACATTTCAAGTAGTTTGTTGTTTCTCTCTATAAAAAAAAAAAAACCCAGGTGTTTGTTCGAATGAGCAGATTAAAGTTTTTAAGTGTGGCTGAGTGAGGTGAGGTGAAGCGAAGCAGAGAGAGAAACAACAGACTAGCATTCATTGTTTTTGACTGCTCCGAACTTATCAAGTGTTGAATTGTTTCAATTCTTTATAACTGATTGAGAAATCATTACAACTGTAAATGACTGTGTTTCATAATGAAATGGTTTTGTAGCCTGCTTCAGGCTAGATAAATGTCTTTTTAAGGGGGTTTGTAAAAGAAAAAAAAATGCAGTTTTTGTATTTTTTAAGTCATGTAATTTATTTTCTGTGAAAATATTTTATTTTGTGGTTTCCGAACCAAATGGAGTTAACTGTGGCTGGGATTTAATGTATTTACCTTCAATAACAGTTTCAAGACTCGCCAGTGATTTTTATTTTAAAATCATACACTGCTAATTTAAATATTCTCAGTCTGTTGTTCAGTAACATCTGCAAATGTCAACTGTTTCTGTCCTGTACACTTTTACCATGAACATGTTCTACTTTGCATTGAGTATGGACTGAACATAACAGTTAAACCTCAAAGGTTCACAGATTTACCCTGATGAGTTAAATGTTTGAAAATGATTCAGATTCCTACTTGTCTTTTTTTACAAAGAAGCAGGTTCTAGATCTAAGTGTATTGTGAAACTGGTTTGGGGGATCAGTAAAGAAGCTAGCCGTGCCTCTGAAGTAGAATGTTGCGGCATTTTGACCGAGTACAATGACACCTTATCCGTTAACTAAATACCTTGTTAATCTCTGAAGGCCTACATGGTTGCTGCTGCAGTGAGACGTATACTGGTGTAGTGTGTCCTGTAAGCTGTAAGCTGCAGAACCTGTCAATAAAGTTGTTCAGCGGTTCAGTGTCAGAACCGCTTGCACCAGATCCCTGTGTGTTCCCTCCACAGCATTCTGCAATACCCAGTCTTTCCTCCGAGCCCCACATATCATGACGGACAGCTCCTCCTGCCTGCTTGTTGTTTTACTCACAGACTTCTAGATACTTTCACAGTAATGAGAAACAGCAGCCTTTTTTTGTTGTAGAACAAAAATTTGATTCTTAAATTAATTGTCAGGGCTTGGGACTTATCAAAGGCTGTCTTACGTGTCACTGGTGGTGAAGGGGTCATTAAGGGAACAGCTATAAGGAACTCTTGACCAGTCTTGTTAGTTAATTGAAACCTTCATCCGGCTCAGTTTCTTCAAAGAGACATTAGCGTCTCGTCATAATTCCCTGGCTGACCATTTAAGTGTTTGCCGTTTTTCATTAAAGCTTTTCAGCCCACTCCTTGCTGGCTGATTAGTCGACATTAAGCAACCTGGAACTGTTTCTGATGAGAGTTTTAAGCAATTTTGAAAACTTCTTTTCACAAGCTGGTGCAAAAAACTTTAAATCCCTGTCGCCTGGTTAGAGGAAACTGCATGCCAAGTTAAAATGTCAAATGTTTTCTCTCTCGTCTAGCAGCAGGGCCGTTAGGATTTGTACTGAAGGATGTACAAGTAGTGAGCATTTTAAATGTGATGAGGAAAAATATGAGGATTAAGCAGACCAACAGTTCTATTTAAAGGCTCGGAATAGATGCTGGTTGAGACTCGAGAAGTACTTGATGTTTGCTTTATTTGTAAAATCTGGCCTCATTTTAACACTTAAATTGTTTCCATACAGTGATAAGCTGTTCTGAACATTTGTTTTCTTTTGGAAATTGGTCTTTAAATACACAAGTCTCATTTTGTAAAATAGCTCTAAGCATGTCCAGGTAATAGGCTCCACCCTAAGCATTAAGCATAAGCATCTTTTATTTGAAGAAGAGTTGCCAACTGGACATCAAAACCTGTCATTTTAAAACCATTTAAAGATAAAATCACCATGTTTTGGGGAATTTTCTTTGATAATGCTGCAGTTTGGATCTCTTTGATATATATGCGACTGTGTTAAGACACAACCTTAGATCAGGCTTTCAAAATATTTTCCTGTGGATTATGACTCAGCGCTGTCGGCACAGGGATTACCATCGTACAGACAAGTCGACCCTGCGTGACTAAAAGTCTGGCCCTCATACCTGTATGTTCCTTGCATTTGGATTAACTTTAGTGCCAAGAATTAGATGGAGGCACAAAGGGACTGGACACGTGGTGGGAAATTATCTGGGCTCATATCTTCCACTGTATATCTATATTGTGTTAATACTTTTAATATCTGTACTCTGATTCTCCTGCAGACCGATTCTTCTCCTTCTATGTCACTTGCCCAACTTGCCAAGGTACTGTTTGTGTACATGCTGGGTGTACTGCCAGAAAAACAATGAAGTGTCATTTGATGTGTACTTTATCTCAGGGCCCTGACATCTTTGTCTCTTTGTTCCCCTCCACCTTTCATTTTGTTTTTAGACTGCTAACCTGGTCGATGCAAATGCATCAGAAGAGGACAAGATCAGAGCCATGATGTCTCAGTCCAATCACGAATATGACCCTATACAGTTAGTATACACGTACAAATCAACATTGTCACATTACGTTTTAAGTTTGACATAAATAACCGTACTTGTCTCTGTAGCTACTCCAAGAAAGCAGTAGGACCTCCACCTGCTCACTACACCTGCTTTCGTTGTGGAAAGGCGGGTCATTATATTCGTCAGTGCCCTTTGCTGATGGTAATTATCATGAATCAATTAGGATCATTTTTACTACATAGCAGCCTAACTTTCTAATTGGGAAATATTAACTTTGATGTTGCCTTTGTTTGGTTGTCACCTTTTAGGTCCAGGATAAGAGTGTGGAGGGACCCAAGCCTGTTAGAACCAGCAAAGGAATCCCTCAGAGCTTTATGGTGAAAGCAGAGCCAGGCACTAAGGGAGCCATGTTGACCAGCACTGGAGAATACGCCATACCTGCTATAGATGCGTACGTCTCAACCCTGTTTCATATTCTTTGAATAAAGTTCTGTCAAAGTAGTCTTTTGTCTGTCCTCAGCATTAAAATAAATCTGTTCCTACAGGGAGGCATACGCACAGGGAAAGAAGGAGCGCCCTCCGTTCGTCCCACACGACCAGTCGTCATCTGAGGACGATTCAGACCCGATCCCCGATGAACTCTTGTGCCCGATCTGCAACGATCTGATGACTGATGCTGTAGTAATACCCTGCTGTGGAAACAGTTACTGCGATGACTGTGAGTTTTGTTTAGTCATAATGTGCACTTGTTGTGAAGATCAGGGTAAAAAAAACAAAACAGAATTGGCTCAAAGATCATACTCTGATTTATTTATTTGTCTTGACATGCTCATTATGCACAGACAGTCTAAATCCCTTTTGGAAATTGCCAAAACACCCACTTTGAAGATCAAATATTGAAGATCTCCAGCCACTTTGTGTAATATATTTAGAGAAGTTGTTGAATTCGTGTTACTGATGGTTTGAACTTATCTGTATTATTTTCCACAGTGAATTTGAGTCATTGAATCTGCACTTTTTGTGGTTGTTGAAAATGCTGTGTGGTGTATGCAGACTATGCAGGTTAAAGGAATGGTCTTTGACTGTTTAGACTCAAAGATTTTCATGTTATTTATTTTCAGGTATCAGGACTACTTTGTTAGACTCGGAAGAGCACATCTGCTACACGTGCAAACAATCCGACGTTTCTCCGGATAATCTCATCGCCAACAAGTTCCTCCGACAGGTAATTCTTGAAATGCATATATTTTGAGGTGTCCCCTTTTGCTGGTTAATTTCACTGAAACTTAGAGCAAAGATGCAAAACGGTACATCTCTTCAAAATGTCATCTCTTTGTCTTTATGTAGGCGGTGAATAACTTTAAGAATGAGACAGGATACACCAAGCGTATTCGCAAACAGCTCCAAAACGCAGCCCCGCCTCCACCGCGCCCCCAGCTGCTCAGACCTCTGCACTCAAGACAGCAGGACCCACTCATGGCCAACATATCTCAACCTCCTCCTACTATCCCCGCCACTGCCCCTCCAGCACAGATCCCACCCCCTGCACCAACACCTGCACCCGCACCTACCCCTGTCGCCTCCACTGCTCCAGCGTCTGCTCCTACTCCTCCTCATGCTGTTGAAGAACATGCGTCTTCACCTGCCCCTCCACCTGTTGTTGACCACCATTCACCGATGGACTCTAGCAGCCAGGGTGAACCCCCTCCACCAGGGTAAGCTTAATCTTGGATACATTAAGTACACACTCGGTTGTTTGTTTTGAGTGAGAAGGCAATTTTACTCATTGATTGATTTATTTTATCATCATGTTTTTGTTTTAGTGAGACGGATCCAGAACCTATCCTAAAACCAGACTCATCACAAACCTCTGAAAGCGGATCGCAGGTGAGTCTTCTTTAATCTCCTGCATGCATGCAATGCTGAATTTTAATATCATTAACTTTTATGAGCAGCTACAACAACAAAATCATGGGAGGTAATCTGATACCACTTATTTCTTAACTTAGTCTAATTGTGCAAAATTAATGCACCACCTCAAGATCATTATAAGGTTTCATGGGCAGATTTCACGGCTGAGAGTTACCCACAGTATACTGTATAATAAATTATTATTAGAGATGCATATATGTAACTAACCGGATACCCTCATAAGTGTATCTAAGACTGTCTTGTATTAGTTTTTTAATATAGACTTATTAAAGCACAACTCATTTACTTGACTTCATATAAAGGTTATAAAATATAAGAGTATCTGAGTGTTTGAGAGATTCATTTTCTTAGTTTTGGCACTTAAGTATCAGCTACTACAAAGTGAATTCATTACTATCAATTATTTATCAAATTAAAAATAGATCTGTGGAGTGGGCGAGGTGTGTTCAGTTTAGTTTGGGATAAAATCAAATCATACATGTAAGCTGTTCTAACAATCCCAAACAGCTTTCCCTCTCAGTGCTGTTTCATCTGTTAAACAGAAGTTGATTTAGTTTGAGTGAAGTTAATCTGAAAGACTTGTAGCACTTTGACCACTCTGGTAATCAGATTTTTTCTCTCTCTGTGATTTCCCTCACAGGGCTACCATTCAACTTTTGTTGGCCACCTGCCACCCATGAGACAATCTCATTCATCAGGTAAGATGTTTCATCTTAAAAAAGGAGCACACCCAAACGTACAAAGAAACACTAAAGAGGAAAAAAGTCAGCACACTAAAAAAAGTTCACTGTTTTTTTTGTTTTTAAATGTGAAGTCCTGTTTATGGTTTATTTAGGATATGTTACTGACAGGGTCATCCCAATGGTCCCACAGCCCTATATGTTCCCACATTTCTAGGACATTTTTAAAATTTGGTCTTGTGTTCCTACGTTTCCCTTCAATTTAAGTCCTATCCTCCCACAAGATTTGTTGTAAGCACTTTATAGTTAATGAATGAATGAGTAATTTTATTTCGATCAGCAGCAGCAGAAATCGTCACAATCACAATCATTCCAAGAAAAAATAAAATAGGCTGATTGAAAAGGGTTTCGGCTGAAGCAGAGCTTATAGATAGGGCTGTGGGGACAAAGGCACGCTTCATTACTGATGGCCCTCTTCTTTGGATATGTGATTTTTCACCTATTAACTGTAACACCGAAGAAGGCTTTTGGCTGAAACCAGTCTGTTGCTCGTTGATGGCCTGTGCTGTTAGCCCAGATTAAGAGTTCAAAAGGACATTTAGTGTGCTGACTTTATTCCCCTCAAGAAGTTTAATCTTGTTTCATCTGACATTAAGTGAGTTTAAGAGAAAGAATAAATAAATGCTGACTAACTGTCTCCTGGCTCTATTAGGTCACCAGTCGCGGCCCCACCACTCTGGCAGAGGGGGAGGCAGAAACTGGGAGAGGTAAAAACCTGACTCTGTTACTTTCTGTCCTAATTAAAATGTGTGCTGTGATTTGTGAGTCTCACATTGTTTCTATTCTTTACTCTGTAGCAGGTCTTTCAGAAGTAGAGGAGAGCACAACTCCAATCAGCTCCATACAGCTCCACCACCTGCTCCTGTCCCTCCGATGTACCAAGCTCCCTCCCTTTACCCACCTCCACCCCAGGCCTACCCTCCACCCTTCCCCACTGGCCCTGGCCTCCTTCCTCCTGCAATGGGTTACCAGCCCCAGCCTCTTTATGCCCCTGGACCACCAGTGCTCAACCCTCCCTTTTTCCCCCCCGGTGGCCAGCCTCCTCTTCTCCCTCTTCCTCCTTCCCTCTCTCAGCCCCCCCTCTCCAAGGAGGAATTCTACAGACAGCGGCATCACAGACAGGACAAGTGAGTCCCTTCTTCTTAGGTCTCTAACAGTTATGACAGCAGCCCTTTGCTGATGTGGATTTAGTTTGGATGTTAATCTCTGGCCAAACAATGACAAATAAATTGATGGTTATTTGTTGGAAAACTTAAAAAATGTTTGACTCATCCAGCATTTGGAGTTTTATGGTTAATTTCCCAGCACCATGACTTAAGTAAGATCCTGTAATAACCAACCCTTTTGATAATCCTTTCTGTGTCCTTGTCTTGCTCCTGGATTTTCAAGTCTCCTGCTTTTTTTTTTGACAACAGTTGGAAATGAAAACACTTAATGCGACCTCACATACTTCAGTAGAAATAATTCATATCTGTGACAACTCCAGGCTAGTCTCTGATGTTCCGTTTATACAGGAACATTTGTAGGATGAAATGTTGCTCAGCGAGCTGTTTAATGATGACACGGGGGGGGTGGACTTTGACTTCATTAAAGTAAACATTTCTGCTGGTTCAAACTGTAAAAGATTTGAGAGTTAGAATGTGTTTGTTTTTGTATCCACAGAGTAACATCCAAACTGGATGAGTTTACGAAGGACTTTCACAAAGAGCTCATGAAGTACAGAAATGCACCAAAGAGACGAAGACCATCTTATTCCAGGTAACTTCCACAAAACCGCCTCTCTGCTGAGCCTTTAGTTCTTCCATTAATTACACACACTTAATCCTTAAGGCCATTTATCTCTTCCTTGGCATAATCCTCTTTCTTCCTTTCTGCACTTGTTCTTCTGGTCTTTTCACTCCTTCACTTTTCTAGGTCACGTTCATATAGTCGCTCTCCATTCAGCCGTTCTCCTTACTCTCGCTCCAGATCAAGATCCAGATCCAGGTCCAGGTCTTACTCGTATTCCCCCAGCAGATCCCGCTCCCGTTCACGCTCCCATGGCCGGTCTTATCCACGCTCCCCATACTCCAGACGGAATGGACGCAGCTATGGACGCTCACGTTCAAGGTCCCGCTCTCGTTCGAGGTCTTTTGGATATCGGCGCTCTGGCTCACCGCGGACTCCTCCTCCCTACCGGCCAGGAGTCTGGGAGGGACCAGAGGGACCAGGACCTTTCAGGTCTAGGTCACGGTCTCGCTCTCCTGGTGGCTACAGGAGCCGAAGCCCTGGTGGGCGAAAGCCACCGCCACGGGAGCTTGAACCCTATGAGATGAAGGGTCTGAGTCCTGGAGGACAAGATCGCTGGGAAAGGGAGCGGTATCGACAGTGGGAGAAGCAGTACGCAGACTGGTACAACAAATACTACAAAGACTATGAACACCAACATCCCTCACTGCATCACAGAGGTCGAGGCAGCAGAGACAGGGAGAGGGACAGAATGTCTCCTCCACCCAGAGATTACTCCCCTCAGGGGAGAGGGAGAAGAGGGAGAGATGATAGAGGTCCTCCACCTCACCATCCTCAATCCTCCTCTTCATCAGGGACTAAGACAAGCACTAAAGTCCTGAAGACAAAGAAAGTGAAAAAGAAGAGGAGTGGAGACGAGCCTGAACAATCACAGTCGATGGACAGAGGTGATGCTACACCTGTCAGAGATGAGCCAATGGATGATGTCCCTCCAGTGTCCTCAAAGCCTTCAGGTGGCGCTACAACCACCAAAGCACCAGCCTCAAAAAGCTCTTCTTCATCCATCAAACCCTCAACCAAGCCAACATCCAAACCTCAGTCTGACAAGACAAAGAAAGACAAGCCTCTGAAGGTAAAGGCTAAAGTAAAGACGGAGGCTGTGAAGGCGAAGAGTGACAAAGTGAAGAAAAAGACTGGAGAGGGAGTGGTCACCAAAAAGAAAGAATCTTCCTCATCTGTCTCTAAACCGTTAAGGTCCATTAAAAAAACAGAAGATGCCCCAAACTCAACCACTCCTAAAAAAGAGAAAGGAAAAAGCTCTGCAGTGAGGCCTGCCCTCCTTAAGACCCCTCCTCTGCCCTCCCACAACCTCTCTCTACACCACCCTTCCCTTCATGACGGCCCCCGACCAGGGCATGACATCCGGGGTAGACGAGATCTTCCTCAGGGTGGCGGACTCCTACCGCTCCCACATCCGCACGGACCACCACTCCTCCACAGACCTTCCTCCCCGGTGGACAGTCGGAGGAGGATGGGGATGGAGGGCCGCTCGTTGCTTGGACCTCCGCCTGGGAAGCTGAGGAGGATAGACGGATTAGGGGGTGATGTCATGTCCCTCTCACACATGTCTCATCAGCCTCCGCTCCACAGACTCCCACCCCCCTCAGACAGGCCTGGTCTTCTTCCCTTACCAGGGAGCCGAGAGATGGGCCGTGAGATGGGCCGTGAGATGGGGCGTGAGATGAGCCGTGAGATGGGCCGTGAGATGGGCCGTGAGACGGGCCGTGAGACGGGGCGTGAGATGGGGCGTGAGACGGGGCGTGAGACGGGGCGTGAGATGGGCCGTGAGACGGGGCGTGAGATGGGCCGGGACATGGGCCGTGAGACGAGCCGAGACATGGGCCGTGAGACAGGTCGTGAGACGGGCCGGGACATGGGCCGTGAGACGGGTCGTGAGACAGGCCGGGACATGGGCCGTGAGACGGGTCGTGAGATGGGCAGAGAGACGAGCAGAGAGACGAGCCGAGATGATGCAGATCGAGGATCCATCAGACCTCTGATGGACCTTCAGGTGGGTCTACTGCTTCCAAAATCTGGCTTGATTTACTGTTATGTTCTAAAAAGCCAATAAGCCTAGTTTTTCTAATCAAACACCTTGTTAAAGTTTTGTCTCTGACTTCTCTTCATATTCAGGTGAAGCCTCTGGCCCAGAGGAGGATTAAGCTGAACCGAGATCTGGGGAGAAAAGGCAGCACTGAAACTCCACCTTCAGACAGAACACCATCAGGTCCTGAGAGGACAACCTCTACCTCAGACAGATCAGCGGCATCCAGCACTTCTGAAGGAGACCGACCCAGCAGCACAGCAGAAAGTGCCAGGAGAAAGGAGCGGTCGTCATCCGCTGAGAAGGGAGGGTCCCGAGAAAGACCAGGAAGTGCTGGGGAGAGATCACAGGGCTCTGACAGAGAGCATAACAGAAGCTCAGGAGCGGACAGAGAGCGAGACAGACCCTCAGGATCAGAACGCGACCGAGACAGAGGGGTGGGTTCTGACAGAGAGAGGGACAGGGTCTCTGGTTCCAGCTCACAAAAGGTCTCAGTTACAGTTGACAGAGATGCTGATGGAGAGAGGTCGGTGAGGACGGAAAGAAAGAACTCCGGCGGTGGAGGAGGGAGATCTGTCTCTCTGGATAAAATGACCATTGCAGAGAAATCAGCTGTCACCAAGAAAACTACAGATCATCCGGAGAAACCAAGCGTATCCGCAAAAGAGAAAGGGGAGGGGTCCGAGAGAGCTTCTAAATCTGACAGGTGCGTTACATTTATTCTCTGCTGCTTGTCAAAGCAACATTCATATCTTTGATTGAAAGAAAGCCTGTTATAGCGGTTCTGTAAACACAGTTATGAAATGTAATTACATCCTCCTGTTTCTCCCAGGAGTGTTTCCAAGGACAGAGCAGAGAGGAGTGCACCCTCAGGAGAGAAACCGGCTGCTGCTCACAGAGAAGGTAATTTGAATCTCTGTGTGTGTACATGCCTGAGAGAAGAGATGATAACTTTGATTTTGTTTGGTGCCATTTAGTTAAGCGTTGATTAAAAGTGTTTCCTTGCTGTCAACCTCCTCCTCCAGCAGTGAAGGATGGTGAGGAGTCTGCCGTGAAACGCAGACCGAGGATCAGTCGTAAGGCACTCTCGAGCAGCACGACAAGCTCCACCAGGTGAGACTGTTGTGCTTTTGAAACATCAAAAACAAAATAATTTTCAGATTTTTCAATTCCAGATATGATTAGAATTTCTCTGTCATTGCTGCGTCTTTGTTATTTGTGTTAAAGTCATCTGTAATGAATGGCATTCGTCTGTTTTACTGCCCTCCACTAGTCTGGTGGTGTAGTGCATTTGCTTTTTATTTCTTCCATACGTCACTGGCCTGATTTGCACAATCTACCCGGGACTTCTGCCCCGCCTTCAAAAGGCAGACAACAATGGGGGGCACAGAACCTTTTTGTTCAGGGTAAAGTAGTTCTGGGGTCTAAAAGACCCTGGAAGTCTTGGTCGAAATGCATATGATGCAGTGAGTAGCTCCTCATTTCTCAAACAACCATGTTTGAATATTATGTAGACATGGAAGAGATGTTACTCTGAAATCAACGGTTTGAACTCACAGCTATGTTCAATAGTGAAAGTAAGCATAACTGCACACACAATGTGAAGAGAACTCAGGGGATTGGGACTAAACAGCTGTGTAGGCTCAAGAAAAGCACTTCAGAATCATCAGGAAGTCCAGATTAACCCTGTTCAAGAGCGATGGGTGCATCAGGGTAAGAGGAGTGATGGATGAAGTGATGCACCCATCATGCCCATGTTGCAAGTCTGTGTGGGTGATATAGGCACCCCCTCATGCTTCATCTGATCTGGGCTTGCTTCAGTTGGTCAGGTCTAGGTTCAACAATGTGTAATTTGCACAAATATGAATGTTTCATATTATAAGGATTTGATTTAGTTTTTTAGGTCAATCTTAAATTTATTCATTTTTACATGTCTGTTTTTCCTTAATTCAAGGTCAACTCAAGAAACAAAGCAGGACTCAGACAAAGACCAGAAGAGTGAACCATCCAAGCCTGCAGAGCAGCCACCATCCAGCCCTGTGACCAGCAGAGGCCGCAGCCCAAGTGTCAGCCCACCACGCAGCCCGGTAAGAGAGGAGCCGCTCATTCAGCCTCCTCCTCGCTCCAAATGGGAGAGAGAGGATGATGAAGACGGCCAGGAAAATGGACTTAATGCCCCCAAGGAGCCGTCACCAGTGCCACAGAAAGGCAGAGGAAGAGAGGTGCAGGCTGAAGCTCCAAAGCCTGTCAAGACTGAAGGCAAGGAGGCCACTAGGGAGGAGAAAAGAGGCGTTGTGAGAGGAGAGGAGAAGAAAGGGAAAGCACCAAAGGAGGAGGGTAAAAGTGGCCGGCCAGCACAGAAAAATTCTGATAAACCAAAAGTAAAACTTGTGAGGGAAGAAGTGAGAGGAGTAAGGGAAGAAGCAAGAGCTTTAGTAAAAGAGGAGGGGAGAGGAGGAGTAAGAGAGGAGGGGCGAGGAACGACAGGGAAGGAGGAAAGAGCAGCCGAGGGGAGAGCTGGAGGAGGGCGAGAGGACAGTCGTGGCCCAGAGCCCAGGAGGCAGCGTTTGTGTTCGGACCTGGGTCGTGAGACAGACGAGGCGGCCTTTGTACCCGACTACAGTGAAGGGGAAGGCTCGGAACCAGAGCGAGGAAGGAGCGGCAGCCAGAGTCCCTCCGTCAGCCAGGCCTCCCACAGCCCCTCGCTGAGCAACCACAGCGGCTCGGGAACCACCGCCGACAAGAAGAAGAAGAAACACAAGAAACATAAGAAACACAAAAAGCACAAGAAGCACGGCAGCCAGGAGAAAGAAGGGGAACACAAGGTGCACAAGCACAAACACAAGAAGAAGAAACACAAAAAGAACAAAGACAAAGATGCGGAGGAAGAGGAGGAGAAGTCCGAAAAAGCAGAGGAAGGCACTCCATGCTAACAGGGAACAAAATCTGTAACTTTGAGATAATTATGTATCTAGGAATAACAGCTAACAATGCCATGTTGCTCCATGTGCCACTCTGAAGGGAAGGAATGAAACCGAACTTTGACTGTCCGAGACACTGAAGGAAGATCGTGTGACTGTTACTCAAACACTTCATGTCACCGCAGGACCCCCCAAAAACTCACACGGTACTTTGTTGTGCCTGGTTCACAG
Source organism: Notolabrus celidotus (assembly GCF_009762535.1). Classification (NCBI taxonomy): domain Eukaryota; kingdom Metazoa; phylum Chordata; class Actinopteri; order Labriformes; family Labridae; genus Notolabrus; species Notolabrus celidotus. The sequence continues at coordinate 28,493,223 of NC_048278.1, forward strand.
CTGCTCAAGCTCCCTCAATATTCAATGCGAGCCTCTTTTGTGACTTCAGGTCAGGAAAAACTCTGGAGACAAGCTGTGCTGCACTATCGTGATCAACGTAGAGCCAGCCAGAAAAAGACTGGAAGATAATAAGTGATCACACAGCAGTCAATCTGAGCGATTGAAATAAGAAGCGCTGTACTCAGGGATGTGATTGCTTCTTTGCAGAGGAGGAATTGCTTTTTCTCTGTACGATTCATTTGTAAATAGAGATGAACTGTTGCTTCACATAATAATAATTTCCCTTGGTTGTTTTGCTCACATCCCTGTGTGCCGTTCAAGGTTTAAATGCTGAATAACCTTCATTGCAGAGAGTGTTCTTGTTTCAAGGACTAACTGTTTTGCATGTTTTAGCACATCAGCTACAAGTCATGTACATTATCCATTCCTGCTGCACATTTCTTTGTTTGTAATCTCATTTTGACGCAGCCATCAGTTTCAGTTCATGCTAGTGCAGTGTTTTGTTTTGATCTAAGTTGTGCTGTAAATTAAGAAAAGACAACAAAGACAAAGATAAACTTCAAGGATTAATCTACATAAAATATGATATTCTAAAATTCAGTTAATATCGTGAGTTCACCAAACTCTTTGGAAATGCTCAGCAGTAAAATATTTGTGATGAATGTGCTAATACATGCAGAAGTACCAGAATGGTCCTTTAAGTCAAATGAAGCCTTTAATGCATTCATGCTACACTGGATTGTAAACATCTAGGATGTGTTTATTAATAAATGAAAATCAATCTGCATGTTTTTGTTCCAAAGGTGCAGTAGTTGTTCATCACAATGTCTGATGAGTGTGTGAATGTGTGTGGTGGTGTGAAAGTGAAACGTGACTTTGGGACGAAGTGGAGGACTAGTGTTCTTACAAATGAGTTGTTCCTTTTCTTTTTTTAATTAAAATGTTTTGACCTGATGAAACTGTTGGAGTGTTATTTTTAATCAGTGTTTGAACCATTAGCTGTGTAAGCACCACACAAACAAGGGTTATATAGGGTACACTCTGCTGTACTACACTGACAAAATCTAAACATCCATACCTGAGGAGCAAGATGTGAGTATGCAAGGGTGACTTTTTCTACCTGTCCTAAAACTATTACAAAAATAATCTACATTCATATATAACAAAAAATATTTGGTTTCATCCAAAGTAAACACATCTGTCCAAGTTGGAATGTGAACACAGCAGAGCCGGCCATAACCGACTTGGTGCCCTGGCAATATTTTAACTGGTACCCCTTGTATTGAAACCAACTCCAACAATCACATCACATATACACTGAAACATACAGATTTATGTTTTACAGGTTCTCTTTATTAAAAAAAGAAAAAGACCTCTAAATGAACATTAATAAAATGGTAACAACACTTATATTTAGCAGGGGGAAAAACACAATTGTGAAATACATAAAGTAATGGTATTTTATTTTTATTTATTATTAAAAAGGACCATGCATATTATATTACACTTCTGTAAATATGCCAGAGTTAGCCAAAAGGCTAGTTTACATCCGTAGTCCCTTGCCAGATGTTAAAAAGGCTCCCTGAAAAGATTAAGATTAAACAAAGATAAAAATAGAGTAAAATAAAATCAAAATAAGAAGGTAGAGGAGAAACCAAAATACAAACAAACAAAAGAGAAGAAGAGAAAAGTACAAATAGCACCATACGATTAAAAATGACTAAAAGCTGCATAACTTAATATGACTTAATATGACAGTTTTTGAGAAAGTGACCATGGACATAAAATACACAGAGCAAGACAACCAGAAAGCAGCAATGAGGAAATGTTAAAGAAGACACGTGCAGACACAACAGGACAACATTTAACAGTGCTGTACATATTTGCATCAGGCAGTGACTATCAATCATTAAACTAGCTGCATGCTAGTAGTGTTTATTCAGTCATTATATAACAATATTTTTTTTACAGTGCAGACACTTTCAACAAAGCAATAGTAATGTATAAAGTGATGACTGAAAAGGCAGAAGCAAAATGCGTATTTAAGCCTAGCCTACATTTTATGTGTAATTAAGCTAACAGCTTCCAAAGTGTAAATAAAACAAAACAAAAACAGGTAAATCATGAACACTTAAAGACGTCAAGGACTGCTTTGCAAACCTTGTTTTTTTTTTTTTTAAAAACAAAAGTGAATCACATGTAGAGGTGTGAAAAAATATCGATACAGCAATATATTGCGATACTTTGACCTCCAATATGATATCGATATTTCAACTCTTGATATCAATATTTTTGTAACCATAAAAATTCACATTTTAACTGAGTTGGAACTAAAATACGATTTTAGTATTTCAAAAACAATAAAGTGGAAAAGCTGTTTTCAATCAAATAGTTTTGACTTAATTTGTCGTTTCAATTTTGATTAATATTGTGTGATTTACAGATACACCATCTCTATTTTTTCTTAGTTTACTGTGTAGAATATCGCAATATATCGCAATATATCGCAATATTGTGATATCGTGATATATCATATCGTGACCCAAGTATCATGATGTGTATCGTATCGAGAGGTTCTTGGCAATACTCACCCCTAATCACAAGCGTTAAAATGTATACTGGCATCAGTCCGTCCCATTTAACCCCAAATTATATTATAAAACAATACTGTTTTCCTGTTAGCTTCAACTTTTCCTCCTCACTCATTTAGGGTGCAAGCGGCATCCCCTATGGACGGCCGGTGCCCCTAGCATTTGCCTATGCTGCCCATGCCACGAGCCGGCCCTGGCACCAATAATCCTCAATTGTTGATGTGTGTCGTACTTCACGCTCTGATAACAAACATGCCACTGTCTTTTTAAATTACCACTATATCTAATGTATACCAGAGCAAAGACAGTAATCACTCTAATTATTTGGGTTCACACACTTAACACCAGCATTTCAGACCTACTTGTAAACACCTCGCAATTATTTTCATAACTGTTCTCAGTAAGACAGCTGTGGGTATAAACAACTTAGATGAAGCTCTTGATGATTAAAGTGATTTAGGGGATAATGAAATGAAGGAAGTAAGGATATGATCATGATTGTTGTACAACAGCACAGTGTTAAAGGAATAACTCGTACATAAATAGAGATTAATAGAGTGTATTAAACAGCTTTATTAAAAGACGTTTAAGTAGACCACACTGATGTTATTGATCAAATTAAATTCCTGATGCATTCATCAAAACAGTTTTACAAAGGGACCATTATTGATCTGCTCTGACTCTGGCCTATTCCCTTTAGATTATTGGAAGTTTTGTCTTAAATCATTACCTACTTCTGTCTCCATATGTAGAGACTTCAATTTAGTTCAACATATAGTACTTTTAAATATCACCATTCAAAACCATTTTTATGAAGCACATAACAAAATATAAAATACAAACATTAAAGTAAGAATAAAACATCAAATCCCAAGAAAAAACTTTCTCTCACAATGTCTTCAAATTTGAAGACATATTTGACCCCAAGGAACACTTATGCATTTTTTTTTTTTACAGGAAATTGGAACATAACATTTTAATTTTATGTTTTCCTAGTTGTTCCCATTAAATTAGGAAAATTCATGAAATAAGAAGCCAAAAAAATGATGTTAGTCATTATTTTAGAATGGGGTCCAATTGACCCCAAGGATATTAGGAGGGTTAAAGGATACCATCCATCTTTGTTGTATGTGGGAACTATTCATAGACATTGTATGGACTCCAAAGCTCACTTTGCATTTAGAGACATCTGTCCATGCTGTTCCTGAACATTGAACTGTACTACATATCATCTTTTGTGAAGCTAAATAAAAGGAGTTCAAAAAATGAAGACGTGTTGTGAGGTCATCTGTCAAATAGATAGATATTAAACTCATGCACTTCTCCGTTCATTTTCTCTGCACACACATTACATTGTTTCTGTTTTTACATGTGAATAATATTTCATAGATTTGGGGTTTATAAATGAATAAAGATGCCCATTTTATGTATACATACAAATATTTTTCTCATGAACAGAGTTGTAGATGAGATGGACATCTGCTTCAAATGTGATAAAATGATCTCTTAACATGAATCTTTCATCCTAAAAACAGAAATCGTTCAGATCATATCCATCCCATTGTCATTGTTAATGATGCACCTGAACATGTCTCTATGTAAAGTTCTTATGAGTAATTATGATGACAGGCTCAGCTGGAAAAAGCACATATCATATGTCCAGTGAGGTAACCAAATATTGGGATTTAATCATGAGTTATCACTGTAAGGTTCATCCTTTCACATCTTATAGTAATACATGAGAACAAGCACATATGAAACTAGTCTCTATTCATTTTTTAAATGCAAAATAAATAAGTCAGTAGTGTCACAGTGTTACGCCAGCTGGGATTCTCCCACTTCCCCATTATTTCAAAGCCTGCAGTTCTTAAACATACTTGATATTCCTACATTTCAGATATGCACTTTAGTAGTTCAAGACTTTTAAGGTCTCAGATTCACTGATATCCCACCTGATCTGTTGATCTTCTACATCATCACGTTTTCAATCAGGCACAGAGGTCCAGTGATTTGGAACCGTTAGTCTGCCACACCACACGGTCGATCGTCTTTGTTGGATTTATAAAAGATCTTAAACGAATCCTCTTAAATTCTCTCTGCTGTGCAGTAGTATTAGAATAAGGTATGCTACAGTTTATAAAAGTATTGATTGTTTGTAAATTGTCTTCTCCTCCTGCTTTTAGGCTTTTTTTTAACACCAATGTGTGCTTTTGTTTTCTGAGAGGACTCAGTAGAGGCTTTAATTTCAATGTTAGGTGCGTTCTCTGTAAAGCCCTTACAGGCAGGGAGAGGAACAGGAAACCTGTTTTTGTTTGTTTTGGATTTACCTGCTTTGTTGGTTTTCTGTGCAATAAGACATGATAAAGAGAACTTTTTCAATTGTTAATAATGCACTTCTGCTGGTATTTATAATGCTAAAGCTGAACGTACATGAGGGATAAATATAAAACCAGCATGTTGGAGATAAAAAAAGATGAATTGCAGCTCGTGGATTAACAGATATATTCTCAGATAACTGGATTTGTCTGGCAGGATGTCCTAGAAAGCAGCCCTCTGACACAATGGTGACTTTCATGGTCTTTGGCAGCTCATTCCTTCACAAACATGAATTATTGAAGGCCAAATGTCCCAGAGGGAATCAACTGCAGTGAGACAGACTGAACACTGTGTGGAGCTGTGAGTCCTGCAACTTTTAACACGAGGGGGAGGCAGATTAACAATAAAAATCTTCTCCTATATGCATCCGCTCCAAAACACAGCCCTTTATACCAGTCCCTCTCTTTCCCACAGCACACAGCAATAAGCTTCATTGTTTGTGAGTGTGTGAGAGTGAGTGAGTGAGTGAGTGAGTGAGTGAGTGAGTGAGTGAGTGAGTGAGTGAGTGAGTGAGTGAGTGAGTGTGTGTGTGTGTGTGTGTGTGTGTGTGTGTGTGTGTGTGTGTGTGTGTGTGTGTGTGTGTGTTGTTAGTGTGCGTACCCAGTTGGGGGGGATGGCGTGACTGGTGGATCACAGATGAAGTCGTTTGAAGGCAGGAGATGAGTTCACAGGCGGGTTGAGGGAACTCTGAGAAATGAAAGAGTAGCAGATATTTTTTTCTCTCAAACAGCAGAACATAAAAGCACATTCTCAGCTTAGTACATGGATTGTAATGTATGTGTGTGTGTGTGTGTCCGTGTACATATCTAGGGTCATACTTAATGGACTCATGGATCAGTGGGACCATTAGAGAAGATTAATATATTGTTTTAACCCTTAGCCAGATTACCATCACAACTCATTATTCATCTCGAACACCAGCCTGTGAGGGACACTCTGCATGTGTATGTGTCTGCATTTACACACGTGTGCACGCATGTGTACACCTTTAAGTGTGCAGCCCGTGCATGTGTGTCTGCTTGTGTTTTGTCTTACAAGCGTGACATCATTTCCTGTCATCAAGGCCAAAGGTTGCTTAGCAACTTCACTTCTGCCTACTGTCAGAAAAGATGCTTCTCCGCTGACTGGCTCACAAACTAACTCTGCCTTATCTCTCTGTCATAAATGTACTGTGTGTATACGCGATGCTGTGTCTGTGCATGACTGCCCATGCATCTGTATGGGCCACTGTGCATTTGTGCTTGCAGACACAGACAAAAGCTGAGTGACAGAGAAGAGAGAGAGAGAGAGAGAGAGAGAGAGAGAGAGAGAGAGAGAGAGAGAGAGAGAGAGAGAGAGAAGAGAGAGGGTTTGGGGAATGTATTGTCTGATAGATTTCTGTTTTTCCTCGAACTAATAAAAAGGATGAGTCAGTAATGTGACTGTATGCTAGAATCACTGTTGTTGTTTATCTAATATACAGCAAAATCTGCAGGTATGAGCAGCCTGTTCTGCTGGTGAAAAAGTTACTGCCGTCTTTTATTCGTGACTCCAACTAAGCTGCAATTGAAAGGCTTAGTGTGATTAGAAATGCAATACTGTTTGATATTGCACATTGTAAATTACAATGTGTAATATAAAAAGTTAAACCTGAAAGGTAATCAAAGTGTGCATACATTTTCATGGTAATCCACCCAAAAGTTGTTAAAAAACAATAATGTGAACTTTGTGGGGAAACTAGAGGAAAAGTTCGGGGATCACCACGAAGAAAAGCTCATAAATACCTGTCCACATTTTTGGTAATCCACATACTGGTGGGCATTTTCATCCCAAATCACCAAATCTCACCCAGTTTTAATGTCACATGTCTCATTGTTCAAAACATAAAGTGTAATTTAAAAAGGGTGCGCCCCATGTATAGATATAGTCCTCAACCTGGGTTCAATTCCAACCTGTGGCCCCTTTCCTGCATGTCACTCCCCACTCTCTCTCTCCTGGTTTCCTAATCTATCCACTGTCCTATTGTCTCAGAATAAAGGCATGAAAGCCCAAAAATAGAATTTAAAAAAAAAAAAATGTTTTAATTTAATTTAAAATTTAATGCAATTAAAAAATCTTAGCCTTCAATAATGAATTGATTTAGGGGGCAGCATTAGCTCAGTCTGTAGGGACTTGGTTTTGGAACTGGAGAGTAGACAGTTATATACGGACTGAAGTATGGAGAGGCTGCTGGAGAAGTGCCAATTCACTTCCTGGACACTGCCTTTGTGCCCTTGAGCAAGACACTGAAGCGCTCTTTAGACTACATTAATCTCACTCTGTTATCTCTCTGTTAGTGCATGTCCCATAGGATCTTATTTGTGCATGTGTGTGTGTATTTCAGCCTATGTGTGTAGCATGTTCATTATAATGAAATATTGAATTTCCTCTTGAGGATTAATGAAATGTCTTCTTCTTCTTATGGATGGGCGGCTGTGGCTCAGTGGGTAGAGTTGGTCGTCCATCAATCAGAAGAAGTCAGAAGGTTGGCGCTTTGATCCCAGTTCCAGTAGTCACATGCCGAAGTGTCCTTGAGCAAGACACTGAACCCCAAATTGCTCCCGCTGTTGATCAGCGGTGTGTGAATGTGTACGAATTAAATTAGCTAATACGATGGTCCCTAACTATAGCAGTAGTATAAAAGCGCTAGGAGTGGGTTTACCATGGATTAGTTATAGGAAGAAAACTACAAGGTATAGTGAAAAGTTTATTGGAGGAGATTCTTGATATGATTAGCTACACAAAAAAAACTAAGGGATCCCTCAAGTTGTGCATTCTGGGTAAATATTTAAGAGAGGTTATCACTAAGAAGAGTCAGCAAAGAGTCATCTTCGAGGGCAATTGCAACAGGTTGGAAACATGAATCAACCAGGTATGAATCAAAATATTAAAGATGTATCAACATGTGTTGCAGGACAGGGAGATTTTGGTAAGATTATACAGAATAGGAGTTTTTCTGTATCATGTCATTACTGTAACATCTGCATCACCTTTGTTTGGATCATATTTATATTCCTTGCCTGTTTATCATTTAATGAAACACTGTTACTGACCGTCATATCAACATGGACAGTAATGTTTGATACATTTTAAAATCCAAAATAAAAGAAAAAAAGAAGAAGAGACTAACATTTGTTGGTTCAAGCTTCTTTGATGTGAAAGTTTGCTGCTTTTCTTTGTCCAGTATTAGACTTAACTGAGAGTTTTTGGTTTTGAAGTGATGATAAGATAAAAGAAGCAGCTTGAAAACATCACGTCGAGCCTTAGGGGATTGTGACAAGCACTTTTTTAAACAAGTTTTCTGAACATTTCATAGACTTCATTATAAATTGGGAGTACACTGTAATTATTAATCTAGCTACTTTAAAAAGTCCTTTAAAGTAAATTTTACACCAAAACTTTCTTAGAACATTTAGCTATCCCTCTGACTTTCTGAGCTTCTTTCTTTAATTTCCAGCAAGTAATCAAAAGTATTTTGAGTATAAAGATACTGGCCAAATGTTAAGCTTTGTGTGAACAGACACATTAAGGTAAAACTGAGAGACTGCAAAGACGTCCAAGATGTACGTCCAACAGAGTGACAGATAATTACTGTTCTGTAACCCCCTGCTCTGAAAACTGACACTAAAAGATGAAATGACACCACTGACCATGAGTATGTGTGTGTGTGTGTGTGTGTGTGTGTGTGTTGGCCTTTTAACCTCTGCCTGTACCACCAACGTAACCAGATCAAGTAGAAAAGTATGCAGGGGCTCCGTGTTACTCTGCTCATGTGTTCCTGTACATGTGCGTATGTATGTATTGTTGGTGTGTGTGTGTGTGTGTGTGTGTGTGTGTGTGTGTGTGTGTGTGTGTGTGCGTGTTCACGCCCAGTATCAGGATGTGCCCTCAGGTGGTTGTCATGGCATTTTCAACAATTGATCAGGATTATTGATCTGTAATCCAATTCCTGCGGTGTGTGCGAGTGTGTGTGTGTGTGTGTGTGTGTGTGTGTGTGTGTGTGTGTGTATTAGTGACAAAGGCACGGAATAAAACACTTCCACATATGTAATGTTATGTGATGGTCACCATGGAAACACACCCAAGGGGCGCTTACCACACACTGATAATAATGTTTGGCCTAGATACCCATCCTCAACCGATAACACAGAGGATGTATTTCTGACCGTGTGTGTGTGTTAGTGTGTGTGTGTGTGTATTCAGTGACTAATGTAAACCATCATTTGAACAGCACACTGTCAGAGCTGGAGTAAAAAATGCATGAAATAATCCTGTGGAGCAGAAGGAGTCTTGCTGGAGTTACACGAGACAGTAAGTGTGAGCAGGATGAGACGAGCTGGAAGCGAAGAAGAAAGCGAACAGGAGTGGGAGTGGGAGTGGAATCACACAGCCAGGGAGACCCAGTAGCAACTGATTACTGCCAACGCACACGAGCTCAGAAACACACAAACACACAGCGGCTTCCAACAACGCTCATCAGTCTTCTTCTCTGTGAGATGTTAGCAGTAGAGGTCTGTGTGAGTGTTTGTGTGGTTCAATGTGTCCTAGATATCTTAAACTGTGCTGTTGAGACACACTAAATGTTTGATGTGTGCTGCTGCTGTAAGAGCGATGATAGCAGAGGGAGTCTGTCGGCTGTGGGCGTTGATGGGGTATTGCACGTGTTTCCCAGCTCTGAGAGGAAATCTTATCTTAGTTTTTAGCCACAGCGCTGCTGAATCTGTTGGTCAGCAGCAAGTCCACCAATTTAGTCAACAGAAAAAATATCTCAGTTTCTTCTCACAGTTCGGAGAAGACATCTGCAGCCACAGATAAATAAACAGATAGACTATGATGATCCCGACTTCGTATCTAGCACCGTCAACTGATGTATGCTCCAACACTTTCCTCTTGTTTAGATGCGTTCACGACTTAACATAAAGATAAAATCAACAAAACGTACAAGTTTCAAGCACTGGATAAAAGATACACAACATGACAACTCCAAAAAGTGAAGCCAAGACATTTGAAACTCCCCTACTGACTGGCTGCAGTATAGGTCATAAAGCGCACCTCCTCCATATTGTCAGATTTGGACCATAGACTGTATAAATAATGGACGTAGTATCTGTGACGTCACCCATCTGTTTCTGAAGCGCTGTTTTGAAGCCGATTGTCGGAGCCATATTGGAAATGTTGAACTCAATCTTAGACTTAGACCTTGACTTAGAACTTTATTTGACCACAATGTGGAAAATTGCCTTCGGCTTCACAGAACTAAACAGACAATACAACATTTTTTAGACAAAAACAGAGACGAGCGCTTGGGTCTTCCTGGTGATTGCACAGCAGAATTCTTTTCAGGAGCTAGTATTAAAATATGGAGTATGAAAAATAGAAAACATATCCATATGTACATACACATTACACTTACACATACATAAGAACCACATATGCATACACACAATACACATACATATATGTGGATATACATATGCATGCACATAGACAACATAAAACCTACAATTGAAGTCATATAATTATAATTGTAAACCTGGACAGGGACATGTGGACTGCTGCAGTTTACTATTTATTTGTTTGAGTTTGCTAAAATGGAAATGTAAAGTTTGGTTTGATTTTGTGACTCTAAGAATTTAATCATTTAATTGCTCTTGGAACAAAAGAGTTCTTGTTAATATTCTTTGTGGCAGTCTAAAACGCCCTAAATGCTGTTGAGCGAGTGTGACATAAAGAGGCGGGCTTGAGTTCCAAGCCAACAGCTACAGTGTTCCCGCCTGTCAATCAAGTCAGCATGTGCCTCTCATAATGGAAAACTCTAATCTCAATATCTTCCAAATTGTTATGAAAAAATTCACCCCCCGTACAGTCTGTGCTGATCGAGAAATAAGCTATCCAGAATGAACTCGTTTCTCTGTACCAGGCTGTAACACTGTTATTTCTGCTGTAAAGATCGTCTTCTTTGAATGGGTGTGTATGTGGTTTCTGGTACTTGCGGAGTCAGCCTCAAGCGGACACTCGAAGAACTGCAGTTTTTAACACTTCTGCATTGTTTTCAATTCTAGCGGCGGGAGGTTTCCTCTGGGATGGGACATGGGCCCAACAAAAAAATCAAAATACACATCAGACAAGTGTTTCTTTAACATAGTCTCTGTCAATAAAGTTAGTTCTTACCACACAAATGTATGCACGTGTTGCTTTTTCTGAGAAGTTTAGTTTTACTTGGGTATTTGATTCAACAAACAGCGGTACAGTACCATGATCGACTGGATTATCAGAGCAGAAGAGAAACAGGGAGAGAAAATGTAGCAAACACTAACACTGGAGTCTGAACCTCCTGTGACTCAAGAGGCTGCTGTTGACTGTAATGGTCTAAGCTGTCTTTGTGGTTTGTCATTTGGATAAATGTGTGTGTTGGTTGGCGGAAGAGGCAGGACATCAATATCACAGCTCAACCAGTCAATCTCTACAGCACGCTGACTCTGGCTCTAAATGATGTCCACAGTGCAAAATGTCATCGCACCCCCATTGTGGATATTTTGGCTTCATTTTTGTACAGAAGGAGAAAGAGGAGACACATTATATATCTTAATATGCAGTCAGTGGTTTAAAGCGAGGCGTTGCCCCACAATGAGACTTCAGAATAGCTAAGAAACCCAACTATACAAATCTCTAATCCTTTCACTGGAGGACATAAACATAATTCTTCGCCACGATATTTGTGCTTTATTAATAGAAGTTGATGTAGGGTCTGAAACATCAGTCTGGACATTTTCGTACTCCTTCCATGAATATAACTCCTTGTGCCCTGTATGGAAGCATCTGCGTTTGTTATTTTTCCTCACTCATCATTATCTCTGCCCAGCCTAAGCCTGGAGGGGATCATGCTTTCGGTTGAGTGTGTATCTTTCAGTTTGCAGCTAATCTTGCACAATACTAGACCTTTCAGGCTTATATATTTAGTGCAAATGTATGACTTAATGTTTAATGGCCTCTTATGTTTGCAGTGATTAAAAATGAATGAAAAACCTATTTTATTGACTGTTCTAAACCGGCATTTGCTTTTCACCCCTCTTAACCAAGCGCTAGAACAACAAGTGATCGACCCCTGCCTCTGAAACCCTTTTTCATCCATGAACAAGATTGTAATTGCTTGTGGTCATGTTGGCCAATTCTAAAACCAACCATGGAGAGCACAGCTAAAAGAAGCACACTCTGACAGGGGAACAGACTTTGACACAGCACCAGCTCCTTTATAGTAAAGACAACAAATAGGATTTTTCATCTGGTATAATGCCGAACGTCAAAGGATCAGATTAATCGGGTAGCTTATGGAACTAATCTGCAGACAGTCCAGTTTGACCACTCTGATTATTAGAGGTTGTTTAATGTAATTTTTTCCTTCCTGATACAGATTCTGGCACTTAGACTTTATTATTGGCCATACCAAGAACATCTACAATAATAGTCCGTTAAAAATATATGCAAATTGGGGTGTTAGAACACTGATTCCTTAAAAACAATTAAAAATGATACACTTTCTGCATTGTTGTTCTTTGTTATTGTTGCAGCAGTATTTACATGAAACTGATAGATATGTTGGTAATGTTATTGCATCATTACATTTCTGTTATATTACAAACCTACATTTCAGGCCATATCAGAGGCCTATACCAGCACTGGTTTTGGTATCAGAACAACTCGACTGTATTCATTTTGTAGTGTCACTTTTAACTGCTTCCATTGTAAAAGTGGCTTGTTGGTTGGGCGTCAAACACTGAAATTTAATTCTGTATTTTTTGCAGACAATGTTCAAAATGATTCTAAAGATATAAAAACTTGTGTGCAACTCTCAGTGGGATATGTGTGATTCATTTTTTACTTAAATTGAGTCCATATGCAATACATTTCTGCTCTAAATTCTGATTGACACTAAGTCTGATCACACTTTGGGAATGTGGAGCTGAGCCTGAAAATCCAAGATGTTTGTATTTTGCCACTGCACAGAGGGTAAGACCTTTTAATTTAAACTAACAACACGGCGCTCTCCAAGCACAGCTAGTAGGATCTAAGAATAGCAAAGTTGTCTATTTTTAATCCATCCAAATTTGTTTTCTAGCATGTAATGAGCATTATGGCCCTTCAGAGTCACAACTGTGGGACTCTTGTGTTCTGTTTAATGGTGTGTAAACATAAAAGAAAACACCCCACAAAATATTTGGAGGCTATATGAAGATATTAAAAAGTGAGCAGGAGAGCATTTAGGACGAATGCTCCCTGTAAGCTGTTTGCTTAGACCTACTGTATACTGTACAGCTAATATTAGCTCCTAAAGTGGGCTCCATGGACTGCCAGTGGGCCTTTAGGGAATTGGATTGAGCCCCAGGAAAAATGAGCAGTAGTTTAGTTACAGTACTATTTTAAGATGTTGAGAATGCCTATTCTGCCCTTTTCCCTATTCTGCCTGGTTGGGATCAACCCAGCCTCAGTTTCTGTAAAATATAGACTTGTTTTCCATGACAAGGGGTTGTAAAAACATGAATTTTAGCATATGGAAATAAAGTAAGAAGGGCTGAATTATAGCCAGTGCTTAAATGCTTGTTCCGAAGCATATGCACACATTAGGAGCATGTTTAAAAATTTACAAGACACAATTATGACTAAGGGTACATTTTAAACTTGTAAAACATAATATGGTCCATTCGATTGAACTACCTAATTATACATTTCGATTTGGCCAACTTTAAGAGATAATATGTGCATGTTCTGGTAAAAAAATAATTCTCATAATGTCTAAAAAAACGTTGTGAATGAATACTTGTGTAAGATTTTGGTATTGCTATTACTTAACTAAGTTTGGGGTCTCTGTAGTTCTTCCTCCATTATTATGGAAATTATATATACAGTACAGTGTCTGTCATATGTAATCTCTTGTCCTCTGTAACCTGACATGACAGAAGCTGATTCAAAGGCATTGTGTTGGAGCTCTGCCACAACCTTGGGTTTTAAAGAATCGACATCCCTGCTGAGTGTGACGGGAGCATCATCCCATGTATGACAGCAGCACCCACCCACTTACCTACCGCCCACACACACTCACACTAATACTTACCCCCACCACACAATTACTCACACCCACACACTCAAAGTCCGGGGTCGCAGGCTGGTGAGACTACCGCCAGGCAGAAACAGAGGGATACTGGGACGAAGTGTAGGTGAAGTGAGGCAGAGGAGATGGAATAAGTCACATGCTCTGAGTTGCTCCATCACTGTCAAGTTATCCAGTATTAAGAATGAGGGTCTCTAGTCTAAACCCTTCAAAATAAAGCTGCTAATCACAAAGCTACACAGTCATATTAAGAGGTTTATCAAGCTTACCCAGCACTTTCCTCTTCAATGGGAACTATGAGGTGATTCAGGCAAACATCACTAGTTGAACAGTTACTCAAAAATATTGGAGTTGAATAAGTTAAGTTACCTGACGGGTTAGCACTGCGAGCATAGCATTATACCAGTTTATCGTGTTTGTTTCAGACAAAATAAAGGTTGGTCTCTCTTCGGTATAACAAACATGGCAAGTTGCTGAATGATTAAGTTGCTACTAAGTGGCAACCGTCTAAAAATATGAGTCCAATGCGGAAGTGCTAAAAACTGCAGTTCATCGAGGATCCGCTTGAGGCTGGCTCCGGAAGTACCGGAAACCACATACACACTAATTCAAAAAAGACGATCTTTACAGCAGAAATAAACATGTTGACAGCCTAGTACAAAAGAGTGTAGTCTGGATAGCTAATTTCTTGATCGGCACACACTGTGCAGGGGGTGATTTTTTCTAACGCAGCAATTTCAAAGATATTGAGATTACTAGTCTTCCAATGAGATACACAGCTGACTTGATTGACAGGCGGGAACACTGTAGCTGTTGGCTTGGAGGCTCAAAGCCCGCCTCTTTACGTCACAATCGCTCCACAGCAGCACCATGGCGCCCGCCGACGATTGACCTCAAAACAGCGCTTCAGAAACAGATGGGTGACGTCACAGATACTACGTCCATATTTTATCCAGTCTATGGTTGCTACACAAAAGTTTTTAAAAAAGTTGACATCTATATGCCAACCACCCAGTTAAGTGTGTGCAAGTATCCTTGACATCTAGCTCAAACCAAATCATTAGTTCTCAATGTGAGCTGGAGTCTTTTCAGGCCATTGTAACAAATTGCTAATTCTTCTCAAGATTCCACATCTAACATTTAATATTATTTCACTAGACTTCCGGGAGAAGACTGTCTTATTTTGAAGGGATCATTAGTCCATTTCCTGTCTGGCTCATTCTGGCAGGCTTGACGGCTCTCCCTCTCCCCGGTGCGCCTGAACTCCGGTACCTGGCACCGCAGCGTGTCCAGCGGCTGAGGGGGACGCAAAACGCACGGGGAGCCGCTTGATTCTATCTAACTTCACTTTTCTCGGTTACTGAAACTTCTGCGTCTTCTTCCTCTCTCATTTCCCCCTTCTTTTTTCATCACCCCGACTGAAGGACTGAGTTTGGATATCGGCAGGGGGGGAAGGAGGAGGCAGAGGACCAGCGGGCTGCTCTCAGATGGAGCAGCAGGGCTCCGGGAGCTCAGGGCGCACGGCGGACCCGGAGTGAATGACGCTGGTGGATGGACGCTGCTCCTCCCAGGTAAGAACGGCAGATAAAGTTTGTCTTCTTTTGTGTTATAATGTACTTTTATTTTCTTCCCTGTCCCGGTGAAATGCCCGTGACACAATGGAAAATGTTGGGAATTTATGATGTCGCTCTTTGTCAATGGCAGTGCGTATTACACAAAAAGGTGGAAGTAACAATCCCTTAGTCAAAATATGCAGTGAATGTGGTACTGGATGACAAGTTTGATACCTTATCTACTTCATGTTCGGGTTATTTGTGTGCCTCATGATATAATGAAAATGGTGAGATACTTCTTTCAGCTATATTTCATTTTATATAATTCTAATGTTTATTATAGGGTTAACTACACTGTTTCTCCTTTGTGTGCTCAAAACTGGAGTAATACTGGGACATGCCAGAGCCACAGATGTCGTCAGTATATGATTGTGGTTGGCTGAGGATGTCACTGTATGATATTTACAGTTAAACTTAACATTTCTGCAGATGTGTAATCTCTTCTGGTTTTATAGAGCATGCTGTTGTTAATTTTTGGTAAAGATTTGGGGTCAATTTTGTGCATCTGTGTGTGCAGTGCAAATATAAGGCTTAGTGGGTTTCATAGGGTTTTATAAATGTGTGAATATATTTTGTTCTGGGGACTGGTTGTAATTCAGTGGGATGATTTAATTTCCACACGGCCTAGCTGTTAGCAAAGGGAGGCTCATAATGAGTTTTTAAACTGTTTGAAAGGTCTCATCAGCAGGTTTTTAACTGCGTACAAGAATGCCTTCCTTTTTTTTCTATGGTCAATTGATGTCCATCCAACAGATACTATTCAAACACGACAAAAAGCCTTAAACTGTGGGCCCTGGACTCCTCACTCAGTCTAGGCTATGTGCCCATAATGGAAAATACACAGAAAAGAAAGATAATGGCAGATTCAATCTCATTCTTTTCATCAAACACACTCATACTGATATACTCCTCCCTGTGCTGCGAACTTGCATGCCAGCTCTCCTGTTGTCCTGTCACTCTGTAGGGGAGAGTATGTATCCCTGCATGGACTCGTGGTTGGCTTGACTTCTATTGTCCTGAGTGTGCTTTATAGTCCTTACCCACAATAATCCAGCTCTTGCTCCAACTCGATAACAAATTGGTATCGTTGAAATAAATTTGCCGGATCTCTCTTGGATCAATAAGCAATTGGAATGAGCAGACTGTGGACCTGTGAGGAGCGTTTGCGGTGTACTCGTGACAGTGTGGACTGTGTCACATGCTCCATCTCCCATCTTTTCCTGCCAAACAGCACTGCTTACTGGCCCGATAAAGCAGAAAATGTGATGAAATTAATAAGAAAAAGGAATCTAAAGCGAGACATGAATCCCTCTCTTATGATCAGGCTGTTGATTTAAACTGAGGACTATCATTCAATTGACATTTCCTCCCTGATATTCTTATGCTTCAAGAAATTCTGATAGTACTTAACAAATTAACCATGGCTGCTGAAGCTCAACAGTTGTCACCGTGTTTCATTAGATTTGATCACAAAGTGCAACTGTGGAACAATAGAAAGTAACAATATCCATCACTATCAAACAAGGATCTAAATGATAAAAGAAATAGCTGACAATGTTTGCATTAAAACTCAACACTTTACTCTAATCATGCAGTATCTACATAAAACGTTCTAAGGCTACTTTTCTCTGTATGTCCAGATTGTTTAAGCCAGTCTGGAATTAAAGGCATCAGCAGTAATGGCCTGTTGTCATCACTGAACTGTACAGCTGCAGGATTATAATAAAGGGGCTTAGTGCTTCCTGTTGCCTCTTTGACTCCTGTGTTTGCACCTTTGTCTCGCGTCTATACTCTCTCCTGTTTGGGTTTATATAGATTTATATTCTGCTCAGAACGGCTCTCCGGCAAGTGATTTCTTCTCCTGAAGGTCGCTTTTTTTGTCTCAGTGAAACACAGAGAAGCCAGTTTTTTGTCTTGTGTTGCTTTGCTAGAGGGTGAAGGGTCTCATGGACAGGATGGCAGCCTGACCGTCAGCGCAGTTCCGGTTGCTTTTGAGTAGCTGCAGTGCCAGCCAAAAACGCAACACAAGCAGAAACCCACACACACACACACAGTTCCACTGATACTGAATAGAGCTGCACAATAAATCCATTTCATCGTTATTGCAATGTGAGCACTCAATCAAACACGTTGTAAAAGCCGAAATCTTTTGCAAGAAAAACACATTTTATGTAAACAAGCAATGCATTCACCACAGAATGCAACATTTTAACCTATTGTATGGACTCCTGGGTGTGATGGCGATGCTTTCACACCCATTTTGTTGCAGCCAGATGATGCTCACGCAAGCCATCAGCCATCCCAAGATTAACAAGTACCACTATAGTGGCCAAAACTCCTGCTTCTGGATTCAGGAGGAACATGATGCAAAACACAGGTATTGTGTGAAACATCAAAACAGCAGATAGACGATAGAAAATGGGAGTTATAGTTAAATATGCACTCTTTGATATTTGTAACATTAATCACACTTCATATCGTTATCTCAATTTTCCAACGATATAATCAACAATCACACATTTTTCTCATACTGTGCCCAACCTGATACACACACATGCATCCCTATGTTGCAGTCTGCCTCCATGCCATCCCCCTTTTCTCTATTTTAGGTTCAGGCTGTTCCCAGCACGGCCATGACAGGCACCCAGGACCCAGACCTGCATGAGCAGCTCAGAGGGACCAACGCAGGAGGAAGGGGGACGAGGAGGAGGAGGGGGAGAGGGGTGCATGTGTCAGTGGAGAGCAGAGGAGAGGGAGCGGGACGGGGAGGGAGGAAAGAAGAGGAGGAGGCGGAGGCGGAGGAGGAGGAAGAAAAAGGACGAAGCCTGCCGTTTACCCCACTCTAGCACCAGTGGTTCTCTTGGCTCTGACCCAAACCAGCCCACCCCGCTCCTGGTGCCTGCGAGCCGTCTGCCACCCATATCCTACACCTATAAGACTGCGAACATGTGTGTGTGTGTGTGTGTGTGTGTGTTTGTGTTTGTGTGTGTGTGTGAGAATGAGTGTGTTGCTGTTTATAAAGCGGAGAATGATTGTGTGTTTGTGTTTAAGCTCTGTACTTTCTCAAATCTGCTGTACCTGCAAGGACCCCTCACGCCTTAATGGTTACTTTATGTTTAAACATAAGGGAGATGGAAGAAGGTCAGCATGTGTGTGTATGCTGTGTTTGGAATACCTCAGGTATTTCCTCGGGACCCATTAGTTGTAGGAAAGATGGCAAACATTTTCCCTGATTGGAGGTTTCCATAGTGACAAGCCCCTAATGAATCTCCAGGGTTACAGCCGTCTGTCAGTTGCCTTGTTATCGGCCCCGGATTTTACAGCAGAAGGAGTCACAAATTAGTGAAAAAACTCCCGTCACCTCCAGACCTCGCTCTGGTTCTGTCTTCATCGTCTCACCTCCCATTCCCCTCCCTGTCTCTCACTCTGCGTCTCAGCCACTTCTGCTGGAGACGTGAAGGTTGCGATTGTGTGTGCGTGTGTAGTTATCAGCACTCTAGTGTGTGTGTGTGGTGTATGTGTTAGCAGCTATGAATACTCCGAAGCATGCCTAAACGTCAGCAACACCTCAGGGATTTGTCAAGGCTCTCCAAATTGAATATTTTCCACCAGTTATGACTCCATGTGTGCATGCTTGTTGAGGTTGTGTGTGTTCCTTGGCTTTGTGTGCGCTGTCTTTGTGAGCTTGTCTGTGCCATCTGTGGGTATTTGCCATTGTCAGCACTCTGTGTGTCCATAAAATATAAATACATAATTGTTGAATAAATAAATGTACACCAAGAGGATAAGAAAAAGAATAAACTACAAATGCCGAGCTCCTCTGCAGCCCACTGAACATCGTACGCTCAGTGTGTCAGCACCAACTTACTCGAACACAAACACACACACATTCACAAGGGAGCATTGCACGCACACACACCAGCAAGCGAATGCCCTCACACAAGCGAGGGAATATCCCATGGAGAGGCTCTTTAGAGGAATCACCTGGTTGCTTGGCAACAGCGTAGCTCTGCCCTGAGGCCGGTTACTTCCGATTGCAATGTTTGTTTTCGTGTGTGTCCGTTATCTGTCGTCCTATAGCTGTCCATACAGAACCACTTCTGACATGTGTCCAGCTTTGGGTTATCTGTATAACTTTGCACTTTGTGTGTTTTGTGTGTGTGTGTGTGTGTGTGTGTGTGTGTTTGTGTGTTTCTGTGAGTGATCTTGCGGGGAAGTAATGTGGGTGGACGTTGTTCGACAGGGACATTAATGTGAGCGCACCGGGGTGGGGGCAGTCCCTGAGAGCTGGAAGTCACATTTTCCTGATGGTGACCCCCTACTTCCTTTCAGCCTTTTTTTTGCACTCAGTACATATTACAAAATTAATTTCCTATCTCCTATGCTTCCATTTCCTCCCTCTCGGAAAACACACTCATCCTCCTTTTGTGCCGTGTTTACAACATACTGTACATCTCTCCACCCTGGCGCACATCTAACAAATTTATTTGGAACAAAAACAAGATTTGCTTTCTCTATTATATAACACTCTCTTGTATTCCTTCCAAGCGACATTGATTTCTGTTATTTCCGGTTTTCTTCTTCTACTTTGTGAATCGCTGAGCTTTCCCATGTGGCAGTCATCATGCTGCCTTTAAGTGTAACATATGACACTCATAGAAACACGCTCACACATGTAGGGAGGCGTGGGGGAAGACACACACACACGCACACACACACACACACACACACACACTCACACAGGACATAACTTATTCAGCAGTGCATGAAACATTCAGAGCGTTTCCTTTTGTTTAAAGATGAGGAAAAGCTGTATCTGTCACTCCTTTACAAGTACCTTTCTTTTCCTGCCTTTCTTCTCCTGTTCTCCATCTCTTTTTATTCTTTCACTCATCCCACTTTACTCAATATCAATCCCCTGTCCTGCTGTTTATCCCTCTTCACTCTCCTGTTTCATAAACTGCTTCTTAATTGGGCCGAGGTGTGTGCACATGTGTGTGTGCGCGCGTATAGGGGGCTGATAGGGAGACAGGGATGGATAGGAGGAGGTCTTACTCAAACTAGGGTGAGCTGTCAGAATCATTTCAGCCAATTAGCATGATTCCAGCAAGTGTTTCCATAGTTACCAGCTGTCACATTCATAGTGGGCGGAGCCAGAGGACTTGGCAACTTGACAGTAACTTAACTTGGTCTGTCTTTCATGCACTCTCCTCCTCCTCCTTCTCTCTTGCGCTAGCACAGAAACATACCACTACACACCAGACCTAACTAGGTTATGTCTAATGAACTCTGTGTGTGTGGAGTCCAGGGTAAAACTAGGTCCAATCAGCAAAGAGGAAACCAGTGAGCAGGTTGCTCATTTATTCACAGTTGTTCACATTTGAAGATTCCCACCAAGACAACATTTATTAGGATTAATCTGATCGACAAATTAATAATTAAATAATAGTTCAGCTTGTACTCGTCAACAAAAACAACTTTAGCCTAGTTTTGACGCTCCTCTTGCATCGCCTTGTTTTTTTAAGGTTTCAATTCATGTGATCTCAATGTCTCAGAGATTGACTTCTAAAGAGGCTTTCTGAAGCCAAACTATGGTGGTCATCATACTGGAAAATGCTGACTAAAGCTAACCTTCAATCAACCTAGAAGCTGACAAAGAGGTGGAGCGGAGGTGAGCCTGTTGTCTCTTTGCAAGCAGCAACATTTCGCCCTTCTGTCACTCAACTCGCTGTGCCCTTAATTATGCAAATCTATGCATGACTCTTGGTCTCAGTATCTTCAAAACTAGGGATGGAAATTGATACGAATTTATTGATATCAATGCCATTATTGGTTCTGTTTATTAGCCTTCATGGTTTGTGCTCATGCTACCATAGAATAGGACATACGTTCCTTCACTGTTCTGCTGAGACAGGGAAGCACTTGTTGATTGGTGTGTTGGTTTAATAGTGACCCTGTTAACTGGCGACTTTCACCCATCATCTTTGGTTGTCGTAGTTCTAACAGCTATAGAAATTATCTCATGAAGGCTTTTAAGTTTTTATTAAGAGGCTAAGAGGCATTTTATGAGCATATTATTGAAAAATAAACTATGATGCAATCATGAGGACTCTTTTGAGTGACATGTAATTATTGTACAAAAAGATACCTGTCATTCCAGTTCTCCAATCCTTAGTGTTACTCGTAATGGATATCCAACCTGTCTCACCCCAGGTCATTGAATACCAAGGCTTTTTTTTAACACTCTTTTGGTGCCTCATATTGGCGTACAGGGTTAGCCCATGTTTTTCCTTGTCTTTTAGTTGCTTAATGTTAAACTATCTATTTGTGTGCACACAAAGCACTCGGTTATGGTCAGGAAAAAAATGTCAAATTAGGAAAAGCAATACTAGGTTGTTTAGATGAATAACGCTGATAGACTTTTTGGTTCAAATTGGACTTTTAACAGGTCTCCTGGATAAAAGTTCTGCATTGTTCTGCCAAAAGTTGACTCAATCCATCTTTGTACCCTCCACACTGAAAGCAGTGACTTTAATACTGCCACAGATGTGTTTAAATTGGATGCTAAAGGGACCGTAGTGTATCAGTATGAGACCGTTTGGGATAAATGGGTGTTTAATCCAGGAATTGTTCAGTCAGGACCAAAATGGTGAACACATTAATGGACCAATGAGACCATGCAGCTGCTGATTGACCATCTTTTAGCTAATATGTCCTCAATAAGGACGTAAATGTAACAAGCTAGTCTCTCTGTAATTATAAATGTTTGTAAGTCATCAGGAAACATGTTTTACAACAACCCATCAGGTCTGCTGTGAGTTCCTGTCAATAGTGAATTAATAAATAAGTTTAGTCCACACTCTGTGGAGCTCCTAGAGATGCTAAGTAGTCAAACAGCCCACTTGAGAGGTCTTCCTGTACGACTTAAGGGTGCAGTAATAAAGCAAGAGCCACACTGGAGGCTATTAAACAGCCTAAGGGATCTTACAACCTGCCAAGAAGTTGTTCTTATTAATGATTCTTAACTGAAATATAAATCTGCAAGACCCAACCTTTAACCTTTTATAAAGGGCGTTTTAGAAGACAGTAGTACCACTTTGATAAAAGCTACTCAAGCATGCATTAAAAAAAGAAACCTTGTCTCATCCTGCCTGTATCTAGACGGCCCACGTGTCCCTAGGGATGATCCTTTTAAGTTAATGAATGTTGCATATGAAAACGTTCCCGCACGCTGGCTTTAGCATGTGTAACAGAGCCAAGGGTGGAGGGTGATGCCAGAAAGATCAGAGTGATGTGATCTGATTTGATTTATAATCTCTGCCTGACCTTTATTACCTGTGTTGGCACTCAAGGAGAGAGAGCTCGAGTGGGGGAGATCATGGGAGATGAGGATGATGATGATGACGAGAAGTAGGCAGAGGAGGAGGGGGAGGAGGGGGGTGGGTGATTCTTGGAGAGTGAGAGGTCGAGAGGATGAGGCAATTAGGAGGAGAGGAAGCGTGTGGGAAACACAACGTTTTTTAGTTGTTTACACTCAAAGCTGGAGTCGTCAGGGTCTTAACCTCTCTCGTCCTGCAGCATGGCTTTTTTTTTTCTTTTGGCATCAAGCCAATTTTCTTCACCCCATCTCTAATTGCACTTGTTTCTTGGCCTTCTCTTCGTCCTTTTACTTCTTTCTAAATCTCCATCGCTCTCCCTCCACCTCTCTGACTATGTTAATTATTAAGTGTAGATGTAGTTTATGTGTTGGCTGAGACTCAGGTTCCTGACTGAAACTAAAGCTCTACCCAAGGGCGGTTGTATGTGGATGATGGCAGAAAGAGACGGAGCGGGCGCACAGGGGAAGCAGCTGGGAGAGAAAGCAGCGCGTATGTGCACGAAAGAGGATGAGAGAGGCAAAAAAAGAAAAAAGAAATGCGAGAAATGATATGGAATGAAGATGGGAAATTATACGGCACTATATAAAGGAAGAAGAGGGAGAGACAGGGAGCAGGAGCAGAGTGGAGAGAAAAATAATTGGGCCAAAGAGAGGGAAAAAGGCTGCAGAGAAAAATGAGAGATGATAGTGGGAAAGGTTGAGTGTTAGGCAGAGAGATAAAGGAAAGCAACGGGGGAGTGAAATATTTGTTTGTGTTCTTATTTGGATCAGTGGCTACTATCAAGGTAGCAACTCCTCAACCTTGTATTCACACACAGAGACATGACATCAAAATCTTAACATTTTTTTTAAAAAACAAATCATTTTAATAACTACAACTAATAACAAGCAGATACACTACAAAGGAGACTGTGAAATTGATTGAAGTCAACATTAAACATTAAACAATTGAATCTATTAACATTCATAACAGCAATCTCACAGTACTCACATTATATCTATGCAGTCAATAAAACTAACTGCATCCGTGTCATACTCTTTAATCTCCCTCATTGATTTATTTACTTTGCAGCAGGGGTGGAGGGTTGGAGTATGATTGAGGAGAACATATTGTGTCACTATAATTTTTTGGTCGGTCACTTTGTACATTTAAATACCAATTTAAATAAATTGTATTATCCAAAATCCATGGCTGAGTGTAAAAACAACCATGTAGATAATTGTAGCAATAATAATAAAAACAAATATCTTGTAAGATAAATCAAAGACTGTAGAATTGATTGTAGGCAAAACTAATGTACTTATTAAAAAACCCACTTTGAGGTTCCAGTGTTGTAATCAACTCACCAAACCTGGAGTCCTCGTGTCACAAGTGTTCAAATGATTCAAGTTGACTCTGATTGTCAAGCAAATTTGACACATTGGTTGAATTTTGATGTGGGATTTGATTGTCAGATGCAGATATCTGTTTATAGAGATACACTACCAGTCAAAGTTTGGAAACACCTTCTCATTCACAACGGTTTGTATTAATTTTAATTATTTGAAACACTGTAGATTAATACCAGAGTAATCAAAACTATGAAAGAACATATACAGAATTATCTAATTAACAAAAAAAGTGTTAAACAAACCAGAATATGTTTTATATTTTAGATTCTGTAAAGTAGCCCCCTTTTTCCTTCATGACAGCTTTGCACACTCTTGGTATTCTCTCAGTCTGCTTCATGAAGTGGTCTCCTGGACTGGTTTCTAATTAACATGAGCCTTGTCAAGAGTTCATTTGTAGAATGACTTGCCTTCTTAATGTGTTTGAGACCATCAGTTGTGTTGTTAAGAGGTAGGGTTAGTACACAATGGATAGCCCTATTCGACTACTAATCCATATTATGGCAAAACCAGATCATTTCATAGTTTTGATGTCTTCAGTATTAATCTACAATGTCGAAAATAGTTCAAATAAATGAAACCCATTGAATGAGAAGGCGTGTCCAAACTTTTGACTGGTAGTGAAATACATGGTCATCAGATTACTTCAGAGCTGGGCTGGGATGTCATGCAGCGGATTGTGTTCTGCCTGCTTTTGCTCTCCATACGGACTGTTTTTCCTGCATCTACGCCAAAGCCCACCATTTCACGATCAGCCGCTTTTACTACTATAAGAAACACCCACCCAATCTAAGCTAGAGCAGAAATGATGGCCATTACTACTATAGGACAAGTGATGAATCAGAACATGTGTCATTTTAGATAGTAAAATATTTCTAAGGAGGCAGAGCAGAGAAATGAAAGAGACGGAGGAGAGGATGTCCCCTCTGCATTTTATACTCCGTGTTGAATGATGGGCCAAGCGTGGAGAAAACTCCCATCTCATCCATCACTCACACCTTGACCCTGCTCCGTCAAGTTTTTTAACTATGCATGTGTCTGTGTGTGTCTTGTGTGTGTGCCTTGTGTGTTTTTATGGACACACCGGGTTATCTAAAGCTGCTGTAACTTATACCAATGAAGCAGGATTGAAAGGACCCTCGTCAGCACTGAGGAAATGAAGGATGCTGCAGCAGGAGTTGTGCTGAAGGACATTGTTTTCTATTGTGTGTGTGTTTTGTGTGTGTGTGTGTGTGTGTGTGTGTGTGTGTGTTTGTTTATGTGAGTGTGTGTTTGTTTGTGTGCGTATTAATTGTGTTTCCAGTCCAGACAGGATGCAAGCGGATTGTGAAACTCAGAAGTCAGTTCCCACGGTGAGATGGGGGTTCCCATGGCAACCACAGCAAAGGGAGGACACTGGATTACCCCTGCTCCCTCTCTGTTTCTCTCTCTCTCTCTCTCACCCCTTCCCTCTTCTCCTTCACACCCTCTCTTTCTCTCTTCCTTTTTGTCTTTCCTTCACTCGTGCTTTTTATACGTCTACCCTCTCTTTTTTCTCTCTCACCCTCTTTCTCTCCTTCTCTGAAACTCTCACCCCCTCTGTTTCTCTCTCTCTACTTTACCCTCTATCTATCTATCTATCTATCTATCTATCTATCTATCTATCTATCTATCTATCTATCTATCTATCTATCTATCTATCTATCTATCTATCTATCTATCTATCTATCTCTTTCTTTCTCTATGTCACACTCTTGCTCTGTGTCCCTCTCTCTTTCTGTCATCTCTCTCTTCTCCCTCCCTCCCTCCCTCCCCCCCCCCCCCCCCCCCCCCCCCTCTCTCTCTCTCTCTCTCCCTCTGTCTCTCTACTTCACCTTCTCTCTCTCTCTCTCTCCCTCTCTCTGTCTTCACCCTCTTACCCTTACTCTATCTCACCCCCTCTCTCTCCCTCTCCCTCTCTTCACCTTCTACCTCTCCATCTCTCTTTCTCCCTTTCTCTCTCTCTCTCTCTCTCTCTCTCTCTCTTTCTCTCTCTCTCTCTCTCTATCTCACCCCCTCTTTCTCCCTCTCCCTCTCTTCACCTTCTACCTCCCCATCTCTCTTTCTCCCTTTCTCTCTCTCTCTCTCTCTCTCTCTTTATCTCACCCCCTCTCTCTCTCTCTCCCTCTCCCTCTCCCCCTCTCGCTCCCTCTCCCTCTCCCTCTCCCCCTCTCTCTCTCTCTCCCTCTCCCTATCTCCCTCTCTCTCCCTCTCACCCTCTCCCTCTCTCTCTCTCTCTCTCCTCTTCACCTTCAACCTCCCCATCTCTCTTTCTCTCTTTCTTTCTCTCTCTCTCTTTCTCTCCCTCCCTCCCCATCTCTCTTTCTCTCTCTCTCTCTCTCTCTCTCTCTCTCTCTCTCTCTCTCTCTCTCTCTCTCTCTCTCTCTCTGTCTCAAGGGTGATAAAGGATTGTACTCTCATTAATTTTTCTGCCCTCTTGAGAGCAAAGTGTCCGGGAAAGGGGACTCTGCGTGTCAGCCCGTGTGTGTGTGTAGTGTGTGTGCATACGTGTCATTGTGTGTGTCCGTGTGTCCGTGTGTATGCTCCTGGCCTTGTTATCTATGCGTCCTTGGTTCTTGAATACATCGCTGTCAACCATTCCACAGTTTTACGAACAAATGCGAGTGTGTGTGTATGTTTGTTAGAATCCAACACAATTATTCCTTTAACTTTCTACTTCAGACTATCCTCCCTCTTTTAAAGCTCCCTGTTTTCACTTCTGAGTCTTTCTCCTTCTGCTAGTTTGACAGCTAGCAGGCAACACAGAAGCACAAACACACACCATACACGAGTTTACACTTACACTGACTTCAAATGTGTTGCAGTCTGTTTCATGGTAGCTGTCTTTCTTTTGTAGTTGTGAACATGAAACGCAGCAGAATGCTCCACCAGACGTTGTGCTTGTAAATTAAAGTTGATACTATTAAGCCTATTATTGCAAGTTTCCACCCTTATTGAAGCTGTTGTTTTTTAGAGGTTAGTACATTAGGTTCTGTGCTCACAAATATAATGTCTTGAGCAGTGAGCCACAAAATGCACACATGGGTTTGTGGCTCCTCGGATGGAAATGTTCACTCCTTACATGTTTTGCACACTGCAACTTAAACATGGCCAGACTTTCCATGTATACCTAAGATTCCTCAGGGTTGCTTCAGATGTTTATTGCATAACGCCTTTATATAGAGAGGAGACAAGGCGAATGCTGAATAAAAAGAGACGCCTAATTAATGCAGATGAATCCACACAGGGTGAGAAGGGGTCATTGAATGGTTTGATGAGAATGAAAATTATGTTAATAATAATAATAATAATATCCTCACAGTCACTAGATTTCAGCCAGAGACTATTGAAAAGCATGGAAGCTCTGACTGTTATGTAACGGGATCATGTGATGTGTTTGCAGGTCAGATTTTTAGCCAGAAAATTACAGTTTTGGTGAAGATAAGGACATCTGGGCGAAGCTAGCAGCACTTTACTCAGCTTCACCTGATTGGCTGTGACTCCTCTCAATCGATCTATTACGTTACATAAACATACATCACGAAATGTGCTCGTATTGAACATTGTGATTGTAATTGATGTTCAGTCTTTGCCATTGTTGTTGATCCTTGACCTGTGTCACATGGTTTGAGCGTGTGAGCATTTTGGCCATTTTGCTGAACTGTGTGACTCTGGGGATGTTCCAGCCGTGTGACCACACCCCCTACGTACTGCAGGTAAGCCCCCCCACACACACACACAAAGAGACATTCACACACATAATTACAAACTAATTATGTTCCACTGTGAGACTTTATTATCAAGGGTCTGGAAAGTTTTTGCTTTAATTTTTCCCTACTTAATCTGTTGACGCTAATCCTCTTGGTGTGTGTGCGTGTGTGTGTTTGTGTGTGTGTGTGTGTGTTTGTGTGTGTGTGTTTGTGTGTGTGTGTGTGTGTGTGTGTTCAAAGGCTCTGGACGATGGCATCTTTGTGTTTTTCGCTGGGGAAATGGTGGTGAAGATGGTGGCCCTGGGGGTCATAGGGCAGAGCGGTTACCTTGGCGACACATGGAACAGATTGGACTTCTTCATTGTTCTAATTGGGTGAGTGTTTGATGGACCCCCTCACACTCACACACACAGACGCTATACACGCACGCGCACAAACATGTGCATGTGACATTAAATATGAGCCAAAAGTGTGTGTGTATGTGTGTGCTTTGTGTAAAGCTTAGACACTTGTTTAATGCCAGTTAAATGTCAAGCGTGTGTGTGTGCACGTGGCTGGTGTGTGTGTGTGTGTGACGGCTCTGTAGAATGACAATGGCATCGCTCAATCCTGGGAGACAGAGACCTCAGTGATTGGTAGTTAAAAGGCAATGTATCCCAGAGACGCAGCTCTGTGTTGGGCTGGATTCCCTGTAGACGTTCAGGGTTTGCCAAGGTCAGGCTGATCAGGATGCCACTGACTCGATGGTGGCTTTCCTTCCTGCAGAATGCTGGAGTACTCCCTTGATGGACACAACGTCAGCCTATCAGCAATCAGGACGGTCCGAGTTCTCCGCCCGCTGCGAGCCATCAACAGAGTTCCCAGTGAGTTTCTCTCCTCTTTCTCCA
Source organism: Notolabrus celidotus (assembly GCF_009762535.1). Lineage (NCBI taxonomy): Eukaryota > Metazoa > Chordata > Actinopteri > Labriformes > Labridae > Notolabrus > Notolabrus celidotus. Next base: position 28,522,309 of record NC_048278.1, read on the forward strand.
ACTTCCCCTCCCCAAGTATTATGAGCTTTATTGTCTTTCATTGTTTTGGCTCTCTGTTCAGGCACACTGGATTTTAAATTAAACAGTGACTGTGAGGTTAAAGTGCTGACTATAATTTTCTAGAGCTTTTAAAGTGTGTTCACATCCAATTTGGGAGTAGAGGACTCTCTTGACTGTAGGACAAAGCAGTGGGTCAGAGATTGTAAAGAGAGCAGCAAGAGGGCAACTAAGGAGATTTTCTTGGTCAAAGCGTAAAATTTTCTTAACTGGAAGAGTCGCTGACCTGACAGCAGTCCAACACATTGTGTGTTTGACTCACTGAGGAGCAGATTTAAGCCTCTGAAATGAGCAAAAAGTGAAGATGACTGCAGAACAGGGCTGGCTGAGCATTAAGCAGAAAATATATACACAGTGTCAGCCGAAGACTGTTTGTCAAAAGAGAATAAACATCGGCTGTATATAAAGATGAACACTGCGCCTCCGTCTCCTCCTTTTGTACAAAACTGAAGCCGGAATACCCAGCGTGACAGGCGCTGACATCTTGTCCTTATGACATAATGTGGAGCCAGAGTCTGGGCAGCAGTGAATGTCAGGCGAAGCTGCAGTATTGACATCCTGCCTCCTCTGCTAACCAAAACACACACAGAACCTACGTTAAATGGCAAAAATTCCTCTGCAGCAGAACAGAAAGTTTAATGGGTCTTGTGGCAATTATTATCAAGTGCTCTCCTTTTCTCCGTTCCTCCTTTTCATCTATTTTTGTATTGTATTGTTCTGTCTCTAGGTTTCTCTGTATGTGCTCTCTGTTTTTTGTTTTGTCTTTTATTTATTGTCATGCCACCTGTGTTGCCTTCTTGCCCAGGTCGTTATTTCAAATGAGAATTGGTTCTCAATTAACTCACCTGGTTAGATAAAGGTTAAATAAATAAATAAAATAAAATCTAGTATACAGAGTGCCGCAGAGCTGTCAATCATGTCTTTATTTACCTTTTTGTGGCACAGATAACTTATCAAATCTAAACTTCCCAGAAAAAAGGAACACTTAGCATAATTTAGCCTGATAAGAACAAACTATAATGACAGAAACCTTTTTTTATTTAAAACAATTTATTTGAACTGTACCTTGGTTTTATACTTTGACCCATGTCCCATCTGTTAAGATGGAGGAGGCAGGTTTTATGACCTATACTACAGCCAGACAGTAGGGGAGCTCCAAATGTTCTGGCTTCAAATTTCCCACTAGCCATTAAACTTGTGACCACCCTGATAATACGGGTTACACAGGACTTTATAAAAGTACCTGTTAACTTACAGAATGCTGCTGCTCGAGTCCTAACAAGGACCAAAAAAGTAGACCACATCACTCCAGTTCTTAGATCTCTACACTGGCTTCCTGTCTGTCGGAAAATAGACTTTAAAATCCTGATGATGGTTTATAAAGCACTGAATGGTTTAGGCCCAAAATACATTGCTAACCTGCTGCTACATTATGAACCATCTCGACCTCTGAAGTCATCAGGTACTGGTCTGCTTTCAGTCCCTAGAGTCAGAACGAAACATGGTGAAGTAGCGTTTAGTCAATATGCACCACATATCTGGAACAAACTCCGCTCCAACTCTCACCTTTTTTAAATCAAAGATTAAGACTTTTTTATTTGCCACTGCCTTCCTATCTTAGTTTATTTTAACTCCCTTCAAATGCAAATTCTAAATTTACTTTTAATATATTTCTAATTTTCCTTTTCTGTTCTGTTTTATTATATTTGTCATTTTAATTGTGCTCTTTTATGCCTGTCTGAACGTTTCCAATGCATTTAATGTTTTAACGTAAAGCACATTGAGTTGCCCTCGTGTATGAAATGCGCTATACAAATAAAGTTGCCTTGCCTAGAGTGCTAATGCTTCATTTACATAGATCCAGGGCTAATTAAGATGACAAACATGAGCGTAATGTGGGTAAAAGAAGGGCAAACCAGCACAGAATACAAAAATAAGACATTTGTACTCTTTGCTGTCATCAGCGATAGAATTTGTAGTTTGATTTAAGATAGACACTTAACACAAAGACAGAGACGATGTAAAGTTAATCATTTGAACATATCTTACATCCAGTTGGTTTGTTGGATTATTTTTCCATTACCCTCGAGAAGGAGATACCAGTCTGCCATCAGCCTGTGTCCATGTGGTTTCAGTGATCCTTAAAGTTCACCACCTCTATCTTCTTTTTCAGCTGTTTGTTTACACTCTCTTCAGATCATAAGGGAAATCTGAGTCCTGCAACTGTGAGCTTGGACTCTGCTGTCTAACTTTTGATACTGACTACACAGTTGAAAAAAAAAGATAAAATAACAGTCGGTGATATGCAGGTAATGTGACTGGCATGTGTCTAAAGACAGAGTTACATCTGTAAAACCAACCACTGCCAGCCTCGATCGTTATATACTTCAGAAAGTAATGAATATGATGACTGTGCAGGACTTCTTTCAGCTAACTGTATGTTAACCTTCCTAATCAACTTCCTGTCCCCTATAATTGGCGGAGCATGAGTAGAATGAGACGCACTTCCTGATCATCTGATGTGGAAACACCCTCCGCTGAAAGTCAGCATCCTCATTAGTCACAGTCGAGACAACGAAAAATGTGTCACTGTCCTTGTGCTCTCTGACTGCTCTGTAAATTCCTCTTCATTTCTTTACCGTACCTACGCTGCCCGCCTTTTAACTGCAGCAGCTCTCCTTTTGATGGATGCATGTGTAAACAAATCAGGGCACAGGGAACAAAGTCATGGGAATCATTGTGATGCTTGTGTTGTTCGTAACAGCTCAATGCACAAACTGTCCGGCCAACTTGACTCTTTTTTTTTTACAACCCTCTGTGACCTTGGCAGAGCTTCGACTGAGTTCTTGTAACACTGTAGAGTGTGTTTGAAGTAGCCAAGTCTAAGAGCAGTAAAGAGGAAGATTTCAGATCTGGGCTCTTCAGCAGAGTGGAGTGGAGGCCAATTATCAGTGTTTGAACTCTAATTATTGCCCATTCAATTAATTGCACTGCTCCAGTTTCCTGCAGAATACATTAAGGGATTTTCTTCTGGCTGGCAAACACTCCTGACTGACGTTTAGCTTTAAGTGTGTGTTTTTGTAAGGCTGTGGCATGTAGTTACTGATGCCGTTAGACTGCTTAAAGAGTTTCTTTCTTCACAATTTACAGCTTACTTCCAAACTTCTACCCCAAATACAGAAGGTTGAACTCCTTTAATAGAATAAAAACATGCTGCGTAATGATATGAGTCATTCTGCAGCATATCATTTGGCCACTGTCTGATTTGAAATACAATGCACTTAAAGGACATCAGCCCCAAGTCCAAGTAGTACTCCTTGTCTGCTGTGCAAAGTAAAGATCAGGGATAAAGTTTTAAGAAGGATGCAGTTAAAGGGGTGTATTGAAGAAAACTGTGGATTATAATGCAAATATAATGAAAGACAGACAGGTTCAAGACCAAATTACTGAGTTTCGTGCTTCCAACCAATAAAAAATGATCTCATCTGTGATAAAAAGTGCAAGAAAAGCTGCAAATATTACTTGTTATGGGATGACAAATGATTTCAGGTAGATGACAAACTCAAAGTTTAGTTGAACTCTTTGACTACTGCACATTCATTTATCAATTTACACTTGTTTATGACCAAGGTCATCAAAAACAGGTGCTGAATTCAAACTGCGACCAGCATCAAAGTGTCTGGTTAGTTATCAGAATCAATATCCCAACTGTGGATTCAAGTTCTTCAGAATTCAGACAGCTGTTTCAGAGTAACCGGTAATTAAAGGTGACATATCATGCAAAATCGACTTTTTAATGGTTCTCTACCTGAAATATGTGTCCCTGGCATGTCTACAAACCCCCCGAAAATGAAAAAAAATCTATTCTGCCCCTGTTTTGATTTCTCCACCTTTCTGTAAATGTGTGCTGAAACGAGCCGTTTCAGTTTTCAGTGTTTTTCATATGTCATACCACCATCCGGTCTGTAACGGAAGTCAGAGCTCAGAGCTTGTTCAGCCCATAGACTGTATAAAATACAACTCAACTCCTCCTCCGTTTTTTCATTCCCTGCACACATGTGTGCTATCAAGGAGCTTAGGAGGGAGGCATGCTAGTTGTAGGCTGTCTTAATAAACACAAAGGTCGGTTTCACTCCCCACGTCTGCAGATTTGAAGATCTAGTGGATGATTTTTATTTTTCATGGAAAAGTGCTAGCACTAGTTAGCATAGCCTCATAGCTACATGTTCGTAGCTGTGTACCAAGACACACGTCGACATACTGACAAATAAAACAACAAGAAACACAAAATCTGTGACCAATCATTCAGAAAGGTCCTGCTGCAGGCGCCTCTCCGTCAGGATCAGATTCTGGATCAAGAGGGTTGAAGCAACGCGGGTCTGTGAGCAGCAGTGTATACTCAGCCAACATGTAAACATTAGATCAACGTGCTGGAGAGCAGAGGCCTCATCCACTTCCTGAAGGGGCGTGGTCAGAGAGCTCATTCTCATTTAAAGGCACAGACACAGAAAACAGCCAGTTCTGAGCAGGGCTGAAAAAGAGGGGTTTACAGGCAGACCAAAATCTGAAGTGTTTTTTTGAGCAATAAACGTTAAAGACATGTTTTGGGGACCTCTTAGACCAATATATTTTGATGGAAAAGAGCATAATATGTCACCTTTAAGTTTCAAGAGTGACCCCTGTTAACTGGTGACTTTCCACCGTATGTGTCAGTGGTTGTCAAGGTCACTACAGCTGTTAAAGCACTGACAAGGTCCTTAATGAATGCAGCCTAGTTTAGCTTTTTAAGTCGAAAGCTGAAGGCATTTGTGAGAGATGCTTTCGGCTGAATGTCACAAATTAACAAGGTCACTCTTTAAACCACAACACCGGCGACATCTGTGGCTGCAAGCTATTAAACATGTTGACTTTATTCAACCTCAGCTCAATCAGGTTTTGACTGCAAATTAATAATATTATCCGACAATTTTTCGAAACCTTATATAACCCCTGCGTGTAGTGAATGAAGTCCCTGGTTGTGACTGAGTTATGGGGCAAGACAATTTGGACTAAATATGGAGAGTTGGTGAAATAAGTGTAAGTTGGAATTACAGAAAACAGAATTCATGTTTATATCACAACTATTTTAGAAAAGAGTAACCTATGCTAGCTAGCAAGTGAAAAACACAAATTTATAATTATCCCGGAGGATTTCTTTTTTCAAGACACAAACTCTATGTTTCTATGTCTTGATATTTGACACTCTGCACATGACCACAGATAATTCAATCATAAGCATACAGTTACTTGTGTGCTTCATCTCTCTCGTGTGTACACGCTCGGTTTCTCAACCAAAAATGTCCAGCCACTGAATATTCATCCACGTCTTTCCGCTCACTGATATCACACACATCTGGAAGTTGTTTTTCATTCGTTAGAGTCACTTTGTTTTTGTAGTTATTTCAATCTTTGTATGTTAATCCCCAAACTTAACAAACTATTGTACTCTGACTAACTTCTGTTACCAAACTTTGTGCTTACACTCACTACGTCATCAAACTGTAAATGGGTCTGTGCACTAAAGGATTTCCCCGGGCTGACCAACACTTCTTGTGACTGTCTTGTAACTTGCTAGTTATGCTAGGCTGCAGTACCTGGTTACTTATTATGCTTCTGCTCCATGTCTGTTCTGTGTGTGTTCTGTGTGTGTTGGTAGGTATGCGTATCCTGGTGACCCTCCTCCTGGACACACTTCCAATGCTGGGCAATGTGCTGGCACTGTGCTTCTTTGTCTTCTTCATCTTTGGCATCGTCGGGGTGCAGCTGTGGGCAGGGCTTCTCAGAAACCGCTGTTTCATGGGGGAGGATGTCAAGACGTGAGTTACCATGGCAACGGACAGATGTGACATCATGGGACGCCCTGGCCTCATTACTCTGAAACTGTTGTTAGAAGTTTGCTCACAACTGATTAGCCTCTTTCACCCAGCTGTTATTTGTAAAAGGGGGATCAATATCACGGATAGTCTGATCCTGTTTGTTCTCTAATCAGTGCCGTCTGGGAGGAAGTAAGTGTGCAAATGTGTTTCCCGCTGGAACCTCCAGCATTAGAGATCACAAATCAGGGGATTAAGGAGGCTAAGTGAATTCAGCGTGTTGTTATTCAGACACTTGGGGGCTGTTTCAGCACCCACCTTCAGAGCTCTTCTGTCACTTCTGTTCTCTTCATGAGCCCTGGTGCCATGTCTAATCTGTGTGGGACATGGCACTGAAACTCTGTTGCTCCCCTCCTCCCCTCTCCGCCTCACATGGTCTCACAACATGGTCATATAGTGTCACATAACATCAGCTAACATCATACTCACCTCATGGCCTCACATCTGGTCAGCCATCCTGCTAAAATAATAATCCCTGACATTGGTGCGGTGCTTTAGGTCCATTTCAAGGTGCATTTTGGGACAGCCTTACACTATGGTGCTGTGTGGATTAGTTAGATTAGATTATTAATTGTATTAATAGTTATATAATCAGGGTTGAAATTAATCTTCTGTGTCCAATGGCCAAATGTGTAGTTAATATTCAATTTGTCAGCCGCTCACTATAATGTGTTTTTGAGTGATGGGTGAAGCAATGATACTAGGCGCTTTCTCATTTTACCTTCTCTCGACGGTGGCTGGTGTAAATTTTGTACCCTGTTAATGAATGTCAGTTGGTGCTACTTATAATACTAAAAAAATAAACCTTTAACAGAAGCTTTCAAAAAAGTTGTCGCTGTTTCAAAAGGAAAAAAAAAAAGGATTACCTCAGATACACCTTGTTGTCTGTGAGGGGAAATTAACCTTGGGAATAGCAGTTTTAAGTATGTTTACAAGAATTGTGACAATAACAAGAACATCTTTTTAATGATTTAGACAGCTTTAACGAGCTAAAAATACAAAATTGGTTGTAAACACTATAACAAATGTACGTTTTGTTTTCATTAATGAGATGAGACAACACTGAAATGTCAGTGGTGGACTGTCGGATGTTCAAAACCCACTATATTTCCCCCCACTGTGCGTTTAATGTATCAGTCAGAATACAAGCAACACACTGAGTTAGTTAACAGACACATAGTTAAATTTGTCACGTATCTGCAACAAGTGAGCTGCAGGGACAAATCCTCACTGCTCCATACATCTTCCTCATTGTCTCATGAATTTTTCCAGATGAATGTCAGTGACAAAGCCACAACCAGCTCCTGGGAGGACATCAGTCAAATATTTGACAGTTGTTATTTTTGCAGTTGTAAACTTAAATAGCTCGATGTCTAAGCCTTGATATATACTAGTTTGATGGTATGTCAGAAAACATATTTAGTGAGACATTTCATAGTCGTGATCGGACCTAAATCATCAAAGATTACGATGTTGTTGAGAGCAAATGAACTACCACAGGCACAGTATAGACTGTCATAAAAGTGCAAATAAACTAAAATTGATAAGCAGTTTCATTTAAAGACTGAGGCTAACTATAGGAAAGCTGTCCAAAGTAACACTGGGCTATAGTGCAAAAGAAACTCAGTGCAGCTTTATGTAACATTTAAAACAAACCATGTACAGCTGACAAAAAATGATTAAAAAACAGGAGCGTAAAAATGCTGAAAAAAAACCAAGATTCTTAAGTATGCAGAATGACTTATAACATAATACAATTGGATGAAAAGCTTAAAATCTAAAACATATGTAAGAAATAATTAGACTCTGTGAGATCTGCACCCAGCACACTGTTGATCCAGTGCAGAGATTGGTTGGTAGGTTCATTAGAGGTCAAGTTTAGCTAGTTTGTTGACTGAGGTTGATGACAACAAGCTGAAACAAGTTACTCCTCCCCCTTTTCACGTCTACCTGAAGACTTCAGTTCAGGGTAAAGTACGTGTGAGGAGTCCCATGTGATTTAGTTTTCCTGTTTGCCAACAGTCACTTCATAAATGGCCTTAAATAAATTGGCACAACAATAAATGAATACCAACCAATGTCCATAATATGATAAATAATGCAAAACAGCAAACTCAATAAAACTCTTCAACGCAGGCTGGATTTGTGAGGATCACTTTTAAGATTTGTCTTTGCAATACTTGCCAGTTACTCTCGGTTGTCACACTAGAGTGGTTCATGTCATTATGGCTGCAGCACAGCATTATGACTGATGTTATGTTATAAATGTTATTATGTGAGGCTTCTTTCTAGCTTTTCTCCAACCCTTTTCATGATTTTATGATGTTTTTTATGTGGAGCAGCAAACAACAGCATTCAGACCAAGACAAATCTCCCCTCAGGGACAAAAGAGTTTACTCTCTCTCCTCTTGATGATAAAAAAAAACCAGACAAAAACAGAAGCACCAACACTGAACTAAAGTGAGGAAGCAGGAGCCTGTAATTACATATCAAACACACAGTATCATGATGTTAGTGGCTCATGCTTTGCTCACGTGTGGTCACATTTAGCTGCTGCTCATACACCAAACCAAACTTCCCCTTCTATAGATTTTGTTTTCAGTCAGTAATTTGGATTTCTTTCTGCTCCATAAACAACAAAATGACCTTTTCTAATCAGAAGTGAGGGAGTGGCGCTCCTCTGTGACCCCTCTCCGCAACACACATGATTGATTGCTTATCTCTTCACTGCACCCGCCCTCTCTCTTTTCTCTTCTTCCCTTCATCTGTGATTCTCTCTCTGTTCCCTCATTTCCTCCTTCAACACCCTGGTGGATTTCATACTGTCTTTCTGTTTTCTCTCATGAAGAAAAACCTTTTGTACAAATAAAAGATTGAAGAGGCGATGTCTCCTCCAAAGCTACTCCTTAACTTCACCAGACTTTGTCTTGAAATATGCATTTCAGACCTCATTTTGTTCTGTTTAGCTGTTCAAACAAAAATAGTCTGTATTTTTCTTAATTTTAACAAACCCAATCTCTCAGGAATAAAACCAACATTTTATTAAGTTACCTCGCAGGTATTATTTTTGTGGCCGGGGCCTGAAATTCCTCTGGTGTTGTCCAAAAACACAGAGTGGCTCACATGATCATTCCTCCACAATGAGTTTATTTTGAGTCTCACACCCTGCTGTCCTAAGTACCCGCAAGCACACCAAATGTTGCTGCCCAAAATAGTCCCAAACTACTACAATATTTGCACCTGTCTGTGGATTTAGTGAAAAAACTAGTGTCCAGCTTTTTGTAAGATAAAAAACACACTTACATTTTTGTGACCCATTTTTAAAGGCTTGAAAGCACAAACGGGCAAAAGCTGGAAGCTGCTATTAAATAGACTTAAGCACTGTTGATTTAGGTGTTTTGGTGGATTTGTTGACATTAAGGGAACATGCTGTTGTGTTTGGCTCCTTGCTTTAATGACTGTATTCTGATAAATGAGTTTAATGTGTATGAAATTAAAATGTTTTAGTTATTCACCTTTCCCACCTCTTCTCCAGGAGATATAACATTTCCTTCCTAAGTGGCTACTATCGGCCAGATGGCACCGAGGACCACCCCTTCATCTGCTCGACGGAGAGAGAGAACGGGATGCTTCGGTGCTCTGACGTGCCTCGCCGTCGTGTGGCCGGGAATTCCTGCTTCCTGAGTGCAGAGGAGGCTTTCCCAGAGATCGTGCCCACAGCGGATCCACCGGTGTCGTGTGTAAACTGGTACCAGTATTACAACGAGTGTCGGGCCGGGGAAGTGAACCCACACAAAGGAGCTATAAACTTTGATAACATTGGATATGCATGGATTGCCATTTTTCAGGTAAACAGTTACATCACAGAGTGCATGAAGACACTTTTAGTCAATGTGTGATCAGGACGCAGCACACCTCATACTGCTGTGTCTCTCTCTCTCTGTGTGTTATAAAGGTGATCACTCTGGAAGGATGGGTTGACATCATGTACTATGTCATGGACGCACATTCTTTTTATAATTTCATCTACTTCATCTTCCTCATTATTGTAAGTACACACACACATCTGAAGTGACTTGTATATCAGCCACATGTCATGCCCTGCACTGTGTGTAATATAAATGTTGTGTTGTGACCAGGTGGGCTCCTTCTTCATGATCAACCTGTGCCTGGTCGTCATTGCAACTCAATTTTCTGAAACCAAGCAGAGAGAACACGCCTTAATGAAATCGGAGCAGCACGCCCGCCAGCTCCACCAATCAGCTTCCACACTGGCGAGCGACAGCCAACCGGGAAGCTGCTACGAGGAGATCATCCGCTACCTGGCACATCTAGGGCGCAAGGCGTGGCGGCGACTGTCACGCTACTACGTGCAGAAACGCACAAAGTTCCACTGTGTGTGTGTATGCAAGAAAGACAGAGCGGTGGGATCCGCCAGAGGGAGCGGAGTTGGGGAGATGAATGGACTTGCCCACAGGCACTCAGGCCACGCCCCAAACGACCTGTCACACCTTCATCAGCTCTATCATCATCATCAGCAGCATCATCAGCAGCCTCAGCTGCCGCCGCCTGAGCCCGCCGTCAGTAACGGAGGGAACGGGTTTAATTATCCCTTCATAGCGCCACTCTTCAGTCGTCTGGATGCAAAGGTTCAGGACCAGAAGAGGCCGTTAGCCACGGAGAATGTTAACAGACTGCCTCAGCTGGTGGTGGAACACGGTGAGAACGAAGGAGGGAGGGAGTGTTTGTGATTGTGTGTGTGTGTATGTGTGTATGTGCTCCCCAGGGCGGATGCAGAGAGATGTAGAGGCACTCTGCAAAGACCAACAACAGGCCCCTGCAGTCAAGCAACTTTAGCACTTTTAACCTCTGATAAAAAGAAGCTTTAGTGTGCTTCTGTTTGCGTTTGTGAGAGATTCAGGTAACTTTTTTCCTTTTCATTCTCTCCTTTGAGAAATAATCTTTGAGGCTCAGTTCACCTAAGTTACAAAAGAAGGTTTTTTCCTCACTAACCCTCAGTCACATTTAGACATACAGATCACAGACTCCTGCCGCCTCTGACACAGCAGAAGTGAATTTAATTTAGTTTTTTGTGCTGAAAGCATTATAATAAGAAGAAAGATCAGCTTTAGAAAGCTCAAATCTGCACAATTTTCATATTACATTGACAAGCTTTTAGTTATAGACCTCGATCAGGGCTATATGACAAACAGGCAGCGTGGTAGAGTGCTGTGGTGTTCTTACGCCTTCAGGTAATTAGCCTCAAACCAGCACATCTGTGTGTCTCTTTCATAAGATTGCACCTGGGGTATTGTCGTCCCATGGCCTTTGTAGAGTGTAAATATGGAGACTCAATGTTTAGAAGACTGAAAGGCAAACACACATTTACAGCAGATGCATACTCCATAAACAAAAATATCTAACAGATGTTTTCATACCTAACAACTCAGTCGTTCAAAAAGGGACGTGGAATTAGAGCATAACTCTCAAATCAGTTCTCCATACGACTGATCCCACTACATTTCTCTCTGACTTCACTTTCTGTCCACAGCTCCTCCTCGCTGTAACATGCTTTGATTCCCTGAAGTCTGAGGGCAGATGAAGGACAAGATGTGAAAGTTGGGAAGTGATTACTCATGAAAATGACTTGCACATCTTTTAGGATCTTTTCCTTTAGTCTTTGCTTCACGTGCGATAACAACCTTGATTGAAAACCATTTACTTGTTCGAAAAATTGGTGGAAAATATGCACAGTTGCTGCCTTGGGAGTTCCTCAGAGCTTTATTAAAGATTGATTTTAAACAGACTGAGCAGTAGCATCTCCATTCAGAGATGAAGTCAAGTTACTCTGGATACACCACACATCCCTTTCATGACTTAAGAACATAGAAAATATCTCAAACTTTCACTTACAGTCAGTCCTCAAGGATTTGGAGGTGTTGATTTCCCAGATGTGAAGGGTTCAAAGGGTACTTGATAAAACTGCTCTTCCATTAAATTGGGGCACTTACTTTAGAAAACTGAAAATGGATTGCCAAACTAAAGCTACAGATGCCAAGATACCTCAACTTTTCAATCCTGGGTCAAGCTTTGAAAACATCAAATATATTAAATACTTCACAGTCCAAATGTGTCTTCTGTTACAGAATTCTAATTTCTGAAAGAATCCAATATGCCAGCAGATGAAAATAATTTGACTGACCCTGGCACAGATTTTTAAAGAGAAAAATTCCCTGATATGTGGTGAATGGTGATATTGTGTCTGTTAGAGCTTGAATGACAAAAAGATCCCTTCTTTGTAGATTGTGTATCCGAATAACTTTATCAGTAAGTGTGTACCCCTATCATACATTATCTGATCTCATCTGTGATACTTGGCTGAAAGTGCTGCAGTCTAGGATGTGACTGTTTCGTTGACTGAACGATGACACACTGTTACCTTCTCTAGTCGGCACCAGTATCAAAAGTCGCTTGAATTGATGACTAATATATTTATTATTATTATTATCCGGCTTTCTTACTGATCTTCTGGTTGTGTAAGATGCTTGATTCTGATTGGTCAAGACCCATGGATAACCCCTTGACGACAGTTGTTAACTTTCACTAACATGAGCAACGCCAAAGACAAACTGATCACACGTCATGTCAAATCAATCCACAGAAAGACGTTCCATCACATTTTACTCCTGCTTGTTGACACCATAGATTGTATAAAATATGGATGTAGTATCTGTGACGTCACCCATCTGTTTCTGAAGCACCGTTTTGAGGCCAATTGTCGGTGGCAGCCATATAGCTGCTGTCGAGCGATTGTGACGTAAAGAGGCGGGCTTTGAGCCTCCTAGTCAACAGCTACAGCGTTCCTGCCTGTCAATCTAGTCAGCTGTGCCTCTAATTAGAAGACCCGTGTTCTCAATATCTTCAAAATTGAAAAATTCACCCCTGTACAGTGTGTGCCGATCAAGAAATGAGCTATCCAGACTACACTCGTCTTTTGTACCAGGCTGTAAACATGTTTATTTCTGCTGTAAAGATTGTCTTCTTTGAATTTGTGTGTATGTGGTTTCCGGTACTTCTGTAGCCAGCCTCAAGCGGATCCTCAATGAACTGCAGTTTTTAGCACTTCCGCATTGGACTCATATTTTTAGACTGGAGGTTGCCACTTGGTTGACACCATAGCTCCTGTTAGCATCAAAACAATGTGGTTAAAACTATTAGATTTGGTTAGCAAACTATGGACATTTTCATATTGGATCCTGTCAAGAAATAAATGTAATGGCGACTGAGCCGGGAAATGCAACTTTAGCTTACTGGTCGCAACAAAGAAACTTAAACCATGAGCTGTGGTGATGATAGCAGCAGTGTTAAAAGTTGTGACATTTGCCTTGTTTATTTTTAAAGGTGTGTGAACCGCAGAGCTCAGAGAAGGAGAGCTGGATGAGGACAGTTTCATGCATAACTTGTGTCTAAGCTGTTGCGCACTCACCTGCCACTAGCTGGGGTTGTATCTCTGGTTAATGAGTTTTCCATAATGCTATATTTCTCTACTAAACACACACAGATGGCATCTTGTAGCGTGAATAACTGGCACAAGCTAACAACTTATGAGGACACGACATACAGGTGTGAACAACTCTGCAGATTACTAACAGGGTCATGAATCTGCTGTAGACTTTTCTTGGGAACCTTCTTCAGAACAAATTCAAGAAAAGTTTAGGAAGATATAAGTGGGGGCGCCAGTTTTGCACAGTTGGCAGAGTAGGCGCGCTAATAAACAGTCCTAGCCGTGCGGGTAATAACATAGATTCTAGGTCATGACAGTGTTCGGTGCATGTCATCCCCAACGCTCTCCCTGTGTTTCCTGTCTCTTTCTATCAAAGACATATTGAAAATAGAAAGAAAAAACAGAGAGATACTGGTCAAAAATCTCTTCAGCGTAAAATGCTCTGTAAAACAGTTATCATCAGCATATGTTGGAAAACATAAACAGCCACACTATATACTTGTAATGTTATATCATGATAATGGACTCCTGATATGTCGGACTAGCACAAGTATTCTTCGACTCTAAAGAGCTCTTCCCGTCTCTCAAGACATGAAACACTTTCCAAGCTGCGTTGAACTCCCCATGATGAGTGAACTAACCTTGATGTGTGAAATCAGTTGAATACATGAGAATATACATCGTAATTTAATACAATTCAGTAATAAATTCTAATTGTAGCTGGGGCACTTCCCATGGACAAAAATTGCGGTAGAAATAATTCAGTATGCTGTTACATGCACTGGGGATCCTGGGCCCAGACGCTGGAAATCACAGTGTATTTTACGCATTTATAATGCAGAACCATTTTCTTTTCTCAAGTCTGCCAGCTGAAAGTTTCCTTGCTGCCCACATTATCTATAGACACAGACCACAGAACGTCTAGATTGGATTTACTGTATCAGTCTCCGGTGAAACATGAGTTTGTTGTAATTGTGATGACAAGTGAACTGCTCGTGCAAGATTAGCATTTGTTGTTATGTCATTGGAGCGTTCCTCCCGAGCTGCTTGCTAATGAATTCTGCTGAAATCTTCCTCCTGCTTCACTCCACGTTCCTTCCCCCCAACAAACACTCACACACACTCAGAGAACCACACATCCCTGTTCTAATAAAAGAACTCCCCCTCTGCACAAAAGCATCCCAACTGCACAGTTGCTTCCATGTTATTGAATTTCTTCTCCCAGAAATGAAATGAAGGTGCCCTCTTCTACAGAGCAGCCAATATATATTTTGTGACATAATGTCAACACACAGAATTAACTAGTTACAATCCTCTTGTGCATGTACGACCTTTCTGCAACATCTCCTCCTTCTGTCTGTGCAGGTGGGTGTTCAGGACATCCTGCAATAACGTTGCCAGGTGAAGTCCCACTGGAGTCCCCAGCATGCCCGTACTGCATCTACTACAACCAACTTGGTGACACTGAAAATGTTAATGAGCGGACTGAAGACCAGCAGCATGGGTACAGCAACACATGCCCTGGCAACAGCCCGTGTCACAGTAACAGCCCCTGCGACTGTAGCAGCCCCTGTCATGGTGATGCACAGGTGCCTGAGCCAAAGAAAAGGCTGCCGGAGCGTTGCTGGGCGGGACTCCGAACCAAACTAGATCTCATTGTTGGCAGCAGATACTTCAACAGAGGAATCATGATTGCCATCCTTATTAACACATTGTCGATGGGCATTGAGTACCATGAACAGGTATGTTTGTGTTGCTGTAAGAGGCAGCATGTGTCTGTGTGTGTGTGTGTGTGTGTGTATGCGTGCGTGCGTGCGTGCGTGCGTGCGTGCGTGCGTGCGTGCGTGCGTGCGTGCGTGCGTGCGTGCGTGCGTGCGTGCGTGCGTGTATTTCTGTGTGTTTTTATGTGCCCACAGCTTGATTGAAAGTGGATGTGCTAATCACTGTGTGCGTCGGAGTCAATGAACTTACCCTCCAATCAACACTTACAGCAGCAGGCATATGGGATCACGACGTGTATGTGTGGCTGCATGTGTGTATACGAGCACACACATGTACCAGGAGATGGAGAAACTCATAAGACCTGAAGTGTTAATTAAAGCGTGACCCTGGGACAGGAGAGAGTGAGCTGAGCAGGGATGGGGCAGAGTGAGAGAAGTGAGCGGGAGAGGATGGAGATGTGAGGAGGAAGGGGAGGAGGAGGAGAAGAGCAGATCTGAATTTGTGATTGGCTGAAAGGCAAGAGTAGACTGTGGGAGATGGGGGAAGATTCCATTTGGCCCATTTCCTGAACAATATGACAGATACGGATGGCCTTAACTCCTTGAATGACTTAAGGATAAGTCCAGCCCTATTTGATCCTTTTTTTATAATCAAGAAACGACCTGAAAAGACATTACCAACAGTAAAAATGATTAATGCATATAGTGATTTATGAATACATTAGCAAGGATTAAAATAGCTTCTCTACTCTGTCTTATAGAAATTTACCTAAAACCTTTTCAGTGCAAACACAGAGCCATGCAGCTTCAGTGGGCACCATTCTCTCATTTCAGAGAGCATTTCTGCTGCAGCTTAGTCTGAAACACCTTAGGGACATTTGTTTTCTGATCTCCGGAGAGTATCTCTGTGTCAAGCAGATGTCACTGAGCATGCTCAGACACACAGTTACATGTTTACTCTGCTTTGTTGGTCTGATGAGTTTGGGAGAAATAAGCCACAGCTTCTGTGAACAGGGATATGTCATCGAATGCCATCATGTGGCTCTTTATAGATGAACAATAGTTTATGTAATAAGACTGAGCTGTTAGACCTTGATGTCACAGACAATAGACAACTTGATATTGATTTTCATCTTTTTTCATAGTTTAAAAGCAGAAAGCCTCAATGCCATCCACCCTTCTGTAAATTACTGTAAAACTGCAACTCAAAATCCTGCTTCTGTGACTCCTTCAAACTTGAGTCAGAGAATTTCAGTTTTCCTAACAAATGACACAACCAGTTCATCCAAAAAATGCGGGTGCAATTAATGGTTGCAGCTGTAAAATAACTGTATTTAATTGCTAAAAAAAACTGTGATAATGTTAAAATTAGGGCTGTTAATGCTTTAAAAAAAATCAAGATCAGTCACTGAGTTTCAATAGTTAATTTTGATTAATCACATTCAATTTTCTTTTTTAAACTTAATTTATGAAGGTTTGAGTTTACATAACATATAAACACAAACACACACAGATAATGAACTTGTACAGACAATACCCCAATATAATAAAGATACATAAAAAATAAAAGGAGAGATAATCTGACATTAAGTGGATTATAGAAATTGACATCTATTGACAAGTAGCAAGTAAGACAAAACACAGATATATTGAGGGAAAAAAATAAAAATAAAGATCTAATGCATAAGCATCACAGGCCAACTAAGTGGGCATCAATCAGCAGGCATCAGAGTCAACTCCTTTACAAATTCAACATATGGAGACCATATTTTAGTACATTTGTCAGGGAAACCTCTCAGTGTATGTTAAATTTTCTCTAGTTGGAGCAGAGACAGCAACTCATGTACCCATCTTCTATCACATTTAATTTAATATTTTAGATTACATTTCAAATTGCATTTTTAAAAAGTCCATGTTTACAATGTAGAGTAATTATTTTCAGTGTCTTGATTTGGGAGTGCAATGTCCGATCAGTGTCAATGTGGTGTGCAATTATTCTGAGATAGTATTGATTAGTCACTGACGTCCAGGGATCCCTGGTTAATGCAATAGCATTTGCACTTCTCAGGAGTTCCAGTTTGGTTGATTTCTCTGTTTCAAACAAGTTCAGTAAGCCTGAAACTATTGGTCTCTGGAGTGGTAAAGCATAGACTTGTATCAATATGCCAACCTGAGGACATCCCTTAGACCCGAGTCTTCCAAATCGTTGACTTGCCTGCAGTCAGTAGACACCTATTTAGCAAGCACTCTAGTTTACTTCTTTGATTCAGTTTTAAAAACAGGTCTGTGGTGATTCACACTCCCCACTAGTGCTCTGCCAACTTGTGTGATGCAGTTATCTGCTGACATCAGTCTTATTAGCTGCACCTGTATGTTTGGCTTGTAGGTGATAGCTCAAACTGAAAGTACTCTGATGATATTTTGATTTTGAAGTGCATATTACTGTTGACTTGTCAACTGAGCTATCTGGGAGTATTTCAAAGTGAGTGTACGCTTCAACTGAACAGTGTTGTCGTTATTTTCCATCACAGCAACTGCAGGAAACAGGAAGAAGCTGCACCTGCTTAACTACGGTGCACCAAAAGGGACAAAAAAGAATGTGATTAGAAAAAAAATCAACCTGTTCATCTGAACTCATTGTATTTTTTGCTAACAGAAAGCAACAGTGAAACTTTTACTCAGACAGATGTCTTATGACTTTTTTAATCAACCTTAGAGCATTATTTTGTGAGTCATCATATTTTCTGGGTTACAGTTTTGACTGACATGTTTGCCTGATGAGCATAACTGTTTTGTTTTTTTCTTCATCAAAAATCCATTTACCCTGGCTTAAAATGTTTTGCAGTCAGAATTTTTCTTAACATCCTTGATAACATGGGAACACTTTTCTGGTATGAATCAATTTAAAACTTTAGATTTTTACACAATGATTTTTGTTCTAGCTGTGTGTTTGTTTCCCTGCTGCAAAGCTTCTCTAGCCACACCCCATAGTTTGAGATTCAGTTATTTCAATACCAATAACATTAACAATGAATGTGCATTCACTCCCTTTTCTCCAAAGGATTGTGGGAAGAAGCCTGACTGCATTCACATCCTGGGGCAGCTCCCCTCTGAGACTTTACCCACATAAACCTAAACTGTCGCCCTGAGAAGCTTTTCCAGAAATTCACAACATGTTGACTTTACTGCGGGTCTCACTGCCAGTCTCTCTTCCTTTGTTTATTTGTCCTTTTTCCCTCTGTCTGTTCCAAATCTGTGCATCAATCTCTCTTCCTCTTCTCTCCTCCTCAGCCACAGGAGCTGACAGATGTTTTGGAGATCAGTAACATGGTGTTCACCAGTCTGTTCAGTCTGGAGATGCTGCTGAAAGTTCTAGCTCTTGGGCTCTTTGGCTACCTTAAGAACCCCTACAACGGCTTTGACAGCGTCATCGTCATCATCAGGTAAAGCTCTGATGAAGGATCTTAATCTGTCAGTTGGTATGCATTTAGTTGATCTCCATTTGTCTTGTCATTTGAAAGACCTCAATGCGAGTCAGCAGCATTGCATTTACATCATCTGAGACTGTCACGCTGATGCAGCCTTTGGCAGTGAGGCCATTTACTTGGACTCTTTCAGTCCAGAGGGTCTGTATTCACTCCATTATGTAGTACTACAAGCTAAATTATGTATCCACACTTGAAGGCTTTGCTTGTTTACTGTGCCAGTGCACACTGTTTTCACCCTCTTTATTGGCTGGTTAGTTGTAAGCAACATTGGCCCATTTCCCTTTTTTCAGTTGCCACATGGCACAATAAAAATAATTTATCATTTTTCCACATGGACTGGAGGCTTTTGTAGGTAAAACTAGTGCTGACTTCAAAAGAAATGCGGCTCAGCTTTAGGACACAGATACTTCCTGGTTGCTTTAAAGTGAATTTAACTTTGTCTTTCGAGCCTGTTTATTATCTGTGTGTGTGTGTGCTTAGTGTGTGGGAGATTGTGGGAGAGGCAGAGGGAGGCTTGTCTGTGCTGCGAACCTTCCGCCTGCTGAGAGTTTTGAAGCTGGTCCGGTTCCTTCCGGCTCTGAGGAGGCAGCTCGTGGTGCTGATGAAGACAATGGACAATGTGGCCACGTTCTGCATGCTGCTGATGCTCTTTATTTTCATATTCAGGTATATTCTTTTCTCTGAAGGCCGAGACTCAGAAGCCAAATTGTTTGAACAGCTATAATTATACTGATTATACCTTACAAAAGTCATAATCATTACAACTGACCTTTTCCTACATTGTTACAGAACATGGGCAGCATGTACGAGAACACAGTTATTCATACAGGCAGTGTTTTGACAGCTTGTTGCAAAGCATGCATTTTATGTTGAACTGAAAGTTCTCTCTTTTTTGCGTGAATGTTTGTTCCAGTATCCTTGGGATGCATCTTTTCGGCTGCAAATTCAGTCTGCAACAGAACAGCGGAGACACATTGCCTGACAGGAAAAACTTTGACTCTCTGCTCTGGGCGACCGTCACCGTGTTTCAGGTCAGAAAGAAATCCTGAAAGATGTGAGTGAGCACACTAATGCTGTAAAACAACTGATGATATTTAATTTAGAGAAATCACTATGAATTACTGTTGAATGTGGCTTTTAAATTAATTGGGATGTGATTCATATAGCAGCTGCTGCTGTCACTGGTATTAGCGCAGATGATCTTCTACATTATTTCATTTGCTCCAATTTGGAAGAGCCGCACTCGACTTTTTCTACGAAATATAAAAACTCTCCCGGTGGGCAGGTGAGATACGCGAGCTGAGGGGGAGGAAGAGTAATGAAACACGCACTCCACAGGAGCTCATTTAACACTGATGAGCATCATTAATGTTCAGCTGACAATGAGATATTAAAGCAGGAGTATGCCTCTGTTATTTTTATTATGACACTCAGTACTCATTCTCTTCATGATGGTTTGCATTACTGGCTCTTTTTCTTAACAAGGATTTGTATATTGTTAAGAATATATGCATATTGCGCATATATAAGGGATAATGTATAGTGATCAGGTCATTATAGTGGATTGGAACACTGACAGGGTGAGCAGGACCCCGATGTGAAGGGGTCTTGTCTCACTCTGAAGGGGTTCCTTCACTGTAACAACCTGCTCACTTTACAAAGCCCTGCTTATTACACGGTTAATGACTTAATAAACCAATAATTTTAGCCTTCTGATAAACTCACATTAAACTGAACATTTCCAACGATGGTGAACAGGACATCTTCTGCTCCATTCATCATTCCTTAAAACACCAAGGTACATAACATCATTCATTTCGTAGATTTCTCTGTCCACATCTTTAGCCTCTCCTACCTTTTTTCAGCTGTTTTTATCTCTTGTCTTGTTTTCCCACTATAAACAAACAGACATCAAATTAACTATTAACTTTTACTGCACACTAATAAGATTTGAGTCTCTAATTGAAGCTCTATTCTTAGCAGCGACCTGTTCTTCACAGCAACAGTCTGCTATTGCTCAATAGTAGACTGTTGCTGTGAAATGTTGCTATGTAAGGACCAATCAGGATCAAGTACTTAACACAGCCGTGTAATGAGCTGTATTACCATTACACTTCTGTATTAATAGGAATTAATTAGTGCTGAATAGACTGTATTTATTTATATAGCGCTTTCTCTCATCCTCTGACCACTCAAAGCACTTTAACATTACATGTCGCATTCATCTATTCACAACATAGTCCTACACTGATGGACCCCATCAGTGTGAGCTAATCTCATTCACACACCACTGGCACAGCTGCCCATGGACACTGCAGCACTCTGGACAGCAGGGCCTGCGTTCAAACCCCCAACCCTCCGATAGAGAGAAGACTGACTCTACCACTGAGCCACAGGCGCCCCATAACAAGTACACACTACAAAGTTAGAATAAAAGAGGTACAGCAGTGTTATTATAAAACATTTTCAAATAAAACAGCAACTCAAACATTATCACCTTCCAAACTGTTTGATGCATGTGTTTGGCTTGTTTTGTTTTTTTTGTTTTGGGCTAAGCAATCATTGAAAAGTGTAATATAACAGTTTGAAGTGTATTAAAATGTTAAATAAATATAGGAGCAGGTGGGAATAATATGAGTTTAGTATCAGCTGTCACATTTCAGTCGAGGTAAAGCATCCATGAAGGGTCCTCGAATCATTCTGAACATTGTGAGTCTTCACATTGGAGAGGATCGTCTCTAAAGTTCAGTATGGTTATCATTGTGTTTGAAGTTGTATTGTCCACTTCTCCAATCCACAGATCCTCACCCAGGAGGACTGGAACGCGGTGCTCTATAACGGGATGGCCTCCACCACCCCGCTGGCTGCCCTCTATTTCGTCGCCCTCATGACTTTCGGCAACTACGTCCTCTTCAACCTGCTCGTTGCCATTTTGGTGGAGGGCTTTCAAGCCGAGGTAAGGGCAAAGACCGGGTTTTATTCCAGCTACTTAGAGAACGAGGCGGAGAGAACGAGACTAATTGAGCTCTGTTGTGCTGTTGATACCAAAGCTGCTTACAAGAGAATAATCTCCACCATCCTGTCTGTGTGGCTGCTCCCCTCACTCTCTTTATCCATCGCTCTTTTTCTCACTTGTCCTCTCTTTCTCTTTCCATCTTTCTCTCAATCTATCTATCCCCTTTTCTGTCTTTCTCCCTATCTTTCCCTCTCGCTGATCCGCACACTCACATACGCACACACTCACATACTCTCCAGGGGTGGGATGTGTTTGATATCGCCTGCCATTCACAGCTGGTGAGCTTTTGTTGTTTAGTTTTCATCTTTTATCTCCAGCATCAGAGAACACTTACTCTCTCTCTCTCTCTCTCTCTCTCTCTCTCTCTCTCTCTCTCTCTCTCTCTCTCTCTCTCTCTCTCTCTCTATCAAACACACACACAGACTAACACACAGATACCCTTTGCCAAAGCTGTCTGCCTCCATCTTTCTGGCGTGAATTTTAATTAAATTCAGTAAAGCTTTATTGGCGTGACTACAGGAGATCGCTGCCAAAGCCATGCACATAACTCAACTAGAGAACACTGGAGATCCCCTCCGCCCGTCCCTTTGTCTCTGAGTCGTTCACTCTGCTCGAGCTCACATTTTTCACTTTTACAACAGTCAACAGACAGTGAGAAAGGGATGGGGATGAGCATGAAGATTATGATCATGATAGTGATACCGTTGCTCAGTGTGTTTGTGTGTCTTTGTGTGTGTGGTTTTAGGGAGATGCCAACAGATCCGAGTCAGATGAAGAAAGACAATCTCTCACATACGAGGACGAGGAGAAGTTGAGGGAACTCTACGCTGCAGGTACAAATCATCTGCCACAGAAATATTTCTATGCTCCCCTACAATCGCCCTTTAGGATCAGTCTGGTTTATTACAGGCTGGCTTCTACTCTTCATGTTTTCACTTCTTCTATTGGTTCAAATAACAACATTTAACTCACCAAGGTTAGTGCTGAGATTTGAGCCTTTTCCAACATGAACTCCTGACACTTTTTAAATTATTTCAGGACACTTTAGGCCTTGATATTTTTAGGAACTTGCCTTTCCCACATGCACCTCATAGCAGCAGATTATCTGTGACGGATGCGCTCTCACAACTTGATATACTCGTTTAGTTAAGGTGAGAGGGGGAAGCGGCTGGGCAACTTTGTCTGAAATAACACCACAAAAAAAGAACCAGGATCCATTCACAGCGTCAGAAAACATACTTAGCCCTTTTTCATAAATAAGAAGACCAAGTAGAGTCCAGCTAAGGGAGCTGTATCGTTCAGTGGAAAAGAGGCGCTGGTGCAAATGTTCAGAGGTCCCAAGGTTCCTAAGAATTCGACAAGTTTTAGTTCATTTGAATACAAAAGGATTGTGGTGCTTTTGCTCCGCTAAGCGTGTACAAAAGAGCTGAAAAGACATCGTCTAATTCACCAAGCATGCCGAGCAAACCATGTCTCTGTGCGTCAGTGTTGTTTGCATACATTAAAATCAGCCATTATGCAATCATTTGGAGCAAAATATGCCCCTTTCTATGCAAACGAGTCTCAATGCAAATAACACCTAATTCACAAACACTGGCTCTGACAGCCTCGTGCAGTTAGAGTGAAATATTTACCGTCTGCTGAGAGCTGGTGGCATAAACACTGGAGTGTTTATGAGCATTCTCACCCTCAAACTCCTCAGTGATCAAAACAACAATTATACCTCTGGATGTCCTCAAAATTATATAATTGTACATAAACTCTGTTAATATTGCTTTGACATTACAATTTTTATAATAATCAGGGGTTAAATCAGTCTGACAGTCTGTGGCTCAACCCACGCACATGCAGGCTGTACCATTACGCACAATAGAGGGTATTTTGGTTTTGTTTTTCAGTCAGAATGAGCTGCTTTTTGTTGGCTTGCTGGATATAAACTGTGAAATTTTTGTCACATCTGTCAAGCCTCATCTACAATAAAATAGTATGGACCTTCCCTTCACCATCCAGCTCATCATGTAGGCTCTTTGGATAGAATTTAACACCATCGGGGTGAGAGTGGCGCAGCTCTGGAGATGCTTATAGCTTGTCTCAGTCACAATTAAGCGCAGAACTGGAGGGAACTGCACAGGGCTGCAGAGCTTTGTTGGCATTTTTGGACTTAGATATCATTATTGCAATTTGCTTTGTAAATTAGACCTTGAGCCAGAGCAGATGGTGGGGGCAAATGATGCACAATTTTTGGTGCAATAAGAGGCCACAATGCAATTTCAGTGAATCTCCCCCCTCTGTGTCTGGAGTCTGTGAGAAGAATACTGTCACTTTTAATTTGCTTTGTTTATTCAGTTATTTTTAAATTGCTCTCAGCCCTTAAATTGCACATTTTTTAAAGCCAAAGTACAACATAGAGCATCAAACTGACATGTCGCTCAGTGAGTTTAAAGCTTCTACTTACTTACAACCCTATTCCCTAGATGGGTTTTATGTATATGGTATAATTAAATACACAGCATTCAAAATGGTAAATTTAGCTGCTACTACAGCTATAAGGATACAATAAAATAGAAAAACAAACAAACAAAAAATGGTCCTGATTCATCCAGAGACAACAAAAACAAAGCCCAAAACTAAAGACATATTCTAAGACTTTCAATAGGACTGGTTTTCTCTAGAACTAAATATTGTGTTTGTATATGTGTACGTACAGAACTCAAGATCCAGGCCATGATGTTGAGCCCCAATGGTCTCCTGAACCCCAAAGCCTCCATGCCCCCGCCCCCTCAGCCCCCTCAGCTTCCTCAGCCTACTCTGCCTGTCATCACTCACACTGCAGCCACGCCCACCATAAACTCCAGCCAGTCACGCCGGGCAAGTGCCGCTTCCATGGACATCAACAGCATTGAGCAGAGGTCAATGGTGAGTCCAGGACACACGCTTTTACTTATGTAGCTGCCATATTAAATATCTGTGATAAAGTTGATATAGGGAGGAGACTCAAACTGAAAATGTCAACAACATTAAGAGGGAGATAATGAAATTGGAGGGTTGATGTGAAAATATTGAAACCTGGATTTTTGTGACTCTTTCAGAAAGTCAAATAAAACCTACAATAATACCAAAGTTTACTCATCTAAATGAGGGAAAAAAGAAGCACCACAAACTACTTTACAATTAAAGTTAGCTTCCAAACCTGCCTCTGCAATGTACTTCTCTGACTGTGTGGAAATATGAAACTCCTCATGTTTTACAAACGTGATGTGCCAACAGTGGTGGACAGTAACAGAGTAAATTTACTTGAGTACAGTACTTAAGTACATTTTTTGGGTATCTGTACTTTACCTGAGTATTATTTTTTGGGGAAACTTATTACTTTTACTCCACTACATTCAGAAGACAATTATTGTACTTTTTACTCCACTACATTTCTATCAGTGCTCTAGTTACTCACTACTTTTGCTTTGAAGTCAGCTCATGAATTTCCTTCTCTTTTCTGAAATCTGATCCATAAGACAGTAAAATGTGTTTGTGTAGTTCTGTTTGTCTCAGTGGTTTAGACATACCTGTATATCGTTCATCTCCACGGTTGAACGTGGAGCAAACACAGAGCAAATTCCACTCAGCTCAGGCAGTTCATTTAGAGGTGGTAATGATGGCTATAATTCTCCACCTGAGCACCCATGGCCATATCTTCAGCCCGTGTAAGAGGTTTTTAAAATGAAGAATGATACGTATCATTTGAAATGTTCTCCCTGTTTCCCACTCTGCACCAAACATACAAACATTCACTGTCCAACCTGATAAAGCGTGTTGAGATACATAACATTTGTTTCATTCCAGATGAACATTTCAAAGTAAGTTGTCTGTGCTTGGAGTAACTTAGTTACTGTTTTTATTCCATGGTATAGTTTTTAGAGAGTTCAAGTAATGGTTTCTAGATAAACATAATGTGACAGAATGTACTCCTATGTATTCTTTACTGCACTTATATATTTTTTTTTAGTTTTGAGATTTTTTAAGAAGTGCTTTGAATACTTGAGTATTTTTAAAAGCAAGTACTTCAGGACTTTAACTCAAGTAATAATCTGACAGAGCAACTTTCACTCGTATTGGAGTAATATTTGACATGGAGTTTCTATACTTTGACCTAAGTAATGAGGCTGTGTAATTTGTCCACCACTGTGTGCCCATGACATGCAGCAACATCTTTGCATTTGCAGCCACAGTTTGCACAACTGGAATTGAATCTCATAGCCAGGATACTGACATCCTGCCCCTTCTCCTAACCAAAACATTCATTTAACTTAACAATTAAATTCAAATTCAAAGCTGGTGAGCAGACACTTATTGAAATTTAATTTTGTTTGTGTTTCTCAACAATATTTTAAGACATAAACCACCACTTCAATACATTTCCTTCCTCTGACAACATGTAGAAAAATTGATTATTTTGTTGCTGGCATTGTTTTAGCTCACAGTCTGTTTGTTGAAGAGGTGTTATTTTTACTGGCACATGGCCTTCTTTCCCTGGCGTGTAACTGCTGTACGCTGTTGATGAGCTGAGTCATATAGCCCTCCTCTCATTCAGAGACAAATGTAGATGTGTTTAAGGGGAATGCCAGCTGGGTTTATCATGACTTTGGCTGAGTGTGAAATAATTTCTGGCTGATGTTAGACGCTCTAAGAACATTAGCTGGTTTGGGTTTATTAAGCGTGTCCTGTCGAAGGTTCTTCTTGAATGGTCACTTGTGTCTACTATGGTTTTCATTGGTCCCCTTTGTTTACTGTTGCAGAGTTGACCCATATACACTAGTCGAGCCAGGTTCCAACACTATTTAGTCCTCAGCCTAATTGAGTCTGACTGCTAATCTCTTCTATTGACTCAAGTCTCGCTTCTCTGTGTGAATTGTCTAATGCACGAGTGGACCCAGGCAAACGTACTATCAGCTCCGATCACACGGTGAAGGAGAAGAATGTGGTTTTCGAGGCGTGACAGAGAGTGCAACCTGTGCAGTGCAGGGAAAAATCACACGCATTGCTGCTCTTTTCGACTGTCGCTGCCTGTTAATTGGTGGCACGCTGCTGTCAGTGTTGGTGTTCTCTCCAGCTGTGGATGTTTGAGAGCTTAGTGGTGGGGATTTTCCACTGAAGTTTGGCCTCGCCTTTTTGTGATGTTTCAGGTGATTGTGTTAATATGCAGTGTTTCTTTTACAGCACACTGCACATCTTTTTTCACTGTACAATCACGCCAGTTTTATGTATTTGTTCCTCTCAACATCAGTTTGTGTTTATGTGACACTTTCTGCCCCCCAAAAGGCTTCTCTTTTCATTTCAATGCTCTCCTCTTACACACAGGTTGGATTGTTTTTACATTGTTACAGATTTTGCACATTGATATCCTGCCCTGCTTTTCTTCCTGCACAGTTTGTCGAGTAAAAGAATGCTCGCTTGTCATTTGTTTGTACTTCTTAGGAGTGTTTGTTTTGGTGCAACTGGTCTTCCTGCTAATCATTTTTTGGCAGAATCGTTATCACATGAGAAAGAAATTGAATAGAGGCCTAAATCAAGCACAAAATACAGACCAAAACAATCATCAAAACATCATTCCAAATCCCCACAGGGTACCTTTAATCTCTAAAGAAGTAAATCATTATTTGCACCAGATATTTAACTGGCTGCGACTGTTTTTCGCAGCTGTCTTCACAGTCTCTGTGGGACAGCGGCCCAGAGAGCCGTCGCTCCAGCTGGACCAGCATAGGCCGAGCTCCCAGCCTCCACAGGAAGAGCCAGTCAGGAGAGATGGAGTCCCTGCTGTCAGACACGCACACCAGCTCCATCCCCAGCAGCAGGGAGCAGTCTCTGGACCAGCCAGAGTACCTGCAGGTGCCCATGCTCCACCAGACAGACTGCAACGGCACCTCCTTTCACCTCCCTGACCACTACTACGAGGATGCGCCGCTTACCACGCATTACCACAGTGATCAGGAGGAAGAGGAGACAGAGGAGGTGCAGCCCTTGTGTTTATTTGAGAGTAAAGATATCAAAGTGGTTCATGTGACGGTCAAAAGGAAAAGGCATTCTAATAGTCACGCTCAATTTAAACAAGTTAATAAAATAACTTGTTTAGGCATGCGCAAAAGTTCAAAAACTGCAGCTAATTAACTTTCAAAGGCACAAATTCCAATCTCGCTGACCTTAGACACTTACACATCTTTGAAAATATTTAATGAGCTCATTTTCCGTTATTAGCAGCCTCAAACAAACATGGGTAATATTGTTTGAAAACCTGCTTGGAATTTAATTTGTACTCGTACAACTGCATCAGAAACCCTGCTTAGTTTTTGTAACTTGATACAATATTATATAGAAAATTAAGTAAGTGAGTTATTGTCATGTAATGTTATATCTGTGCATGTAATTGATCACATGTTGTCTGCTAATGTGTGTCTGCGTGGTCCTGACAGAGTTTATGCAAGAAGCTGAAGAAGATGCTGGAGCCATACGAGCCTCAGTGGTGCCTGGAGCATGAAGAGTGGTCTCTCTATGTGTTCTCTCCACACAACCAGTAAATACACACTACACAACCACACACAAACACACACACACAGTCCTCTGTATCCTCCTGAGTGGTCCAGGTGGCTTAAAGCCTCATCATGTGCGAAAATTCACAGCTAAGGTGTGAAGGATACCGCTAAGGCTTAGTAACACTATTTTCACTTTTATCAATTAAAATTGGCAGAGTGAAAACGTACACGTCACGCCGACAAATGCAGTGATGTGTAATCATCACATTCACAACAAAGACGGACTGAGTGGCTGATGACGCTCTCTTTGACCTTCTCCCTCTCTCTCTTTCTCTCTGCCTGTCTCTCTTTTTAGGTTAAGGCTGTGGTGTCAGAAGGTCATAGGTCACAAGATGTTTGATCACATCATCCTCCTCTTCATCTTCCTGAATTGCATCACCATTGCTCTAGAGAGGCCTGACATACAGCCCAGCAGCATGGTAACACACATGCCAACACATGCATTCACACATATTAGTGAAACAATTTTTTACATTTTGTTTTAAGTTATGTTTTGGTGCATTTTTGCATTCATTGGATAGGAAAGCTGGAGAGAGACAGGAAATGTGCGACCAATGCAACGAGGACTAAAGCCTCTGTACGTGGGGCGCAGGTCAAAGCGCACACCAATGGCGCCCATGCATCCGACCTTTTACTTAAACCTTTTTGATTGTATCTTATTGTATTGTATAGTATCTCATCTTACCTTATCTTATCTTATCTTATCTTATCTTATCTTATCTTATCTTATCTTATTGTACTCTATAGTATCGAATTGTATCGTGTCGTATCTTATCTTATCGTGTCCTTTCTTATCTCATCGTATCCTATTGTATCGAATCGTATCATATCGTAACGCACAGTATCTTATCCTATCTTACCCTAGCCTATCTTATCAAATCGTATCATATTGCATAGTATTGCATCGTAAAGTTTGGTATGGTATATCAAAATGTACAAGTAGTACTGGATCATTATGTCTTGCCTGATAGGGAAAGGTAGGGAATGGTTTGGTAGGGTATTTTATCATTTTTTATCATATTGGATAATAAGGAATCAAATTGTATTACATTCTATTTAATCCAGTGGTAACTTAATCTTTTGTGTTTGTACCATATCATATTGAATTGTTTCGTAACATATCATGTGGTGTCATCATATAATATGATATTGAAATGTATTGTACTGTATTGTAACACATCATATGGTATCTCAATGTATGGTATAATATTGTATAATATGGTATGGTGTTATATCATATCATATCACATTGCATCTTAATTACTTGGACTTTTTCTTATATATCATGGTATTTTATATTGCTGCAATGCACTTTTGGCCATGTTAAACACTGTGAAGTTAATCTGCTTCACCTAAGCAAAATTCATCTCTAACCTCAACTCTTACATCCAGTTTTAAACCTCAAACAGCCCCTCAAGCAGTAAGAATTGGACAAAATTTCCTCACAGTAAAGCTTTCAAACAGTGAATCAGTCCTCACAAAGATAGAAAGACACTCACAAACACACTCACACTAACAGCGCAAGCTGTTTACTAGCTAATCTGCTTGTTGCTGATGTAAGTGGGGGACATTATAAGAACATGTGCTGCTCTCAGTATGTTTTTTTGTTATGTTTCTACTACAGTGGTAATGGATTTATTTCAGCTCAT
Source organism: Notolabrus celidotus (assembly GCF_009762535.1). Lineage (NCBI taxonomy): Eukaryota > Metazoa > Chordata > Actinopteri > Labriformes > Labridae > Notolabrus > Notolabrus celidotus. Next base: position 28,552,237 of record NC_048278.1, read on the forward strand.
TATGTAACACATTGCTGTTGGTTTGAGTTCAAAATCAAAGCTGACACCACTGTGACACGAAGCCCTTAAACTGATGGATGCATGCATGTGTGTTTCACAGGAGCGCGTGTTCCTCAGCGTGTCCAATTACATCTTCACTGTGATCTTCGTGGGTGAAATGATGATCAAGGTAACCATAACAAGACACGTTTCACTCCAAAGTCATTTTCTCTCCTTACTTATAAATGGCCAATTTTCCTCCTGGTTGGGGATCAGAATTGCTTTTAGTCTGATTTTACACCTCACATTATTTGATTATTTCGGTTATTTAGCTGGAGCTCTGTGTTTCTGTGTGTGTGTGTGTGTGTGTGTGTGTGTGTTAAGGTGGTAGCTATGGGCCTGTACTTTGGAAAAGATGTGTACCTGCAGAGCAGCTGGAACATTTTAGATGGAGTTTTGGTGTTTGTGTCACTGGTGGACATCCTGGTCTCCGTTGCATCAGCGGGCGGTAATCGAATCTTTGGCATCCTCAGAGTGCTTCGACTTCTCCGTACACTGAGACCGCTCAGGTTGGTAGACTGGGAGTTTCCCCTTGTGCTTACTGCATTTATATCATCTGGTATGTAGCCTGTGTGTGTGACTGTGTGTATTTGTGTGTGTCCCAGGGTGATAAGTCGAGCTCCTGGTTTAAAACTGGTGGTGGAGACCCTGATCACATCTCTCCGACCCATCGGGAACATCGTCCTCATCTGCTGTGCTTTTTTCATTGTGTTTGGAATTCTGGGGGTTCAGGTAAACATTTATACTGTAAAGTCCTCGTTCATCCTCTGTTGTTTGAAGATAAGCCTCATTATTTTGCTTGGGAAAATACTTATTTTCACCCGGATTATGTGCCCAAACATCCAAAGCTTGTTGTCTTTCCTGCTGCACGAAGACACTGTTCAGCGGGCTGTAAAATAAACGAGGCATATCTCAGAAAAGGCTTCAGGTAATAAAAAGTGAAGGGAAAAATTGGGAGGAAATGCAAATGAGCTGCTGATTATGCTCCAGAAATCCCTGAAAGTAATTACAAAAAACAATGGTTCAACTAGAAGGGGATTGTGCTGAGAATTTATTTTCTAATTAAATTCTAATTTATTTTTGTATCAGTGGATTAATGAAATGTAGTCATTTTAGATAATTTTTATCAGTTTTTTAATATTCAAAAACAAATGATAAATTATGTTCATTTTAGAGAGACTAAAAGATAACAAGAACCAATTGTCTGAATGAGAAGAGCATGTTGTTAAACAGTGCCTCCGAGGAAATACATCTGATTAAAGGTGCAAGGAACGTGCAAAAATATTCATGTTATTGCTGCTTCGGACTAGTGATGGTGGTTTTTTTGTAAAGCCCCTAAAAGGTTCACCTCTTCAGGTATTGAAGCATTTTAAAAATCATAATAGTAAAACATCCTCCTGATGAATCTGCTCTTTGGTTGAACTGCTCATAACTTAGGTGCTCATTGCAGCATTTTATGGAACCACAAGGTTTAAGGTTGTGTATCATTACAAAACATTTTTACTGTCATATTGTTACATCATCTTTGATCATGTGGACTGAAAATCAGTCTCTGTAATGCATTTAATAATTCCTCCTCCTTTGTAAGCTTCCAATTTTGCAAATATATTTCAATAATGCAAGCTAGTAATTGCATGGAAAATGATCCTTGTTTTAGTCTGTTGACTTTAGTGATTTACTTCTTTACATGAAGACACTTAACATGAGGTGCAGACCTAGACTGTAGTCTTAGTCATATTATTTACAGTGGAAAGACTCAGCAACAGTCGTGAGGAAACACTTGTCTTTAACATGTTGGAACCCCAAGACTTTCATATTGTACACCAGCACAAAGAGCACAATAATCACTTTTTTATTTATATAGCACCTTTAAAAACAAATGTTTACAAAGTGCTTTGACAAACAAAGCATGGCCGATTTCAGGAGCATGACAGAATAAACCTTTAACAGGCACGGAGAAGTGTTGAAAACTCTAACAATGCAAAAAAGAAAAATCAACAAAACAAAAGGCTAAAAGGATAAACGCAAATTAAACAGAATAGGATTATGAAACAGTAGACCAATGAATCATTGTTATAGAGGTTTTTTTTTTAAATCGATAAAGGTTTTCAGAAGAAGTCAGATCAGAGAGATAGATTAAGAACATTAAAATTATAAATGAAAAATAAATAATAGTTAGATAAATTATCAAATAAATACCTTTAAATTAATTTGTTACATAAAGAAGTAATACGAAAAAGCAGTTGAAAAGGTGAATTCACATGAAAGCCAGTTAACCCGTCAAACACGCAATAAGAGAACATACATGGGGAAATCTTAGCTTGAAAATAAGGCACAAATATGATTTCAGAGTCACAAAAAGGTGTCATCGTCCTCCTGCTCTGACACAAAGACTGTCCATTTGTCCTTCTTCTTATCAAAGGTTACTCCTTTAAGCCTTTCCTCTGCAAAGAGTGCTTCCACTATGTTCATCCACTCTCTGAGGTGGTGAGGTTCAGGTTTATACCATTCCTTGTTATTGTGTTTTTTGCGAGTAGTAAGCAGAATTTTGCACGAACACCAGTCTTTAAAAAAAAAAAAAGGACATCTCTGCTTATTAAACCAAAATACTGGACCCCTACATCATTAGGGATTCAATAACCCAAAATCTGTCTCAGAGTTAGACATACTGTATATTCACCCTGTTGACTTTCTGGGTACTTTTTAAAGCTTGAATTGAACGCCAATCCTCTTGAGATATTTCTATGCTCAGTTATTTTCCTATTGTGATTCAGTGTAACCAATATTACTCCCTTTCTGCCTCTGGAAGGACTCATACTTAAAGGCTCTACCTCCCATACCACTCTTGGAGACTTCAGGTAGCATATATTTGATGAATATTGAAGCTAATGATAACAACATACATCTCAAAAAACACACTACCAGTGGATTATTTTCTAATAAGAACATGCTGGAGAGCGTATAAAGACTGTGAGGCAGACTGCAGCAGATGGAACTCTAATATCTAAGCTGTATCATACAGTAAGCCTGCAGGCACGCGTGGTGTAATTTTACTGTACATCAGAACATCCGCCTTTCGTTGCTCCAGGAAGCTGTTTTACCTCTAGGTAACAGTTTGTGTTTTTGTGTTCACACAACTCTCTCTGGGTGTTTGTGTGTCTGTGTGCAGCTTTTTAAAGGGAAGTTCTTCCACTGTGACGGGCTCGATGTGAGTAACATCACCAACAAAACCCAGTGCCTGGAGGCAGGACACCGCTGGGCTCGACGGAAATACAACTTTGACAACCTGGGACAGGTTTGACACATGCAGACACACACACACACACACACACACACACACACACACACACACACACACACACACACACACACACACTCGCATCCAGGATGGCTCTGACACATGTTCCAGCAAAATGATTGACAGTGTGACACTGATTAATATGTGTCTCTCTCTCCCAGGCACTGATGTCACTCTTTGTGCTGTCATGTAAAGATGGCTGGGTCAGCATCATGTATGACGGTCTGGATGCTGTCGGAGTGGACCAGCAGGTATGCCGACACACACACACACACACACACACACACACACACACACACACACACACACACACACACACACACACACACACACACACACACACACATACACACATGAATGCACACTGAGGGAAAGAGAGGTGGTGGGAAGTGAAAAATGAATAACAGAGAGACTGCTCAGGCAGTGTTTATTGTATTTCACAGTGTTTTGTTCCTGTTTTTTGTCAGTTTCAAGCACAATTTAAGTTTTTTTAAAGCAGAAGGAGAATATTTCAGGAGAGGGTGGGGTGTAAGGAAAGAAAAGGCAGACAGATAAATAGATGTGAGTTGACAGTGTTTGCTGCTTCACTGCTGACTCAGGATTTACATTGTCTTCTTGTTTATGCTCTCCTTCCTCTCCCCCCTTCCTCACCCCCTGTCGTCACTCTTTGGTCCTCCTTTTTTTCCCCTTTTTGTCTCTGTGCTACCTCTTCTTCCCTGTGCTTTTTTTTCACTAAATTCTCTTCTTACCTCTCCCCCTCTCTCTCTCTCTTTCTCTGCAGCCGATAAGAAACAACAACCCGTGGATGCTGCTGTTTTTCATTTCTTTCCTGCTCATCGTCAGCTTCTTCGTGCTCAACATGTTCGTGGGTGTGGTGGTGGAGAACTTTCACAAGTGTCGGCAGCAGCAGGAGGAGGAGGAGGCGCGGCTGAGGGAGGAGAAACGACAGAGACGGTTGGAGAAAAGGAGGAGAAGTGAGGAAAGGGGGAGAGGGAGTACAAGACATGTATAGGATATGGCAGTATATGGATACATTTATATTACACCCACTATTGCTGGGCAAGTTAATCTGCTACTGTAACCGCCTCCACACTTCTAGGAAGGCTTACTTATGACAACAAGATTTAGGAACCAAGCTTCAAGTATTTGCCTCCATTCAGCCGTAAGAACATTCCTCCAAGTGTGGTCAATTTCTGCTGAAAACCATGCTTTGCTGCTTTTATGTGTCAGTTTCTCTGCCATCTTTCATTTTGTGTTGATTTTAGCGCCCCTTGTGGACAAAGTGCTACCTCCTCCTCTCTTATCTCTTACCTTGACCTGTACATGTGTAAAAAAAACTCTACACTGCTTTCTCTTGATAGTCAAAGACAGAGGGTCTTTGCTGTGGAAACTGTAAATAATAGCTGTTAGAGCAGTCCCCTCTTCAGACACCTACTCGACCTGACTGATTCCAGCAGTGTTAAAGTCAACTCATCAAACCCTGAGTCAGAGTCAAGTCTTGAATCCTCAGTGTTCAAGTCCAAGTGGAGTTTGGATCACTAAAGAAGAATCCATGTCAAGTCCCCATCACCTGAGTCAGAGTCCGAGCTGAGTCCTCATCATTGATAGCATTTTTAATATTTTAGGATGACAGCTGCCAACCCTCGACTGACAGTGTAAGATCTTTGAGATTCTTACTGATCCTGTCAGCATGTCCCGATGTATAACATCCCTGAGGTTACAGCGTTGTGCATCATGTGTAAATGTGCATCCCACCTCTCTTAAAGGGGCGATGCACTAATGGATTTTACTTTGATGGGATCACAGAAGGTGCCTTATAAACTCAAAAATACCAACAAACAAACCTGTATTTATCAGATCATTAACTGACTGAACATTTTGGACCCAGTGCTTCACTCACTTTGGTGGCTAACACTGCTGTTAGCTTGCTAATAGTAACCTAACAACAGCAACAGCAGTCCAAGTAGCTGATTTGAGCATCTCACATTTCTTGGTGCATCGTGAACAGATGTCTGTTAAAGCTTGAGCTTGTCCATGTCTTCTCCTTGATGATTCTTATACACATTGAACATTTTGCACATCTCTTGCTTGCATTTTCTGTGAAATATTTGAATGCAAAACTCCAGATTTGTGGCGCCTTTTTAGGCATCCTGGTAGAAACAGTTGCCAAATAAGATTAATAAGATGACACATGAATTAGTCCTCCATCCTTTCCATCTTCTGAGTCCAAATGCAGTCAATGCTGCAAACCTATCCAAGTCTGAGTGGTAAGGACTTAAGTCAAACTGAAGTTCACGTCCTGGACTCTAGTACTACAGTGCTGGTTTACATGCATTAATAGTAACTCCATAGTAATACTACATCTTCTCATCTGGTCTCTGTAGCTTTTGTAGCTCATAAAGAGGAATCAGCAATAGCAATCCCACACTTCCTCACAGAAGCTTTAAATTGTTCATTTATATTTTTAATTCTTTGCTGCTTTCTGTAGAACTGTGTTTGCAGCAAAAGAAACAAATCAAAAATCAAAAATCAAATGGGCCATTAGTGGCATAACAAATTAAAAATGTATGTAGTGAAGCTTAGATTTCAGAAACAAAGAGAATTTTCCTTTTTCATTTTGAGATGTAATACAGAGACTAAGTCCAAACAAGACAACATGCTGTGTTTGGTGTCATGATTAATTTAAGTACATCCACTTCATCTGTGCTCCACAACTGATCACAAGTCCACCTGCAATCTTTTTCAAACACACATCATGTAATATGTACATGAAAATCTGTATGTCTCACACGTATAATGTACGATTAATGAAGCTGCTGATGAGGAAAACCTTTGGAAAAAAAGAAAAGAAAAAAGCAACCACCGCTGAAATGCTTCCAGTTAGAATTTGCTGGAGGCGTGACGGAGCTGTGGTGCAACTGGAGTGTGATGCGGTTTCATTGAGCGGACAGTGAGGATTAGTGAGATCTGGCGCTGATGTTGAGCGATAAGTTCATCCCAAAGGTGTTAGGTTGGGTTGAAATCAAGGCTCAGAGCAGGCTAGACAATTTTTTTTCCACAACAAGCAGGAAGTCAACTTATTCATTGATCCTGCTTCTGCTGCTGGACACTTTAAAAAGTCTTCCTCAAACTGTTCTATTTATTATTCTACTCTAAGGTGACATCCTTATTTGAACTGAGGACAATATGTGTCCTCATTGTTTTGGCAAATGGGCTGCACTTATATAACGCCTTTTTATTCTTCTGACCGCTCAGCGCGCTTCATTCTATACGTCAACCTTCACCCCTTCACACACTAATGACTCTCCAAGCAGGACTCATCATCAGCTAATTACCTCACACCTCAAAGGATATTCCTGCTATGTGACTATCCGCTCTACCTCCTGAGCTACATCTGCCCTGTACATCATGATATATGTATGTAACATTATACACACATAATAAAACTCTCCCTACATACATACTGTATGAATACATGCATAATTTTTGCTCACATATGCTCACATATACACTGATGCACACACACTGTAGCGCTCATTTGTGTGTCCCTCTGTCCTTCCGCTCTGCATTGTAATTTCTAGTAGTGCTTTCCTCTTCGTCAGTTAACTGTCTGGCAGCAGAGAGCGAGGTTTTCTGCCCAAAGACACCTTGAGGTGCTGTGAAGTGTGTGTGTATGTGATGGATAGGACTGAACTCCTGAGGTGGCACTTTTAGTCTGCACACACACATATGCACACTCTCACACAGAGGAGTGCGTCCACTTGGCACGCTCTTCATCAGTGACTTCATAGCTGGTATCATATTTTTTCTCTCAGAAGCATTTTAATGACCGTGTCTGTGCGTGCGTGCGTGCGTGCGTGTGTGTGTGTGTGTGTGTGTGTGTGTGTGTGTGTGTGTGTGTGTTTGTGTGTGTGTGTGTGTGACGCAGGGGCCCAGGAGAAGCCGTACTACGCCGACTACTCCCCGCTGCGTCGATCCATCCACACTGTGTGCACCAGCAGCTACCTGGATCTCTTCATCACCATCATCATCTTCACAAACCTCCTCACCATGAGCATGGAGCACTACAACCAGCCTCAGGTAACCATGGCAACACCTTCCTCCACCTGCCCTAGAACCATAGTAATGAAGCTGAGTGTGGCGGTACAGTACAGCCACAGCGGGCCCTTTTGAAGTGTGTGAGTCTCTTTTGTCTGTGCCCCGCAGTATCTGAACGAGATTCTGAAGTACTGCAATTACGTCTTCACTGTGGTTTTTGTCATCGAGGCCATTCTCAAACTCATCGCTTTTGGCCTGCGCCGCTTCTTTAAAGAGAGGTATTCAAGGTCCCTTCTAAATACAAAGACACTTTTAAACATCCCGGGAGAAGCTGAAATTGTTTGTGCCTTTGTTTAGATGGAACCAGCTGGACCTCGCCATTGTGCTGATGTCCATTATGGGAATCACATTGGAGGAAATAGACCTGAATGCCTCCCTGCCCATCAACCCCACCATTATTCGCATCATGAGAGTCCTAAGAATAACAAGAGGTACACACACAAACACTCCAACACAATGACACACACTTGCAGGATGCTATGTGGATGTTAAGAGCTGACACACTGTGATGTTTCAGTGCTGAAGCTGTTGAAGATGGCTACAGGAATGAGAGCTCTGCTGGACACAGTCATGCAAGCTCTGCCTCAGGTAAGAGGCAGCACTCATGCTGTAAAATATAAGATGTTTCTGTTACTGCCAGCCTGGTTTCCAGATCTGAAGGACTGCAGACAGCTTGTTTTATCTTGCGATTTATCAGGGCTGGCACTGGCTTCCCCCCCAGATGATTTACTAACATCACTGAACCCCCCCCAAAAGGACTGCACAGTGTTAAACCAGTGTCACCATATAAAACATCCTATTATTAGCTCAAGGCTGATTGCTGGTCTTTTAATTTTGCAGAGTGGCTTTGGCGCCATTGTTTTGCTATTGGGTCTGTGTGGAGATAAAATATGAGGCAGAAAGTCCAGTCTGAAAGCTTATCATGCATAAAGACTCCACACAGCAGTTTATTCTCCTTTGAGGCAGGATTGTAAAACTCTGTCAACTTATCACTGCAGCAGTATTTTTTTCCTGTTCTTTTTTAATGCTCGCAAAGTGAGGAGGAAAATTAACACAATACTGAAAGCTACACACAAACAAATATTCTGCCTGGCATGGACACAGTCACACACCTGATTGGCAGAAGCTGAGCAGTTCTGGATGTCTGTGTTTTTGTTAATGGCAAAAGGCCTGGAAAACATTTATCATTGTCCTCGGAGGATGAATTGTGAAGTCTTCTGTGATCTTTTTTACCTTCACTGTCATCAACAGGGCAACATGTTTAGTTTATTATCAGATATCTGAAAAGTTAGCATTACTATTATGACCAGTATCCTCAGCTGTACTGTGTGTTAGTGCTCACTGAGTTCCTATAAACAGACATGTGGTAGAGAAGGAAACGTCAGCGTTGTTGTGCTCACATGCATACAGCTGTTTTCTCTTGAAGGTGGCACTGTTGTTTGGGTAACAGTGGTCATTAAAGCTCCTGTGTGGACATTTTCTCTGGTCATGAAACAGACTGAAATTAATACTGATGTCTCTTTGTGGTCAAACATTGCAAACAAGATCATCAACAAGAAGAGTGACCATCTCTATATAGTTATTTTTCATGTCTTAAACCACTGGTGGGGGGTAGGTGTCCGACCAAGTGATTAACTGCATTCTGCTGATACAGCCTTTCTTCACCTTCCACAGCAGGATGAGATTTTTTAGAGAAATACTAGTTGCACATGAATGGGACAAGCAATGACAGCTTTGCCAAAAATGACACAAACTGAAAGTTCTTGACAGGAGCTTTAATGGCTTTGTGGTAAGTATTTAATTAGTAGGGCTAACGTATTGGAGTGAGGCTGTGTAATTGGAGGGGTCTCCTCACTAAGTGCTTATTTGAAGTGGAAGTTGCCACTCTAAAGTCAACCACTGCCTTGTGTTCTCTAAAGTTTTGTTTGGCATTTCAGCCATCCCCACCTCCTTTTGTTTTCATTTTTGAGCCAAATTTGACCAACTTTGGAAAAGAAGGGGTAAATGCATCGTCAGATCTCTGTTGTGGTTGAGAGATGTCCATAGCAATCTCAATGTGCTTAAGGCTCTGAATTCATACATTACTCCTTGTTTTAATCGTGTGCTATTTTGTCCCTTCTAGTACACTGTAGTTAGGCTGCCGCAGTGTCTTCCTGCTTTCTACTGTCACTGTCAAAATATTGACTGTGCTTTTTAATGGCATACTTCCCCTCAAAAAATTCTAAGAAGGCTCAGTTGAAAGTAATATCATTATGATTCACATATTAATGCACTGGTAAGAATTGCTTTGTATTTTTAAAATGGACTTAAAAACTGTTTTGAAATCCAAAATAATCATATTTTAAGCATTAAATTAACAATTAGATTAATTGAGATTAATTATTGAAGTTCAGGGGTTTATCTTTCATTGAATCATTTAAAAATGTAATCATTGGACAGCATTAGTTCCCATATCTTTTCAAATTATCATAATGGCAACCAATCGCTCCTTAAAAAACTAATTATTAAGGACTCTTTTACAAAAGTTTAACTCAGAAAACCAAGAGGCTACATCTGCTTTATCTGTTTAATCATTGGCTTAATATTGTCGTGTTAACATTTTGAATGTGTTACCATATCAACGTTATTGTTTCACTCGTACACTGTCATGTTTACACCCAAAGTACCCTGAACTGTGGTCCCAGGAACTACTTTCAGGCACTGGAAGGTTCCCTCATCCCGTTGGTGTCTGTATTTTAAAGACCCACAGAATTCAGGCCATTTGGTCCAATGAACACACAAAAACTTTGATGCTGTATAAACTGACGGATAGACAGACAGGTTTCCATATTCCTGCTGGATTTCATCCTCATTAAAAATATTCAAAAGGGCCTTAACTTTGCTGTCAGTCCATCTGTTGTATGCTTTCTTCTGTATCCGCATTGATGTGTTGAAGCACAGTGAACAAAATAAAACATTCTGGGTTGAAGCTGCAAATTTGAAAAATATGTTGCCTGAAAGGAAATAATGGAAAGCAATCCCCCAAAAGTTTCAGTTCCTATGAAAGAAGTACCCCTAAAGGCCGACACTCTTTAGGCCTTAAAATAATGTCAATGAAACGTAATTCAGCCACACATCTTTGTTTTGGAAAGGCTCTGACTCCCTTGAAATGTGTCCCATCTCTGGGGAAAGTTCCTGTGGTGGAAACACATTTTTAAATGTGCGAACACGAATCATTCATATAGGGATTGGGGAATGGGAATGGCGAACCCGGGTGATAGCTCTGGTGCCTGGGAAATTTCCAGGAAAGATCCGCTACCGCTCCTGGGCTCAGTGAACCCACAGGGAATGCCATGAGTAATGAGGACAGTAGAGGAAGAAAGGAGGAGGAGGGAGAATGGTGCTTGGTAAATGAGAACTAACAGGTACTCAGTGCAAGCAGATATTTAAATATTGGAGGTCCTGCTCTTTAACTGCAGCTAAATTTATCCTGTTAAAATTTTCCTCACAGTTTTGAAAGGGTGTTTCTAAGATGGTATCCCTCATAGATCCTATGTAGGTCTACATGCATGTTTTTACAAGCCTCTAAGAATCTATAATGCAGCAAAACACCCCTGAGACCCCTCCACTGCCTTCCCACCCACGAATAATACCAGTTGTCTTTGAAGTGATGGATCATTGCTGGGGATTGAACCCTGGTCTTCGCTGTGCTGCTTTTCCCACTGCACTTCATCTTGAAATTCTTCATACCTCTTAGCATGGGGGAAGGATGCCAAGTCCCTGAAAATTGCTTTATGATTGGAATAAACAGGACAGTTAGTGGTTCCTGAGGACTGGATCCAGGCTGTTCAAGTGCACCTCTGTTTCTCAAACTTGAAATCTAAGATATAATAGAACTTCAAATATCAGGAGGGCTTTTTGTATTTATTGAGATGTTTTAAACATCAATGCAGTAAAGATTAGCAGTCTCTGTCTATAGCCTCTTTCTATCTGTTTGCATGTGTGCGTCTCTCTCAATGTATACTGTACATGTCTTTATTTTTCTGTGTATCATACACTGTATATATCTGTGTGTGCGTGTAACATGTCCGTCTAGGTGGGGAATCTGGGTCTGCTCTTCATGTTGCTGTTCTTCATCTATGCAGCTCTGGGAGTTGAGCTCTTTGGAAAACTGGGTTAGTGTGTGTGTGCTAGACATGCATGCATGTGCGTGCGTGCGTGCGTGCGTGCGTGCGTGTGTGTGTGTGTGTGTGTGTGTGTGTGTGTGTGTGTGTGTGTGTTTGTGGGTGTGAAAATGAGAAAGCATGTGAGTGTGTGCATGCATAAAAATTGATGTTGATGTGTGTGTATGCCACAGCTGACACTGTTGAGATATTGGAGGATTACGTAACATGCATAAATTGTGTTGTTACTTACATTAATTATGTCAATTTAGAACCAGTGTTGTAATCAGGGCTGTAATCTGCACACAATCCCCCCAAACCCCCCCCCTCATCTTCTTCTCTCACACTTACTGTCTTTTACACTCTTCTCCTTTCTCTTCATCCTCTTTCAGAGTGTTCAGAAGAAAACCCGTGTGAGGGTCTTAGTCGCCACGCTACCTTTGACAACTTCGGCATGGCTTTCCTCACACTCTTCAGGGTGTCTACCGGGGACAACTGGAATGGGATTATGAAGGTTATTTTTCCTTTCTCTCCTTGCTCTGTGGGAGTTTTAAAAAGAAGATGGATGGAGGAGGAAGCTTGTATTTGTGTTATTGCATATGTGTGTGTCTGGCAGCGTCGGTTATGAGACAGGCGTAGCATTAAGCAGAGAGAATATCACTGTTTTTATGACGGACTAAAAGCTGCTGACATTAGAGGGTTAGGAAAGTGTATTACTCTTCTGTGACAGAGTGGAAGTCTGTTCACACTCAGAGCAACATCTCCCCCTGTTGGAGAAGAGAGGAAGTGCAGCATAGTGCAATAAAAGATCACCTTAAACACCTTTATCTATTATCTTCGTCCCTCTGTAATCTTAATCCTCTTTCTTTACCTTTGTTGTCCAGGACACGTTACGAGAGTGTCGCCCGCAGGACCGCCACTGCCTCACCTACCTGCCCCTGATCTCCCCCGTTTACTTCGTCACCTTCGTCCTCACGGCTCAGTTCGTCCTCGTCAACGTGGTCGTGGCCGTCCTCATGAAGCACCTGGAGGACAGCAACAAGGAGGCACAGCTGGAGGAGATGGAGGAGAGGGAGGAGAAGAGGGAGAGAGAGGAGAGGAAGGAAAGGGAGGAAAGGGAGGAAAGGGAGCAGGCCAACCGACGTCAGAGCATGGCGTCCATGGGCGGAGACCTGCAGGGCCCGAGTGCTGACACACCTGCTCAGGTAACAGATGGAACGTGTGTTCACGTTTCTGCGTGTGTGGGAGGAAGCAGGAGTCGAGGTGACAAAAACTATGACAGTAATGATGATTCCATACGGCAGGTGCAGGTAGAGGATGAGGAGTGTTCCCATGGAAACCTGCAGAGCATGGGACGCATGCTGTCTCTCCCCAGCGACAGCTACGTTCAGCCACTCAGATGCTCCCCTTATCCTCCCATTGGCCAGGAGTCCTACTCGGTATACAGCTACTCAGGTAGTTTGGCTGTTTTTTTTTCTTTCCTTTATAACCGATTAAATTAAAGAACAGTTTTCACCCTGCTGTAACCACCAACTGATGCTGTAAAGATTATTGCTTCCTGAAATAGCAGAGAAGCCGGTTAAAGTGTGATGAGGTACGACTGGAGGCAGTGTCATTATAGACCTCAAAGAGGGAGATATTTTTTAATGTTGGTGACAATTTGGTAGGATTAGTTTACGCCTGTGGAGCATATATGTTTTCTCTCCAGTGCTGCTGCTTCTATCCAACCCTCAGTATTTCTAATTTTGACATCACACTGGGGGGCATTTTAACACAGTCTAGTTAAAATTGCAAATCCATTAAGTGCAAAAAGTCAAACTCTGAGTTAGACGTGCACTCGGGTTCATGGGCGTTATTTATCCTTGTGTCTTTTGCAATCAATTTAAAACATTCGTGTTCCATCCCGACTTGTGAAAAAAGACCTCCAGCCCAATCCCTTGTTGTGTCTTTTTTTGTGTTTGTTCTCAGGAGGAGAGAGGTTGGTCTTTAGGATATGGGATGATTTGATTACCATTCTTTTCTTCGATGCCATCGTCTTCTAGCTCCTACGTCGTTATTTCATTGGCACAATCTGGCCTTCACTTTTTGTTCTTCAGTCATCAGTCCACACTGTTATAAAAAAGACCAGGCGGCTGCAACCAGCCCCCAGCCACCAGAGCAGGCAAAAGAGGACAGAGATGGATTAAAAAAGAAAACAGAAACAATGGAGCGACCCCTGCGAGCTAGCTCAGGCAGGCAACTTGTGTTGCACTGATTTCACACTTGACATGCATCACCTCACAAACACCCGACAGACGTGCCCTCCCAATTTGGCGGTCTACTTAAGCTGCAACATATCCAGTCTGCTCTCTGCTCTGTCACTGCTCTCTGCTCTGTCACTGCCACCGCTGCCCTGCACTGATGCTGTGCTCATACTAGCACCTCCAACTACCCCAGCATCCACCTGCAGGCTCCAGCTTAGAGTGTTCAAGATATTATGTCATCACTCCTCTGATTTCTGCATGTAAAACAAACCTATGAGGAAAGATGAGGTTGGTGACAAGACGCCAAAAACAGAAGTCGGGTTGTTCGACTTTTATGTTGAAAATAAAAAAACAGTGTTAGGTGGTAGAACAACTGCACATTGATTTATACCAACCAACCTTTAGTTATTAAATTCCTACCCCACCCACTCCATTCACTTTTGTTCCTGTTCTTTCTGCACAATTTGAAGTGAAATTACCTTCCAACCCCCTGTAATCCCACAGAGCCTAGGCCCATTCATAACAACTGACTTTCTATTATAAAATGCCACCAATACAGACTTTCATACATTTTAAAAATGAGTAGATTCTCCCTTAAACAGCAGGGCACTTTAGCTTCGGTCAAACATTACTCAAACAGCTTAACAGGGGGGAATATCTGGGTTCTATTTTCAGCTGCAGATGGATACACATTTAATGCACCAGTGATTTTACATTTTACAGTGCAGGACTGTGTATGTGGTACTGTCTCAAAAAATATACCACAGTGTGATTAGACCTGACTTTAGTGTCATTGCACAAGTGCAAGATCTGGACAATGAAGTGCAGTTCAGCATTTAACAAGAAGTGCAAATGAGCTTTAATGTGCTGAGTGAAGTGCAACACTTCTGAAGCTGTCAGCTTGTACATCACAATGACTGGCTGAGGCGTTTTCAGTGTTGTTTGAACAAAAATGGATCATCCATTACAAACAATGAGTTTTACCAGGCTTTACAAACACAGTTTAAACTTGTTAGTTCTTCTTAAAAGTTCTTCAAGATGAAACTCATAGGCTGTGTTATCATCCTAAGTATATGGGACTTTGAGTCCAAGGAGCTTATTTTTGAGGGATTATAAACTTCCTCCACCCCGTGTTTGTCAGGGTTTACTCTGAGATCTTAAGACCTGGAAAGTGAAGGCAAACTTGTCTGCTGGTATGAGAAGAGTCTTCTCAATCGACCAATCACAAATGTTCAGTGTTGCCAGTACTACCCTCAAAGCCCCTGCACTTTCAGAAATAATTGTTTTTTGAGATTAAATACAGTCCTTGATACTATCATATTTTATTTTGACATTTTATTCACCAAGTGGAAAGGCTTTGAGTACCTTCTTAAATTTCTTGGTTCCTGGGCAAAGTTTCTGTGGTAGAAACATGCCTAAAAACTCCAAGAACCTGGCTTCTGCTTATCAGAAAATGACTGTCATATTCCACATTCCTGCAGGCTCCATGTCGTCTCTGGGCTCCAGTGGAGCCGGCTCTCTGCTGCAGGTTCCTGGAGCTCTGCCGGTCATCAGCCATGCCTCACTGGGGTGCGGACGAAGCAGCAGGCCAAAGATCTTTCTCAGCACGTCTCAGAGCATCGACAGACACTCTTCATTCAGGCTGAGTCCAACCAACAGCATGGACGGATACAGGTTTAGCCCGGCTCACCGAATAAACAGGCACAGACTCAACTCAGCTCACAGTATTGATGGATACAGGTTCAGCCCAGCTCACCGGATTAACAGACACAGACTGAGCTCCACTCGCAGCATGGACGGATACAGGCTGCATCCAGACCACGGCACAGAAAGACCTACACTCATGTCCAGCCACAGCATAGACAGACAGTCCTCGCTCAGGCTGAGTCCCACACACAGTGCCAGCAGACGTGCTTCTCAGTGGCTCAGTCCTGAAGACAGTTTGGACAGAAACATGCTGAGTCCGTCTTACGTTCCTGAACGTTCAGCCCTGAGGAGACCGTCGTCCTTCCGCACTGCGAGCAGACAGCTACGGAGACAGGTTTGTTGTTGTCGTATTTCTTCTCCTGTCCTAACTCCTGTACTCTAACAAACTATTATTTATTTTATTATCTATCATCCTGCCAGGATTATTTAAATAGTTATTAAGTCTATGAGGAAATGTGGAAATAATTCATCACAGACTTGACTTCAAATATTTATTTTGTCCACTCAATAGACCCAAATCCAAAGACTCTTAATTACCTCTAGATAAAAAGGAGACGCAGCAGATCAGTACTTTTAAGGAGCTGGATGGAGCAAGCGTTGACATTTCTGTTTCAAAAACAACACATTTATTATTCAAAGTTCCTGTGAGGAGATTTTAGGTGGTTACGAAACACACTGACATTAATATTGATCACTCTGTGAACTCTGCCACAGGGAAGATCTCGTTTCTTAAATCAGCAAAGAGACTGTTTTGTCCACAGGGGGCGCCAAAGCAAACTTACATTTTCTTTCAGTCAACTTCCTCAATAAGGGAGTTATTGTAATGGTTGCTGCAGAGATGTTTTTGTATGTTTCATTAGCTCTATAAGTAAAGATTCTCTTTTTTTTAAATACTGCAATTTCTCCTTTCATTAGCTTCTGTTATGTCTATATAGTTTAGAAACCTTTGAGCAGACTCTTGAGTATGCTAGGTTTGTGTAATCCATCACACGATCACAGTGTAGTCTTGAATTTAAAGGTGAACTGTATCAACATTGGGGTTCTGGTTTAGCTCAGTGGTTAAATCATGTGCCTCATGAACAGATGAAGAGGTTGTCTTCATAAGAGGGCAGCCCGTTCATACACAAAAGCAAGCAGCCCAAAGTGCTTCACAACAACAGAAAATGAATAAAAATACATGGACAGAAACAGTTAAAATAATAAAAAATAATTTAAAATAATTTTAATAAAATAATTAAAATGATGAAAATCATTAGATTAAAACAGTTTAATACATAAAAGTCAGAAAAACATATTAAAACCAGTCAAATTTGAATAAAACAAAAAAAAATGCCAGATTGAAAAGGTAGGTCTTAAGTTTCCTTTAAAAAAAACAGAGAGAGCTTACTGAGTTTTGGTGCAAAAAAACCCAGAAAGCTCTCTCTCCGGTGCTTCTGTGGGACACATGAGAGACATTTAGAAGGGATGCATCCCAGGACCTCAGTGACCTGACTGGAGCATAAAATGAAAGAAAATCCACCCGCAGATCTTTGCCACATGTCATACACCACTGTGTTTTCCCTGATTCCTTCTCCATCTGCTGCCCTGTCCTCCACAATAAAGCCCAGAAATAATATTTTAGAAAAAGGACTGTGTCAATATGTGATGATGGCTTAGTTTTAAGAAGAATTATGAGCTTTAATGTTCAGTGTGAACAATAGTCTACCAAATTATGTTCATAGTCATGAAATCTTTTTCAAATGTATCAAAGCCCAGTATGTGAGTCAGTTCTATAAATCAGTTTATGTTTGTTAAGTGCCAATTCATAATTTTGTTTTACCTCAAGACACTTTACATAAAGAGAAAGTCTAGACTGTACTCTTTGCTATATTCATTACAGAGACCCAACATCTTGAGCAAACACTCAACCCAGTGATGAGAGTAGCATAACAGCAAACTTGGCACAATCTCTCTCATCAAAAGAGTGAGAACCCTTTTCATACTGCCGGTGAAAGGCATGATATTTACATCCCTGTAATGCCTCGTCTCCAACATCCTTGTCACAGAGGCGTGATGGTGGAACACAGTCGTCCCACTGCTGTGCCAGCATCAGAGGTAGTGACAGGAGCATTACAGGGGCGAGACAGGATCAGCGCTGTCTGTGTGCATGCATGTCTGACTGTGTGTGTGCTTGAAGCTCCTGCTGTGTGTTTACCTCTTGTGCTCCCTAACACAATGCAAAATCACATACTGGGACACCAGTATCATGCAGTGGCAAGATCAGTGTAAAAGTGCAGAGGTGTGATGGCAGCAGAGCTTCTTTACAGCGCTGTTGCAGACCTGTAATACAAAAAAGGCTATTGGTTATTTAAATGTTCTCTTCTCCACAATGACTGATGAGCTCTTTTCCTGAAGGTCAGGTGGACTCAGCACAGAGTGAGACCGCAGCAGTCCAAGTTTGAAAAACAAAGAGGCTTTCTTCCAAACTGCAGTGTTTAAATAAATTCCCTTTTTGGTTTTTTATTGTTGCGGCAAGACAGATAAAAGAAGATGCACACATTATATTTAGCTCAGCTTCATGTTGGCTTCCAGATTGCACAAAGAAGATCAGGTCTAGATTTTGTCTCCAGTGTTTCACAGTGTAGTTACTCCAGGAAGACATTGCAGTAGAAAACATTCATAATTCTTCTGTGCTGTTGTTTGTATTTTTCCTAAAGCATTTTGAGCCAAACACAGAATCCCTGTTAAGTTGTGTGTTGGTTCCTGTGTTTGTGTCTGCAGGAGGCGGTGCGCTCGGACTCTGTGGATCAGAGCGGCTCAACTGACGATCTGGCAGAGACTCACCTCACTGTTCCAGCCGTCTCTCCCATACCACCACGCCAGCGATCGTCCAGCGTGCACACACTGAAATACGCACACGCCCAGAGGGTCATCTCATGCCGGAGCCACAGCCGGAGCCACAGCGAAGCCGCTGGGCAGGAACACGTACCAGAGCCGGCCATCTGCGCCTCACAAACAGAGGTGGAGAAGAGGCCCGTCAGCCAGCAGAGTCTCTCCGGTCTGAAGGTGCCCAGCGGTGACTCCAATCTTTCAGCATCACCCGGCACCAGCTTGGACTCTAGCCCCCATTTAGATGCCGCAGACGAGGAAGTGAGCCGTATAAACAATTCTGTTCACTCACATACACACACACAACCTCCTACTAGCTCCTCACACAAAAGCAGACACCTTTCTGCGAGCCCCGGGGAGCACCGGAGCCGCCTCAGCCAATCAGTGTCTCCGGTGTCGGGCAGGAACAGGAAGCAGAGGATGAGCCCGCCGCCAGGAGAGGAGCCTGTTATTATAGCAACCCAGGTGATTGACAGCAGTGTAGAGCTGAGAAGGCGGACTCTGTCGTTTGATGCCACAACCCTCTCTCCTAATCAGCCAGAGGGAAGCTCAGTGGACGACTGAACAGACTCAGAAAAGCAAGAGGGATTACTCTCTGGAGCGGACGAGTATAACAGTGCTGGAGCACGTGAGGTGGCCGGGAGCCGCAATCCAAAACAAGGATACCTGTTACCTTTTTTCAGGCCCAGCCCCTTGCCTCATCTCGTCCAATGACAAGATTTTCACAGGGTGTTTGAGCAGAACTGATTCAGGCTGCGTGTGTATGAGTGTGTATGTGTTCAAAGACCTTGTTGTGAAGTTTGCACACAAGATGCACACAAGAAGACGCTTCCTTTTCTTCTATCATAGTCCTAGCTTTAGTTCAAACACAGTAGCCCCGTCCCCACCTGCAATATTTACTCCAACACTAACCTGCCCCTTTGCTTGATCCTCTCCTCCTGCTCTCTCTGTCATTCTTTTCCTCACTCCTCAAGCCTTGGTCAGAGTACGAAATGCAACTAAACGACAGATGCAGCATGGATTTAGTCACTGTTTGTGTGTTTGTAGACGTGTTGACAGCCTTTTTCTGCAAATTATGATTGTTTTAATTATTTTTAATCCTCAATTTATGTCAGTTAATGTGTTGATGTTTAAAACATCAGCAAGAAAAAAAGTTTCATCATAGTACTTTATTTTGTCCCATGAAGAATCCACAATCCACAGATCTTATATTCTCTATAATATTGGACATATAAAACTACAAACCTTCCTTTAAGAGGCTTGAAGCGTCAAATATTCAGTATTTTTGCTTCGTAATTGATGAGTCAGTCATTAAATAATTGCAGATTCATTTTGTGCTGATTGACTAACCATTCAATCGTTTTTTAAGCTCAACAAATAGCATCTCATTCTGCCGTTTGGGTAAATTAATCTCTTGCTTTGTCAAAGAGGATTACAGTTTTTAAATGAAAATCGCCTTTTTAGTTGTAAAATAAAATACCATGAAAGCTGACAAAGAATTTTATATGTAAATGCTTCATTTGTAACTGCACTTTTAAATACTCAGTCCTCCAAGAATAACAGACAAAGTAGAGACTGGTGCAGCAGCTTGTTTAAAGGTGAAGCAAAATAAGACTCTTCTATTTAACCAAGTTTTTAATTCAACTTAACTAATTACATACTTGTTTAATCTACAGTAAACTGCCACTGGGGTCATCTGGTTTGTAATCACTCTTAAATTCAATCAAACATGAATATCTTTATATATAGATATAAAAAAAAAAAACTCCCACCCCTGAACACATCAAATCTTGACAGTCCGAAAAAATCAATTTGCACTAAGCCTCTGAGATAAAATGTGTAAAACGACCTCGGCTTTTGTAGTTTCTACCTCGCTTTTTTTCCTGACCCCACCAATTCAGATGTTTGTTCTGCTTAGTTTCTCACCCCTCCTCCTCTTCCTCTTCCTCCTCCCCTGTCTCTCCGTCCTAGTATTCTCAGGTTAGAGGTAGTTCAGACGCAGGTGAGTATGATGATGAAGCATGATCAGAGGTCTGCAGAGGTACACTGCCCCCTGCTGTCTGAAGCTGGAGCTGGCTTGTCTCTCTCTCTCTCCGGGGTGAAGCTTAGACTGGTGCAGACGTATGGAAGGGCTTTTTCAGGTGATTTAAAGGTGTGTAAAACTTTGTAGACAAAGGCTAAGATTCTATTTTATTAACACAGCAGCAATGACATGAGAACTACAAAGGTGAATTTATACGTTTTTGAATGTTAATATATCTGCTGATGGATGGATGATAATGAGGGTGTTAGCGCTATAGGATGCTGATTATAATGATGATGATTATAATGGTGACTCTGGATGATGCAAATGTTTATAATATCGTTCCTGCAGATTGAAAGCAGGGAAAGATATGCTCACCTGCCGTAACATGATGATTGGAAAGTGATGGAATAAAACCACTTCCTGTCTGACTTTCATTTGACTCTGCTACCTTGTTTCTAAATGTATTCTTTCTTCACTTGAAAGGAGTTAAAATATGAGCTTTCAGTCCTGCAGCATCCAAAAATAAGCTGACACACAGCTGTTGCCTGCTGCTGCTAATGAATTCAACATAACACGTTCTAATTATGGACTTCCAGCAGATGTTGTTTAATATGCCTAACACATCCTTGGATCTTGTCTTGATACATAATCACATTAGAAAGAGTTTCACACATAGCAAGAAGCAAGGAAGAAATTATTAAAACATGATGTGCACAGAGGCAGACGCACAGCTCTGGTGTAGGCGGTGGTTGTGATGGTGGATAGATTTTATTTTTCATTTTTCATTTTGCCACTTCAGCATATCACAATAAAATATTTAATCACATGAATATTTCACACTGAAACACTACAGCATCCAGAATGCATTAAGCTGTCCTGCCTTTATTTCCTTACTAAGAAAATGTACCAAAATGTCTTGCGCCTCGTTACCTCACATTCTACTGGTCAAGCTGCCTGTCAGTCACAATTTTAGCCAATGAGAGGCCACAGGTCTGCAAAATGCAAGCTTGTGATTGGTCAAGCCGACTGAGGGCAAACAAGCAGATAAAAAGAGCTGCAGCGCTCCACCCTTCGCTTTTCCTTCACTAAAGACTCATTTCTAAGGCAGATGGAGCTTCATCACTGATCTACGTCTATGTTAACCTGCACTTCACCGGATGAACATGCAGTCAAGATGTGCATTTGTGTGTTTGTGTGTGTGTGTGTGTGTGTGAGTGTGTGTGTGTGTTCTTCCAGGTGTATATACATGTGTTTCAGGTGTGTGTGAGAGTACAGCTGTGTTTAGGTGCGCTGATTTCCTTCCGTGTGCGTGAGTGACTGAGTGTACATGAGCTGAAGACAGTTATTCTCGACACAACAGAGACACAACTAACTAAGCGGAGCCAGCAGTTGCCATGGTGAAAATAGAACATTCATCACGTGACCCGAATTTCCCTCCGTTCCCAAGAGAGGAGGGAAAACTGCTAACTAGCGAGGCAGGAAGTAGTCCAAGCCTGCTTTGTTTTCAGTGTTGATCTCGAGCCTCCTCTGTCTGTCTGTCTTTTTGTCTGTCTGTCTGTCTCTAGAAGGCTGGAGCCATGGGTCTCTGTTGTGTGAGCTTCTTCGGGTCCAGGGTTTCAGTGAAGGGCGGGGCTTGATAGGGGTTGGTGGTAACTATGGTAGCTCCATTGGCGATGGGGTACGGCGTGGCCCGAGCGTTGCTGGGGGCGGGGTCCAGGTGCTGCCATGTGAACAAGTTTTGACTGCTACCAGTTAGGAAGCGACGCAGGGCACTCAGCGTCAGCACAGCCTGTTAGTAACACACACATAAACACACACACACACACACATTAGCAGAAAGTGTTAGTTACATAAAATCAGAGACTGGGTGAAAAGAAGGATGACATGACAGCTCTCAAATAGTGAAGCCAAAAGATTTAGAGCTCTCCCTGGTGACTGGCTGCAGTATATGTTATAAAACCCGCCTCCTCCATGTTAACAGATGGGACATGGGTCGATCTTTAAAATCAAAAATACAAATCCAACAAATTTGTCTTAAGAATCTTTTTTTGTCATTATCATTCGATCTTATCATGCTGATTTATGTCAAAATGTTTATTTTCTGAGAAGTTCAATTCTGTTTAGTTACGGAATGCTAAAAAACAGGGTATAACACCATGATTGATGGCTCAAACAAGGCTCTTGTAGCACTGTGTACACCAGATTAGCAAAGTAGAGGAGGAACACTGAGAGAAGACCAAATTAACCCTGGCACAAGATTCAGCTTTCTATAAACGTGTGTCTGCACATTATACATTACGCTGTGGTCTATACCGACATGAGCGTTCTATACCAGTGAGTTAATTTGTATTTTGGTTGGCAGAAGAAGAGGTGGGATGTCAACATTGCAGCTCTGGGGGCCAATCCCTTCTGCACAGACTGGCCTCAATTGTGAAAGATAGTAGTGGCCATTGCAGGGGTATTTTGGCTTCACTTTGGCAAATCTGAAGGAAGTGAAGACACATTGTTCACCTTTATGTACAGTGAGTTAGATCAGCAAAAGAAAGCTGTAAGAAAAGCAGCAGGTGTGAACAAAGTTATCTGGTTTCATCAAGAAATCATAAATGTCAGTAAAGAAATAGGATCCCAAGAACCTTGCTGTGCTTTCGGTTCTGGGCTGCTAAGTCAAAAGTCCAGAAACATGCGCCCTAAGTAAAATGTATGGATATGAACATCTGATTCCAAGGCAGATCATGTGTCAGTAGTGCCCTTTAAGCCCTAGCTGAAACAACCATGATGAAGTCACTTGGGTAATTTTATCAGCTGTTAGAAATACAGAAAATGTGTCATACATTTCAGAGGCTGGGAAGGTTGAACTTATTATCACAAGTAAAATAACATAGATGTGAAAAATCAGAAGATTTCCCCTAAAGACTGAGTGCACGAGTCAAAAGAACACTGATTTTGCTCCCTGTCACATGCTGTAAATCCTCCATAGAAGGATAATTGCATAATTCATACAAAGAACAATTGAAAAAAAACTAGCTGGCAGACTAAAATAAGATCTTTTGTAACACACTGAACTTCTTTGACAGAATTACAGCTCACATCTCCACATATTCTGACAGTAAGATGAATGGCTACTATAGGTTTGGAGGTAAGATTTATTTAATAGGCACCATTAAGTTATCAGTGGATGACAGATCAGGCTGACTGGCCAAGTTTTATTTTATTGAAGCAGAAAAGTCTGGCTGAGAAGATCTCTTTTATGTGTCTGGGCTCACACTCCCACCTGAACACTATTCACTTAAACCAAAGTCTGGCCTGTCGGCCGGTTAGGGATCAGGTTTCTTGCTCAAGGGCACTTTGGTGGTTGTATTCAAGGGCATGCAAGCACTGCTTTCTCACTTTAGAATAATAACTCCTTTCCCAGGACAGGTGGCTAATCTAAAGTGGTGCATTTGTGTTCTGTCATACTGAGACTTGGAGTTGCGCAGTATGAAGTCTCAAACCCTGAAATAAGTTTGTGATTGTTGCATGTCAGGGCAACTCAGTGACACACAAACCTTTTCTGCAGGGCCAATCTTTGGTGGATAAAAACATTCTCTAGCCCCCCTTCCTCCTTACAATATACATTAATACACTGACACTAAAACAAGCTGTCAGACACAAAATTGCTGCATCTTTTGGGGTTTACAAAAATACAGTATTGTCACTTCAGTGTGCCGCACTGAACTGTAACCCAACAAGCCACTTTACAAAGGAAGCTATTAAAAGTGACACTGCAATATCTGACTTCAACGTTTTTATTATGTGTGGGCGTTGCTCCGTTGGTGGCGGTGAAGTCAAGGTGAGGTATGACTCATCACAATTTCCTGTCTTTGTTTTAGTAGTCGTGACATTTAGTGTAGGTTCATTATAGACTTTAGGTTTACCTGGCACTCTCTTCAAAAAATTGACCATGCTTTGCTAGCAGTGTTGAACTCTGTGTGTTGACCTTATTGAGCAACCCCCGCCATAACTCCAAGTCCTGCCCCCCCAGTTTGGGAATCACTGGGTTAACTCATCTTGGAGTAAATTGAGATTTTTAAATGTTTTTTTTTTACATGCTAGAACCAAAGTACCAGTATGTGGTAAACACAAACTTTAGAGACTTTCCCATGTGTTCTACAGCATCATATACTCGTTTAAAAAAACAGAATTTTAAGTCTTTTAATTTAAGGTGTGATAAAAAAAGATGTTTGCGGAAATACTGTATATCTTTAGTATTTTCATATAAACGTCATATTATCATGTCAGACTGTAAATGTGGGTTCTGTCATTTTTATCAATGACAAAACCAGAGCCTAAGTGAAAACTTTCAGCTCTTTCTGAACCAATCCATGCAGGTTGGGTCAGAGTGTTGGAGCGTCTGTGAGTGTGTTAGTGTGTTAGACAAGAGAAAGAGTGGGAGGCATCCTGGGCAGGAGCCTCTGCTTGTCCTCCATGAATGAAATGCTCTTAAATCTGTTCATTTCCAGCAGACACTGATAACTCTGAAAACACACAACACACATGATGATGGACACACAAATTGGGGACACTATCACACACATAAACGCTCATGTTGGTAAAAAAAAAATCATACAGACCCAGGAAAGGATGGAGAAGAAGCAGAAAGTGATGGTGGCTCTGGCAGCGTCGGAGCCCTGAGCCAATGGCAGCTCGTCTGCAGAGGTCGCCTGCCACTGATTGGCCAGAAAGCAGAAGCCAACAAACCACAGGAAGCTGGCGAGACCTAGAGGAAGGACACAGAGGAGTCAGGAAAGGTAACACATGTTTCATCACCGTCATCTTGTATCTTACATTCCTGTTTGAAACCTACTTTGATCAGAGAGCCTGTCCTGAATAATAACAGCCAACATCAAGTAAAACATTATGTGGTTTTAGTTGCAGACTTGATAAAAGAAAGAAGATATGAAGGCATAGAACTAAATTTAGCCAGAGATATAGTCTGTTAACATCACACATCCTGGGACAAATTACCAGCACATACTGGTACTGTACAAAACCATTAAAAAAACATGGGTTAAAAAAACAAGAGTCATGTACTCAAGCATAATAACTGTGTCCATTTTAAGCAGCTTATTGCATGTTGGTGTATCATAATGTAACAAATGTGTCAAACTGTATGATCCTAATTCAATAAATTCAACAAAGTGTCAGTTTGTGACTATTTAGAGCCGTGGATGCTTTTGGTAGGACGTTTCCACTTGTTTCCTGTATTTGAGCTGAGCTAATGGCTAAGCTGATGGCTGTAGCTTTACATAAACTGTTAAAACATACAAGTTAAAGCTGCTGTTGGTAGGAATGGTGTAAAAACTCTCCTTTTTTTCTGCTGGGTTTGAAGAAAAGGTCATAACACCCATTGGTACTTTGAGATTATGGCAATATCTCTGTGCTTTCCAATGCCTTTGTATCAAGCGATATTATTATTCCCCTCTTTCCCGTTATCACGGACCAATCAGAGCTAATCCCCGACCCTCTGTCCTGATTGGTTGAGTGGCGGCCCCACTACATCGCCCTGATTGGCTGGGAAGCCACTACTTCCTCATAGAACGCGCACAACAATCTTTGGTGGGCGGGGTTACAGGAGCAGAGAGGGGAGGGGTAGGGTTGACATTCGAAATCTCTCTCCGAACTGGTGTTTATATCACGACTACCAACAGCAGCTTTAATTTGAGTTTAATTGTCAAAATTCAATAAGTTAAATTTAAGAAAAAGGTGTCAGTTTGTGAGTACTTAGAGCCATGGTTGCCTTTGGTTCCCTGTATTTGTGCTAGGCTAAGTTGAGCTCGCCAGCTAATGGCTGTAGCTTCATGCAAACTGTTTAAACATACCAGTTAATTAGTATCATCTAACACTTGAAAACTAAGCTAAATTATGTATTTTCCAAGTATTTTACTATTCATTTCAAACTGCCAATCAGTGACAATGACTTCTCCAAGTTGGTGGATGTGTCATACGAGGGGCATTTTTATTATCTCTATGTAGAAGGTCACTGCTAGGTGGTTTCACTGCTGTTTGTTGTTTCTGAAAATTGGCAGTGAAGTGTAGCATGGTCAAAAGAACAATTAATTTATTTTGTAGCATATCTGACTCACAAGCAAAATATTAAACAATCAAACAAACATGGCCTTGGCTGAGGTATGTTCCCTCCGAGAGCCTTTATAGTTGCTTATTTTTTTAATCTGCTGGATTTTTCTAAGGTTTGTTCTATTCATTAAAAAAAGTATTTTTAAAGGTTTTCTATTTTCTTTTCATGTTTTATAGTTTCATGTTGTTTTTGTTTCTGAAAATTGTGCTGCATATTCATAACTTATTCTTTTAACAGCAGTCTATTTATAATTCAGTGTACCAGAGAAGATGAGGTCCAGCAGGACAGCACGTTTTCTGTCCTTGACGCTGCTGATGGAGGGAAAGTAATAATCCAGGATCAGGAAAAAGATGCTGCCGAGGAAACAGGCCACGCCAATGGTAATGCCGTAGTTACAGGCATCAGCGTTGTTGTTGAAGACACAGAGCAAACGCTCGCTGCCGATGTTAATGTAGCCCTCGTTCACTATGCAGCCGAACACCACTATGGAGAAAACCTGCAGGGAGACACGTGTAGGCAGATTTATTATCTAACAGGTAGAAGAGAATGAACTCATATGGATGTGCGAATGCCTGTCATTCCTCATACACACAACACACAGACACGTCAGAATAGCTCCCTCTAAGATATACCTTGTTTGTAAGAGTTATTTTGGGTGAACAAACAACTAAGAACGGAGATCAAAACCAGTAACAAGCAGCTAAAAGCAGGCAGTACTGAGGGAAGAGAGAGATTAAAGTACTTAAACCCAGACTCAGGGAACAGCTGATCAGAGCCAGAGCTGCTGAAGGGCTCAGACAAAGGCGGGAAAAGAAGAGGGCACACATGCCTTGCTCAGAAATAACCCACATTATTCACCAAATCACTCCTCGAGGACCAAGAGTCTGAGACAACAACAAGCTGAAAGAAGAAAGTGGAGGAGTTGTCAAGACAGCCCTCAGCTATCCATCAAGACACGTCGCCTTTACACCTTTAAAAAGCCAACAACAGCCCTCAGCAAAGAAATCTGAGAGAGTTCCATGAAGTTGTCAACTAACCTGAATCATCACCTCTAGTCTATGTTTGGATGAAGCACCACTCTGCTCAATGCTGTTTGTTCCATATTCCAAAAATAAAATAACTAGACATAATTTATCATCTTCTCACGCTGGACGAGTTCCTCTGACATTACGCTCAATGTGAGAGGCTGAAATAACTTAGTACTGCTGTATTCAAGGTGGTAATTTGTTTGAATTTAAGGTGTCTGACTTCTGATCTCCTCACAATTAACTACAACCGAAAAGGCAACTGATAACGAAAATCTGAAGGAACATCAGGTTATATTTTTTTAAAAAACAACACATTTTATAACCATTCAGTTACTGCAAGACAACAGTGACGATAGCATTCAGCCAATTCTTGCCAAAATAACATCAGTTTTGTCGCGTAACTACAAAATAAAAATTTTAGCTTTCAGATGTTTTTAGCTCATGGTAGCATTAGCTTGTAGGCAACTGGATGCTAAAGTCAGCCATTGTCTGAGCATGGCTAACAGATTATGAAATATGTCCTTGAAACTTGAAACATGGCTAGTTTTCCACATCTCATTTCTAGTTAAAAAACAGTCAAATGATAATGATTCCACCTGTCAAAAATGTACTTTAGGCTCTGTGAGGAACTTTCTGTTTGGTTGATTTTGGCGCCTCCTGTGGACAAAGTGATACCTGCTGACCTTGTCCTGCACATTTGTAAGTTTGTTTGATAAACAGTCTCATCCTGCTTTCTTTAATAGTCAAATTCATCACTCACTGTGAATATTTGTAGTGTAAAAAGTTAAAACAGGTTTTTCTTCACTTTGTTGTAAATTGTCTCATCTGACACATGACTCATGCACATAAAAAACTACAGTATGGAAATTGTCAATCTTTTACTGATGATTGTTTGCTTTTGCAGCTCACAAAGAGGCATCTGTCACCTTCAGTCTATTTCATAACCAGCTAAAAAAAATCCTCACAGGAGCTTTAAAGACTAATTGGTGCGTTGGAGGCTGTCCCATTCTGAAGGCTCCTTCACAAATGTGTCCTACCTCTCTCAGACTATTGAGGATCTCTTTTAAATGTAAGTAACTGGCTTCAACTCAATTCAATAGGTGGTGGTACAAATGTTAAAACCCAAATTGGGGCCTGAAACTTTAGATTAACTTAAGGCTATGTTAAGTTAAGTAGTTCCGGAGCAGACTACAAAGGCTGGGAACTTCTGACTCTGAGCATGATTTCAGAAGAAAATGACAGCTGTGTGAATACTGTCATTTCTGAGTTTCCCCTCATGAAAAGTAAACCTGCTGGGCAGATATTTCCAATCTAAATGGATCATCTTAAAGTTTTAGGACAATTTACTCTCCACATTTGGTGGAACAAATATTTAATTCACTAATTAGAATACATGTCTAATCATCTGTTCTTTATTTACAAATATTCATAAACTGGTTATGTTGCACTTTTTATTACACTGACCTCTAGTGGTGGAAGTAGTACTCAAATCTTTGGCTAAATTAAAAGTAGCAAAATCACAAGTATGCTAGGATTAGCATTAAAGCAGCAAACATATAAGTACTTATTTTGTTGAGAGGCCTGTTAGTAGAAGAAGATATTGCACTGCTTAAACACAATACCCCATTTCCCATCATGCCTTTTGCTGAACTGAGTGCCTAGTTTAAGTTTGCTGCTTAAGCACAAGCTGCAACCCCTGGTCTCAAGCTATGAAGCCCACGTGGAAGTGTTATAAACTGCAATACATCGAGAATCCGCTTGAGGCTGGCTGCAGAAACACCGGAAACCATATAGACAACAATTAAAAAAGACGATCTTTGCAGCATAAATAAACACGTTCACAGCCTGGTTCAAAAAACGTTTTGGCTCTACATTGCTAATTTCTCTATCGGCACATACTGTACAGGGGGTGAATTTTTTTTCTAACACGACGGTTCAGAAAATATTAAGATTACGAGTTTTTGCCCAAATAAGAGCATAACTGACTTGACTCCCGGTCGGGAACACATAGTTGGCCAGGAGGCTCAAACTCCACCTCTTTACGTCACACTATGCCTGGTTGAGTTCCACATTTCCAATATGGCTGCTGCCGTTGATTGGCTTCAAAACAGCTCTCAGGAACAGATGGGTGATGTCACCATGTCCGTTATTTATACAGTCTATGCTTAAGCATCAAATCTTTTTGTGTTTTTAATGTATGTACACAAAACATGTTGTTGTAATATGCAGTCTAGGTCATTTGATCTGCCCTGTAGTTTTGACCAGGATTAAGGAGACTGTTGGAATTCTTTAGGGAGGCTTTAAATTACCTGTCAGTCAATCAATCACTCAACGTTTACCTACAGAGCCCTGAATCGTAACTAAAGACAATTCAGGTCACTCTTAGATTGTCTTTTGCAAAGAGATTCAACACTAATCTATGGATAGGCATGCAATCGGTAACAGTGGCACGTTAAAATGTCACTTCAACAGGCAGAAACCTTGAGCAGAATCAGACTCAGGGGTGGACGTCTGTCTGCTGAGACTGGCTGGGATGAGAAATGCATCATGTCTCCTGCACTTCATGTCATCGGGAGGATGCACTTTGATTTCAGATGCTTCTTGTCACATTTATTATATTGAATGCCTCAGTGTATTATGTAACAGGATGATGATTAGTGATTGCATTGCAGTTAAGTAAATGTATCTGTTTACATTCCAACATGCTGATCTGTTAAGTTTATGATATCTGTTTGGTCTTATCTGACTGCCTCACATTGATATGATCCACCTTCTTTGTTTTTATTTGATTTCTTGATGTGCTTTGTTATTAGGAGCTCTGGCCAATTGTTCCAAACAAATCAGGTTAAACAGAATTGAATTATGAGACACAGACAGAGAGAAGGTCTCTGGACTCCTGTTGACTGGCTGTGCCTCCTTTAAAACAGAATTATTACTCTTTACTGCTTCAGGGCAAACATTAGAGGCTGTGGTGACTCACAATTGTGCAGAGATGACACAGAGAGGTGTTACATTCTGGCTAGCGGGCATTTTAATCCAAAACATGAGCTCCTTCTAGACACAAAGAGGCACCGGATAAACATATGGTAATAAGACGCTGCTGCTGCTGAAGCTCCAGCTGCACATCTCAAAGACCTGATCATTTCAGCGAGGTGAAATTAACAAGACAGCTTTAGCTTTCAAACACTACTTCTTAAATTAAATATATACAGTAATACTGAGCTAGCAATTTTATTGAAGCTCGAGGGGCATAGACAATGTGAATGAGACGGTGGGGGGTTGCAGGTATAGAGGCCCGTTCATTGATAGAAAGCCGCACATTGCAGAGAAGGTTCACTTACCCACGACATCACCCTGAGGATGGTGCGGGGATGCGTAAAGAACGCGGCCGGATCGAAGCTGACGCTCCCGGCCTTCCCGGCGCCATACGCGCCCATGTGCTGCATCCCTTACGGCTTTCTGCTGCACCGACGGCCGCTGAGAGAGAAGGGGGACGGAGAGAGAGCAGCTCGGAGCGGCGGCGTCTTCCTCCAGCCTCCGTGTGAAGTCACAGCGCGTCACCGAGAGACGCTCACAGGCTGCACCGCGAAATCCAGTCTGCTCTTCATGGCATTCAATCCAATTATAAATTAGGTCCATTGTTTTTCTAATATATGTATATTTTTTATAAGAAGTGTTTTGTGCTCACTTCTGTAATTTTTTTCTCTCTTTTTGTCCATCTGTATTTTTAGGTATTTTTTAACCACCATGTCAGTCCAATAATATACGGAAGAGGATTAGGGCCACTGAAAAAAAATGAAAAATGAAGGTCAATTTTTTAAAATTATTATTATTATTATTCTGAGAAATAAAGTCAGAATTCTGAGATTAAAGTCAGAATTCTTAGATAAAAGTCAGAATTCTGAGATTAAAGTCAGAATTCTGAGAAAAAAAAATCAGAATTCTGAGATTAAAGTCAGAATTCTTAGATAAGTCAGAATTCTGAGATAAAAGTCAGAATTCTGAGATTAAAATCAGAAATCTGAGAAAAAAGTTAGAAATCTCGGATAAAAGTCAGAATTCTGTCTACTTTTAGTCTGAGATGAAATTAGTCACTGGAAACAGGGATTTTATAAAGAATCTCACTTTTTTTTTTTAAATTCCAAATCAGGTGTAGCTGTAATTGGCAGCATCACATTTTGAGGTTTTCTCCTTTCAGTCTGAATCAAAACATATCAGTGAAAACTGAGATTTATTGTAATGCCAAATATATATTTACCAGGCACATTTTCATATTTTCAAATTGCTTTTATTTTGAAAATCCACCAGAATTCTGACTTTTTTTTTCCAGGGGGGGGGGGATCCTGAAAGTTATTCCAATTGGAAAAAACACAAAAATTGCGATCAATGGGTAGGGGAAAATATATATAAATTTAAAATGCCAACACAAGAGGTTATTTTAATTTAAAAAAAAGCTTTACAGAGGAAAAACACAGGAGGTATTTTTTTGTGCTTAGGCAACCAAACAATACTGAGAACATTTGAGAGATCCACTCAGTAACTCAGAGGGAGAGCTAATGAGTCAGCACAAGGAACTGGAGTCCATGAGTATATATAAGCACGCCACACCTGCTCCAAATCAGGAGCAATCAGGCACACACACCTGACCCCGTATCATGATAATTACCTTACAGAACTCTGAGAATGGTCAGACTGAGCCCCCTCACACAATGGTAAATATCCATAAAGCTCCAAATCAATATGAGCAACTCTTTTAGAAAGTAGGTAAATATTGGAGTGCCAGTTTGGCCCAGTGGTTAAGTTGCGCACCCCATGTACAGAGGCTGTAGTTCTCAAGCAGGCGGCCCAGGTTTTAATCAAACCTGCAGCACCCTTCTCGCATGTCACTCCGCACTCCCTCTCACACAGTTTCCTGCTCTATCCGCTGTCCTGTCCTCTTTAATCAAAAGTATAAAAGCCCAAAAATAGAACTGCAATGAGACAAAAGGAAAAGATTATGAAGATATACTAGTCTTAAAGATTAATGGTGTAAATCAGGTGGATTACAAAGTTGGAGCTTCTGTCCAAACATATAAATGCAGTATTGCTCAAGCTATAAATTGTACACATGTCTTAATCAAAACCTTTTAAACATGTTTTATTTAGAACTGCATTAAATCAGCATCAATCTGGCCTTCATTTAGAGCTCTCACAACCAACAAGACAACAAAAGAAACCAAATGACTAGTATAAATGAGAAGTAGTTCTTCAAACCTCAGATATTTTATTCAAAGACTATATTAGATTTCATTTGATGGACAGTTAATGACAGCTAGAATGAAAAGATAAAAGCAGTATCAAACAGACACACACAGACAAACACACGCACGCATGCAGGCACGCATGCACACACGCGCGCACACACACACTAGCACAAACACACAAACTGTGTCCTTTTTGTTTCTGGATTAAAGCTCGTCTTTGGTTGCGTTGTTTTTTTTTGCTTCTTCAGCTTTCATGGCTTCAACGTACTTCCTCCTGTCTTCATCCTCCTGCAGACACAAAAGAAACAAGCTTTATTTTTAACACAGAGAGAATAAAGCAGCTGAAATAAACTCAAACCACTGCTGCTGCTGCTGATGTGGCTGTTTCTTTGACAAAGTGATGAGGGAGATTATTTACCAGTATTCTGAATTTTTTAGCTTCCTCCATCTCTTTATCCAGAAACTTTATCAGGTCCTTCAGCCGTCTATTTCCAGTGTAAACCACCGCCTAACAGGAACACAGACATCACATACTGAATATTATGACTTTGATTAATGTCAGTCACTCCACAGTGCAGGTATGACACATGGAATATCAAACATGTCAGCAGTTATTTGACAAAAACTTGATGGTTAATGGGTTAGACTCAGAGATGTGTTAAATTAAACATCCATCATTATTTAGTCACTGCATGCAGAGGTAAAATAATGTCATCTTTATCTTTACAAGAAAAACAATTGGCCCCATAAATAATCATTCAAATTAACCATGAAGTTCAGTACCCGTTCAGCGTACAGAGCAGGGAACAGGCAGAGTGAGGGGTACGAGCCCTGCATCGACATGTTGATGTCATTGGCCGAGGCGTCAATGCGAGCGACGACCACGTCTTCTCGATCCTTTAAGGCCTCGGCTAACTCCTCCCACAGAGGAAACATAGAAAGGGACGCCCTACTGTAGGGAAGATCTGAAATACACATCAGGTACAGACCTTTAAGTAAAAGTGGTGTTTCCAAGTGTAAAACTAAAGTTTAAAATAAGCACTGTGACACAGTAAGCATGGATTTTCCTAAGATTAAGGTCACATGACCTATTGGAGTAAATTTGGTTAATTGTGTAGGTTAGATGTAAACCTGGATAAATAGATTTTTTAGCCACTTGGAGGATACCAAGACAAGCTTATATCCTAGGACTTCAGTTGAGGCCTCATGAACGATGTAGGGGGGCTGCAAGCTGAGCTGCCATTGGCATTAGTTTAGATCATTTCAGAGGACACTACAAGAGTTACTGGGATCAAATCATATTAAAACAGGCTTTCAAAATTACAGATGTTAAAAAATAATCGTTTTTCCAATTATTCAGCCATGAATAAATAAATAAATAAATAAATAAATATTTTATTTTTTTATTTACATGTCTAGACAAAGGAATAATAGGTAACAATAGACTACCTCTATGAATGTCTAATTTACCCAAATAACTACATGTCACCAGGGTTAAATTAGATATTGTACCTGCAAGATTTCCACTCCAAGCTTACTGGGAAATGTTAAACTGAAGAGAGTATTTACATACAGAAGAGGACAAACACCGTCTTGTCCGGGTTAAAGGCGACTTTCTCCAGAGTCATTCCCACCAGCTCCTTCACTGGCTGCTCCTCCCATCCTTCAGGTATCGGCTCGCTCTGCATCTTAGGCTGTTACAGTCACATTCACACAAATATATTAGTTACATCAGGCCGAGCTGTCTCTCCACTTCCCCTCATGTGACAAACACTGGACAAGTGTGTTACCTTAGCTTTGCCCTGCAGGTAAGACTGGCAGAATGTTTTGATGGTTTCTACATCCAGAGTCTCAGAGGACAGGTGATAGGTCACATGATCCGTTAGGTTGACAAGTCGGATGAGAGGGGCCTCGAAATCCCGAACCTGGAAGTATTCCATCATCCTCCCATTACGAGGCTCCTCCACGTTCACCCAGACAAACAAAATCTGAAAACAAACACACTCAGAGATCAAGTGCTAATGACTTACAGAAGGTTTATTCTAATATTGATGTTGTTTGATTAAGTTATTTGTGTGTGTTTGTGTGTGTGTTTTGTTTTACCTTTAGCCTGAATGCTTCTGCAGCGTTGTTAAACGCAGAGTAGATCTCTTTAAAATCAGCAGAGCTTTCTCTGATGAACAGCAGGGCGTGGTTCAACACAGGCGATGTTAATATTTGAGTGATTGTCTGCAACAGAGAGGATGATTTAAACACTCCTCCTTTAACAATGTAAGTTTATCTTTGAATAAACATCTACCAGAATGTTACCAGTGAGTATGTGCCATTCAAAGCACTTAACAACAACACAGCA
Source organism: Notolabrus celidotus (assembly GCF_009762535.1). Taxonomy (NCBI): domain Eukaryota; kingdom Metazoa; phylum Chordata; class Actinopteri; order Labriformes; family Labridae; genus Notolabrus; species Notolabrus celidotus. Next base: position 28,587,397 of record NC_048278.1, read on the forward strand.
ATACAATTTGACACAATGTAAATGAAAAACAAAAGCCCAAAAGTTTTCAGTTAAAAAGTACTCCCTTTTTGAGCTTACAGGGTTAGCTACTATGACGTGTCTGACTGAGTTGCATAGTTACATTTGTGAAGGAGGTTTTAATTTTGGTGCTGCTGTCAGTTTGTCAGGTGGATTCTGAAAAGAAAGGGTCCTATTTTTATGAATTTTGGTGGTAAATAGACTTTATTATTGAGCCATTTTCTTGTCTTTATGACCACTCAAAGGAATTTACAGTACATGTCAAACCCACTCATTCACATCACACAGAGCTGAGGAGCTGCAGAGGCTGCTAAATGAGGGAGACCATCAGTACTAATTAACCCAGATCACACACAGCCACACACAGCGGGTTATGCCACCAGGAGCATTTTGGGGTTCAGTGTCTTGCCAAAGGACACTTCTACATGTGGACTCTGGGAGTTGAGATGGAACCATCAACCAACAATTAAGAGACAACCCTCTTTACCACTGAGCCACAGCCACAGAGGGTGTGGAGGGTGAAGCATGAAAAAAGAGAACACCTTAGAAAATGAGGATTGGATTCAGATATAACTCACAAGCAAGGTAATACTCACAAAGTTGGATCCTCAAAATCTATAATCTGACTGATCTGCTATGTTCATGTTAAATCAGTTAAAGCATGATAAAGAGATTTGTACTCTTTCTACTTTTAAAAGAGCAATGTTTGTTGAACCGATAGTTGAATGGGGCAATGTTGTTGTCCTTTTGGCATTTGCTTTGTTTAGAACTGTTGTGAGGAAGAGGTCTGCAGTCTCTGGGATCAATTGTAGTTTTAAACATTTGGTGTAGATTAAAATTGAAGCAATATGGGACAGATTTTATTATGTAACGGTGCAGCAAGAAAATTAAACACTGTCATCAACAGTAGTGACTCATATTTTCATATGCGTTGAACTAGTTTTCCAATAACCTAGTTTCAGTGGACACTGTTTGTGGCTTCCAGATCAGCTGTCCATGTTGGATGCAGATTTTCATTAAGAGTAAGAAATCCAGACAATCTCCTGAAATATTAGGCCAAACATGTGAGACAGCTTTGTATCTTTTCATATGTATGTATCAAACATTCATATTTTGCACCTCTAAAAATGGAAACTGAAACAAAAACACAAAGACCAAATACATTCTTCTGTGAATGAATACAGAGCAGCAGTCTGTCTCAATCACTTTCTAGAAAAATAAACCCACATAACATTTTCTAACTTGGAAGCAATGCGGTTTTATTTCTGCTGAAAAATAAACCATAAATCTCAAACTCTACCTGCCCCGTGTATTCAGTCACTGGATCCATCTGGAAGACGGAGATAAAGACGATCAGCTCCTCTTTAGCTGTCTGAGGCATCATTTTGAAAGCCTGGATGAGCTTAGACTGCAGCAGATAAACACAGACAAAAACACAAGCACAAACACACACACACACACACACACACACACACACACACACACACACACACACACACACACACATACACACACACGGTAAGAATGGATGAACCTTTGCACTTGATCTTGCATTTCATACATTTCACCTGTTTCATTTGATAGTTTAATGGTTTAACGTTGGTGTCTTGCATCCAAAATGCACAAAAATGTAAAATCATTGAGTACCGAGAAAATACTGCGATAAATACTCAGTAAGAAGTAAACAGTAATCTGTAAGAGGTGTCTCGTTAATGTATTTAAAGTACCTTTTTAAGCAAAAATACAGCATCATATGTGAAGCCATATTTGGTGATAACTTCATTGTTCTGTGTCACAGCAAAGCTAACATCAGGGAGGTCGATCGCTGCAGCATAGAACACCTGGACGTATTCGTGGTTCAGCTCCTACACACATCAAAGCATGAAATAAAATGGTTTTAAGTCTCTTGATGATATTGTAACACTGAAGAAAAGGAAGAGAATAAAACTGCTGGTGTTCACCTTAAAGAACCCAACCACTGTCAGTTCCTCTGAGGCTTCTAATTGGCTAAGATCAGCTATAAGATCATCAGCAGACCCCTTCCTCCTCTTCAGCCAGGTCAAGATGGAGGCTGAACTCTGAGGAACTGAAACACAAATCCACAAAATGCATTAAGGGTCCTTTACCCAAGCTACATACAATTCAACAGCTTGGCTTATATTAAAGCTCCTTTAGGAAACTTTTTATCTGGTTATAAAAAAGACTGAAAGTAATGCTGATGCCTCGATATGACCTTAAAAAGGAAATAATATCATCAGCAACAACACTGATTATTTCTGTGTAGTAAGTTTTCTTATTTGCTAGCACAGTCGCGGTGTAAATGTCAGCAAAAAAAACAGACTTTGTTTACATTTTTTATAGAAAGATTCACTCTAAGTGATATGTTTGTTAAAAGACAGCAGGAGGGGACTTTGATAAAAAAAGAGCAACGTACAAATAATAAAAAAAAAAAAAATTTGAACATAAAACTTTGTCCAGAGGGAGAGCCAAAAACAACACAAACAGCTCCTCAGGGGGGCTCCTTCAGCCTGTAGAGCCAAGATGTGATTGGCTTAGCTTAAATTTAGAAAACAATTGTAAAGCTAGCAGGTCTTTCCTCATGTTTTCAATGATATGTCAGTTTGTCTATAGTTGAAGGTTATTGTTGAATGTGTACCTACAAAGAAATGTAAGGCACGTCGAGTTTTACTGTAAATGATTGATTTTTTTCTTCTGTGTAGGGAATATTAAACGTTGGAGAAAGCTAGGCTAGCTGTTTCTTCCCCTTGCCTTGGCTGAGTTAAATTATCTCAGTTCTAGTTTGGATTTTGTACATCACAGAAATGTTCACCACCTCAAACCAGCCTGGGATAAAAATTGCCTCAATTTTGCATCAAACCTCTATTAAAATACATTAATGTATATATACTGCAGGTTTTCTTTTCTATTTGTACACACCAGGACAGGGCACAGGGTTGTGCTTATCCCCAGAGAGATACAGCCGGATTGTGTGGTCAGTCGCATTGAGCTCTTTAGCCAGGTCCTTCTCCTCTGTCACATCAATCACTGCCAGCTTGACCTCTGACCCCTGGAGCTCTGCAGCAGCTCCTTCAAACGCCCCAGAGACACGATGGCCTTGTACAGTCAGAGTAGCATCTGCACACAGAAACACAGGTATGAAAATGCAGCATTATGAGGTGGTTGTTTGTCTCTTCGTTAAGGTGTCTTTCACAGATCAGATAGTGTGCAAACATTTAGGTCAAGCTGGGTAAGTTGTGTGTGTTACTTACAGAAGTACACCAGCAGCTGCTCATACTTTCTCAATGCTCGGTTGAAATGTTTTTTCTTTAGCTGTAAAACTCCATCCTTCTCGGGGAATGATGCGTCCGTCTGTCGGGCCGTTTGCGTGTCAGTGGCTGCAAACGCACACAGAGACAAGGTGAACACCCCCAGCAGCACCAGTGTCCTCATGACGCCTCAGACTGACAAACCAAGTGCTTGGACAAGCTCGGCTGGAAGGAATGGAGGGAGTCGAGGAAGGAAGGCTAATATAATGCTGTGTGAGTCGTTGTGAATGCTCTTGTTATCTGCTGAACAGTCCACCAATCTGTTGCTTATTAACTTTCCTATCTGAGCCTTGCTGTATCTTTGCTATTGGCTGCCTGCTGCTCATATCAAGTGTTTCACTAATATCTAAATGGCCTTGTGCTAACACTGTAAGCCTAAACAAGGTCAAAATAGAACTGCAAAAGCACAGAGACATTATGCCCAGTCACTCAAACATATTATAATATACAGAATATGCATCCAGTTGCATGGAAAGAAATAGGAACTTCACATTTGAAGTATCTATCTTTATAATATGACAAAAACAATACTATCAACACATTTATCTTATCTTAAAAAGAAAGTTAAATTTGGCAGGCCAACAGGGCATCATTTTAGAAAAAAGCAGTCATTGATAGGCAGCTTGGTGGTGTGATGGATAAGAACGCTGTCTTGCAGTCTGTTCGTTCGAGGTTCAAATCCCAGTTAAGAAAGAAAGTAACATACTTTATTAATCCCCAGGGGGAAATTCAATTTTTATTTATTTTTTTTGTTATTTTTCCGTAATGCTACACGCACTGTTCTTGGTATATACATACAATCATGCACACACATGCAGTGGACATGCACTTAGGGAGAGATGTCAGAGTGAGGATGCTAACATCAATCAGTGCACCCTAAGCAGTTGGGGGTTTGGTGCCTTGCTCAAGGGCACCCCAGGCAAGTGAACCAGCACCTCTCCAGCCACCAGTCCACTTGCCAAACTTCGTCCATACTGAGGCTCGAACCGGCAACCCTTCAGTTCCCAAGCCAAGTCCCTATGGACTGAGCTACTGCTTCATATGCAAGATGGACTCACAATGTGGTTGAGCTGTGCTTTTAAACCAAATAAACCTGAGGCAAAGTTCTGAACCATATTTATTATAAGAATCATTTTGTTTCTTAACTTATCATTTATCAATTTACAGGTTAAATATGTACTGATGCAAACATTTTCACAGCAACAAAAGCATTGTTCCTAATCTAATTATGGTCTTGCACACCTCTTTAAATTAAATGTTCCTTCAGTTCATTTGATTGGCAGATTAAATGAGGCCCTGCAGAGCTGCACAGGTGGATTCATGAGCTTGTGTTTAAGCAGGGCAGAGCTTACAGTAGTGTAAAATGAGGTCACTCCACTACTGTGTACCTAATAATAATGATAAAGGTGCTATATAAGACAGCTTAACAGGTACAATAAAGCTAGCAGCAGAGAGCAGGAGGAGAGGCGTCTGTACAATCCCACACAGTACTGAGAAAAGATCTGAACCACTACAATGATTAAAATCACATGTGTGGCTTCACCGTGGACGTGCAAGAGGAAATATACAGCAAAACATACAGTACTAACATGTCAAGTCAGTGTGACTTTGTCAGCCTTAACATAGAAAATTGTGTCTGACATTCAAGCTTCGAAAAAAAAGTTGAGGCCAAAATAGAAAGGGATATGATGTCATGATTGATAGCTCTATCAGCAAATGCAATGCTGTGTGAAGTGAATTAGCAGAGAGGAGGAGGAGTGGTGAAAAAAACCCAACGAGTCACTAAACCTTCCAAAACAGTGAATGTCTGCTTCAAACAGACCCATGAATCTGTTCTGCTGTGGATTTTGCTGACCCAAGGGATCTTTGTGTTTTGACATATAGTGAAAAGTGTGTTTTGGTTGGCTGAAGAGAAGGAACACCACCACTCAGATGATCCCTAAGGCTCCAAATATTCAATATGTCAGCGCATATCACAGAGGTATTTTGGCCTCATTTTATTACAATGGCAGAAGTACTGTATGTATACAGTCAATAGCTTAGACAAGTTGCCCCCTTCATCAATAATGTAAACATGAATTCTTACTGTAGGTGCATCAAAAAACATGAAAAGGTTTTTTTCCTGTATATGTAAATATAGAAAATAACTTAATCAATTTCACAAAAAACAAAACTATGGATTTAATCCCTGATTAGACATCATCTTTCATATTGTAAATGTCCCCTGTGTGAGGACAGACTCTCCTCCACTGTAGTCATTTTAATGTAAACCCCCTTACACACCCTTATGAGTGGTCAAAAGTGCAAAAAAATGTTTTGCCTAGTTTTCTTTCATACAAAAGAAACGCGCCTGTGCGGGTCAAACATCCAAAAATGTACAACATCTCCACAGTCAGAGATGAAAATAGTAAGAAAGATGGCAATACAAAATGAAAATAAAAGGTTTTAGGCATCAAGCAGCTGTTAAAAGACATCAGTGTTGACACTCAAAGACAAGCAGTATGTTCACATTTCCAAGACTGTATGTAGTATTTTGTTTCCAAGAGAGAGAAAATTGTGTTAAATTTCAGAGGAAAGTCCTCAAACAGCTCCTGCTGCAGGATCCACTATACCAGTGTCATAACCTAAATACACTCTTACTTCACTGTGCAGCTTGTGTAGTGAGCTGTTAGCATTCCATGCTTTGTTTATCCATGCTGACTGACATAATGACTGAATAAATATGTTATGAATGTTGAGAGATTTTGGGTTGACCCTTGGAAGAGAGAGGTTATATTACTCCTGACGGTGTCATCTCTTGTAGGTGTGCAGATGGTTTCCACAATGCTGGCAGGAATGGTGTGCATCCTGAAGACTACGTACCATGAATGGGATCAGACAGAAACCACAGATCAACCTGAAACACACACATACACATTCAGACATGAATCTTTGTTTAGCTCTCTGACGTTAGAAATCATATGTGTGTGGGTCTGTGCCTCACCCCATCATGGTGATAAGTAGACACATGCACCAGGCAGCACTCCCAGGCAGGTATGTGACTTTGGTGGTGTCAACTCGGTGGCAGTACGGGCAGCGCACCATTGCGGGAACGTCTCTCAGAAATGTCACAGCGACAGGAACAGGCTGTGGCTGGGTCACGACTGGCTGCGTTTGTCTGCCGCTGACAGCTGACGATACACCAACTGGCATTCAGAGGGTACAGGAAGGACGGGGGAGAGTAACAGGAAGGAAATAAGATGCAAATTAAACATGATGTATCTGCGTATTTGGCTTTTTTAGTACTCTTTTCAGAGATAACGTGAACTAAAATACCTTGTGTGGTTGGATGGATTATGGCTCCAGTGTTTGGTGACAGGGACGATACACCAGTTTGCACACGAGGTGGGGTCAGGACAGGAAAAGGATCCGGCTGGACTGTTACTAGAAGGAGAGAAAAGTTTACACACACATAAAGTATTGTATTTTTTTTCAAAGGTCCCAATCAGATAAGGATAGCGGTTTTGTATAGTTTCCCCTCCCCTCTCAACAGAGGATCTAAATATTCACTCACTAGATGTGTTTTACATTTAACTAGCAGTGGAGGAGATGGGAGAAGAGAAACAGGTGAGATTTTCTCTTACCTGCTTCTCCATAGGTTGGAGGAGGTGTTGGGGGGGAGTGGAGGGACACATCATATGAAGGGGGAGGGGGGATGTTGAATCCTACTGAGCTCAGTGCAGGCGGGTGGAGACGGGCTTCCTCATATGAAGGCGGTTCCATCAGGAGATCATTCAGTCAGGCAGAAGGCTAAAAATAAGAGACAGCAGATCATTCATATGCACTGAGAACACAAATATACAAAATAATGTAAGTATTCAGAGTAACATTCTTCTTTTTTGGCGCCATTTTCCTGCTTGATTCCTTCAAAGACATTAGACCTGTTTACTAATAAGTTAGAATAACTTTTCAACCGAAAAGAAATAATTAGCCACCAAGCGAGGAAACACAGGTTAAAGAGCTTATGCAAGGTATTTTATTCTAAAACAAAACTATCTTTACTTCATTTTTCACAAGTTTACAGCTACAATGAAAACACTTGCTCTGAAGATAGCACTTGCTCAGGTGTGCAGAGACTGAATAAGGGAGAGGAGACAGCCAGCATCATCATTCTGTGGACAGTGGACCAAAACCTGTCAAAGCATCTGAACAGGAACAGTTTTGTCGTACTGAGTGTTTTTAGATGCTTCACTGCTATTTTGTAAACTACAGAACTTTCGGGGGACATTTAATATCATGATTGTCTACGATGTAAATCCAAATGCAGCTGTTGTTTGTCCATCTACATTTATTGTTGTTCATTTTCGGTGCACTTGCAATGTGAAATTCAACCTTAGAACCTAAAGGTGACTGACTGTGAGCAATACAGCCTCTGACGGCGATGGACAACTTTTCAGGGCTTCAGATGTTGTAATTGTGATGTCACATGTAGATAGTGTTATGAAGTTGTATATCCAAAGAAAATGCTCAATACTGCAATGCAAACAAAGCTATTAGCAGCATGTTGCAGCACAGTCCCAACATTTGTCTGAGGAGGCAAATAACCAATCACAGTTCTGGATTTTTTGGGGGGGGGGGCATAAAGATTGCAAGGGGAACCCGTGCCACCCCTCTGTATCCAACCCTGTTTCTGCATACAATGCTAGCTGAAACATGTGGATGACATTGAACATACTACAAACAAAAAACAGAACTCTTCTGCCTGCCTGGGATGGCCATGGTAATTATGTTCTCTTTTTTCAACTACCTCTTTATTGGGTTTGTGAATGAAATGTACATTTTTTTTAAGCAGTTTGTATAAGCCTGAACATACTTGGTGAAAAATGCAGCATATAAATGGCACAAGCAACATTTTTGAATCACTCCTCCTTTTTTACCTGCCTGTATCGGGCGTCATTTACAAAGCTGACAGTGATTAATGACTCAATGGAGTGGGACTCTTCTAACCTGAGGTTCTTCTACACTGCCAACAATGTCAAAGATGACCCTCATGGCATCAAATCCTCAAGGCTCATTCCTTGTGAGTGAAAACCTTCAATAAACCTGAATCTGTTGCTTCAGTTGAGTCTGTGGGATTTGTGGTATCATGCCCTCACATCACTACTACAGATCAGACAGAAACTACAGATATTTATTCTGTATTTACGAGTTTAAGAGAGCATCAGAGGTTTAAAATGACAGTATCAACACACTCACAAACACACCCTGAAATATAACTGTAAAATACAACAGGTTTTAATCTCAAGCTCAGCAATTGAAAGAAGTTCTAATCCCAATCCTGGCACCGGTTAATGAATTAAACAAGTTTATTTTTTTATTTATACAAGAGTAGATGGTAAATTAAAAGAGCTTGAATATAAAATGTTTGCGCTCTTACTAAAGTAACGTGAAGCATCTAAAGCAGGTCACAATCTTCCAAAATTCACTGTTTAACACAGACCAAAAGTTTAAAACAACACTACAGTCTCTACAATATGTATCACTCAACTCATTTAATCCTGATTCATGTGATCACATTTCACAACTTAGCCTCAATTTTCCTGCCAACATGTTACCTTAAACCAAACCATATCAGACATAAATGCACTCTCTGAATGCAGTAAAGTAATTCCAGGTCACATGGGAATCCTCTCTTATGTAAACAAGAAACATCCAAGCCCCGGTGTCTGATCCAAACAGCTGCAGATTTGTGATCCGCCATCAACAAAACAAACTCCTGATACAGCCTCCAGAGTGAACCCTGTCCTCCTTCAGGAATTAAACACCAGTGAGAGAATCAAAGAAGTGGTCTTACCTGGGACAAACGAAGAAGCTCGGCTGGCAGGAGGAAACACGTACCATGTTGGTGACAGGTGTGACATCACAGCCTGTTCAACCTGTTTTTCTCTGGAATTAGAAACATTTTACTTTCCACAGACTGGAAACCAACCGTGTGTGTCTGTTTACCATCTCGACAGGCTTTACCCAGAACACTGAACCTTTTTACAGACTCCTGCGTCAGAAACTCATCCTACAAATTCATCACAGAGTAGCACTTTATTTATAGAACAGCAAATTACAACACATCATTTAGGAATCTGCTAAGTATTCTCCTTACATAAATACATGAACTATCAAAATATGAAATACACTGATTTACTGGATGTTTTAAAGAGAAAGCAGCAAGTGAGGAACAAAAAACAAGATAGTCATCAATTTAGAAACAAATACCTGCAAGTATATTTATAAATGCTTCATAATTGTGTAAAGCTCATTAGGTTTTAAGTGTATATCCGTATGGCACTTCCTCATCAAACTACGAGGCTGTTCTAATAAGAGTAGATCACACTCAAGTTATGTAGTATTTAAAGCTGGGATAAAAGCCTTGGATAATTTATTGAACACTATAATGTGGTTATAAGCTATGGAGCCTTAAAACATTCAATATTAAAATAATGAATAAAAGATGCTAAAGGTACAGTGTGAAATGGGAGGATTAAGCGATATATCTAGCAGTCAAATTGTAGACTGAAACGCTCCCTCCTTGCTCACCCTTCCCTTCAGTGAAGCTACGGTGACCTTCAACGACAAGAAGCTGCTATGAGTTTTTACCATCAAAAAAAGTCTTTCAATACAAATTATTTTGTGCACAACAATTACTCTCTTCTTCTTTTTTTGTCTTCCAACCAGTGCATTTCTGGAGTTTAACCACTAAAATCAAATGTATGGCTGTTATTAGTTTGTCTATTCTGGGCTACTGTAGTAACATGCTGTGCAAGGTGGCAGTCTCAGTGGAAAGGGACCCACCTCTTAAGTAGATACAAAGGGCTTACTCTAAGGAACAAAAAGAAAAAAGAATGACAGTCCCCAGGATAAAACATCTCTTCTGCATCACACCTTTTTTTTGCAGTATATTAAAACAAAAAATGTATTGCAGATATGAATGTACATTATTTGAATACACATGAATAGGACATGATCAGCAAACAGATAGGGTGAGCAGTTTTGTCCAGGGGGCGACAAAGCTCGATACAACCCAAAAGTTCCTCACTGCAGCTCATGATGTGCTCCTGTGGTGGAAAATTATTGTCTAAACAGTTCCAGGTGCAAATCTCCAAGGTCGGCACAGAAGGCTTTTTGCAAGATTAGAAGTAAGATCTCCTGTATTCCCATAAAACTCCCTCTTTCGTTGATGACGTATTCTGGTGGTAAATGAATAAACTGTTGCTTTCTGTTTCTCTGTGTTTCTGTAAGAAACTGATAGGAACTGTTGCATGTGCAAATCTCCAAGGTCATGTACAGAAGGCTTTTGTTTTCACAGATTCTGCACTCTACCCATCAGTGATCTTTGTTAGACCAAATGATGTTACCTTTTTATGGAAGAAGCTTCCCGTCAATGTACCACACCTATTTGATTCTTTTCTACATACTTTTTGAACTCACATTTGTGGGGGCAGAAGACATCTGACTTCCACTGAGTGAAGTCCACTTGTTTTCTCCCTCTTTGCAAAGAGCGCTGATAATAAAACTTGACAAAAGACAATCACTTGTCTCTCCATGAGTTTATTTCATTCATCACGCTGAAATCATAGCCTGAACAAGAAATTGCCATTACACTCCTTCCTCAGTGTAGCTAATGTGTGTATAAACAGATAATAGATAGAAATATATAAGATACAAATCTGATAATAGAATGAATGAATTACATAATAACAGTGAACAATTTGTCTAAACAGAGAGTGTAGCTTAAACCTGAGTTTTTTCCTATTCTTCAAAAGCTCATAAAAATATGATCGTAAAGATAATCACCTAACCACACACAAAGATATTTATAGGCTGTCAGCTGCTCAGCTGGTGAGTTATCCTGAGCTCACATGTGGGGAACAGTGATCACATGGTCTTCAGTGAGAAGCATTTCTCTGTGCTCTATCTTCATTTTTTCACATTTAATACAATATTCAGGTCAGTAGAAATCTGGAGTAAATGGCTTGTTTTCTTTATTTGTTTTTTTGACATCATGTAAATCGTAAGCTTAAACACAGATTGAACTTTTTAACTCTTTCTCCTCACTCAGATACCACACACTCCAGGGTTTGCCCACAGACTGGGCAAAAACATTCTCATAGGAAATGACGTTCATACAGCCTTCAATGTTTTCAACATTAATTACAACATGCCTGTCTTTCTTCTTACTTCGGAATCAGAAACACAGCGTTGTTTTTATCTCTACATCTTCTTCCTGCAGTGTGCAGTCACTAGACAGACTGTTGTTCCGTCGTCTTTCTTAGAACTTCACAACCTTTTCTTCTCTGTTCAATAAACTCTCCTCCTCTCTACAAATTGTTCCCTCTCGTTATTTTTCAAAGACGTAAAAATGGAACTACACAAACAAAAATGTAATTAAATGTTAAAGGCTCAAACATCTCATTTTCTTGTCACACTGGATAAAATCAAAATGAGTCACATCAGTTCAATCCAACTTTTTTAGACTGACCTGTTAAAAAGAAGATCTCCTTTAGGGATTAAAGGCTCATGATCGTTCACATTTAGTTTGTTGCTGTACAAACTCAGGACTGAATTCAATCAAGAATCAGAACAACCCATTGAAGCCTGTTCACTGAGCCATGGATGCAACGTGTGTTAATGTTTGTAAACCATGTAGTTTTATTAAGAAAAATTGGAAGATGCTAGGTTGATCCTGATTGGCCAAAAACAAAGTGACATCACAGCTCATCTTTAGATGGTTCTTTAGTTGGTACATCATCAGGCTCTCCATCCTCCTAAAGACAGAAACAAAGTGAAGGTGGTGAGGGGGGAGGATTCATATATATGAGAAAAGCAACATGATGAAATGTTAGAAATACAAACCTTGCTGTCGTCATCACTGTCTTCATCTTTCTTTTCTTTCTCCTTATTATCATCATCATCATCATCATCATCATCATCATCATCATCATCAAAATCATCCTCGTCGTCATCATCATTTTCTTCCTGAGGCAACACTCCTCCATTATCAATGAACTTGGTCATGGTCTCCAGATCCCTTTTTCCGGTGTAGTCGATCGCCTGCAGGAGCACAAAACAACAAGAGAGGAATTAAGAGATAAAGAGCAGGATGAATAAATCAGAATCATCTGAATAATCATCCTGTATGTCTGTACCTTTTTGTTTTCACCAGCTGGGAAATATTTGAGCGTTGGGAAACTATCAATCTTCACACCGTCCACCTCGTTGGCCGTAGAGTCCATCTTGGCTACGATGATGTCGTCCTTGTCAGCGTATTTTTCACCCAGCTGATCCCAGATTGGGGCCAGCTGTTTACAATGTCCACACCAAGGAGCATCTGAATGTACACACACACACACACACACAAATTTTAATTTATACAATGATCAAAATATAATATCACTCGTGAAAACTTGTTGAAAATTTCAGAACAGCCTGCCCTGAAATTTGCCAGTGAGGCATGGTGGCAGTCACAACATAATGTTTACAAGATATCCAAGATGGCAGGGGAAGCAGAGTCCAACACTTTGGTGACAGTTTGTGCCTTTACATCAATGCTACGTGTGATTGGATGAATTCACAGATTAAACAAAAGAGAGGAAAAGAACACAGGCCAAAGGCAGCTTCACTGTGTGCACAGAGATCACTCTGATCACTCATCGGTCACATATTCTAGTGGCTGGTGATTGAATAATGAATGACTCTCATCCCTGGAGTATCTTGGGTCAGTTTCGGTCTGTGTCTCTATTTGTTAAGCCAAATGAACTGAAACTGAAGCTCACTGCATGGGTGAAACACACTGAGGGTGAGCGGGCGGAGCACCTCTAAGCTATCAGTGCTCACCTGGGTTCAGGAGAGGACAACAACCTTTATTGTCGGTGTAGGCATCTTGTTTGTTATTGACTTAGGTTATCAGGTAGAAAACCAGAAGAATTGTAGAACACTTGAGGATTTATTGCACACAGAGCAAGACAATAATCAAACACATTATTTAAACCTGGAGCTACAGGTGTAAAAGTCAGTTCGTAGATCTGACTGTAGTTTTAATTTAAGCTTTTAATGATCTGTATTATCCATTTAAGTGACACTGTTGGCCTGAAGGGTCACCAAATTAAATTTTGTTGTATATTAAGTGCTCACTCAGACTTACAGAACTCCACAAAGACGTTTTTGGTCGGGTCCAGAGCAACAGCATCAAAGTTTTTCCCCACCAGGATACTAACTGGTCCTTTATTCCAGTCCTCTGGGATCTCCTCAGACCGATAGTAGGGCTGCATCACAAAACAAGACAAGATTTGGGGTTTAATACCGGTACTTGACTGCACATGACATATCTAGATGTATGTGTTTTATGAAATTTTGTGTGGGTGTTACCTTTGCAGTGTCATCAATAACCTCCTGGCACAACTTTTCCAATGTCTTTACTGTCAGATCCTCAGAATTGATGGCATACTTCTTTTCTGTCACCATGTTGATGACGCGTGCGGTGGGAAGGTCGTTCTCGGACACGCCAAAGTATTTCAGCACGTGAGAAAGAGTGTCTGAGGTGTCTATTGAAATGAACAGCATCTAGAAAAAAAGAAAAAAAGAACAAGAGACATGAGAAGAACAAAAAACAACGGTTGATCAAGTTTCATGTCTGTTTGTTGCTGGATTCCTCTCAAAGAGACTCTCCAGTCAGGAGTGTGTTCAGGCTTCTTTAGGCGGGGTGGCCTAACTGAGGCTCTGACTTGTGGAGGGCTGGAAAGAAGTATTTGAACACATGCACAATAATGAACAGAGTGTATTTGCTCTCTCTATCTTTCCCCAAATCAAATCTACTTTTATGACACCTTAAAGTATCACACAGACATCATACAGATGTGGTTTTTTTGTGTTCATGCTTCTAACTTTGACGGAGGGGCAACATATAAATCTTCCAAGCTTAAGGACTCAAAAAGAATATGCATGCCCAAATGACATTTTACAGTAGTAAAAAAGGAAATGTGTGTCACTGAAATGCAAAGAAACCTACTGGAAGCATGTAGGAACCTAAATGGTTGATTTCAAAAGAAGTCTAATACTAATCTTAGTTCAAGATTTGACCACTCCCCTGAACACACACCCTTTTCCTACACACACACACACACACACACCAGATTTTTACCTTGCCCCTAAACTTTTTGGCCACGGTCCTGGATTCTTCAATCAGAGTCATCTGACTCTCCACAGACGAGTTGATGAACAGCAGACTGTGCAGGTTAATGCTAGAGGTGAAGATCCTGTCTGCAATCTGAGAACAAAAATGCAGAGTATAATTCAAATTTAATGTTGCATCAACTATAATTTTGTAATCATGGTTGTGTGTGTGTGTGTGTGTGTGTGTGTGTGTGTGTGTGTGTGTGTGTGTGTGTGTGTGTGTGTGTGTGTGTGTGTGTGTGTGTGTGTGTGTGTGTACACGTGTGTGTGTACACGTGTGTGTGTTTTACCTCCTGACTGAATGGGATGATCAACGGCAGGCTTTTTAATTTGATGAAGGAGGTCAGATTTCCTCTGATCAGCTTCCCATCTTCGGACAACTCAAAGTCTACTCTGCCTTCATCGAACTATCAAATACACACAAAAAGACACACAAGTGTTGGTTAGAAAACTTTAAACATTCATATCTTAAAATCTATAACCTTTCTACTTATGAAAGAAAACACACTCTGAAATAAAACTCATTCTTTCTACAGAAAATCAACCTATACTCAGATAATATGCTAACTAATAAGGTGCAGTTTTCCCTCAACAGGGACATGCAAAGAAGTAAACTGGAGTTCATATTAGTAAAATGAAGGTAACCAAAGATTATCAGTCAATGGACGCCCTGCTTATTCATAAATAAATTCCCCCCAGCACCTTCAAGGGATCAGGATACAAAGACTGAAGCAGACGCAAACAAGGGCTGCACTGTGTCGTAGTTTTATGTCCTTTGAGGTAATTTTGCGTCATTTTCTTCTCTCTGTCTCTCAGTGCAGTCACTCTTAGTCCATCAGTACTCAGACGGTGACTCTCTGTGCTGTATTTTTGTTTCTTTGTAATAATTTTATTGACTTTCCTACCAAAAATTTTCAAAAGCTTACCAAGTATTTTTATTTCCTTAAGTATTGCTATATTAAATTATGTTATATTGCATTATTATTGTTTACTACAACTACAACATTATTATTGTTTACTACAACTCACGGTCATATTACATACTCATATTTATTTTTATTTATTGCTAATCTGTCATTACCAACTATAATAACACCATGTCAACCTGTCACTACTGAAACATTTTTAATACTGCCTGTAATTACTGCTATTTAATCTAAATTCCATTTGTAACATTGTGTATACCTAAATTGCATTTTATCTTTATTTATCTTTTTTTTTTTTAATTTTATTTCATTTTATTTTATTCTATATTTTTTTATTTTACTTTACTTATTTACTTTACTTATAAACTTCTTCTTGATTGTACTTATGTCTGGGTAATTTTCATATGGTTCCCAGAGAACAGGTTTTTATCTATCAAAATGAGGCACTATAAGGTATCATACACAAAATAACAAAGACACAAAAATTATGATAATGGTCCTGACTCTTATAACTATTTTTTTCCCTATTTTCTGAAATTTAAATGACTAAGTTGATTCACTCTGACAACAACAAGCAGATAAATCTAAAAATCGAATCCTAAAAGTAGATGATTGTTTAATTTTGTCCATTAATATAAACCTTAATAAAGTTTAATCCTATTGAAAAAAAAAAAAAAATTTCATTAAATAAAAAATTCAAAGTTAGATCAAATATTTGAAAGAAGTAAGACACAGCTACAGTATATGTTGTTACTTTACTATGCTCTTAAGACAGACTGTATGTCCCATCTTCAGACACTAGGTGGCAGCAAAACTAACAGCCTTGGTGACCCCTCTGTAGCAGTATACTTCTGTGTATTTGCTTTAGTGTCATAATGTGTTCGTACCTTCTTGAAGAGCACCACAGAGTTTGCCTTTGCTTCATACTTCTTGAAAACCTCAGGACTCGCTGACAGACCAAACTCTGTGTCAGTAAGTTCATAAGCAACTTCCTTGAATTCCTTGACTGCCTCACTCTCCAGATCCTGGTATGAATATAAAATTAAAATATAAATATGTAAAGAAAAGTATGAAGCTTTGTTGTGTTTTAAATGGTATAGATAAGTAAGATAAACACACCTCAAAGAATCCAACAACAGTGACGTTAAAAGAATCGATGAACTGAGCTGCAGAGTCTAAAGAGTCGAGCACCACAGCAGGAAGACCTGAACGACGCTTCATCCACTGGAGTATTCCTGGTACTGTCCTTTTACCTGAAAAACCCAAAACACACACATTAAAATATGCTTTGAAACGATATGATTTGATTCAAAACAAAACAGTACAGTCGCACTGTAGCTGAGATGAAGGTCTTAAAAATGTTAAAATATTTGCTGGTATGTTCTGCCCATGCAACATGTGCTAAATTGCTAAACTGTAAACATGTAAGGTAAACAAACACGTCCTGTACAAACTGTGACTCAGGAAAGACAGGTAAGTAGTGATTTAAGATATAACACTGAAGGTACAACAACCATAGACTGTATAAAAACATGGACAGCACATGAGCTACCTCAAGTGAAGCCAAATTTTTAGAGCTCTGGCTACGGTATACACTCCCAGTAAAAAGTTTGGAAACACCCTCTCATTCAAGGGTTTGTATTTATTTTAATTATTTTCAACACTGTAGATCAATACCAAAGACATCAAAACTATGAAAGAACATATATGGAATAATGTAATTAACAAAAAAGTGTTAAACCAACCAGAATATGTTTTATATTTTAGATTCTGTAAAGTAGCCCCCTTTTTCCTTCATGACAGCTTTGCACACTCTTCGTATTCTCTCAGTCTGCTTCATGAAGTGGTCTCCTGGAATGGTTTTGAATTAACATGAGCCTTGTCAAGAGTTCATTTGTAGAATGACTTGCCTTCTTAATTTGTTTGAGACCATCAGTTGTGTTGTTCAGAGGTAGGGTTAGTACACAATGGATTATGGTAAAACCAGATTATTTCATAGTTTTGATGTCTTCAGTATTAATCTACAATGTGGAAAATAATTAAAATAACTAAAAACCATTGAATGAGAAGGTGTGTCCAAACTTTTGACCGGTAGTGTAGGTCTAACAGATTTGGCTAGACAATTGAAACACACATCAAATAAATATTTCACAAATATGTTTTCTTTATTAAATTCAGTTCTGATTATGCTGATTTGTGTGCAAGTGTTGGTAAAATGCTAAGCAGAGAGGATGTGGCATGTGTCAGTGACATCTTTTAAATCTCTTCTTAAAACCCATTTTTACAGACTAGCTTTTACGTGACTTTATCTTTCTAACCACTTTTACTTCTATTTTATTATTAATTTTAGTTTTTATCCAACTAATTCACTGTCTTAAATTGTATTAGATGATTTTTTTGGTTGTTTTAATTTATTATTATTCTTCTATTATTATTTTAATGTTCCTAATTCATCCTTTGCACTTTTCTAATTTTCCCGATGTGATGTCGTCCTTTTACTCTGAAAACCTTTTTTATTGCTTTTTTCATGCTTTTATTTACTTCTCCATTTTAATTTATTTTAATTAATTAATTTATTTTGATCTGTTTACCCTGAAAAACCTCTCAACAATGATTTACTGGTCCATTGTCACACCACTCAATACTGCTTAATTGACGTGTGTTCCCTTTAACCTCCTGCGTTGCATTTTGTTTTGCATTGATCACATTTTCTCCTTCCTGTCCGTCAATTTTTTTACTCTGCTATTGAACTACATTTTGTTTGTCAAAGCACTTTGTAAACATTTGTTTTTAAAGGTGCTATATAAATAAAGTTATTATTATTATTATTATTATTATTATTATAATTATTATTATAATTATTATTATTATTATAATTATTATTATTATTATTATTATTATTATTGTCTTTTAAAGTGACGCTACCAGTGCTCTATTTAACTGTAAAAGTATTTTTGTCATTTAGGAGTTTGCTAACTTTTTAATGAGAGTCAGATGAGAGTCAGATTTATCCCGGGGAGGGAAATTTGGGCATTACAGAGCTCTTATTAACAGTATATAAGATAGTCACATATTAATAGAAGAAGGAATAAAATAAGATATAAATCTGAATAAAATAAAGATCAAATAAAAATAGAATAAAATAAAATAAAAATAAATTATATACAGAAGCGCAGAATAGTTAGAGTTAGCTATGTACAGAAGCGCTTGGAATGAAGGTATTATATACAAGGATGTTAAAGTGGCAGGGATATTGCCAAGTGTATTGCACCATTATTGTACGGTTATTGCACAGAGTATAGGTTATTGTTCTGTGATCAGAGGAGGAGTTGTACAGTCTGATTATAAGTGCAGTTTGGAGGTGCTGTTCATTAGATTATTAAACTTTGGACAGAGTTACTGTTGTGTTTCCTCTGCACAAACAAAACTAAACCAGTTTCTATTTGATAAAAGAGATGTGGCAGGGGTAAATAACAGATGAAACAATGAAATTACTTATCTGAAAGCTGGTAGACAGGTTCAGTGGTAAAAAGGTAAGGTAAACACAGACACATTTACCCCACACACACACACACACACACACACACACTTGCACACTCTAACCACAGAGGTGGCTGTGCAGGATACATTCAGGTTTAGTGATGACGTACAGTTGTGAATCTGAACAGCTAGACAGTAAATCCTTAAAAAAAAAAAAAGAGTGTATCACTTTTTTATGTGAGTGTGTGTGTGTGTGTGTGTGTGTGTGTGTGTGTTTACCACTGAAGTCGATGGATTGCTTGCGGTCTCCTTTGGTGAACAGTTTTAAAGTGGGGAAGCCTCCGATTTCAAACTCATCAGCCAGCTCCTTCTCCTCTATGGCGTCCACTTTGGCCAAACGCGCCGATGGTAGATCTTTCCTCATCTTCCCAGCAGCCTCGGCAAAAACAGGCTCAAGCTGTTTGCAGTGACCACACCAGGGAGCATCTGCACACACACACAAACACACATGCATGATTCACCTCTTTATGTGTCATTGCACTGAGTTTAAATGTGTTTCCCATGCAGAGGAAATAACCTGCATTCGCTCCACAGGCCTCATCTCTGTTAGTTCTTTGTTGCTCTCAGCAGCTCAAACTCAGATACACATGGAAATAAGCTGCTGATAACAACAGTGGCAGTTTGGATAAGCCTTCCCTTTTTCCCCTTTGCTCTTTTCCTTGTTGTGACCTCTCCACTCGCTGTGCTGAGCTCACTGGTGGGAGAGTTGAATCCAGTTAACATCTGGATAGGAGAGGCCACGTGTGTGCACATTTGTATAACACCTCAGTGCACATGAGGGCCAGAGCAGTGGACAAGACCTCAATATATTTGCATTTATACTATCTCTTTTTACAGAAGTTTAACAGTGTAAGCTGTTATCAGAGCTTTGGGTCCTATTCAACAACCTTCTTTAGCTTCATTTTTAGCTTAAGAATAAACTTATGTGTACTTCTTTTTACGTCTTTCAATACTCAGTCACATTTATTTTATAGAAGTATGCACCCATAACAGATTTGAGCAGAAAATTGGTCTGTGAGAGTCAAACATATATCCTTATTGGTTTGGTTGGTTTTTTATACAGCTCTAGAACACATTTTGGGGACAACAGAGGTTTTTTATGGCTAAATAATAAAATAGATCACTCTGCTAGGTTGGCTATAATTCATGAATACTTACAGAATTCGACCAGTAAATACTCATATTCACTGAGAGCTCTTTCAAAGTTGTTGATGTGGAGAACCAGCACATCTTTCTCCTCCTCTATCTCTGTTGTTTTCTCCTTTATTGGTGCCTCCTCTTCATCCTCATCTGTGTCTCCTGAAGTATCTGTAGCTGTATTTTCTTTTGTTGTCTCTTCTTCTGCTTCAGTTTTTGTGTCTTGGTCAGTTTTGGCGTCTGCGTCGTTGGCGTGGGTGCAGGAGGCCCACAGCAGCAGGCCCAGCAGGGTCAGGGACAGAAGCGTGCGTGTCCTCATGTTGGCTGCTCTGGCTCCTCTTGCTCAGGTAACGGCACCTGCAGTGCATGTGTCCCTGAGATATCATACCTTTATTTGTGTAAGATGGAGATATGTGTCGAAATGTGACTGGCCTACCTGCTCAGCCAATCAACTGATGGGGACTCTTCTCAGTCATAACCAATCAAATGGTGCCCTGTAGAGTATGAATTGGGCAAACTGGCACATCAACTGTTAACTTCTTTAATGTTTACCCTTTACAGCCATCTTCTTTCCTCATTTTGTATTTCAGACAAATTCACCCACCAGATGGAAGCATGAGTGCACTTCTTAAATTTCTCCCTCCTAACAATGTTTTTTCTCTTCAGGCCTTATCAGACCCTCATTTACCTAAAACAGGAGGGCACAGTTATTATACAATCTCTTTTTCCTTTTCACTGCTCTCTATTATTTGCCATGTCTGTTTACACAAACTAGAGCAAACATATTCACCCGTACCCCTCCTTTTGCCTAGATACATCTCTCCACACCTCCGTTTAACAGAAAAGATAATTGATCTGTGAAACAAACAGATCCAGGCCAGAGACCTTCAGGACAATTTAATACTGCCAGTCAGAAACTGGGATGAATCATAGTTTTGAAGAAACTTATTTTGAAAAAATTGGAAAAATAAGGAAGCACCTATGCTTCAAATGTGGAAAACACTCATGAAATATTATCTGAGTATTGATGAAAGGACCATATCGGAGGACAGCAATAAAAGAAAACTATTTGACAGTATATGCAGCAAGATTTATGAAGCTCTGTAGACGAGAGAAGCCACAGAATCACCAGAGTACCATAAACATTAAGGAACCCCCCTCAAACTTGTTGTATTAACGCAAGTGTGTGTAAGTGTGTGTGAGTTTTTGTAAGTGAGAGTGTGAGAGTGTGTGTGTGTGTGTGTGTGTGTGTGTGTTTGTGTGTGTGTGTGTTGGTGTGAGTCTATATGTCGGTGAAGGTGTATGGTGGACAAATGTAAACATGTCAGAGTGGGGGTAAGGGATACCCACTGCCTGTGAGATCAATTTAACGTAACTGTAATGTGAATGAACAACAAAGGATCTATGAAATGAAATTTGATTTCCTTGTTTTGTTTTTTGCTTGTTTGTTGTGTTTTTGTTTTTATTTTATTTTTTATTCTTTGGAATTAAGATGACTTATTATTTGAATCACAGGATGTACTGATGTATTTAGACCTGCACACTCAATAAAATAAAATAATGTAAAAAAAAAAAGAAACTGGGATGAATCGTGCCGTGCACCAAATGATCTTCATTGCACCTAAAGTCATTCCAGTTGATGTGAAATTCCAGATACTCAGAAATCTTCTTTTTGTGTGCATTTTATGAACCTTATGTCTAAAATCTCTTATGTTTGAGATCATATTTGACAGTGAAACCATCACAAAGTACATTAAGTATCTTATTCTGCAGCCTGTTAAACAAACAGTTCAGTCAGTTGTGTCCTTGCTTGATCCCTTTGTTATTTCCTTAAGATCAATAAAACAAATCACTTCGTCCAAGACTTTCCTTTTTAGACGTGTATGAATGTAGAAAGATTCTGTAATCAGAGATATAAGAAGAATGTCTAAAGCAAAATTAGTTGAGATTATTCTTCTATCACTCCCCAGCTCAGGTGATCATCCAGACAGAGTAATTGAAACTTTCTGTGCAGATACATTTATCAAGCATAACATTTAAAGCTCCTGTGTGACGTTTTTACTGATACCGATGTGTCTTTATGACCTACAAAAGCAAACTTACCATCAGGTACATTATTTCTATAAAGTCATTTCTAATGTCTGAAAGTACCGCAGGCAGAGTGATGAACTGCAAGCTGCCTAAACAGCCTGTCTTTACATTTTACACTGACTGTTAAAAAAGCAGCATGATATTTTTGTTGGTAAACACCTCTTAAATATGTATAGGATGAAATCAGAAAGAGTCAAGAGATACCATTTTGTCCACAGGGGGTGCCAACGTTGACACAAACCTCAAGTTCTTCACACGAGCTTTAAATTCTGTTCACACTGCAGAGTCACAACCTCTTCTTTATTATTTGTTTGACAGGAGAGTTTTTTAGGCAGAATCCTCAAACCTGGATGTGAAAAACAACAGCATCACAGGGTACAAGCTGAAGTCTGAGAGGAAATACTGGATGTCATTTTTTGTTGTAATTTGGGAGAAATGGACTTTTAAACAAAGAATCAGAAAGAGTAGGTTGCAGTTTAAGAACTGTGCTCCACAAACATGTTTTTCTTCTTTTTATTAATTTTTTTAACAAACATATAAAAGTTGGAAAAGAACACTGATGAAGTATTTTGTGTGTCTAATGTTGCATGTGTGTGTTCTCTGTTAGTGTGTGTGTGAGCTCTGGGTTTGGATCCCAGTTTGCCAGTAGGTCGCTGAAGTCCGGCTGAGCGCTGTCGAGGGTGTGTGCGTTGTGGTGTTGCAGCAGATTGTAGTGAATGTGTGTGCTGTCCTGTAAAGGTGTGTCACTGTTTGTGTGTGTGATGTCAGATGTGTTGAAACTGACCAGGGAGCAGCACGGGATGGGCTCAGTCCAGAAACTTAGCGGGAGATGACGCTTTATCATCGGGCGCCCGCGGCCCTGACTTTGGCCCTTGTGGTCGAACAGTTCAGCCAGAGGCCCCAAACCACCAACTCCCTGTTCCTCCCCACAAGACACAAAGCTGTTCTCCTGCTCCTCAGGACTTCCCGCTCTTGCGATTTTTAGCAAGTCATCGTAATATCGCAGACGCCCGCTGGTTGTCGTAGAGAGTGAGTCGCTGTAAATGTCACAGGTTTCTTGTTCACTGGAACAGCGGCCGAAATACCGCTGGACATCACGGCTGATGAGGTCTGCAAACCTCAGGAGCTGCTTGGTCACATCCAAAGCGCACTGGGCGGGGCTTAAAAAAACCTCCTGGTCTTCTTCTTGAGCCTCGGATTCATCTTCCTCCTCCTCATCCTCTTCATCGACTTCTTTTTCTTCTTCTTCTTCGTCCCTCAGTTCCATCTTTTCCTCCTGCATCTCCTCTTCATCTTCCTTGCATGGAGAGTCCTGGAAAATCAGGGGGAAGTAGGCTGGTGTCTGGGCCGGCATGAGGAAGTTTGCCATCACACCTGCCGCCATGTTGGATTATTTACCCTACAGAGACAATAACAGAGGAGAAATATAAGAACTGAAGAAGAAAGTTGTTTGATGGAGGGATGAAACTGTTGATTGTTTAAAGGAGTAAAGCTTGATTACCTGGTGAGGTGCAGGTTCAGGTGAATCTGTCCTGAAATCAGGAGAAAGGTCCGTCCTGGGTCACTGATGGATCAACTTTCCTGTGTGTGTGTGTGTGCATATGTAATACAGGACCATCAGGATGGTTGCTGTATATATACCTCTGCACACCTCCGCAGACGTGTTTGCCCTCCGTCTGATGAGGCGGCTTCCAGAACAAATATTTGCGTGCCGGATTGGCCAAACACTCTCTGTTTACTTTATCACTGGGCAACCAGAGAGGGGGTCCAGAGCTAATGGATCCTCTGCCAGGGGATGATGGAGAGTTGCTACACACACATATCATTGCTTTTTTCCATCCTTGTTATCAGGCTGGTTAAAGGATAAAAGAGCATGAAATCAAATCATACGCTGTTTTGACTTTTAGAGGGGGAGCACTTTGAACTGACAGCAGACTGAGAAACAACACAACCTCATCAGACATGACTCAACACAAAACAGGACGTACTTAAAGCTTTTTTAATGGAGGCAAGACATTAAACTCACTACAACAGACCCTGTTATCCTCTCACACTGTCCTCCAGAAAATGATGCTGACACTGCAGGTTTTACCTTTTGACAAACTGGCTGAACAAAAAAACCACTCCTGAAGAGCAGAAATCACTTTTCATGACTTAATATTGACACCAACCAGGGACACGTTTAAAGATAAGGCTTGTATTCATTTTTTTCTTTGGGACCAAAAACTACACATTGATTAGTCCGTCTGTCAACACTTTACTGTATCTTTCTCTTGAACTCTAAAAGAATGAAAAATCTTTTTTAAAAATCTCACAACTATTATGTTTCATGTTTGACAAAGACAGCTGGGTAATGTACGTTAAAGAAAATGTAACTGTTGCGCTGCTGATTTTTGTCCCGTCCATGCCAATGTAGAAATTTCTGTCCAAAAAATCTCATCCTTCTTTTAACAGATGTGTAACTTATTGTGAATATTTGGTGCTGAAAATGTAGAAAAAGGCTGTTCTCAGCACGCTGGTGATCATCTGGTCTGACACCTACCCCCTCTAAGTGGTGCATGCATAAAGAATTACTATATGTGAATGTTCAGTCCTGTTGCTGGTGGACTTGTTTATGTTTGTGGGTCATAAAGAATATCAGTATCAGTATTAACCCTCCTGTTAAGTTGCGGGTCAAATTAACCCTTTTAAAAGTCTATTTTTGGCAATATATGCCTTCCAAACCAGCAAAATGCAGCATAAAAACCTGGCAGTATGTGAAAGAAGAGGTGTTGTGTTAATTTATCAACATCACTTCATTGAAAAAAAAAAAAAAGTAAAATTAAATAAATTAAAAAATCAATGTCATGTACAACTATTGTATTTATATTTAGGGCTTTCCAATGTGTATTGAAAAAAGTTTTACCATTCATTTTAATGAAAAACGAGTGAGTTATCCTCATTGAACCATGATCTGTGAGAGTTAAAGAACAGCAAAGGACTAAATCTTGATTTAAATGGTTAGTAATGGAGTTAAAAATTTGATTTAAAAAAATGCGTATTTGGATTTTTTGGGGTTCCGACACTTTTGGATAATTGAATATGCCCCGGGTCAAATTGACCCAGTAACATTATTGCTGTTCCAGAGAAACGAACATAACAGTAGGGTTAATGTGAAAAAATACTCAAAGGGCTTTAAATATTCTTGAATGTCATTACTTCTTTCCTGAAGAACTTGACTAATTTCCTGCAAATAAACAAAGGTGCTGTCTCAGAGGTAAGTAATTTCAAATGATTATTATAATTCCATACTTAAAGCACTTTCCCCATAGTCATGCTATTTAAAGGACTAAATGAAACTTCTTTAGAGCCTCAGAAAGCAAAAAGAATAAATAAATACACGGTCCTGCTTTACTTCTCCATCATTTCACAGAATGATAAAATTAAACTGCCCCTGTGTGCAATCTTAAATATACTTCAGCATTTTCGGAAAATGACACGACTTTTTTTTTAGACTTGAATCAGTGAAATCCGTTCTATAATTGGACAGAATTAATGAGGTGTAGCAATGCTGGTAACTTTACAGATAATAGAAAAGATAAAAGTAAATCAATTGAAGCTTCTAGTGTGTAGCAGTATGTCCAACATGTCAGTGCATGTAAACAACATGTGTCGATCGTGAAAGAAATGATTTGAAGATACTCAACTTCACTTACTAAATCCTGCACTTTGACAGATTTTACTCACATCTGCAACTCTGTAAATATGTACACGTGTGTCTGTTTATACATGCATGTTGAGTATTAATGTGTGTTTGTGTGTAAGTGTTGGTGTGTGTGTTATCAGGACACCCTGACTCCGCTGGCCTGCCCGTCATCAGTAACCAGGCTTCTGTGTTGATTCTGGGACTAAAGATCAATAGCGGCAATATGTCAGCTCTCAAGAGCCTGACTGAATTACACACGCTTTTAGGCACACAAGCACATGGACACACACACACACACACACACACACACACACACACACACACACACACACACACACACACACACAAACACACACACACACACACACACACACACACACACACACACACACACACACACACACACACACACACACACACAGAACAAGCACATACACACAGGCACAGGTTGTTCATATGTGTGTAAAGTGATCATTATGATTAGTGAAATTATACACAAGTGAACCAGTGTTTCAGAAAGTAGCTTTTTGAATCATTTTTGTTGGAAACAGTTTGTTAAGAGGTTAAAATTCATTGTCAAATTACACGAATGTGAGAAATCAACACAAAATAATATGTAGAAGATGGACAACTGTAAAAGCAGAAGTTCAGCTGTTTGTATGAAGATATTATTTCATATATACATGGTTTCAAATGGGATTAATGATTCTACATTTCTCTGAAACTAGGATAATAATAATAATAATAATAATAATAATAATAATAATAATAATAATAATAATAATAATAATAATCATTATAATTATAAGATGACACTGTTAAAACATGTTTGTGCAAATCATAGGTTTTCATGTGATTAAAACAAACACTTTTGTTTTATTGTATATACAATTTCTCCCAGCTACTAAACCTCTATATAAATACCATAATTTCAAACTTTTCTTTGTGGGAAACAACAACTGGTTAAGACTACAGAAGATGCTGTTTTTTTAGAATACAAAAAAAAACCAAGTTCAAATTCATAATGTTCTAACTTATTTAGAGTTCAGGGATCATAATGAACCAGAGTTTTAATCACAGCTTTCATGCAGTTTGGCAAAGCTGCAACCTCCAGCTAAAATGTGACAGACACTGGGTTTGGATTACTTTCATGCATGTAGAGATATTGATTTGAGTTTTTTTTTTTTGAGTGGTATCTAAACTTTTTGTAAACAGTTCTCATTTTCAGCTACATGTATAAAAAATAACGTTAGCCTTCGCTAGGACTGTTTTCTATGTCTGGTCTGCATTTCTATTTCTAGTACTGTGGAGAATTTTGTATCAAGTCTTCCAGCTGCAGGATAGTTCTAAAAATACAATGCGATACGATACAACATTACACGACATGTAACGAAACGAAACAATATGATATGATATAACACGATACAATACGCTACAATACAATACGATATGATACGATACTATATTGTACGATATGATTGCATACGACACGGTAAGATACAATACTACATGATACTTTACAATACAACACAACACCATACAACATGATGTGATACGATACGTCACGATACAATATGATACGACAATAGTATAGGATCAGTGGTGTATAAAGTACTTGAAAGCCTACTTGAGTAAAAGTAAAGATATCTCAATTGAAATCTACTCAGGTAAAAGTGAAAGTCACCCATTAAAAAAATACTTTGGTAAAAGTCTTAAAGTAGCTTAAATTAAATGTACTTAAGTATCAAAATGAAAGTACATAGAAACAAAACAGCTAGAAATATTTTTCTCTCTCACAAGCTTTATTAAGTTTAATTATCCCTCAACTCCCTTCTCCTCTTGCTCCCTCCCTCCCTCCCTCTCCCCCTGCTCCCTCCCTCCCTTCCTCCCTCCCTCTCCCCCTGCTCCCTCCCTCCCTTCCTCCCTCCCTCTCCCCCTGCTCCCTCCCTCTCCCCCTGCTGCCTCCCTCTCCCCCTGCTCCCTCCCTTCCTTAATTGAAGTCCACGAATTTGCGGTTGATCTTCAGCAGAAGTTGGTTTTCAAAATTGTGAGAGTTCGGTCGTGCTCTTTGTGGGCTGAAGACAAGCCCTGCAATCAGTGGTGGAGCCACACAGTTTTGACTTGGGTGACCAAACTGGGCCACTGACTGTTGAAGGGTTGGCTTTTTCTTTTTAATGTAGCGAAGTAAAAGTGAAAGTTGCATTCAATATAGAAACTCAAGTAAAGTATAGATACTCCCAAAACCTACTTAAGTACTTTTACTTTGTTCCTTTACACCACTGTATAGGGTACAATTTGATACGCTACGAAAGGATACGATACAACGCGATACAACGTGATATGACACAAAGTGATACGATACGATAGGATGTGATACGATAGATACGATAAGATAGGATAAGACACGACAAGATACATTACAACACGATACGATACAACACCATGTGATACCATACGACATGATACAACATGATACGACACAAGAGTATACGTTAGGATAGGATACAACACAATACGATAGGATACAACACGATAAGATACCATTCAACACGATACGATACGACATGATACCATATAATTCAATACGAGATGTTTGGTCTGGATTAACTTCAATTCAGTACCATACAATACGATATGATTAGATATGATTTAATAGGATAGCTTCAATGCAATACAATTCGATACGAGACAATCCGATACACTTGATATAATATGATATATTATTAAAGGTGACATATCATGCAAAATCGACTTTTTAATGGATCTCTACCTGAAATATGTGTCCCTGGCATGTCTACAAACCCCCCGAAAATGAAAAAAATCCATTCTGCCCCTGTTCTGAGTTTGATCAGTCCATAGACTGTATAAAATACAACTCAACTCCTCCTCCGTTTTTCATTACCTGCACACACATGTGCTAACAAGGAGCTTAGGAGAGAGGCATGCTAGTTGTAGGCTGTCTTAATAAACACAAAGGTCGGTTTTACTCCCCACGTCTGCAGATTTGAAGATCTAGTGGATGATTTTTAGTTTTCATGGATAAGTGCTAGCGCTAGTTAGCATAGCCACATGGCTACATGTTCGTCGCTGTGTACCAAGACACACGTCGACATACTGACAAATAAAACAACAAGAAACACTAAATCTGTGACAAATCGTTCAGAAAGGTCCTGCTGCAGGCGCCTCTCTGTCAGGATCAGATTCTGGATCAAATTCAGAGGGTTGAAGTAACACAGGTCTGTGAGCAGACGTGTATATTCAGCCAACATGTAAACATTAGATCAACGTGCTGGACAGCTGAGGGCACATCCACTTCCTGAGGGGGCGTGGTCAGAGAGCTCATTCTCATTTAATTCACAGACACAGAAAATAACCTGTTCTGAGCAGGGCTGAAAAAGAGGGGTTTACAGGCAGACCAAAATCTGATTTCAAAGTGTTTTTTTGAGCATAAACTTTAAAGACATGTTTTGGGGACCTCTTAGACCAATATATTTTGATGAAAAAGAGCATAATATGTCAGCTTTAAATTCAATACTATACAATACGATATGATGCGATACGATAAGCTAAGATACAATATGAAATGATAAGATAAGATAACACTTAAAAACATAGACTTTATAGTCCCTTGGGGAACTCTGATTAGGCAAAAGTTCTCAAAAGAATCAACCTCCACTCAGTCTGAGTGTTGTAGTTCTGCAGCAGGATTCCTTAATGCCCCCTTTTTTCTTGACCAAAGAGACTTCTAACTCTCAACTCTAAATAACCTTAGTGCACTGTATTCATTGTCACCTAAGTACATTGGGAGCAATATGAAGAGGTATTTCTCGTCCGATTCTGGTTTTGAAAAAATGCAAATGAACCTTAAGAATTCTTATCCTATAGTGTCATTAAATCAGTTTCTATATCTTCCTCAGGTCTCATGATAGCGGCTCTCAAGTTTTGCCAGAAGCTAGGGACCTTGTTGTCATCATCAGGCCACTCCAGATACGTCTTGGAGTTCATGACCTTGCGCAGTTTACAGAACTTTTTGGGGATGGTCTCTTTGTCAATGGGCTCCAACAGAATCAGCACAACAGTGTCATCGTTATGATCAAACAGTCTGAAGTGAGTGTAGTCTAGCTCGTACTTGCACCACTCACTCCTGACAAAATGCTGCGAGAGGACAAACAGAGTCCGGTGACTCCTCTCTATGGCGTCCATAATGTTGTCCAGGATCCAGCCTCCGGGTACAAAGTCTCTCTTGTGAAGGCAGAGTCGGAGTGGAGGCTGGGCCTGCTCCAGCTGTGGTACCAGGTGTGCATCCACCCAAGCAGAGTCCATTTCACTGTAGGACACAAAAGCGTCATACTCAAGCTCTCCTTTCTTTAACTTTGGCTTCCTCTTAGCTCTCAGCCAGGTCCAGGTCATCTTCAGATACCACAAGACGCTGAATTTGTGACACAAACCTGCAATAACCAGAATCACTGCGAGGATACTAAAGCAGACAACAGACAATGCCAAAGCTGTATGGCACTCAAACACCGACAACCTCACGTCTCTGACACTCCTTCCTCTCTCAGCATCAGGGGAGTCACAGATGTATGACCTGAACTCATCCGTGATTGTGACTTGATGCTTCGTCACTTCATTTGCCATGAACGCTACAAAGTCACACGAACAGACATATGTGTTTGTACTCCCCTCCAAACTCTTCAGGTTAAGATATTTATTCAGAATATTTGTGCTGAGCGTCTGAAGATCATTGTTTTGAATGGAGAGAATTGCAAGACGAGGGTAGAAACCACCGTCTGGCAAACTGGTGAGCTTGTTTCCAGAGATGTATAACTCTGTGAGTGAAGGTAGCACGACACTGAATGCAGTCAACGCATTGTCTGATAGATCAAGAATGCGTAGACTTGCCGGCAAACAAGCTGTCACTTTTGTTAACTGTGATGATGAGAGGTTCATAAATTGGAGAATGGGCGGCCAGTTACAAGTCTCAGGCATACTATGAAACTTATTTCCACTCATGTCGATGTTTTCAAGCTTATACAGATTGGAAAAGATCTGGCTGTTGATTATCAGCAAGTGATTTCGGCTGACATTCAGAGTTTGCAGACTCCATAGTCCAACATTGCCATTGCACATCATTGTACCAAGAGCTTCATCAGATAAATAGTTTTCACTCAGGTCCATATACTCTAACTGTAAGAAATGGACCATGGATACACACGGAATGACGTATAACTTGCAGTTTACCATAGACACCTTGCGCACCACCTTCAACAGAGGTTCCAGGAACAAGAGGGCCGGGAAATTGTAGAACTCAGGGATATCAACATTTCTGAAGATGACCTCCTCCAGCTGATCAATGGTCAGGTCACGTGAGTAAAGCTCAAAATGTATGAAGATTTTTGTGTCTTCAATTGTGAACTTGGTTAAATTAGAGTTTGCCATCTGATTAATAAATGCCAAACAGGCTGCTACTGTCATGTTCACATGTTTAAAGATAATGTTTCTTGTCCCACCGTCTGAGAGCACATGAAACGGGAACATTTGTCTGGTTGTGTAGAACCAAGTGTCAGTGAACGTCGAGGTTGTGTTTGGGTGAACAACATCAGACAAAATAGCTTGTACAAGATTTAGATTTCTCAGAAACGGCTCATACAGACTGAGTGTTATGCGCTCCACTGGCCCAATTTGGCTCAAACTTCCTCTTGTGTAGAATTCTAGTTTCCTTCCATCAAAAATAACTTCTTCAAGACGACTGAGACCAGATAAGTCTCCATTTCTGAGGGTTTGAAAAAAAGGTCCTCCAAAACAAAGGCTCTTTAATCTTCTCAGAGGTTGGAAAAGATTACCTTGACCCAATGTTTTATACCTGTTGTCTAAAAGATTCAAATGCTGAAGAGAGAAAAGGGTTTCAAACCACCCTGCAGACAAAGCCTCCAGTCTATTAAAGGACAAGTCCAATATTTCCAAATTCTTGAGTGTAACAAATGCCTGCTCCTGGATTGTTGTGATTTCATTGTTGTTCAAGATTAAAGACCGTAAACCGACATATGCACCAAAGTCATTTTTCCTTATTGTCTTCAGAGAGTTGAATGACAGATTGAGTTCAGTGATGAGCCTTGGAAGGTCTGCAGGGACGCTGCCCAGGTCTTGTCTTGAGCAGTCACAGGATGTTTGTTCACAGCTGTGACACTGTGGTCTGCAGAAGGAGAAGCTTTGAAGCATCAGCAGGACAAACATAAGGACTGACAGGTGAGTCATCTTGAGTCCCTATAAAGCATAAAAGACAAAAAAAACAAAAAACATTAAAGCTCCTGCAAGGAACTGTTTTTGTTCAATTTGGTGCCCCCTGTGGACAAAGTGGTACCTTTTTTATATTTGAAAAGTTCATTTGCAAAAACAGATAACTCACTTTTGAAAAATTTAAAAATGTTTCAAAAAAAATATTTTTTCTAATACTAGCTTTTGGTATGATCAATCAACTGAGGCTTGGTGGCTTTGACGAAGTCAAAATGACTTTACTAATCAGAGACATCTTGAAAATGTAACTTTATTAGGAATCTTTTTTTTGAAAATTGATAAAAACAGAGCTTTCTGTTTTTGCAAATTAAGTCTTCATTTGCAGATCCAGGCTTGTAAATACATGAGTTGGGTTTTCTGGCAAAAAAAGATACAAACGGATCCGGCAGTCTTTAATATTTTACTCACTGTGAATATTTACTGAATCAATACTGAATAAAAAGTATCTTTAATTTTAAAGCACCTCGTCAATTGTCAGGTTTGACACCTAACCCCACCCCATCCCCTGTCACTGCATTATCAGGCATTATAAACACCAATATAGGAAATTGTAGCCCATAAAGTGGCTTCACCGTTCATTTCAGTCTGTTTCATATCAATTTAAAAAAAATCCTCATGGGAGCTTTAATCAGGCTTTTTTAAAATACAATTTTATAAGCCTGATTTAATATACCAAACTACCCCTACACAATCTGAGATCAACATGAAATGAAAATACTACTAAATATAACCTCCTTTAAGAGGCATTTCGGGTAATCAAACCACAGATAAAATGTTGTTGCTTTAGGAAAACAGCTCTAGTGCAATGCCTCACTGAGCTGCGCCTTCTGTTAAAAGTTGAGGCAGAGGTGCATCCATGCATGACAGGGGTGGTTGTTACCTTTGGCTGTCGAATTTATAAATCTCATGAAGTAACAAACTGAAGATATCAAAAACTTCTTTATTTAGTGCTTCTTCATTTTTGGACTGTATTTGTCTGATTCTGTATCCAAACAAAGAGACATGAATTTAAAATTACATTGCAAAAGTTGTCAGTTTTGCTCAGTGGTTAACTCAGGCCCCTCTTATACAGAGCTCGTAGTCCTGTGGCCCTTTGCTGCATTTCATTCCCCACTCTCCTCCAATTATTCTACTCTACTGCTGTCCTATCCTCTCAATAAAGGCACAAAACAGCTCAAAAAATACACTCATAAAATAAAAGACTAAGAAATTTGCATTACCTTAATATTTTAATTTACAAAACTACAAATCTGTTATGCAGTTAGATTTGTAATGCCCTGTTTAAAAATATTCAATGACATATTCTATGTAAAATTTACAGGATATCTTCTCACTGCTAATAATGAAATATTAAATAATTACTGCGGCAGCTAACTGTACACTACTTAAGTATGACAGAGAACCAAACAGTGTAAAAACAGAAAAACATACCTCACTCCAGTGACTTAAAGGTGAATTTTCTGTCAACCTCAGCACAGTCACAGCCAAACAGAAGTGTGATCTGTTATGTTTGTTTTCTGGTAAACGTCTCCTCAATGCAAATGATTTCCCCTTGCCTCATATTTCATAAGCATCAGGAAGTAGAGTGTTAAGAATAAAAAAGAGAAGGCGGTACTCTCGGGAACAACCGTTATAGTGATGGTCTGTTTTGTTTGGTTTGTCAGTGCAGTTGAGTAGTTTAGAGTACAAACTGAACCAAAAATAGGAAGCTGTTTTTAGTCAGTGACAGCAACACGACCCAATGATAGAAAACACACGGTTTGAATCAGTCAGTTATCTATATTTGTGTTGGGATTGAGTGTTTTTGGAGTTTACTGCATCTAAAAAGATGAAAAAAAAGAGGTTTGAAAAGTTTTATGCGAAATCTGAAGGCAGAAGCATTTCTGTGGACAAGTAAATCAAGGCTCCAGTCTGGTATTTGTACTTTGGGGTAATATGAAGTTGACATCATTGCAGGGAGCTTTAAAGCTGCTGCCTTGTTTTTGCTCCAACAGAAACTTAGCCTGCAAACTTCACTCAGAGTTTCAGCCTGTGTTCTGTCGAAAATAAAGCAGATAAGATTAACCAGGGGGGATTCTAGGATCGGATGTTTAGAGGTGCTGAGCCGGGAAAGATACATTTCACTGTTTTGTACATTTTAATGCAATTTAATTCCCACATTTGTGAAAGAAAAGTATCACACTTTTTGGGAAAGTCTGTGACTAAACCATCAAATCTGATAAAGGTTGTTTAAATGCTGAGCCACAGCAAAAGAGGAATGGATTGGAATCATAAAAGAAACATATGGTTTTGAAACTTTTCTAGTTTGTTAAAAAGGACATACAGTTCAATAAATAAATAAATAAAAAATCTCTAAAATTTTAGGGGTGCTGGGATTCAATTTAGAGGGGCTTCAGCACCCCCCAAAAATGGGCTAGAAACGCCTATGAGATTAACAAGTAAAGGATAATGTATAGTTTAGTGGTTGGCTATGCTAACAGAATCCTGACTGGGTGTCACCAGACTGTTACTCTTCTGGTAGCATTTTCTTGTCACTCGGCCAGTCCTGTAGCACTGCCAAAGCCCACACTGTGTGGTGGTTTGTTGTTACTTCATGTCTCTTTCACTCAACACAAGAGGGTAAATCATAAATGTCCTGGACTCCTTTCCACAGGTTAAGTTGGTATGATGTCTGTGACTTACTTGTCCTCGGCATCACTCTTGCTATTCAGAATTACCTAGTGTTGTTTTCGGGCTTGACCAATCAGAATCAGATATTTACTCTGCTGGGTGGTAAAGAAAAGTGAGTGATGGTTGAGATGGTCAGAGGGCAGCTGAGAACACTGAGTATACTGATAGAGGAAGTCATTAGTCAAATACGATGTTAGATAATTAAAGAAATAATGACTTCAAGTACAAAACCTTTTTTTATTTTCTATGATCAAAACTGCAAAACATCTAGAAAAATATACAACAAATGCTTAACCTTTCACAACATTTAACATTTGAAAATGGGAACATAAAAGAAAAGGAATATTCACATTTCCCCCATTAATGATAAAAGAACATTCATTTTTATTTCCTTTCTTTTACATATCAATGTTTTATATGTTTGCACTCATTGTTAAGGTCTGCCATGTTTTATCTTATTTTAAACGTCTCCACAGTAGCCAGAGTCGTTGGAGAGCTGTGAGTTGGAGCTGCGGTTGGAGGAAGAGTTCCAGATGTCCAGGTTCATGTGCGGGCCGAACGGGTTGAAGCCAGAATATTGGATGGGGGCGCACCTCCCCTCCGGCTCCCGGGTGAAGGGAGAGTGAGGGGGAGTGATGGGGGACACGGGGGAGATCGGGGCGGATCGCTCGGGTTGGAAGTGGTGGCTCTGGTAGGGCTCGCTCTGAGGGGTCCAGATGGATCCAAACAGGCTGGACATGGGGGAGAGGCTGCGGGTCCCCGAGAAGTATGGCTGTGACAGAAGGGAGAGAGATAATTGAAGCAGTTAAACCAAATCTTTAAACAAATTTTGGCTTCCTTGTGTCCTGACAAAAGATGTATAAAGAAAGTGTATCCTTGGATTCAACTTCCTTGGTACTTTCTAACGTTACCTGTTTGTGTGTTCTGCTCTCATTTAGCTGTCTGATCCCTGTTGTGATGAGCTGGCTGTTTCAGTTTATAATCTCCTCTCTTCCTTTTCAGCTTCAATTAGATAAACTCCTTTTCTCTTATACAGACGGCAAAGTTCCTCCTCATCCTCAGCAAAATATCATCACATATACATGTGTGAGTCATTCTTTTTACACACTCACACAGTCTTCACTTTTGGTTAATTTGTCTTAGGTACTTTTGTGCAAGTATAACAGTGCACCAATAATTTACCTCAGTATTTGAAAAGCAAGTAAACAACCACACCCTGCTCTGAACATCTGAACAGAAGAAGAAGAAACTAAGTGACTCAATTATAGCAAATGGCCTTGTTCCTCATTTGTGGTCAGGAATCAGAGTGATCCAAGTATATGAGCAGATGACTTCCCCTTATGGTATGGTTTAAGAGTCATTAAGGAGAAGCCATTAGTGCTGTCATTGTGTGTATATGTAACTACTTATTGAAATGACACAGCAGCAGAGCACAGCTCAGTGTAAAACAAGTCTGGTGTTAGCTGGTCATCACAAGTGTTCAGGGAGCTTTCAGCAGCCGGGGAAGGAAGCAGGTTGATAAGAGTAATGTGATCAGAATGACAGGTTTAAGGCAGCGAGCAGATTTCTGATTGGCCAAGTTCTAACTCTTGTTTCTGTATTTGCTTTTTATTGCTACTTTAGTAGAGCATACGGAAGTTTCATTGCTGTATTTACAGAGTCATCACAGCAAAGTCAGTTGTGTTTGCAGTTCTTGATCTTCATCCTTCCCCATTTGGTTCTGTTGATAGTCCAGGTATAACTTACAAGCTTAGTGTTTTAACTGTGTTTATTCATTTGAATCATGCAACCATTCTTTTGCTTAAACATTTTCACCACATCCTGCACATCTATTTTTAGTGCAACTGTGATGTGCAGGATGTTAAGCTTTTCTGTGTTGTTTATGACTTACGCTCAATTTGTGAAGAGAAATAAAAAAGTCTGCAGCTCGCACTTCAGGATTAATGGAGTATGAAACTGCAGGCCTCTTATGTTTGCAAGAATAAAGTATGTCTTTGAAGAGTCAAGCACTTCTCTTTAATTGCTGCTCTTGTTAGCATTTAGAAAGATTTTGGATTCCCTCCCTTCACCTGGTTTTGATGAGAGATTGAAATGTGGCAGGAGAGCAGTTGGACACTTTAGTAGTGTGACTAATCACCTTGCTGCCCACACAGGCTGCGGTTTCCCAGGCTGAGGGCGATTCCTGAGGCTGTTCCTCACTCCAGCTGGTCTGGCTGCAGTGTGCATTCTGGCCCTCTTGACCGGGATAACCACTTGAAAATGTTCCATTACCTGCAAGATTATTCAAAACACGGTAGTCAGTGTTTGTTCACAGAATAATGTCCACAAAAAATGTATGTAATTCATCTTTTCAGGCAAGGTTGATACAGTATTTAGTCATGCGTTGGTACCTATGTAGTTTTCCTCACAGTAGGTGTAGGGATTGTTGCAATGGTTGTTGGCACTCCAAGTAAACCTGCAGGAAACAAGGAAACACTTGTTGCAACAGTTCCAACAGAGAAAGATAAAACCTCAACGCTGACCTAATTAACAGCACAGACACGCAACTGCAGTACTGGGAAGGTAATTATTCAAACTGTAAACCAGAGTCAGTTATCAAACCAGGAAAGGATTACAGTTTAATGACTCCCTACTGTAAAATTCAGCATATGAGAAGCACTATTGATTCCTTTTTTTATTCATCTAAAAAGGAAGCTGCGTCCTATTCACTGATACGACCAATGTATCAGTATACAATACAGAGAGGAGTATTCCATTATGTTGCTGTATTTCACCCAAAAGATGGCACCGGAATGAGCAAGCGGCCGCTTTAAAGTGAGCTCTTTTAAATCCCTTCTTAAAACATACTTTTATCGCAGAGCCTTCACGGATTTCATCTGAATTTTATTTGACATTATTTTATTTTAACAGTCTTAAGAAATATATTTTAGAGGCACTGGTGGCCTAGCGGTCTAAGCGCCCCACATACAGAGGCTACAGTCCTCGTCACAGGGGTCGCCGGTTAGATTCCCAGCCGGTCGACCATTTCCTGCACATCTTCCCCCACTCTCTACTCCCCACGTTTCCTGTCTCTCTTCAGCTGTCCTATAAAATAAAGGCAAAAAGGCCAAAAATATAACTTAAAAAAAATAAAGAAATATATTTTAAAATAATTGTATTCCTTTAGAATTCTTTTAGAGAAATTGTATGTCTTTTAAAATTATGTTTTATTTCTTTATCTTGACTTGTGTGTTTCTATGATCTGCCTGTTTTATTTTGCTGCCCATATAAAGCACTTTGTAACTGGGTTTTTAAAAGTGCTCTACAAATAAAATTATCATTATTATTGTTATTATTTTTATTATTATTAAACGGAACGGTGGCGCAGGTCTCTGCAAATTGGTCATGGGCAGTGGGTCCATCCATACCTCTATGCTTTTAACACTAACTGGCAGTGTGTTGATAACAGATGGTGCTAGAAAGAGCTACACATATAGATAGAAACTGTGACCCTGAACGCAACTGAAGTCTTCACACGGGAGCACAGTTTAAACCATTTTCCCTCCTAAAGCAGATTATGTCTCATACTGGTGCCACTCACATTGTGGATTTTACATTACTGTTAGAATTAACGAGGGATTCTGCGCACAGGTCTAACAAAATTTTTTATTTAGTTGTTTTGACAAAAGTAGGGCCTAAATATCTTTATATTTTATCTTTTTATATCTTTTCTCTGTTGTTTCAATAACCACCAACTCCTCCAAACATCCGCCTCTGCAGATTGTTTTCGATCCAGCTTTTTATCCCATCACTGATTTTTTTCTAGCTGAGACTTCACTCATAGAAAACCATGCATTCAGAAACCTACCCATTGTATGGCGCGGGGGTTGCTGGCTGAGGTATGTAGGGCAGAGCTTCAGGGGGGTTGTATCTGAACTCATTGGTGAGCGGGATGGATGGAGCGGACCACGTCTCTTCAGGCAAATACTGACCTGTCAGGTCTAGAAGACACATGCCAACAGATCACTACATGTCAGAGGTAAAGCTGAAGTCTTTTTTTTATTAAATAAACAGACAGGTGTTTAACTATAAAACCATACTTGTTGAGAGTTGTTGATGTCTTTACCTGTGTTCCTGTCCACTCCTGCAGCAACTGCAGCAAAACTTGGTGCAAAGCTGGGGGCTACAGGATCTGGGCTTTGGCAAACCTCTTTACGGTACAAGATATTCATGCTGTGCAGAAAAAAGGTCACAAGTCAAACTGGGAGCATAGAAGAACACAAGTTTAACACCAACTTTGTCTACTTAATCACACTGTTGTACAGTGGTATTCATCTTTTGTTGACAGTCACTAAAAACTTGGATAAGAGCATATTTCTGTGGGGTTTCATACGGCCATCAGAGCCAGTTCTGACTGGTTCAATGCGTTTGCTGAGGTACCTGTGAGCCTTGTAGTTTATATTCATGTTCTGGTAGCAGTCTCGCTCTGATGGGTAGACACCGTACTGCATGGATTCCCCTGTGAATAAGAAGATCATAGATGAAGATAATTCCTCACAGCGCTTGTGAAATCCAAACTCGTGGGAAACTTGTGGGACTTAATCGGGTGTCAAAAGTTCTGGTTTTACTCTGTGAGGTAGTGCACAAGTCTCTCTCACTTTTTCTAGATGAGGTAGTGCAAGCGTGTGTCCGGGCATTTGGGTCTTTGTCGCCCTCCATGCTGCTGGCGCTGCTCCAGCTACCCCAGCTCCCTCTGCTGGCCCTCACGCTGCCTGATGAGCTGCCCGAGTCTGAGCCAGACTCGCACACTGCACCTCCTCTGCGCTCTGTGGGACACTTTCGCCGAGTGCGAGCAGGACACACACCTGCTGGACATTGGCAAGGAGAGTGGTATTTATAGCTCGTGTTATTGTTGGGTTGCTAGAGCTGAGCTGTGACGGGTGAGGACGACACCCACCGTTCTGTTTGAGGGGGCTCTCGATGCACTGTCCCGGCTTTGGTGCTTCTGGCTTGGAGCCGTTGCAGCAGCGGTTCCTGTTGCGGGTTCCACTGATGCTGTGGTCCCCTGTTTTCCATTCAGGTTCTTTCTCCCTCTCTGGCATCAGGACCACATTGTGCTCAGGAGCACTGCAGCAGAGAGAAGATATTGAAGTACATTATGAAACATTAAACAATAAGTGTTGTTTGATTTTGCCATTTGATCCCTTTATAGAATATTACACAACCATGTTCATATTTTCATATAATAATTGAATGACATAAGAAAATATGAACACTTATTAGTGGATAAAGATGAAGGTAAAGTGGGGTCTACCTGGAGGCATTTTCTGTCTTCCTGCGGCTCCTCTTTCCCTTATTGTTTCCTGATACAGTGCCAGTCTCTGCACTCTGTGCCTTCTTCTTCTGCCCTTTTTCATTTTCTCTACACTAAATAGAGAAAAAACGAATGATTGTTTATTGATAAGGCACAAGGTTATATGCTGTTCAAAGACAATGAATGAACGAGTGAGATAAATGAATCAACACCTTCCATACCTCCATTTCAGCACTGTCCCTTTTCTCAGAGTCAATCTTCTCTGCATAGTGCTGGGTGCAGCTTTTAACGATGGGACTGCACACCAACAGGCCTGGTCTGGGTCCCGGACTTAAAGTGACGTTATCTGGGAAACCAGCAGGCATTTCCATGGGAAACATAACTGCTGCTGGCACTCTCTCTTCTATAGTGATGTGGGGCTCCTCTTTAAAGTCTGCAGGTATCTTTTTGTCCAGCTCACTGATGAACGCTGGCTCGTTGTTGTTGCAGATATCAAGGTCTGGGGTCAGGGGAGGGTCTGGCGTTAAGTCTTCATGCTCTTCATCCACCATGACAGCTTCAGCTGCTGCGGCGGACGAGCTGGACTTGTATTTGGTGTAATAGAGGGAAACCTTGTGTTTCTTCTGGGACTGGGACGGGGTGATGGATGATCCTTTCTTTGAAGACTGAGGACGTGGGGCAGGGCTGTTCGCCAAGGCAGGAGAGCCCCGCCCCTTACCTTTGTCTGAGGTGTGCCCAGTGTCCACGTAGCTCTTACAACTGCCCTTAGTTTTACTGCACAAACAAAAGACACATATGAAAGTTAAAGTACTTTATCACCAGAAAAAAGCAAACAGTGTTTATGTTAACTTAGTCTGCAGCCGCTGATAAACGCTGACATACTTCACTCCGTTGGGTGTGATGTTATTGACGGGCCCGTTATCCCGTGACAGGACAGAGTTGTGGTTGCTCCTGATGCTGGGAGTGGAAAACTCATTGAGGATATACTGGGCCTGATGGAAAGCCATCAGACACACGCCAAACAGGGAGAAGCTGGAACACAGACAGATACAACAGACAAGTGATACAGATGAAGAGTAATCCCTGAGATACACACACACATAAAAAACAACAACATGGTACGTGGTAGTCATGATGTCTGTAGGATCTCTGTATTTGCATAATCATAGAATTAATTTCATGATGAGGAAAATACAGCAGATTTAAACTTCTAATTTGTGGCGAACGTTTTAAACAACCAAAATGTATCTGGCTGAGGAACTTAACAACAACAACTTAAAGCTACTCACCATGTGAAGATCAGTGTGACCACCCAGAAAGTCTCCTCCCAGCTGGGACCTGGGACCACCTGAGCGCAGAGGGGCAACATGTGGTGCGGCAGCGTCACATTCAGCGTGAATGGGAAAGAGGTGCCGCGTGATGTCACCAGGGTGAGGTCCCGGATCACCCAGGATGAGGTGAAATCTGGGGTAAAACTGAGGACACCGGAAGGTAGAGGGAGTTACAGACAAAGAAAAATAGGAACAGAAGGAGTGAAGGAGAGACAGAACGAGATTGAAAGGAAGAGGAGGATACAAGGTGTAAAGGAGGGAGTAGAGAGAAAAGGGAAAATGAGTAAAAGATGTTAAAAACTTTGTTCTTATGAACTCCATAACATATGTGCAGGGTAGCAGAGGTCATATGGCAATATTATTCAAATCTTAAGCATGAACAGTAAAATTGAAGACCAGTGCAAACTTACGCGATGGTGATCTCAGAGGAGCTGTTGTGTTCAAGGCTGAAGGGGCGACACTGCAGGACCTCAAATCCAAACCCCTGGCACTTGTATCCATTTATATTCATGGACATGACGGTCAGAGGAAGCTCTCCTGCATTCTCCACCTTGAAACTCTTCCTGATAGCGAAGAGCGGCTTGTTGGTGCGCAGGCCTAGAAATGACAAACAGGAACCATTTATTCGATGCATGGCCTTATCTTTCTGTTAACACCTCTTAACTTTACTGCTCTGCAGTCATGGAGTGATAAGAAGTTTAAACAGTAATCTCACCGTCTCGACACTCCATGAGAGTCGACTGAGGAACGTTGAAGCGCAGAGATGCTCCTGGGCCGGGAAGTTTGCCTCCGACTCTCAGCAGCTCTTTGGCCCCATGGCCCTGCACCGTCATCATGTCAAACACCGTCAGGTTGTTTCTGAAGAAGTGTTAAAAGGATGTCAGAGATCATGTAGAAAATAACTAACACAGCTATTAACATGGTGGATGAAATTATTACCTTGAGTTTTTTTTTTCCTTTAGCTATTAAGATTTGTATCTAAAAATGCATTACCAAACACACATTAGTACAACATATCAGTACCTAATGATGAGGATGGTAGAGCTGGGTTTGTGTTCAGACGGAGTAAACACCACAGCAACTTCTCTAGCTTCCCAGGGCTGCAGCAGCAGACGGACAACACCCTCTCCTGTTAGATCCTCCACAGTCTCTCCCCCCTGAACACAAACACACAGGAGGAGGGGAACATCAGTTCTGATATGAAAGCAATATAAGCTAGAGCA
This sequence comes from Notolabrus celidotus, assembly GCF_009762535.1. Lineage (NCBI taxonomy): Eukaryota > Metazoa > Chordata > Actinopteri > Labriformes > Labridae > Notolabrus > Notolabrus celidotus. The sequence goes on from NC_048278.1 coordinate 28,630,133, forward strand.
AGGAACAACACATTTTACACTGTATGTATTTGATGGATCAATAAAGTTAGAAAAGGTCAGAGACAAATATTAAAGAGTAAATACTAAGACACTTCAGAGTGAACACTTCACTTTCCAGGATGTATCCTGAACTTACCTTTGAGGGAGAGGCCAACAGAGAGAACTCTGTACTGTTGATGTTGACAGAAACCGGGCTGATATTAAACCTGCCAATGAAAATGGAGATTGAGGTTTGACAAATCAGACGGAGAAAAAGAAAGAGAAAAAATTGTTTATCTAGATGTACAATCCTTTGAAAAGTTAAATACTTAAACATTCAAAATAAAACTCTTGACTCATGCATACCATTTGTTTAGGAGGCCCAGAGCCTCAAGTGGGGCAGGGTACAAGGAGAGGCATCGAACCTCGACAGAAACCACGGAAGAGGAGGGATTCTTCAGTGTGAATGTCTTCACCTGAAACAACAACAAAAAAGATAATTGGTCAAAATGTCAGCAAACTATATTGTTTTCAGTTCAGCTCATTAAATAAAAACATCATTATTAGTGAGGGGCAGCTATGTTTTGCCCACCTTGCTCTCATTAACAGGTGTAGCACCAAAGTCCAGAGGGAGGGACGTCTCCACAGGGAGTCTTGGCCACCTAAGGAGACAAAAATCACAACAATTAAATACTGTACAATGACAAATTAAATGACCCACACTGGTGTGGAAAAGAAAGCTCTGTGTTGTTTGTCTGACCTGCAAGGGAGTTTGTCTTTGTGGTTCTGCCAGCGAGAGCAGAGCTCAGCAGCCAGCTTGCTGTCTGTAGCCCAAGAGGATGTGAAGAAGTCTGGGAGGAGGGAACGTTGCCACTCTGAACGTCCTGATTGGACATGGATAAAAGTTAATAACTGAACAACAACAACAGTAACAACAACAAAAAGTCCCTGAAATCTCTCTCATACAAGCTGCTATGATGTGCAATGTCTCACCTGTTTCAGACAATCTAAGAGGGCAAGGACGTCCACACTCCCGTTCTGCTTCAAAGATCACCTCTCCCTGCTAACAAACACATCAGCTATTACCATATCTGATAATGTGTACTGATACCTAACACAACACAAACCCTACAGCCACCAGAGCCTGTGTTTTACCTTGAAAGGAGTAGAGTGAAAATAAAGGGGAATGTGCAGCACTGTGCCCAGGCTGGTGTCCAGACTTAGGGTGGACAGCTGGTTGAGAGGAAGGGACTTGCTGAGCAGCTGGAGGGTCAGAATATGCCAGCAGCCCTGAGGAACCCTCTGTGGAGCGCTGAAGTTCACCACCTGACAGACAGAGGGCAGCAGAGACACTTGTATTAAACCCTGTCCTCAACTCAGTAGTGGAGTGCGCTGTGGTCCTATCAGAGCTCAATCAGCTGTAACTAAGACTGTTTCTGATCATCATGTATTTGTTTCTGCTTTACTTCATCATGCTTACCTTCATTACTCCCTGCAGCTTCTGTGAGAGGCTGACATTCAGCACAGTGAGAGGCAGGAGGGAGTTTGTCAGCCACAGATCCACAGTGTCTGGATCTCTTTGTTTCAGCTGAACCAGACTGAACAAATCCCCCACAGTCCGTCTATAGAGAGCAGGAACAAAAGATCATTATGAATATTATATATTACATTAGAGTGCCAAATGTTTAGTATAACATTTATTGTGCTTCCAGAGCATGTAGGTATTTTTTATAAAGGCGTGATATACTTTATTCCTACAGAGACATTTGGAAAGGGAACTTCAAGAGACTAGTCGTCCTGTGTTGTAATTAAAAAAAAGGGACAATTTGCTTCATGGTGATGATTTTCAAAGGACAGCGTAAGTGTGAAATGATAAAAGTTTACCTGTGTGTGATATTTAGTCCAGGGAAGTTGAATGTCGTCTGGTTCCCCAGAAGTTTTAAACTGATATGACTCGTGCATTTCCTTCCTTGGCCTGGCAATGAACCTGATATAAGACACAAAACTTTTAATCAAATATTCCAAAACTTTTGGGTCAAATGGCAGCGCACTTTTTTTACAAGCTTTTAGAGGAAATGATTTGAAGTGGAATGAGTGTTTACCTCTGCAGGCGAGTGTAGCCACTTGAGTGAAATTTTTCGCTTCCGGTCTCAGAAGAACTTGATTAAATTCCAGACTGGCCTCGACTTTTGATAACACCTGCATGTCCTGGAGAGATAAATCATCTTGTTAAAGTCAATAAATTGCTTCCTCTAATATTAAAATAGTGAAACAAAGAAAAACTGCTAACCTTTATGTAGAGCTTCTTGCCTCCAGAATTCAACATATAAACTCCGAGCCTTGGTTCCCCTGAAAAAACAAAGTCAGACAATGAAAACAGTGTAGTGTGATATACAGAATAGCACAATTATTTGTGTTGTGTGTGTACAAATAAATTTTTTTGCTATTGAAGCCTCCCTTTAAGTGCTGTTATGTTATTAAGAAATGGCTAAAAACAGCTTTGCAAGGCAGAAAGCATTGCTTGAGCAGAGCTAAAACTATATTCTATAAAGCTATAATAAGTAAATAATGAAGAATGGCCTCACTGCTCACATGGTTCAGACTACACACTAAGTCACCATCTGCTGCTGATAGAAATAGTCTCGCACTGTCTAAAAAAGATGTGACAATATCGCAAGTTTTAAAAAACACAAACTCGGTTTGCTGAATTGGTTCAACAGCAGTGAGAAAGTCTGTTTGTGTGAGTACGATCGCACAGTCTGCAGTAATTGTTCACCAATAAAAAATCTTCTGCCGCAGTGAAACAGAACTGGATTCTCTTCATATATTTCTATCTTCTGACAGCAGAATAATCATTAAATCACATCATCTTTTTGTGGAGGCTTCTCCCCCAGAGGCAAAGTAAACAGAACTCTGCAAGTAAAAAAGCAGCCACTTGAAATGTCAGAGAGCCTCACTAAATCAATGCGCAGTGTCCAAATGTAAACACTACCTTAGCATACTGACCTTTTCCTTTTGATACCCAAGCACCACAAAACTGTCTCTAACAAAAAATAACTTCACTGCTTTAACATAAGTCTGATGGGGTAGCTGTGTGAATAAATCACACATCACTCAGAACTCAGCTTTGTTCTCTCTGATGCTGTCTAATTTGCCTCCAGACTTTGGACCAGGAGGTCAAACAAACCCACCTACTGCAGCCAGTCTGGCAGCGGGGGCCATCAGCAGCACCAAAATGTGCTCGATGACGTAAGGTTTGAGTTTGTCCAGGTCAGCGGGCCGGTCGCCACGCGCAGACAAGTTAATCTGCAGACTGAGGCGCTCCTCACTCTGTAGGCAGGAGCCCTGCGAGAGGAAAGGAAAGGAGACGTCAGTTGTGCAAACAAACAAGACATCCACAGCAAAGAAGACAATAAAAGGAAAAAGAGTCAATGGTGGAGAGACAAGGAATAATGGTAACAAATTAAAAGTTCCATAATCGTTTTAGCTGCAGATGATCAGACAGAAACAAGCTGGCAGTAATCCCCCCGAACCCCCCACCCCACCCTGTGAGTAACTCCCTACAGAAGCTGACAAGTCGATGCTGGGAGAGTGCAAATCTCTCTATAAACCAGGGCTGGTCTCAGTGGATGAATCAGCTCTTGACGACCTGTCGACAGAAGCCCTGGCCTGGAGCCATGGAGGCTCAAGGATGCAATAGCAAACCTAATCCCCATGAAACCAAGACTACTTCTAACTTCCTGTGAGGCTCGTTTGGTCTATTTACAGTGTAGATGCTGACCAAAGGCCAGTCCTTGATTTTGTTAATGAAGTCTTTAAAAAGAACCTGGAAGCAGGTGTTGATCTTGGCTTAGGGCCTAATTTCACAGCTGGGAGAGTCACGCAACAGGACGTAGGGATGATTTCAGTTTGGATTGTCATGACATGATAGTCGGGCTCTCTGCAGCCGACTCTTGCATCATATGTATTTCACCACGTAAGCAAAGGGAGCCACAATTATAGTCTCTTGAGGGAGCAATTAAAAGTCTGGCAAGAGATGTCACCCTCCTCAGGGGTTCTGCAGACAGCAGATGATGGGCCCGGCTGTCTGTTTGAGCAGAAGGCCAGCACGTCTCAAACTTAAAGGGGTGGGCGAGATGAGAGGCGTGAGAAAGACTCACTGCTGACAGCTCAGTGTGAGGAAGCTAAAAACAGGGAAGGATCGAACGTCACTGAGAATGAAATACCTAGTTACAAACTCTTTGTACTTCAGCCAGTTTTTCTCAAACATAGTCCTTTTGTTATCAGCTGACTTCTTTTTTTTAATTGACAAGTTAAATTTCAAGGCCGTAACATGTCAAGGTAAAATCATTCATTTCTCTTTCAGACTGAAACATTTAAGGGGAATCTTTTCAGACAGGAAAACTCTATTTGATTTTGATTTCTATTGACATTCATCTTTAGAAATGACTTGGTTAGAACTGGCAGCGGAGGCTTGTTGAATTCATCTTATTCATAAATTGTGGATGTATTCTGAATGTATTTTAAAAGTCACAGAACATGTGTGATGGGGATCCTTCAATAAATGACAAATGCAATACCTGAAGATTGTTGAACAAACTCTTGGGTAAGCTGCACTCAAGGAGTAGACCCAGTATGGTGATGTTAGAAGCATCTTCCTGCAGGAACAACAGAATGAAAAGCATGAAAAACCACACAGCTGAAGGTTTTGAACACCTGAAAGAAACAAACATCAGTAAGGAGTTCTCTTTAAAGCTTTCAGTGACCTGTAGTTACTAAAGCCAAACTTTACTGAACTCTAGTAGTGCTAGCTCTGAACTGCACATTGTAGAAATATAACACTTCTATAGAGCAGCTTTGGTCAGTTAGGTCAAAAAATTAAGAAAAATCAAAGGAGCAGTTTTAGATCTTCAATAAGAGATTACTTGACAGGTGTTCTAATAATTTTAGACCACCTGGATGAAATAAAAAGGAATACACAGTTCAACCTATGAGTGAAAAGTATCAGACATATTTTCAAACACCCTTTATAAGAAGCATTCAAATTTAAATTCCCTTCAGAGAAACTTTATACTTCCAATTTAATTCATTTTTTATTTGTAACATACTTTTTTTTTGTTGCCTTAACTGACAGGATAGCTGAAGAGAGACAGGAAATGAGGGGAGTAGAAAGTGGGTGAAGACATGCAGAAAAGGACTGTGGTCGGGTGTCAAACCAGCAACTGCTACCAAGAGGACTATAGCTTCTGTGTATAGGGTGTGAACTGAAACAGCTAGGCCAACAAGTTCCCCTTCATATTGTGTTTGAGAAAGGAAAAATGATTTCATTTTATCATAAGAGGATAAAAAAAAGTTGTTTTTGCTGCTCTCTTTAAAGTGAGCACAAGATAACCAGAGATTTTGATCTTAAAAAGTAAGATAAGAGGCCATTTTTCTTTTTATCTCAACTCAGATATTCTACCTGAGTGCCATGCTCCAAGATCATCATGTGCTCAAGTTTCACACACCTCAATTTATTTTAACCTTTCAAACGCCTTCTGAACAGACATGGTTTTATAGCTTCTGCTTTTTTATCAGCGTAAGTATTATAAGTGAGAGAAAGCAGCAACCCAAAATAAAACAGAAAGAAGGGCAGAATATTAATTTGGAGTTAGTTTAACGATTTGATGAGGATGTTGAGGGTCTGAGAATATTTTCAAGGAGCATATGATGAAACATGTGAAGCTTGTTGAGAGATTTTAAGTCTGCATTCAGCACAAGCAGCAGCTGTCTGAGTGATTGTGGAAGATCAAGTGTCTCTGCACTCGGCCAAGCTGACATTTTGCAACTGCCACCCCACTTCCTGTTGCAGAGGCGAGAACTCCTGTCACACACTTTCAATGCCTGCGCTTCCATCTAAGAGAATGCACTAACCCATTGTTTTCTTCAGTGTTTCTGCACGGCTTTGAGACATGCGTTCAAATGAATGACTGTACACAGCATGAGTGTATTTAAAGGGGTGTTTGTGTTTTCATTCTGCATGCAAACCTTAAAATTTTAAACAAATAAGTGTTTGTGAGATCCTTCATGCTGACTGCACACATATTGAGTAATTATGGCAACAAGGGTTTGTCAGTGTGTATCACAAGGCTTCTGTGTGCATGTACGCAGCCAGGCTGTTTATCAGGGCTGGCAGGAAAGGGGAAATCAGCTGTTTCCAATGATGAACTGTTACTCACTGCCACGCATGGCCCACACAGAACAACACGCAGACATTTAAACACATACCTGAGTTTGGGTCAGCTTAATGCTCTGGATGTGAGGGAATATTAACAGGCTGTCTTTTCTTTGGACAGACTTTAATGAACCCTGGTGAACTCCCACACCAAATACCTGGAAAAAAGAGCAGTCACCATAAAAAAAAGGATTATCTTCACCATGGGGTTAATAAGACCTGACAGTGTACAAGCAAACAAAGGAGGTATTTAGTGGGTCTGTACTAAACGGGACCTTTTAACACACTGGCTGGTGTTTTGTGATTATAAATAAAGACAAAATAATGATATTGTAGTCCTGTTCATAATGTAGCATTTATTTAAAGCTATGACATTTGTGTTCAACCTGTTTTTATGCATGATGACAAAGTTTGCAGGTTTTCGAAGATTGCCAAAGGCTACCAAGAGCTGGATTAACAACAAACAAACAACTGACCGAATGCAGCCGAAGAAAGTTTGGCCTCAACAAAAGGGAACTGTTGTTTTGCTAACACAAAGATTGAAGTTATGAAGTGAAACCCTTCTGTCGTGTCTTTTTACCGTCACTGACATGTGTTCAAACGTGCTGGTGAGCAGAAAACATTAAATTAGCCTCATAATAAGATATGGGTGTTATAGTTTTACGGCACCACCAACTGCAAAGATACAACACCTATAACTGTACAAATAGTCAATAAACAAGTGACTGAAGGAAAGCTTTACATGTCTCTGCTTACAACAGCGCCACTCCCTTCACATGCTTCAGTGTCTGCATGTTTGGGCGTGTTTGTTTGCATGTAAGGAACACTGCAGTGCACATTCAAAGTCGGACTGCTAAAACATGACACACATTTCTAATGTTTTGTTAAATTAAATCTTGCTCTTGTAGCAGTGTGGTTGGTAAACAGACACATTTTGTCACTCAGGGTTCAGTTTTTACCTGAGCAACTGTTTAACTTTATAGAATAACAACAAGCATGTTACAAACATATTCAGAAATTTGAAAAACATTGCCATCACAAAAATTGTTACCAAGACCTGAAGAAAAGTGATTCTGATGAGGCAGCACAACCAGTTGAAGTGGAATAACAAGACTAACTTCTGGACTAGAGAGCAAGTAAGTCCAGAGGACACAGCAGTTTGAAGCATGTGAATGCAAATTAGCAGACTGTACACTAACTATTATAGAGTGAACATACAGAGGTCTCCTGAGGTGAAGTAAACGCAACGTGACTCACACAGAAGCTGCAAGAAGAGAAGCACTGGTTTCAAAACTATGGTGGTTTATGATAAGGGCAAAAGTAAAGACCAGAATAAATTATATTTCACTGCAAGCAACACCACAACTCTGCTGCAGTGTGTATGAGTTCAACTTTGACATCTTGTAAAAAACAAGGTCCTGGTCATGCAGTTTTAGATTCACTGCAGTTTAAGTTATAACATAAAACTACATGTGCAAACTTTAAGGATAAGTAACATTTTGTACTTATGTGTATTAAAGAGCAGGTCAACTTGAGAAAAAAACATGAAAACAATCATGCTGGGTGCCAGCTATGCTCTATGCATCAACCCTGAGCCACCAACAGCCGGGTGTGGTCATATTTTGAACATTACTCCATCAAAAGGGAAACACAGTTGAACACAGCAGAGGTTTGGTTTGCCTGGAGATGAAACCAGAGGAGGAAGTAGGACCTCTTGCATTATGATGTGTAATTCACTAAATATACAACAGCATATGGTCTGTCACTGTACAGAAGGGAAGTGAGTGTTGATGAAACTGACCTGGTATGAGAGCAGCCCATGGGCCGATGTGTTTATAAATAATGTGTTTTCTACATTGCCCTCCTCAGACGGGAGGAAAATTAGTTTAAAAGATGCCTTCCCTCTGGGTGGGATCACCTAGGACAAGAGAGGAAACAGGAAGATAGTTCAGACATGTTAACACTTAACAAGACATCAGTCATTGTGAATATATTGTGTAGAACACACCAACGAACACATACACTTACTCTTCTGTGAAAGAAGGGTACGTAAAAATGCCTGCTGGATGTAAACATTGACAGCAGTGTCACAGGAACTTCCTGGCTTGGGTTTTGTATATATATGGTTTCAGCTCTTGCCAGCCCCAGCGGCCTGTAAAGACAGAACAGTATCATAAACAAGAGGCTCTCAGTGAAAGCATTTAAACATGGAGCACCACAGCTGGCTGAGACATTTGATGCCAAATTCTTGAGAGCACCACAATGTTCTTACACAATTATCTATGAGTAAGCTTATTCAAGGGGCCTTATTAAATGAGGTCATTCTGCTGCTTACGGAATGCATTAGAAGTGGTGAAATGATGGTGGTGAGAGGTCAATAAGGAGGTTAATGTTAAAAGTTTAAATGTGAAATGTCTAAAAAAAAACCTTGAAAATGTCATGGCTCTTCTTACACTGTGTTCAGTGTCACAACACATTTAATGTGATACGTAAATGTGCCAAGCCAGGAAACAAATTCAAACATTTGTAAATTTGCATTTAATATCTAAGCTAGAGAAAACTTCAATTCATCATGTGCCAGAGTTTATAAGTCAGAGATAAGCATAGTTATTGGGTCACTGAAATAAGTCACTGAGTAACTCCTCTTTTGCATTGTGTCAATATGGGTTAAAACAATCATTTTATTTGTAGAGCACCAAGTTACAAAGTGCTTTACATGGGCAGCAATAAATAAATAAATAAATAAATAAATAAGTGAATAAAACAGGCAGTTCGTAAAATCACACAAGTCAAGATCATTAAATAAAACATATTTTAAAAGACATAAAATTCCCCTAAAATAACTCTAAAAGACTACAATTATTTTAGAATATATTTCTTAAAATGGTTCAAATAAAATAAATTCAGATAAAATCAAAGGCTCTGTGATAAAAGTATGTTTTCAGAAGAGATTTAAAAGAGCTTTTCGTCAATAGAGTGGTATAAAAATGTTATTGCTGTGAGGCAGAAATTTAAAATATAACTAATAAGGACGACTTTGAAATGATCGGGTTACCATCAGGACTAAAATGAACCTTGTTTGACAGTGACTCTCGCCAATCAACATTTTTGCTTTGCTACACCCAAGACGGAGTTAAAACATCTAACCCCATCCTTTAAAGAAACACCCAGGCAATTCAACCCATTATTAAATTGTCCAATTTCATTCAAATAAACATCTGTATGTAACAACATGTTCTACCAATTGTTATCTCATAAAGACGAGTACAATAACAATGCCTTTTAACTGAGCACCAGTATTCACACACAGTGTTTTTGAATCATGTGACACTGACTCATGTTGGATGAGAGGAGCTTTTAAGTGGGTTAAATTACAAGTTAACTGGGCCTTAGAGATGATCTTGCATAATGCTAAGAACGTGTAATGTAATAATACTTTTATTCCCTCGGATGAGAGTAATCACAGTAACTGTAACCTCTAATAACATGTTATTTAATGATGTAGCCCTGTAGCAGATGCTGCTTCCTGGATTTGTTAGGTGTTAGTTAGGCCTGAGCCACAGAGGTACTGTTACATCTTAAATATGTTTTTAACGCCATAATCTAGATGTTGTATTGCGAGGGAGAACGCTGTAAACTGTTTATTGGTTGTTTTTGAGTTCACACTCAACATATAACATATTTTCTATCAGAAGTATAATGCAACACTATGTTTTTTTGACATACCTTGAAGAAAAGCAATGTAATTCTTCTGTAGGCAGGTTGATTGTGAATCTTTAATTGACTTATTAAACCTACAAAACATACATTGAAAAATGCAGCATTCACACACTCAGAATTGTACAAATTTTACCTCTGTCTGAACTTCCAGCTGATTTGATAGCTTTCGTTACATTGTTGGCAAAACAGCTCATTTTATTGAAGTGGAAATCATCAGCCCCACCCTCCCACACTATATAGATTAAGGAAGTATTTAACAACCTGGAACTAGAAAAGATCAGATACACAGTAAGGGGCTCTTCTGAGAGGTTTCATAAGATGTGGGACCCTTTCCTGGATCATGCTAGGACGATTCTCTTCCCGGTTATTCCCCAATGAAGCATTACTTTGTGCTGCTCGGTTCTTGGCCTGACCCATGTCCTGTCTTATTTCTACAATCCTGATTGTTGGGATATGAGACAACCTGCTCACTGTCACATATAAGGTTTGACCAAGCAGACCCATCTCCTCTTCAGTTATGTTTTATTTTATTATTAGCACTTTTTTTTTTCCTATTTAATTATTATTATTATTATTGTATTGTTATTTAATTAGTATTTTTTTGTTTGTATTATTATTGGTATTGTCTCACGGAGAGATATCGCAGGTCTTTTCTTCCTGCAGTGGTCAGACTCTATAACCAATAATATATACATGTATGTATGTATACATATATATATATATATATATATATATATATATATATATTGTAAGATATGCTTATTTTTACTTCTTTAATTTTAATTGCTAATAACTTTTTAATAATTGATATTTTATAGGCTCTTCTTTGCTTTATATTTTTTTGCACTGTCTACTTTGCTACTGTGACACTTGAATTTCCCCGTTGTGGGACGAGTAAAGGACCATCTTATCTCATCTTATCTTATTATTATTATTATTATTATTATTATTATTATTAGACATTGTTAATTACAAGTGTTTAACACAATTGTCAAAATCTGTCAGAAAAGTCCTAATAAACAAAGTTAATAAACTAAGAAAAGATTTGTAAAAATTTTGTGTATAAATGAATTATAAATAATTCTGACAATAACAAAGTAAATCCACTGGAGCTATTTTTGGAATGTGACAAAAGAAAACCTTTAGGTACCAATAAAAGAACTGGTTATTCCAGTCCACGCTTCTGGTCTTAGACTTATATGATGATCAAATGTTGACCAAGCGCTTGTATGTACTTATCTTAAAAGTTTTGTGAGGTTAGCAATGTTTAGACTGCTGTGAGAGCAAACACTGGGTCAGTATACAGTTAATTCTGTCTGATCTGAGAAACTTCAAAAACATACTCAAGTTTTTTCAGGTGCGAATACAGTTTATTCCTTCCCAGCCTTAAGTCTTTGTTTGATGTGCACTTATTACAAACGTCGTAAAAGTGTCACCTCTTCTGCAACGTAATAGAGTGATGCATATGTAATATATTGCAAACAGTCAGTGTGTTGTGACTCTTTAACAGAGGTAAACAGTAAAAAAGTCAGAGCAACTGGGAGCTGAGTTGGAGAAAAATACTGGTGTAATTACTTTGGTGCTGAATGGTTATCTGTGTGTACACTGATGCTTATCTTCATAAAGGAAGTCCAGAAATATAACATGTTTACATTTGTATTGCTTTCGTTCTGTGAATTATATTTACATCTCTTTTTCAGAATTTAACTAGACCTCTTAAACTTTATGTGCAGTAGGAAACTCACACTTAACTGCACGTTGTATTTCTCTAACGACAGAATGCACACCATCAGCAGTTTGTTCAGCATGTAGAGGATGAGAGTCAGCTTCATGTTGTTATACTTCTTCACAATACAGGCACTTCAAAAGTCTGACATGAAAGTATCTTTAGTCAATAAAAAAATCACTCTAAATTTAGAAGGTCAAATTTCAGCTCTACTTTATTCATTTTTACTTTACTGTAACTGAGGCAGCCATTGAAAGGTCAGAGAAACACTGATAAATCACCTTACCATATTTATGCTTCAAGCACTACTTTCATGAGATTTTTACTTTGAGATGATCCGAGAAGTGTTAACTGAAACATCTTTCACTTCCTTTTTGTGTGTGAGAGTTTGAGTTTACTTTCACTTTAAGCAAATGAACTGCCTACTCAACAGAGGTCCCGTAAATCAGGAGACAGATACTTTAATATAATCTGACAACACTGACAAGCCACACACATTAGCATGTTGAGGCTGTTACAGGAAGTCAGCTGCATCCCTGTATATGTTTGAACATCTAGGTTCCTTGTGTAATTTTTGAACAAAATTTGTGTTTTGAACACCAGGTGAAAAAAATTGTCCAGTCTTGTTTTTATCAGCTCAGAAATATATCTAAAGTCAAGTCCTTAATGTCAGCTAAAGATCTACAGAAACTCTTTCATGCTTTTATATCCTCCCATCTCGATTATTGTAATTCCTTGTACTCATGTCTTAGTCAGAAATCAATCCACCATCTCCAATTAGTTCAAAATGCAGAAGCTTGTCCTTTAACAGGAACTAAAAAATGTGCCCACATCACCCCCATTTTAGCTCATCTACACTGGCTGCCTGTTGATTTTAGGATTGATTTTAAGATTATTTTACTGATTTTTAAAGCGCAACATGAACTTGCCGCTCTATATATCTCTGAGCTTTTATCCCCCTACAAACCTGGTTGCAGTCTGAGATCCTCTGGCAGTGCTCTGTTAGCTGTTCCAAGGACCCGACTGAAAACCAAAGGGGACAGGGCGTTTTCAGTCAGGGCTCCTTCACTCTTGAACAGCCTGCCAGAGGAGATCAGACTTGCAGAATCAGTCCCTTGTTTTATGTCAATACTCAAGACATATTTTTACAGAACAGCTTTTATTGTGTGATTTTATTTAATTTTAACTCTGTTTTTAAGGGTCTGTTTTATAAGCTTGAATGCTTTTTAGTTTTTATTTCACTTTATTTTTTATCGCTCCATTTTGCTTTGCACTTCTTCTTGTTTTATTATCCGTTTTGAAAAGTGCTATAAAGAGTTATTTTTCTATAACCATGCAATTAGCTTTTCGTAAGTGTGCTCCAAAATCTCAGGTTAAATCTACAGGATCAATTACTTGTGAATGATGTAATAGAGCAATTTAATCATAGCTGTTCTCACAGTTTGTCCAGATAAAAAAATTGTGGGATTTTGATCCCATATCCCTGTTTGATATTTCCCGGGGCAATATTTCAGTGTCCAAATATTGTTCTTGAACTTTTTGCTCATTCCCCTGCTTACCGCATTCCAAAAGTATGGAGCAAAAATACTACAAAATAGATGCAGCCTGTGACTGTTTGCTTCGAAAGGAGCAAAGGGGACCGCGTTCCAACCATAGCATTACGTCTAACGTTCTGGCCGCTTTGGGAGTATGGAGGCAAACAGTGAAGTTCTTGACCCCTCTGGCTGGGGTCAACCCTCTCCAGTATGTGTCTGGATGCTGGGAAAGGAAGCTTACAACCATACTTGGATATCCCGTCTGTGCTTTAAGATTGAGAGGGCCCCCCTGCTAAATGACATGCAAGTGTTTTTAGCATCCATCGCAGCCACAAGTCACATAGTTTGAACATCACTCTTATCTTTATTTATGATAAGTCAACACAGTTCTTTAGATTACTTAAGACGGAGAGGTGTTGAAATGAGGAGCATTTGCGTAAACGTGTATCAAATAGTTTCGTCGCTTTTAGTTCAAAGTGAGTAAGAGGTGGGCTTGTACCGACATGTGAAGTCAAACGAAGAAGTGAGAACAGGACTTACTGCGTCCCAAACTCCAACGCTGGGGGCTGAAAATGCAAGGGCCTCCCATTCTCCCGTGTATATAGAGAGGAGCTGGAGGAGAAGAGAGAGAAAAAAAAATCAGCACAGTATTTATATCACACTAGTTGTTTCTGTATCACACCGACAGTTAAAGACTGTGTCCTGTCTTCAAACAGAGCATGTGACAGTCCACATGGATGAATTTACAGACTATCACTGCCTGCAGGATGCCTCACAAACCACTCACTGCCCTGCCCAATAAAAAAAAAGGGATCATTTCTGATGAGGGGAACACAAAGAGGGAGGCTAGGACTGGACGTCTTGGATTACGATGTAAATAGAGCATTTGCATATGAAAATAATTGCAGAATTGAGTTGAAGCTTCAAGAAACACTTGGTTTTTATTGGATTAAAGACCTTGCCACTTGCCACGTTGACCTGTACAACAAAGCAAGCAGCTAAATGAAGAGTTTGTGTGTTTGTGATTTTACACTGCTAAAGATCAATTACTCAACAACCTAAAATAAGAGTTCAGAGGCGAGCTAATGGAAAAAGGATTATAAAACATTGTGTAGCACATTCTGTTCCCTCTAAACCAGCTGAAGGTCCTCACTATTTAAAATCTAAGTCATTATCTGACTAATTGTGCACAGGAACATACAATGAATCATCTTTTGATACTCAGCTCTATAATCAAAAGTTTAAAAGAAAGTCGTGTGATGTTAAAGCAAAGGGTCAGTCAGGTAAAGTCACAAACTGTATGAAAGAGACTTTTTTAAACAAATCTAAAACTAGAACTCATCAATTTTAAACACACATGATAAAGTACTGAGGTACGAGTACTGAGAGGGAATTTGCAATGTATCTGAAGAAATGAAATGCCACCTGCCATCAATGATTTGTCATTCTTAACTCAGCACAGAGTCAACAGTCTTCAGAAAAAGGGGGGTGTTTTTAATTGACCTGTCTTTAAGCATTTGACAGGCTGTAACCAACAGGTCCGTATGAAAGACCCATAGAGACTTCAAACTTGAGAGCAGCGGGGCATTTTCTGATAGAGTCTACGTTGCCCTGCACAGCATGTAATAGGGGTGTCTGCTGGCGCGTGGACGTCACAGACATGCAGCCTGAATTCAGTAACATTTAATGTCTTTATCATTAAAAGTGGAAAAAAAACACATCCAAATAAAGTCTGCCGTGCTTAAATCCAATGTGTTATTTCCTAGTATTGATACAATCGATTTATTACCTTTTAAAACGATGTTAGATCGATATATGTCGTCCGGAAGGCCAACTTGCCGAGCACAGATCGATGTAGTCAGATCATAAGATATGCACGAACACTGCGCCACCCTCTTCCCACCTAGTTTCACCTCCGTTACCACCTCAGATGAAGGAACGACTTTGCCCAACGATCACACCTCCTGCATCCTTGAAATGGCAGCATATACGCGCCTAAAGAAAGCCACATAATCACTCTTATAATCCAGTTTCTGCCTCGTGTCAGGGTCCTGCTCACCTCGTCCGGATTCTAATTCGCCCTAAACGTGTAGGGATCACTTTTGTTGTGTTCTTGCACTCTTGCAGACAATTTGATTCTGAAATCGATACATCGGTGTAGTAGATGAATCGTTTCACCCCTAGCATGTAAGCAAATCTGAATACAAAAAAGCAACCAAAAGTAAGACTTCAAACAAAAACTCCTTTTGGTGCTCCTGAGTGTTTTTTATTTGGTGACCGTGTGCTTGACGTTTTGATTGGTTCCCTTGAAGTGGAGAAGCAACTGATTTCTGGTTGTGTCTACCAGCACCTACACACAGAGAGCTTAACCTTAACCTGGTTGGTGTAAGTGATTGCTCTGCTTTGAAAGAAATGCATTAATAAAGACAGGCAAGTTGAAATACCAAACTGCATGACAGGTGAACTTGGTAGTGATCACTTATGTTCCACTAAAGTACAATTCTTGATTCTGTGCCTCATTTACATGACTGGGAGTTAAAGACGTCAGATTAATGCGCTCATGCAAACAAAATAACAAGATCACTCGAAGATGAAGTGGCCTGCAATCTTCAATAAATCCATGAGAGATCCGTGTTCAAAAGACAACATGTTATACAAAAATAAAAATGAAGAGAGCAGGTAGAGCTGAGAAGACTCACATGGTTATGTAATAAATGCAAATGTTAGAGAAATGTTCAGACTGGATGGTTTCCTGTTGAGGCAGTGGTCCAATTTCATAATCTCCAATAGTAGTTCTCCTTACTCATCTTATGAGAAATTCCTGCATAAGTGACCTTTTTGTAGAAGTCCCAGTGAAAACTACAGCTTGAAAATAGTTCAAACTCATTTACTTGAGCTTTTTTTTAAAGAATAAGTGAAGTCAGTCAGGGCTGTTTAGAGAGTTCCTCATACCAGTCCAGTGTAGAGCTATCGTAAGATATCAAGAGAGATCACAGTTCAACTTGTTGACAGGGAGGAAGGCCACTCTGCAGGAAGCTTGAGGTGTTGTAAAGTTAGACATGTGTTCTGCTTTGGTGAGTGTGGTTAGTGTTCAAAAGGACAATGTCTTCTTGGTCCAAGGCCAAGACACAAAACTACTAAAGTAGGATTTATCTGAAAACCATCACTCGATGAGAGAACTTGAATTCTACAAGAATGGAATTGATAAATTGATAAGTTCTAGAATTGGGTTTTAATGTAGTGTTGATATCCAAAATCTGCTAAAAAAATAATTTCCTGAAAGCATTGCTTTGAAAGCTGTCCCTGTAGGCTCTATAAGAAAGGGTTTAGTTTGCTTGCTGCTGTCTCTGAGCTTCCCATCAGTCTTCACTTATAGTTTACTTGTCACTTGTGCCAAAGCTTAACTGATTTAGATAACTGCAGAGCAGTTAAGCAATCAAGAAAAAAAAGAAGCACTATATAGAGGTCAATGCTGAGATAACAGAAATGAAAGAGCAACGACAAAAACCCCCCAAGCAACACTTTATCTTCCCTCCGTTGTGGCCAATCAATAGCTGCTGATTTTTGCCTCAGTGCCCAAATAAGCAACATGAGAGAGTGAACAAAGAAAGATGTGCTCAGTCGTCATAGCAGAGCGATAATTCACTGCAAAGCTAAAATGAACAAGGTTAATTATGTGCAATTGAGATCAGGAGCTTACAACAAGCTAATGTCTGCAAAGAGATGTCATCAACCTGCAGGGATATCAGACCTTTCAGATATTCTTATCAATGTTTATTTTCCCCCTACTGTTTTTATTATTTTTTTTTAAATAAGACAAAGTCGAGTACACTGCGCTTATCACCAAATATGATACTAAAAGGTGTGGAATATACTTGAAAAGCAGGAACAATGCACATTACATGTCAGCCAGCCTTTCTTAATTCGATCTAAAGAGACGTCTGTAGCTTCTCAATGTTAGGAGGGTGGTTGTGTTTTGGGGGAGGGGTGCTGCTGCATTCTTCCATCATATATCTATGGCTGAACAATCATGCCCAGACAGTAGTTTGTGATACAGTGTGCATCGATGATGTGAAAGCTCTCTGAAAATGTGTATTGAGTGTAAGGTAGAAACGTCTGATTTAAAAGCAGAAGGTTTTTTAAAGGTCAAATGAGTGCCGAAAAATAAAGATGTATCTTGCTAAAACTGGGGCCAAAGCAAGCGTGAAAACCTCACTGAGGGTAAGACCAAAATAACTTGATTATGATAACATCAACCACATTGTTGCAGAATACATGTGGAGTGTGTGAAAATGAGTGCAATACGACAAAGTTTGAATTGACTATCTAGTTGTATTAACACACATATGTAAATCCTTGTTTGATTTCTTTGTGTTTGCGTTCTGCTATCATCCAGTTCATCCATTCTTGCTTGTATCAGTCAAAGAGTCTCAGAAACACAAACATATTTTAGCTTCACTACACAGACACACAGACACACAGACACACAGACACACAGACACACAGACACACAGACACACAGACAGACAGACAGACAGACAGACAGACAGACAGACAGACAGACAGACACACAGACACACACACACACACACACACACACACACACACACACACACACACACACACACACACACTGTTTTAACAGATCATGCCATTCATGCAGATGGTTTACAACCTGCAAAATGACAATATTTCCTATTCCTTCTCCCGAGTGTATTTTTAGCTCTTAATATCAAAGGCAACACCACGTTTCAAAGCACAACAAACATGCTGCTGGTGTGGTTTGACTTGATAAGAGGGACAGTGTCTCCTCTGTTACGTAAGGAGTGCTCTTCTCTAGCCCTCTCACTGCGGTTGTAATTGTTTGTCAATTCCTAACTTGTCACACTTCAAACAGTGTGAGTCAGAGCGGAAAAGCTGCGTGTGTGGGAGAGCATATGAGGGGTCAGATGTGAAGGGGAAATGAGGTTGTCTAGCTGTGCAGAGAAGCCTTGTGGGATGGTAGAGAGTTGTTGCAGCAGCATTCTTGTTAGAAATATACATTTGAACAACTTCAATTCATTAGTAAATTAAAAGCAGACATTTGGAAAGCACAAGCTACATTATTTTTGAAATGCAGAAGTGTACAGACAAGGCTGCAGAGTAGAGAGAAGCTGCACTTACTTTAACCTTTAGTATTTCTAAGCATTTCCTGCAGTTTCAGCTTCTTATGCACTTCCTTATAAGGCAGAGGAGGGAATTAAGCTCCTCATAGGTTTAAGTATTTCCTCCAAATTCAACAGCAGCTGCCCTGAGAGGAAAGACTCCGCCTCCTAACAAGCGTACCACTGAGCTGCAGCCCAAAGGGTTCTGTCCACTGCCACAGTACAAAAATAACAAGTTATGTTTGGCGCTATTTGATCCCCTGGATCTAACTCAAATAAAGTCAATGTTAGCCGTGACCTCAGCCGTGCTCCGGGGGAGAGGTTAGGACCAGCAGAGAGTTGAGGTCACCTGGTGTTGACATGCTTTTGTACACACGGGGAGACGAGTTAGACTTAAATTGAATCCAAATGGCACGTCATTCTCATGCCACAGTATTAACACTACGCTTTAGATTTGTGTCAGGAAGAGACCTTTGAAAGCAACAGAGAGGAGGCTCACAGGACTGATCGTGTTGTTGATTAAATAAAAAGTTGAAAAAGAGCTGAGAGAAGCATGGACTGAAGAAGCGATATCATTAACCTCTGTATCTGTAGACTGCTTTACTCCTCAGGCTGAGGAGAGCGAGAGTGATGGCAGGCCTGTTAAGTGCCTGATAACCCAGGCATGAGAGGGCCTCACAGCCCACAGCTCTGGAGGTCAACCAGCAGCATTAGGCCTCCTTTACTTCTCACCTCCCTTCATTAAAAATTGCCATATTCCCACACTGTTCAATGTCACTGTGGGGTCATTAGGGTTATGTTACTCGAACTTTGGAAAACCCCTGACAGAGCCGCGCAAGACAAGACTAGTACTGCTAACGACTAGTGAGGTGACACATGTAGAAGTGGCGGCATGCATCTGTTAAAACGGTATACCAAACAGTACATCTAAAATGCTACAGGCAGTATTATAGGTAAATTATGCAGCGAAGCACAAGTGAAGACAAACTGTACTGTGAGTGTAAGGAACATAACATGTCAGTGTAGGTTTAGGTATATGATGGGTTGGGCTCTTTACATTACTGCCATGGCTTCACTTGAAAGATAAACAAGGAGCGGGAGCTAAAGCAAACACTTGGATGTACATGTGTAACTTGAAAAACGGTGCATTTAAAATCAGTTAAAGAGACGGATGTGTGTATGAGAACACTACCTTAAATAGTTGATGATGTGATGCACAGAACTATTTTCTGAACAATTTTCAACGGGAACAAAAAAACAGCTGGGAAAGACAGACCTCCCCTCCTTTTTCTTTCAAGGAGTTTCTAAAATTAGTCAGGAATTTGGTTCTGTGCCTCTCTTACACACGCCCCCAAAACTCTCCCAGTCACACACACCCCCTCACTCACCAACATAAACAACATGGCCTTCATACAGAGGAGGACTTTTAAAGAGCCTTTTTAGAAGGCTTCAGGACTACTGCACTGAAACCACACCAAGTCATTCGTCTGCATGAATTCATAAAAAATGCCACAACACATCGCAGAGCTCCATGACAATTTGTACCTTTTTTTTTTTAAACTTGGTCACATTCAATCGGAACACTTTTTGAAAAAAACAACATCATTCAACAAAATCCTTCTGTGGTAACGCAGAGAGGTAGACATGTTTTTCCATTGGTCTGTCCATGCCACAGCTCTGCTTTTGCTCTAGGTCTTTCAGTATAATTCTAGTCTACATTATACAAGAGGAATACTCCAGTCTGAAGCAATCTGTAAGTTGGTTTGGGGTTTGTTGGTAATTATGGTGGCGGTAAGACTCTACCTATTCCCAAGTGCCATTCAAGAACAGGTGGAAACCTTTCATCATCTTCAACCAGTTCTATGGCTGATGTTTGAAGCAGGAGTGTAAGACTTGTGCTTCTTTACCATTCTGAGTCACAGTCATACCCTTCTGAATATGTGGTGCATAAAAGTGTGTGAAAGAGGACGATGAGAGTTTCAGTTTGATGCTGCTCCCAGAAAGATGAATGAAAAACTAGCTCACCTGTCTTCAATTGGAAGACCATCTTTTCGTCGCTCCTTCTCCACCTGAAAATGACAGATAACACTCCAATCAGTACGTTTAAGGTTAACACAGCAAAATATATTTTATATCCACACTGACTTGAATCATGTTAGAGGGGATCTTGGTGTACTTTTTAATACCATAAATAAAAAGTCTGTTACAAAACATTTCACCGTCCATGTGCATTTTATCTCTTGAAAAATGCCAAAGGTTTATGTTGCAGAAAATACAATTTCACTGTAAATAAACTAAGGAATCCAGGCAGGAAACCGGGATTGCCGTATGGAACCAAAACTGGCTTTGCATCTTTGGGACTCCGAGGGTTCCCACAGCAGGCAGCAGTTTCTGCACGCCTTGGCAGAGCGCTATGTACTCATCTGAATTAAAAAATGAACATCCAGTTTGTTTCCCTTTACGTCTTCTCACAAGTCGTCAGGCTGGATTAGTGGATGAATACAGAATTTATGCTATTCTGTGACTACATGAAGTGTAAACTGTAATCTGGCTACAATTTTATACAGCGCTTAGAAAGGCTGATGGCTGGTTAAACCCTATAAAAAACACAAAAAGTATTTTCTACATACATGTTTGGTGATTTTTTCCTCTATATTTTAGTTTAAGTTTGATGCTTTTATGACTAGAATATTTCCTTTATTTATCTGTCAGTTAGCCGAATTAGATACTTTTGTTTATGGTGTAAGGAAATTCAATTTTGTGACACACAAAAAAAAGTCTTCTTTACTTCCAATTTGCAGTACAAATAATGTTTCAGCTTTCCAGAAAGTCGTACAATCATTGCAAACTTAATTTATCATGAAAATTAACTTATGCTGAATGCTGAGCCATGTGCACACTGCAAACTACTGCCTAACCAGATTAGACTATGCATGTCAACATACTGCATGCTCTGGGTGTTGTTTTGATTCTCTCTTCCAAAGATGTGAACTGACCAGCAGCTCACTTGACATCAGATCAGTCAGTGACGCGGTTGGCATAAAACCATGATATGTGTGATAACTGTGTGTCCTCTATACTTTTATAGGTTTCAAAGCTGATCTATAAATTAGGTTCAGTTTGTCTATGACTAGAGGAACTTCTGTCCAACACAGCAGAACATGAGAGACACTATTATTACTTTCTATTAAACACTGCTTTGTGAGTAACTGTCTGAAAATGACAACCCCGCAATTCAAACAGTAGTTCAAACACTGTTAACTACGGTGTAGAAGGTTATGTTCTCCATGTATGGCCTACAGAGATAAGCTGTGGTCTCTTCAAACATGGATCATACAGTTTCCATAGGAACAATCAGGGGCCTCACATCAGTGCTTCATAACCACACCACTAACGACAGTAATGTAGGACACACGTGAGTTAAGTGACTGCTTCAAACACCACAATGAATCTTAATTCAACAATTATCTCTTTGTGAATCTTTCCAGCTCTCTTCTTCAAATGGTCTACGTTGAACATCGAGCTAACAACACACCTAAAGGAGTGTGAAGATTACATGACATCTTGAGATCCACGGCATCTGATGTCCTATAATCTCCACCTTAGTCTCAGGGGTTTAGAGGTATGACACCTTTTGCAATAGAGCATAAAGATTCATCAGCCAGTGATGCCTCACATGTTTTTTTTCTGCAAAGCTAGAAACTCTTTTAAATGTTTTCCATTTTAACTCAAGGTGCAAGATTGATTTATGGCAATATTGGATTTAACAGATTTATCATCAATGTATCATAGTGTGGTTATTCATTAGGCAGTCCCTCCAGGAAGTTGTGATATCGCGATCGCAACTATCAACGCAAATTCAACCAATCAGCATGATTTCTGTGCGGCCTTGCAATTTTAAACAATCACCGCAACTTTCCCGCCAATTTGACCAATTACCTTAACCTCAGCCCCTGTACATCATCGGTTTCATCATCAATTTCACTTCCTTGTTATTGGTTGACAAGATGAAGACGTGTCCGACGCGAAAAAAAGCACATTTACCAACTAATATTTCCACCGAAGTTCGTGCAAGTCAGTTTCCGGATGTTTTACATGAAAGCGGGGGTAAACTGTTTTGCGCGGCGTGCAATACCGTGGTGGAACATTAACGTAAGTCCTCACTTGATCGGCACTTTTCAACAGCAAAACACTCACAGAGAATGGGTAAAAAGCGAGGACAGCAGGTAAGACAAGTGACAATGACGACGTTAGTGTTTACTACTCAGTTTGAAGTTAAATAATATTGTTTTTAATTGTTTGACTTGACTATATGCCAGTGCAGTATTTCACAAAGTCTGGAAGATTAAGATGTAGACTCTCTGTGATGTTACCTGTGCGCTAATAAAGTATATTTTGTTAAAATAGTTGAAATCTCAGCAAGAATCACAAAAAAAAACCCTGCGAAATCCTGGAGGGACTGATTAGGCTTCTAACCTGCAGATAAGTTAAAAACATGCATTTCATCTACACTTCTGACAAATCAAGTTTCTCAATCTGGAACATTTGTCGTGATGCAACCTTTCATACATGCAAACTCTGTCTTATCATAGCACAACGTGCATGTTGCAGCTTGGAAAGCTTCAGCAGACAAATCCTTGTTCTATGGTTTATATCCTCCAATACCCCCCAGCACCTCTAAAACTTGGATTAACTGAATGAGACAAAACAGATTTTCCAGCTGATTAGGCTCAACAATGACAGAACACATTCTGCTGCTGCCTGTTACAGCAGGTGAGTCAGTAATGCATTGGAGCAGTGTTTAAGAATAATTGGATTGAAGTTATGGGAATTTAGAACACGTATCACAACAGTTTGTCAACATAATACGAATAAGCAGATGACAGAGATGAAAACCTAGACCTAGAGACACCTAGTTCAACCTGCAGCCAATCCAAACATGTCATCCTGAATTAAAAACAGAGCTCAAGTCAATGTTTTTGATAATAAAAAGGGAGATTTATGTGATAAGAATGGCAACAAACTCATCATCCACGCAATATCTGCTCAGTTATAATCTCTGCTGCTAATATGAATCTTCAATTAGATTTTAACTACATCTTATGACACTGTATCTCTTGCATCACCACTTCAGTGTGCCTGTAGCAACATACAGTACACTACTTAACCAGCTGACCAGCAGCAGCACTCCAATATAGAGCAAAGAAAGACACCCATGTCATGCTCTATTTCACATGGCCCATGTAACTGAGACAGTCACTCCATTCACAGCTGCCTATCTAAACATGACACCTAACAATGTCAACAATTCTGCCATCTGCCAATTGGTCAGCAAGGTAGAGATGAATGGAAAATACACGTCCAACGCCCCCAGACGTTTCCCCTTTCTTTTATACATCTCCTTTTAAACAAATACATCAACTCCTCCTATGGTAATTGCTGCAGTGTGCAAACTGCAATATAACACACACAGAAACAAAATTGACTGAGTCTACGTTTTGTGGTCAGTAGACATAGACTGTATAAAATAATGGATGTAGTATCTGTGACGTCACCCATCTGTTTCTGAAGGGCTGTTTTGAGGCCTATCGTTGCCGCCAACGATAGGCATATTGCTGCTGTTGAGCGATTGTGACGTAAAGAGGTGGGCTTTGAGTCTCCTAGCCAACAACTACAGTGTTCCCGCCTGTCAATCCAGTCAGCTCTGCCTCTCAATGGAAGACTCGTAATCTCAATATCTTCAAAACTGCTGCGTTAGAAAAAAAATCACTCCTCGTACAGTGTGTGAGATCGAGAAATGAGCTATCCAGACTACACTCGTCTTTTGTACCAAGCTGTAAACATGTTTATTTCTGCTGGAAAGATCGGCTTTTTTGAATTGGTGTGTATGTGGTTTCTGGTACTTCCGGAGCCAGCCTCAAGCAGACCCTCGATGAACTGCAGTTTTTAGCACTTCTGCATTGGACTCGTATTTTTGGACTGGAGGTTGCCCCTTGTCAGTAGAGCTTCTTCAGTTATTTCCTGATTATCAAATCTCCCAAAATTTCACCATGCACGCATGCTTAACAAAAACTTTAATCTTGCCTCATGTGTTGAAAGTACATTTAATTTGCATTATAATTTACGCTTATTTTCCAAGCAGCTAGATAATTACTATTTACTAGGGATGCACGATATTATTGGCACGTTATCGGCTGATACTGGCTTAAAAATGAACTATCGAACATCGGCCCACATGCCGATATCCACCGATAGAATTAACCGATAAAGTAATGGGCTACTGCACACATGTTGGGCCCATGTTTTAGGTTAAATTTGAATTTAAGCAGCAGTCTGTAGGTACATGTAGCTGACTAGTTTAGGCACATTTACTGTCAAAGAGTAAACCATTTTATTTAATTTGGGTTTAATTGCTGTACAGTTGCACTTTTCACATGTTCCCTGTGAACAGAGGTTAGGTTTACTTACTATGTCAATTGTGAAATTGGCCAAATTTGCCCTGGTTGTGGGTATTGTTATGATTGTCTCAGAGAGAATCATCCAAATTTTAAGTAGGATGTATCTTTTTGTATGAATTTTGTTTGAAAGCAGTTGTCATAAATAAATATGCAGTTTTAAGTATTAAGTATTTTTCTTATTTTGCACTAGAAATTAATATTACATCACAAATGTGGTAAGAGTATCACCAAAATACTGTACGCTATTTCCAATACAGAAGAGAATTGATGATCTCTGCAATAGGTGTGCAGGAAAAAAATATCGGTATCTGTAATTGCCTAAATTAGTTGTTAAAATATCGGCATATCAGCAAAAAAAACAATATTTTGCATCCCTACTGTTTACACCTGTTAAATGGCCAGCAGGGAAATGCCACACCCCCCTCAGGTAACATGACAGTCAGCTGTTGACCTCCTGACAGGTTATCAGTAAACACTGAACTCCTGCTGCTTGATTACATAATCCTTACCCCTGCCTGCTTGAAAAAGTTGAGGAAATTGCAAGTCAGATTACAAAAAAAACCTGCACAACACACAGCATAACTTTAAACTATAGGAGCAGGAAACCAATGCAAACTCGGATGCAGGAAATAAGTGTGGAGAAGTATTCAAACGTGCTCTCCTCGAGCTGCAGACTCCACAATGGACACTATGTACAAAAGAAAATAAGGAGGAGCCACATGGCAGGATGGCAGGTGGCCTCCCGCTCTGGTTTCATTTCAGATTTGGACCAAATTTGCAAGAGAATAAAAAAACATTTGCACTGTGGTAAAGATCTAAAGTCTTGTCCGGTCAATGATCTTTCCTCATAAGTAAACACACTAACATGCACAACTTCACCCAGCAGCTGCAAACTCCAGCCAAGCACAATGGGGATGGTCTACTAACCACACGTGCTCATGAATGAGGCGACTATTATTGTGTTTGCATTTATATTTTTCTACATAATGCAACATTAAAAAACAAAACAAAGAGAGACATTAAGATTACCTGAAGTGGGACTAGTGGATCCGCATCCTCTGGTTGCCAGACCTCGACCACGCTGGTGGACATCTGACTCAGAGCTTTGTGGGAGCAATAAATTAAATGAAGAGAGTGAGGTGTTTGAGGGGAAATTGGGCAACATGGCAAAGAAAACAGATTGGGAAACACACCTGATATAAGCAGTATGAAGGTGTGAACTAAACCCTGACATTCTGTGTTCATTTAATGGGTCCTAAGAGATGAATAAACTTCATCGAGGTGGGTAATAATCACACAGACAAGTGAGGAAATGACTTCCCCGACTTCGCAGACTGACAAAGGCTGTTTGCTAGCTTCTTCATTAGCAGACAGGTTAGCTCCCTGGCAAACGAACTTGGACACCCACTAATGCAGTAGACTGTTTTAGCTGTATGGGGTATGCTTATATAAATATTAAGCTTCATTTCAATGACAGAAAATACAGAACAGGGCGGCTTTAAAGTCCCAATAATGAGTAAGTCAAACACCAAACAGCACAGGGAACTGGCAGCTAGCATAAACTAGGCTGACAATACACAGGCAAACGCCGTCTTTAATGTACAAAATACAAATAAGTCACCACTTGAAGGTGTACACAGGACATTTTCCACCCATTTTAATTTCATAAGCTGTGAGCCCGACAACCATTTTCCAGTCTGCTGTCATGTCAGTGAAGCTAACGTTGCAGCAGCAGCCCCTCCGAAGCGGAAAAATAAAAAGGTGAGTTCACAAACCTTGCAGCTGTGCCCCTCCGTGCTGTACGCAAGGTAAAAGCAATTGTAGTATTCCTAGTAGTATATTGATCCACGTTTTCCTGTGGCAGTGGCTGCCTTGTTGGAAATCCTGTAGCCCCGCCATGCTGCCCTCTCTCAGCTAGCAGCCTTGCCTTGTGTTTCGCTGTGTTGCTGGTCTTTCTTTCTCTCAGCACCGAGCAGCAGAAACAGCAGCAGTAGGAGCAGCAGCAGCAGCAGCAGCAGCAGCTCCCTCCCTCTGCTCCTCCTCCCCGCCTCCTCACACACATTGTGGAGGGAGAGCTCACAGCAGATTCCACTGTCACTTTACAACAAGGCTGTTTACGTGTCTGTTGCTGAAGGTAAACCAAAGTTGACCAAAAAAGGATAATACAGAGGTACGAGCATGTGAAGCACCCTGCAAGTGGTGGAAAGTAACTAAAACATTTATCCAACAAATTAGAGATAATTATACTTCACATGAGTGCTGCTAACTGTGCATCTTAAGCCTCTATATAATTCTATTGCACCACATTTCAGAGGGAAACGTTTCTTACTCCTCCAGAACAGGGATTCCCAAACTTTTCAGCCTGTGACCCCCATGATATAGGTGCCAAAGACTCACGACCCCAACTGTCCCTCCCCAAGGCTTCATTTAGCTCAGGGGTGTCAAACTTATTTCAGTTCAGGGGCCACATACAGCCCAAGTTGATCTGAAGTGGGCTGGACCAGTAAAATCATAACAAAGTAACTTATAAATAATGAAAACTCCAAATGTTTCCCTTTGTTTTAGTGCAAAAAAGTACAAGTACATTCTGAAAATGTTCACATTTAAGGAACTATCTTTCTACAAAAACAGCTGTTGTATTTTTCGCCATGACGAGTCTCATAGTGGGCCGAATATTTTACTCTTTAAGCACTGGAACCTGCTGCGAACACACCAAACACACAGGTTACCCAGTCACCTGACACACAGTGTGTAATGTTTCCTGCAAAATAACAGATAGATTATAATAATGAAGAAGGTAAAGTTGACTATTGTGGACCCCTCAGCTCCAGCATGAATAGTTTGCTTGCTGGACGGTGTTGTATGCAGGGTTGTAGTGCTAGTGTTAGTAGATCATCTTATAGTGCTCTAAAAAGTCTTCATGAATCTCAACCGGCTTATGCAAACAGCAAGTCATCTATTTTCTCACTTTGAGGGAAAAAAGTCCCGGAAAAAAAGCATCGTTCGGGTGTGCTCCGTCAGCATTATGATTACATGCGACCCCCAGAGGACAAATTTGAAATAGTAGTTACTTTTATTGAAAAATTGCAGTTAATGTCTTCTCTGTAATTTTTTCATTTTGCAAAGTCGTTCCGTGCCCGATTGGAACCTTTGGCAGGTCGGTTTTGGCCCGCGGGCCGCATGTTTGACTCCCCTGCTCTATATAATTCCATTGCACCACATTTAAGAGGGAAATGTTTCTTAATCCTCCAGACTTTGTCAATTTTTACTTTAAGTACAATTGCTAGAATACTTTGATAATTCCCTCAAGTGATCAGTTCCCTGTAGAACATTTGACAGTAATGCTTTGTATATTTTCATGTAACACTAATCTCATTGTTGAAAGCTCAGAAATCTACTTTTTTTTTTACGTATGTTTATTTCACAACTTTATACTACTATTGCACTACATGAAAGGAAAAAAACATACATACTTTTTTGCCCCATGCCAGCTATAGTTAATACTTAAAAAAATCTAAATTAAAAAACATTTGATATCTTGAATACACCAATGGTTGGAAACTTTCTGGCCCAGCAACACCTTACAAGATAGAGGTGTCAAGGTGGGATTTTCACAGGTTTTAAAAATGAGTTGTTTGCAATTGCACCGGAAAGAGAAACCTTTTCTAATCTGTAATGATGAAGAGTTGAAAAAGACTAGAGATGAGTGTTGTCTTGGAACATTGTTTTTCTTCACTCCTGTATAAACAAACATTTCCATACCACCTTAATTTTTACAGGATATAACAATCCAATATTTCAATAGTCAAATTATGTAATATTAAACATCAAGTTAAGCTTTAACAGCACTGTCCTTGGAACTAAAAGAACATCACAATAAAATGAAGCAATTTCTGTGCCAGTTCAAAAGCATATAGATGTATGTCATATTTAGATAAAAAGAAAGTCCTTGTTTTGCATAATTACTGCATTACTGGTCTGTTGTGAGGACAAGACATGTTTGACCAAAGAGGCCACCATTAACAACACAGTTTAAGTGAGTGTCAGTGTGGTAAAACTATGCAGGGCCTTTCAGGAGAGCGTTTGACATTCAGCATGTCAGGCTCATGAATCATGGTCAGGACAGGTTGGGCAGGTACACACATGAACACACATTCGAGTTACTCTTCTGTGGGTGTGTCAGTTCCTCAAAACAAAGCTGCAGAGAAGCATTTAGAGTTTGTTATTTGCTGGATCAGAGCTGCAATTCTAATAAGGAGTTTAGGGCTGCTGCAACTAATATGTTTTTTAAGAGCAGTGACATGCATCTGCATTATGTTCTGTAGCAGTTTAGACTTAACTATAAATAACAAAATGTATGCGTTATGCAGCATATTAAACAGGAAGCCATACACACTTGAAATCAATATAGACTGCAGGATGATGCAAGGACGTTACACATCTTCTTCTAATGTCTTCTCTTTAAAGGTTTACAGATAAAAATAGCCTGCATTAGGAAACACTATAAATAAAACATTTGTGTGGTGGATAGAAACTAAAATAAAATAATGAATAGCACAAACAAGCACAGCACTGATCACAATTGATATTTAAATGATCATACTCAGAAACATCGGCAGCTAGGTCACTGGGTAAAAACAGAACACACAACGACCTGTTTTACATCTGTTTTGGCAGAGAAAAAGTTAAGGAAAATAAGCAGGGAAATGTCCACTCTAGGCATGTCATGACACAACACTTCCTTTATTTCCTCATACAGAAAGAGAGTGTGCAAGCTCTGACAAAGGTTTGCTTTTGTAGCAGATTTTGCAATGTTTTATTGGCAATTTCTAGCGAAATTAAGGCACATCAGATAAGAGAGCATGTGCCACAATATTTGTACCCTGCGCTTCAGTTTATTGTTAAGAAAAAATACAACTGCAGTACTGGCTTGTAAAACTCAGAGGAACACTTTATTGTCAACACAAGAAAATGTGGTAAATTTACAAATATTTACAACAAGTGTAGACAAAACAAATCCTAAACATGGCTTCTCTTTTATTTATTTCAGATTAGTTTTAGCGCACTTTACAGGTATGGATTAAATCTCCTTTCCTAAGTGAATGCAAAAGTAAGACAAGGAAATACGGGAGAAAAAGAGCACAAGCATTCAATTCCAAACCATCTGTTTAAACCATATGAATTACATCTTTGGCTAAACAGATGTGTTAAGTTTTGATTCCTTTCTATCATCAACTTAGGGTTCTCAGTTTTCATGCAAACAGGTGTCCCAAAAGTCAAGCTGGTAGGTTGTGTTCATCGTAGAACCCCTTCACCCCAAACTGCCTCAAATGCTTCTCTTCTCTGGTTGCACCAAAGCAACAGATCCACTGATAAATTCCATCTGCCACAGCAGTAAGACAGATATCAGGCCTTATCCTAAACCACCCCAGGCCGTACATACAAATCTTGGTGCATTTCTTTTCATTTTAACATACAGAACTTAAACCTGAACTGCTGAGGACTGGTAACTGGCTTCAAACTGAGGAAAAAAACGTATGTTCCCCAATCGTCCATGAAGGTTTGGAGGAAACACTGACAGTCAGTCCATGTAGTCAAAGTCCTCAGGGATCCCAAAGGCTTTATTAATGCGACTGTCATCAAAAGAAAACTTCTTCTTTGTCCATGACTTGATGGCGAACACATTATCTGAAAACAGAGATCTTTGTTTAATGAACCAAAATGTACTCCATTGTTTAGTGGTATCATCGACGGCACATTCAGTCCAGGATTAGGAACAATCTTGGACCTAAGAGCGATGGATGGGTCCAAGAACAAACCATCTGTCTCGTTGCTCTGAGCCACTTTCTCAATGCTGTTCTGGCAAAAGTTAACAGTAACTTTGGCCAGAATCGAATATTACTTGAAAACAAAACATTTCCCACCAGTGACAATTTCACACATCCAAAAATAACTTTGCAATCAGGATAAGCGGACTGCTCTTAACTTATGTGGGGAATTCTGTGAATAAGCCTGTTTGTTATTAAAACTTCACAAGTGCAGGAATATTTAGCACAAAAATCATTATTTGGTATCATGAATATGTCAGCTGGAGCTTTACCTGATTGAGACTTCCCCGTGGTGAAATCTCAATCAGGTCCATCTCATTTAATTATTTTGTTACTTTCCAAAACCCTAGTTGTATATCAGTAAAACTAGTGTTCTAAGCTGATTTAGGGAAGCTACTGGCTTTGCTGTAATCTCAGAAAATTCTTTGATACCATTAATATCCTTAGTGAAGGCTGCTCATATAATCCCCCCAGTAGACTATTATTAAACCTGTAGCTTAATGCACTCTGTTGACAGTTGTATTTCATGTTATTAAAGAAGATAAACTAGAATCAATTAACCTTGATTATCTACTTCAACTTTTTTTGTGTGCTTGTTACTAAAACGGTTCGGTACGGTAAGAAACAATACCTTACGATACAGTATGGTACGATACAATACGATAAGGTATGATGTGATAAAATACAGTGCGATATGATACAATACGATACGGTACGATACGGTACAATAGGGTAAAATACGGTACAATATAATGTGGCGCCTCTCTTGACTTTTAATGACTCATTTGTTGGCCATGGACACCAAACTGGCTACGTTTGCAGTGGTGTTTTTACTCTTTTTGTTCCTGTGTGTGTCCGGAGATCCTACATGTAACCATGGTTGCATTGTTTACATACGAGATCAGCTGTTAGCAGCCCGTAGCATGTCAATGCTAAATGATGCTAGGCCCGATGTTCCCTGCGAGCTGAGGAAAGGGAGGCAAGGATGGCATGCCTGTACTGAGGTGAAAGCTAAAAAAAGACGACATCGACCTGTCCTTCCACCCACCGTTACGGGGACTGTAAGATCCATCTACGATAAGCTGGACGAGCTAACCCAGCACCAGAGGGAATACTGGCAGAGTAGCATCATGCTAAGAGAGCTAACACCGAACACGAACGCCACATTGGAAGGATTTCACCTGCTCTGGGTGGACAGGATACAGGAGAGCAAGACTGAACTAAGTGGTGAAGAAGGCCAGCTCAGTCCTGGACCCTGTGGAGGTGTTGGCTGACAGGAGAATTATGGCCAAGCTGTCGTCTCTGATGGACATTTTCTTCTATATATACTCTTGTTGAAATCCTTTTACTGTACACCTTTTTGTTTGCTGCTATAACTCCATGAATTTCCCCGTTGTGGGACGAATAAAGGAGTATCTTATCTTATCTTAAAATAAAATACGGTACGTTACGGTACTTAGGCTACATGATACGAAACGATACGATACAAAACGATACGATATGAGACTAGACGATGCAATTCGATATGATACGGTACGATACTGTACGTAACGTTACCTTACGATATAGTACGGTACGATACAATACGATATGGTACAATAGGGTAAAATACACTACGATATAATACGATAAAATGCAGTATGATATGAAACAATGCAATATGATACCATATGAAACGATACAATATGATGCCATTTGATCTTCTTGTAGGTCAATCTGTTATAGACTTGTGTGCTGCTCACGTTTTGCCGTCTCTACAGAATTATTATTACATTAAAAGAAATCAATGAAAACAAACAACAGTAAACTTTCCACATATAAAAAGAGAAAGTCAGAAACAACCACATTCAACTTATATTGCATGTTTCACATAAAACACAATATATAAGTGAGAGATAGGAACACCATCAAGCCACAGCAGAACTCATGCAGCCTCAAAACACATTAACTTTAAGATTGAGGCAGACACAGCTTGTTTTAAAACAACTGTTGCACTTTTATTCTGACGCAACAGCTGGGCTTGGTTCTGTAAGGAAACACTGATTTTCTGCTTATTGCTACCAAACATGTACTGTTCTTGTTCCATAGAGTCCAACCCGAGTGATGGAAGTAAAGTCACGGAAGTGGCAGATATGACTCATAGTCTCTTCAAATGAACATAATTATATGGAAGTGGAGTAGGAATGTGCCAACTAAAGCTGACAGGGTGACTTTGTTGACCAGCAACAGGCAGTGTTGACCCTAAAGAGTCAAAAGACCACAGGTCTGGCTGGTTACCATGATCCCAAAAGGTCAGCTGTCTCCAAGGTTACCACTTAGGTCAATGAATGCACACAGAGAGCTTCAAGTGTTGACTCCTGGGAGGTGACATGCTGAACACAAAGTGCCCTTACAGCCTGCACTTTAAAGAGAAATCAATAGAAAAAAGTCCTGCCACTGTGGTTTTCAAGTTATTTTTGTACACTGCAATTTTCTGCTGTAACTGTAGAGTCACATCGAGACTGATGCAAGAATGTTAACTAAATAAGCAAATCGATGGGAAATATTTTTCAACTGTTTTGATTACTTATTAGTTCCAAGCACTTTTTCAAGGAAGAAAATACGAACTAATTGGTGTAAATCCCTCAAATGTGTGGATTCAAGGTTTTCTGTTGAATTAAATTGAAAACAGGACAATTTATGACAATAAGAAATATCAAAAATACTCTATATTAGTGACATTTTGTACATCTAACAAACAATAGATTTCTCATGAAGCAGCTAATTTAAGGATTCATTTAAAAGTTATACTCTTGTAAGTTGAAGACCTTCGAATGAACACCCTCAACACCAACTACTTAACCTGATGAATAGACTATTTGTTTGGTATTAAACATAAAAAGTCTTTGACAGTTTCCAAATGGCCAGTGTGATACTGCATAATTTGTATCTTTTGTCTACACAATAATCCTAAATCCCAAAATATTAAATTTACTGTTTTAAATGAACACAAACCAGGAAATGATCCCATAGAAAAAGCTTCAACCATTAAATATTCAGTATTTAGTCTTGAAAAATGACTCAATGAATGATAGGATGACTCACCGGTCCACCTGGAAACAGCTTCTTTTGCAACACCATTCGACTTCCCTGCAAGACAAATGAATGATCAGTATGTGAATTTAACAGCATATACGCAATGTTTTTCGAGTGAATTGAAATGTGCAATATCTCTCACGCGAATTAAAGGAAAATAACATGCAATGACATCAACAAAAGGTTAAGGTGTCTCTCATTTTATCAGGCAAATGTTAGTTGAGCAATATTGCCCAATCCAAAGCATCAGATAATTCCTACTGAAAGACATCTGAACAAGGAAGAGGGCGATGTTGTAAGATGACCACTTCAAAAATAAGGTTACACTTGCATTAAAAACTTTAAAGACTCATTTTTCAAATCTATCTGTTCATTTTGTTTGTTTTAGTGGCCCATCTTTACAAGACAGACACTGTTTACCCTGTGTGTAAAAGAGGCCAATCAAAAACCATGCTTTATGTAAAAACTAAGCTGAAGGTTGCACTCAGAGTAAAATGTTTCCACAGTAGGTGTAACATCTGTATGTGTAAACTGAACAGAACACTGGAGTCGATGCAGAATTAGACATCCTGGAAAGTGGATGTAAATGATGGTCTGTGGCAAACACAATCCTCTCTGTATACTGTGATGTGATGGTTGGATAGCTTCAGCTACACTGAATGAAAAAGTGACGAGTATGAAATTAGAGAGGACACTCTAGCCTACACTTCCCTTTCTCTTCAAGTTTCCCATTTAGAATCCCGTCATAGAGCTGAACGATGAGCTCCAATAGATCGGCCCTCACGTTTACAGTGACATGTTTGGCCTCACACACAATGAAATCCTGCAACAATAGCAGGTAACATCATTCACATGCAGCTAAACCTTTTGTTCCATCAAAAGAATCTTTTTGGCTGCTATGCGAAGTAGAGTGGGCTGCTGCATCCTCAAATCCAGCCAATAAGAGCTATTTAAAGCCGGGCTCAATTTACAGCAGCTTTTGGCAGAAATGAGACAAGTGATCCGGTCTGAAGAAAAGTCCGGTGGCAATGTTTTGCTTACATATCGTGTCACAATAGGTGCCAAATGCTGCATGAGCCTTAAGTTCAGTTCAGCAATTAATAATGATGAAAAACTGAAAACAAAACAAAGAGCAGCTGCAGGTGGGAGGGATTGAATTGAATAACTTCTGACTCATGGACCTGGACATGTTGTGATCTGACATTATGGTTAGAAGTGTTGATGCCAAGTAGAAACCCGAGTAAAGCACCCATGTGCAAAACCTGAGCAAAAGTCTCAACTCTCAATAAATACACTCAGCAGATGTCAAAGAAAACTGAGCACTGGCTTTTTGTTAGCTTACAACAACTGAACATTAGTGCAAATTAGCAGATGATTGGTTTTATAATCTGCTCTCCCTCGCCAGCTCTTAAAGGATACTGTGATGACTGCACGAAATCATTTATGTAAAATTAATGTGTGCAAGATTAAATGAGCTGTTTGAACCAATGACCATACCTCTAACTCTGATCTATGCTTCCTCACACGTCTCATACCTGCCCTGCACATGATTACAGCTGTGATTTCTTTGCCCATCCCATGTTTGGATGTTTCAGACTCCACCTGTAACCGCAGTAACTTGTTGGTACATCTGGGTGTGGCAGCCATTGTTTAACATTTGTACCTAACAAATTCAACTTACATCAAAATGTTGTCCTTCCGCTTGTTGGCAGCTGCAGAGGTATTTTAAGGTAATTACAGCAAGCATGACTTAGCTTTTCTTTTCCACTTGGGGCAGATGTAATAGGAACAATCGCAGACTTATTCCAATGTTTACAAGTTTCGAAATGTTGGCTTCATTTGGATTCACCAAAGCGTTCAGTGGTTTTTAATTTCATAAGTTGCCAAAACAATAAAGGGTTTCCATGGGAGTGGCAATAACTGTCAAACATGTTGAAGGCAGAAAACAACTCAAAGAAATGCCATCCATAATAATGAGTAGATGAAGTTAAATAAATCACATCTTGAGGGTATTGTATTTTATACTCTTTATAACCCTTAAGCATAGCACACAGTTATCTATTTAAAGCTCGTTTTGAACATCACTATACAGTACATTTTAATATTTATACAAAAAGACTTTAACTGAAAATCAACCACTCAGAATCTCAAAATTATTTTGGAAAAAAAAATCAAAATAGAAGACAATAATGGTTTAAATGAATCTGTAATAATTTTGTTGCAGCAGTGTCATGCTCAACTAGTGGTGAATAAATCCTTTAAGGATCTGAGCTCCAGTAAATAGAGTTGTTATCAAATTTTTTTTTTGAGAAACAAAAGTTCAAGCAGTCCTAATTCTGAGTAAAACTATTATTGGAGGGTGAGAACACATGGTTTTGTTTCTTTCTTGGGGTTTTGATTTGTGCCTGTTTGGTAAATGGATACACATGTGTTCTGGGTAAAGTTAACACCAAAATGCTGACACTCAAAAAATTCTGTTGGCATAGGGCAAGTGGCAATTTGAGTTGGAAAGCACTGCAAGTTGTCCACTTGGGGCTGGCTCCAAAAGTCAAGGACCCCCGTTAAAGCCCACATCAATACACTCGTCTTTTAAACAGAATTGAACTTGTTTACAACCTGGCACAAAGAACGGTTTTAGTATCTTTACTTAAGTTCTGTGTTTCTGCCAACTCTACAGGAAGTGAATTTCTATTTAAGTTATCTGATTTTAGATTAAGGCTAAGGGTTACGATTAATTAGGCATCGTTAGGGGAGCAGCTGAGATGACTGATAGGCCAGCAGGCGTGTTGTAGCGGTTTTCCAAGCAGCCAGCCTGGACTCAACCAAGCTGCAACCCCTGCTCTCAAAATATGAAGCCAATGCGGAAGTGCTAAAAACTGCAGTTCATTGAGCGTCCACTTGAGGCTGGCTGCAGAACCACTGGAAACCACATACATATATTTTTATATAACTTGTTAATTTTTTAAGATATTAAACTTACGACTTTTACCTAAATAAGGGCATGGATGACTTGATTGGCAGGCGTGCACCCTGTAGCTGTGAGCAAAGAGGCTAAAGGCCTGCCTCTTTACCTCACAGTAGCTCAACAGAATTAGGTTCAGCATTTCCAATATGGCACCTGCTTCAAAACAGGGCTTCAGAAACAGGTGTGTGATGGCACCGATACTTCGTCCATTTATTGCACAGTCTTTGGTCTCAACCTGGCTTTCAGAGTAGATGGAAGTTAGTTGGAAATTGGGACCATTGCCAGTACTGCAGCTGCCCTCTTTGGGCCTCTTCAGAAACCAATGAGTGACATCACTGAGATTACAGAGGTTTTATTAGACTTTATGGTGCTAGGTAAAGTAAACTTATTATTGAGCCTGTGCTGCATTGATCCACGCTGGATGACTTCTAACCCAATGATCTTTTAGTGTTTACCCAAAAGTTACTTCACTGTAACATATAAATACCAAGTTAATTTAAATGTGTGTAGTAAATTACTGACTGAAAATCTGTTTTGATACCAGTT
Source organism: Notolabrus celidotus (assembly GCF_009762535.1). Classification (NCBI taxonomy): domain Eukaryota; kingdom Metazoa; phylum Chordata; class Actinopteri; order Labriformes; family Labridae; genus Notolabrus; species Notolabrus celidotus. The sequence continues at coordinate 28,667,323 of NC_048278.1, forward strand.
AGCTTAGACTCATGTCATCATACGACCCTGAGAGTGCTGTTTTTTTAGTTAAGTGACTCATAAACACGTAAGTAGCGTCTTACTGTTTTAGTGCAGTTCTATGGAAAAGTACTTTGTCACATTCCATTAATGGTCTGAACAGATTTTTGCTTTAAACATGCTCTCTGAACCACATCTGTAAGGGCCCCATGTGCACAAACAGGCCTGAGCCCATTCTACAAGTTCAATCAAACCCCCTCAGCAGCAGACATAACAGAATGTCATGGAGTCGGTGCAGAGCTGCATGAAGCTCTCAGAGCACTATTCAAGTTTCACTGAGGGGAGATGGTTATCTTGAACAAAGCTGTGTGTGTGTGTGTGTGTGTGTGTGTGTGTGTGTGTGTGTGTGTGTGTGTGTGTGTGTGTGTGTGTGTGTGTGTGTGTGTGTGTGTGTGTGTGAGTGAGTGTGGTGTAAAAATAAGGGGAGAAAAAAAGACCTGTAGGCGAGTGGAGACAGAAAATTTCTAAAACAAAGCACAACAGCTTGAAAGCAAGAGAAAGCTTCTCTCCTCAATAAAAATCTTGGGTTTATCTATTGAATTCAGGTTACATAATGTGTATTTCTGATCTATATCACATGATATTACTTTCTCTGTGTTTCATAAACATACAAGTAGAAGCAAAAACATTGTGGTTAAGAATCTGAAACTTTGCCATGGCCTCAACTTTCAGCAAAAGCATCTATAACCAGAGAGAGTTGTTGGATCTACTTTTACTAAATGAACAGAATCACTATCACAGGTCTGAGAGCAGCTCACATGAGTGAGAACCAGAGCTCACACAGGTGTCATTTAATGGATGGGAAGGTCTTAGATTCCATATTTAACCAAACATCAAATGTCTCTGTTTTACCAAAGTCACGGCTTCACATTAAAGTGTTGCAATTTTTTGATTTTGTTATTTTGATCTGGCTGGAAAATCAATTTTAGACTCTTTGGATAGCCTCAAATGAAAATAAAATCTGGGGTTTGGATTATGTTTCAAACAGCTGTTGCATTGATTAAACTTGCTCATTAATTTATAACAGGCACTGTAGACAGAGTTCTACAGATGGTTTAACAATGAAGTTGTTATTTCTCTGGGACCCCAAAAAAACCCATGAAACAATCTGGTGGAATTTTGGACTTAAGCTTGTTTTGGCAGGAAGCCAAAAATTCCACTTTTTTGTGTCCCACATGATAATCTAAAGTCGGCATGCTTTAAAGAGGCAGCCAGCAAAAGTGTAAAGTACATCTCAATGCCTTTCCTTTTTCTACAACCCAAATTCCCAAAAAGTTGGGCACTGTGTGAGATGCTGATTGATTAAAAAAAAAAAGAATCTGTTTATGAAAAGATATGCTGATTTTAAATTTGATGCCAGCAATGCATTTAAAAAAAAATTGGGACAAGGGAATACTGAAAAGGCTGCATCAACAAATGTGGAATAAACCTGTACCATGTAAAGTGGAAACCATATATAAGCATGATCTGGTAACACCAGAAACTTTTCTGGACCTAAGCCCGTTTAAGATGGACTGAGGTGAAGTGGAAAAATGCCCTGTGCACACATCAACATTTGAATTTTTTTTTTAAATCATGCACACCATGTTGGCAGTTCTGAAGAAGATAGGCTTGCTAGAAGCACACATTTCAAAAGCCAGCATAGGTGATGGTATGAGCAAGTGCCCAAAGCATTGGTAGTATGCATATCTGTGAAGACACCATTAATGCTGATTGATACATACAGGTTTCAGAGCAACATATGCTACAAATCAGACAATGCCTTTTTCAGGGAAGTCTTGAAAAAAGGTGCTAAACTGGCCTGTCTGCAGTCCAGACTTGTCACCCATTGGAAAACATTTGGCGCATCATGAAACAAAAAATATGACAAAGGAAACCAAGAGCTGTTGAGTGGATGAAATCCTACACCACACAAGAACGGGACAACATTTCACTTTCAAAGCTCTAGAAACTGATCTCCTCTGTTCCCAAAAAGTAGACAAGCCCCTATCTAAACTTTTTTAAAATGTGTTGCTAGCATCAAATTTAAAACGCATACATTTTTCACTTTTTTCTTTCACTTACTCTTTTCACTTTAACTTTCAGTTTCAGCATTTCATATGTCATCTTTGCACCATTTTCAATTTAAAATAGGGTTTAAAAGATTTGCAAACCATACAATTCTGTTGTTATCAACATTTTACACGGCGTTACAACTTTTTTGAAATTGGTGTTGTATATTATTTTTTAAGCTCTGTGGTGGTGAAGATCACTTTTATGATTAAATCAAAATAAGGAAGCTATGTGGACAAAAAATTTGAAGAATAAATGGTTAATAACATGGATGTACTTTGCCGAATACTAAATACACTGGACACTATAATGACATAATAAATCCTACCTTTTTGTAATATTGCTTCACAAACCTAGAATTATCTCCCAGAATAAAGTCTAGACTGAGTTAATTTAAGTCTAAACTAAAAACCTTCCATTTTTAAACTGCCTACTGAGACCTTTTTGTCCGACAGTGAGTGATATTACCTCAACTGTAAAATGTAATTTAGAGTAACTAATTTAACTTATTTTAGAGACAAGACACACTTTCTCAGTTTTTAACTAGTTTTTAGGGCGGTGAATGTCTAAAGTGGATTTTGAAAAGATGAGTCCCGTGTCCATGTACATATTAGTTAGATTTATTTTATTTATATATTATTAAAAAGGACCATGCATATTAAGTTACACTTCTGTAAATATGCCAGAGTTAGCCAAAAGGCTAGCTTACATCCGTAGTCCCTTGCCAGATGTTAAAAAGGCTCCCTGAAAAGATCAAGATTAAACAAAGATAAAATAGGGTAAAATAAGATCAAAATAAGAAGGTAGAGGAGAAACCAAAACACAAACAAGCAAACAAATAAACAAAAAAGAGAAGAAAAGAAAAGTACAAATAGCACCATACGATTAAAAATGACTAAAAGCTACATAAGGACATGATAAGAAAGTGAGAAAGTGACCATGGACATAAAATACACAGATCAAGACAATCAGGAAGCAGCAATAAGGAAATGTTAAAGAAGACACATGCAGACACAACAGGACAACATTTAACATTAATAGATTAATAGAGGAGACAATACTGTCAGGTTGTAGAGCAGATAAAAACAGTGTGCAGAGTAATGAATGCATGCTTGGAGCAGCATTAGGAGGTGCAGTTAAACAGAGCAGATATTTTCATGACACAACACATGTCACATGTGTACATAAAGTAACACACCCCCTTTACCTCAGGTCAGATGTGACAGGAACACGAGCCAGGGCAGGAGTTTTCTAATACCACTAGTAGCTGCACTCAATGTGTGTACACACCATAAATAAGGTGTGTAGCAGCCAGTAAACAAGTTATAGCCAGTGGCCTTGCATTCCTGTTTTTTAAAAGTGTATAACTCTAAACTGGTTTGAGCTAAAAGGTCAGAGGTAACACAGCTCTTTTAAGCTACAATAAAAGTTGACACCCAAAACTTAAGATTGGACCAGGAAGAAGAGATGCCTCTGTTTCAGCAGGAAGTTAAACCGCTCACACTGAACATCTTCAATCAAAATGCAACCAGTTTGTGGTTCAGGCTGACATTTGAGGCACACGTACAAGTGCATCTCAAGCACATGCAGAGTGACTACTTGTGATCAGTTTTCACTTCCGTGTTCAGACTTGGTGTTAACCGTTAGAAGCTGACCGTGCTGCTTAAAAGAGAAAATAAAAGTGGGTTCCAAGACGTGACCAGAAGTGATGCGAATTGAGAGCTTGTTGCAGGAGGAAACCAGAACTGAGAGCTCATACATTACTTCTACTGATGTTGACATGTTTTCTCACAGTTACAAATTTAGAAAAACATGACGAAGGACCTGTGTGTCAACACTGGTGGAAACCAAGAAAGAAAGAGTTGCTGAAAAAACAAACAGCCCAAATTGTTGCTTTGTAAAGCAAAGAAAGAAGGCCACACTGCTATATAATCTGCATAATCTCTCAAGTAAGCGTAGGACACCAGCAATATGAAGAGATATCTTAAACAAAACATAGACCTTTTGATTAAACTGAACAGAATGTGTTCATGTATATCTGGTCACCATGTAATGTAGTTAAAGAGATCCTTCCCTGTACCTCTTAGATCCATCAGACTGCATTCAAACCTCCCTAAAGCCATCTGTTCACCACAGATATCTGTTATGTGAAATGTGTAAGCAGGGCATTTATGTTTTCAGCATCAACGCTTGTGTTTTGTTTTCAGCAGTATGAGTAGGTGATTTTGATTATTGGCCAAGTTCTTGCATCATTGGTTATTTGAGGTTTCTTTTTTCCTGGAATATTCTCCATTAATGTTCTAATCTCTGTGCTGGATGATGTCTGAGCTGAGCAGCAGAGAAAAATAAAGAAAAATATTCATCTTTGCAAACTAACCTCAGATCTTGTACTACCCCCCAAAAACATACACATCCCAGAATTCTTGGGTTGGTACAATTCTCATTCTGCATCCATTATCTGCTGTATAATCACTTATTCATGGCGGTTTGAAAAGCTCCTCAAATGGTTCATTCTGTGGTTTTTGGATGTTGCCCAAAGCTCTCCCGTCTTCTTAATGAGAGATCCTGGCTGAGAAAAAAAAAAAAAAGAAGCGCCATCTGCCTCAATGAGCCACCTGATGCTGGAGCGCTACGTCTTCTTCTGTGGTCAGTCTAATTAAATTTTAGAAGACTTCCAGCTACAGAACCTCGCCAACAAGCTTTGTGTCTGAAGATGCTTCTAACAAAGGGCTCAGAATCCATGATGCACAACACAGTCGGATTTTGAGTCAGAATAATGCAACAATGTGCAAGATGACATTTAAATATAGCAGCTACATGATGTTTATCACCTTTATTCTTATTTTATTGTGCAGTATTTTGGGATATCTGAGGCAATGTGCAGTATATCTGAGCCATCATGCTTACAATATGCAATATATCCATTACTTTCACTGTCATGCTACTTTGAGTGCTTACTCTTACATGAGGGCGGAAGTATGTTGTGTTATTTTCAAATGTGGTTATTACGATGAACAATAATGTTCAATATCATGTGCTAGCTAGTGTTCCCCACAGAATGACACCACACCTGTGGTCAGGGAGGTGGTCACAGCGTTGGGGTGTGTGTGTTTGTGGATGCTAAAAATGTGGGATGTGTGATTTTATTTGACTAATCGATAACACATTGTCTCCCTCGCTAGTTGGCACCAGAATGTCACGGCAGTTAACCCTTAAAGACCTAGACAAGTGATTTTCAACCACTGTGCCGTGGAACACTAGTGTGCCGTGACACATCGTCAGGTGTGCCATGGGACATTTTCCAATTTCACTTAATTAGTCCAAAAAAAATATTATTCATATACTGCAAATAATTTGCCATGTAGTGTGTCTGTGCCTGTACTGTAGTGACTGGTGGAGTAATTCAGTACTCGTCCATCTACTGACCTGGCCTACCCACCCACTGGGTGGCAATATAGCGCATGACCTTGTTAATTTAAGACAATAGAATTAATGATACACGTGAGAGGAGTATGTGATAAGACGTAGGCGTACAACAGCGATGGATAAATATTCAAAAATGAAAATGAAAACTCCAAACTGGGCCCTGAACAAAATTCTAACCTGGATGAAGAGTGTAATATGGGGGGTTGAAAAGGCATCTTCTATGAGAAAAAAATCCAACAGTGTCTACGAGAGCTCTCAAAGCTAGCTACTTAGTAGCTGAACTCGTAGCCAAATCAAAAAAGTCACACATTGTGGCAGAGCAGTAATACTACCTTTGAAAGCCATTGTAAATGAGATGCTTCGTCCTGACGCAGTTAAAGAAGTAGCCAAAGTTCCTCTCTCAGATAAATAGATTCATAAATTGAGAGACTAAATGAGTAATTTTGTAAAACTTTTGGTTGGTGGTGTGACTCCAGATTTTTTTAATGTAAGAAATGTGCCTTGGCTCAAAAAAGGTTGAAAAACGCTGACCTAGACCATCTTTGGGGGCACCAGACTCTCCTGAATTGATTTTGAATATGCTGAATGAGACAAATGTGGAAAGCGGAGAATGTCCACTGTAACTGAGTTTTTAAAGCTTGTTGATAAGATTAGTGGTTCAAAAGTTATCAAACATTTAAGAACAAGTAGCCGCCGCCGGCTGTATAAGTCTTTGAGGGCTACAGCTGACAGAGATCAATCAACCTTGAGGGAAACTCCAGAACTATCTTATCTCATCTTGGTTCTGAAGTCCTGAAACCCACAAAGGTGTTAGCATTGTCGCTCTTACAGTTCCCTTGTCCCAAACTTCGTAGGTGTAAGGATATATGTTGAAAATAAGGGCCATGTTCGGCACAAGCTTAAAGGATTTCCCCTCATACTTCATTTGTGAAGATAATCTGCTCAAGAAAATGTGTAAGTAGTATAGACTTAAGCATTGAGCTTATTTACGGCAATAATCCTAATCCATGTAAAAATCTCATTGGCTTTTCATTCATGGAGGCTAACTTTCAGGATGGCCAATAAAAATACACATCCCTCAACATCAAATATTCTGTTTGAGACCACTGTAACACTACATTGAAAATACAACTCTATATAACTGACCACACTGAGTTTAAGCACCACCAGCCTAACATGCTCTATTTCTAAACGTCAGTCGAGCGGTGTCAGATTTTTCAGGGTCTGGATTTCTCTCGTCTGGGATTGTCAACAAAGTGATTCCAAAAACAACAAATTGACTTTGAGTAAAATGTCATGTTGTGCCTGTACTCACTCATTTCATCAACGACTTCTGGGTCACACTCTCTGTATTTCTCCAAGTCGGCCTCCAGCTGAGTTTTCTCCTCTCTCAGAGTCTGCAGCTCCTTCAGCAGAGAGCTTCTCTCCTTCTGCACAAACACACACAGAACATCTCTGTGAGATTGACTTTAAGAGTCTAATCAGCATAGATTATTCAAATCACTCAATAATTTAACTTTTCATTAAATATAGATTATTTGACGTATGAATGTGTTCTTACTGTATCTTCACGTCCCAGTTTTGCCTTTTCGACGGCTTTCTGCAGAGACACTTTGCGCTGCTTGGCCTCAGAGTTCTATATTAAAGGAAGAGTTTAAATTAGACTGAAAAATTTCAAAACAACAGAAATAAACCTGGACTTTTCCATTAATACAATCTACCTCTCAAATCAGAATTCACTCAAAACTAGAAATAGTGAAACTATAGATGACTTTAATGAAAAGTTGTCCCCACAAAGTGTGTATTTTTGCACTGAGTGGTTAGCTATTACCTGCATTTGAGTAGACCGAGATTTTTTAAATTAATTATTTATGTATAACTACAATATCGCTTCATTCTAGTGTGTGTATGTTTTTCTTTGCATGTTTTTTTTGTTGTGTGTGTGTTTTATTTTTGAATTTAGTGATGTGTGTGTGTGTACTTATGCAGGAATGCAGAGTAAGAAAAGGGAAAAAGAAAGTGTGGTTGTAGACTTTCTGTATGCTGATATACCAATAATAAATATCATAAAAAATCATAAAAGATATATCATAAAAATATTATTTAAACATAATTAAAAAATATATGTTTTTAAAAGAAAAGAAAAGAAATAGTGAACTATTTTCAAGACTGACGAATAATCGTGCAAAAGGCGAGATCAACCCTGGTTAGCTTGAAGTGGGAGATAAGCTAGAGTTAGCAGCTTTTGACTGCTATGTAAACACTCTTTACATCTTGATTAAACATCAAGTGCCAAACACTTGATAAGAGGATTACGGTTTACAGGCATTCATTATTATTAATTACAGTGATGTTAATCCAGGTTTATTGTGAGTTAAAACATGCTTCATCATACAATCGGCAAAAAGAAAGGAACTTGTGTATTTTGTAATTACATTAAAACGTATTAAACAGACAGAAGACAGCCAGTTAACCCGATTTAATCAGAGCCCCAAGCATGATACAAAAATATGGTCATGTGAACTGTCACAGCAAAGAGTCTACAGCAGGATTACATGGATTCAGTCCTGCTATTGGTCCCATACTGATTAAAGTAGCTGGTTAGGTATTTGAAGCCATATTGCCAATCTATTTATCATTACATTTATAAGCACATACATACGTCAAGCCAGCAGCGTGTGAGGCACCCACTTTTCTCAAAGCTACCTCACCACCATGAAGGAAGTTAGCTTTCCTGACTTTTCTTTCTTTTTTTTTTTTTACATTTTCAATCCCCAGAAACTTGACAGCAGCTTGGAATAAAGGCAAAATTGTAAATTTGTAAATCATGACCTTGGCCGGGAGGTGTCAGACGATTTCCAGATTCAAAATGCTTTGCAAAAGGGAAAACCCAGCTACAAAATGCCACAAAACGACCGCCAAAAACCACAACACAAATGCAAAGAGTGACAGCACGTCAACAGAAGCACAGCGACCACAGAAGTGGACTGTCCCCAGTGTTTCGGACGGACCGTTATTCCCAAAAGCATTTTCGTCCTTATCTATGAATTTGTGTTTTCCCTTTTGCAAAGCGTTTTGAATATGACATTCTTCTGACACCTCCCAGCCACCGTACTCAAGTAAATCTTAAAAAGAACAAAGAACGGATCTCTGTCTCGTCCACAAAGTGAGGCACACATATTCTTAATCTAACACAGATCAGCAGTGTGTGCTAGCATCCTGGTTATCTTAATCAGCCCTGAGAACACTACCACTGCATCCCTAGTCCTCCATCCTTCTGTATTGTTCTGCCTCTGATATAATCACACGTCATTACTTTGCGACAGATTGCTGCTCTGCAGAATTTAACTTCTGTCCCAGAAATCTGGTGGCCGACATTCTCCGAGGAGTCACCACCCTCGCACCATCTGTCCGCCATGCAACAGGAGAGAAAAGTGGGACACAGCAGACGTCGAGAGATGTGAAAATGAGCAGCAGTGTTACTCTGTGTGACAGCAAATGTCTTCCTGAAACATGAGTTTATTCATAGTTTGGGTACTGAATACTGAATCACAAAAAGCAGAGTTACCTCTGATTGAACCATTTTGGGAAATAAAGGTCTCAGAGGAACTTGCCTCGAGAGCTTCTTTGCATTTTCTTCCCCTTCTGTTCTTTCTGGAAGTGTTTTCAGGTCTGTTCCCGTCATATGCTGACCTCATTTACTGTAAACTACAGTATATAGCGTTTTCTAACAAACAACAACCTGTGGTGACAACCTGTAAATAAACATCTATTTCAAAAATAAAGGGTTTGTTATAAAAAGCCTGACCGGATGCTGCTCATCAAAGTCTGTATATTCTATAGTAAAACTTGTACTTAAGTCAAAGTGTTTATTTCAGTGCCAAGAGCAGCCTCTGAGGTCACACTGGTCACACGATAAAACAACCCGTGGTTTGTTGTGGAAGGAATATTGGCAGGTTTTCTTAAGGATGGAAAGTGCTGCTTTTATGAATCCCCGTGTGCCACCGTCTGCGTTTAAGAAGAGATCCTGCTGTTGTAAATGTGTCAGAGCACACACTAATAAAATGGACATCACAGCAGCTCCCCAAAAGTGAAGCCAGAACTTTTTAGAGCTCCCCCTAAGGAGTGACTGAGGTAGAGGTCATAGAACCTGCCTCCTTCATCATTAACAGATGGGACATGGGTCAGACTGTAAAAACTGGAATACATGTTGAATAAATTGTTCCTGAACACGCTTTCTGTCATAGAAGTTAGTTCTCATCATGTTTCTTGTTGTGCACGTGCTCGTTTTTGGGAAGTCTGGTTAAAGAATGTGGATGTGATTTCATGATTGACAGCTCTGTTAACAAATGAGGCTCCTGCAGTGTTCTTTACCAGGTTAGCAATTTAAAAGAGAAAAGTACGGTGGCCCTAACAGCTCACAGCACTGCAACTTCAGAAAACACATGCAATGTAATATATATATATATATATTTTGTACTGGTCATGTTGAGCTGATTTGGGGTGGGATGGGGGTTTTATGTTGTGCATTGTTCTTTGCAATCTGTTTGCTGACTTGATTTGCTTTAGTTTGGTTTTCTTTGTGTGTGTCTGTATTTATGTGTAGGTATATTTATTTGTGAAAAAACAAAAAAAGTGAATTGTATTTCTCACTGTCATTGTCATACTACTTTTTCAATAAAAAGATTTTGAAAAAAAAAAAAAAAGACAAAACACAAGCAAATTAAGAACACATCTTCATCAATTTGACAACACATGCACAGCATTTAGAAAACGTGCTGCAAAGACCACAACACAACACCTTAGAAAAACTTGCTGCAAAGACCACAACACAACACATTAGAAAAACTTGCTGCAAAGACCACAACACATCACTGTTGTCAAATTGATGAAGATGTTTTCTTAATTTGCTTGTGTTTTGTCTTTTTGCATGTGTTTTCTTAGGTTGCAGTGATGTGAGCTCTCAGGGCCACCGTAGGAAAGGGAAGAGAAAACGTGACACCTACACAAGAGTCATTGAACTCTCCGTAGTCATGAGTCGCTGCTTTGAATCGACACAAGAATCCGTTCTGCTGAGAACTGTACGGAACCGAGGGATCTTTTCCGCTCACTATAAGTTAAATCTGTGACATCTAGCCCGCAGCTCGACCAGCCAGATCCCTTCTGCACATTCTATGGCTTCTAATACATCTCAAGTTGCTGTTGATTTTTTCCTGTTTTCTAATACTTTAGTTCTGATGTAAACTTTCTGAGCAGTAACACTTAAACTCTGCAGGTGATTTTAAACCTGAATTGCCTTCTGTGTGTCTTTTAGAAGAGGTTTCATACAGGTTTCCACCACACCCAAACATTTATATTTCCTTCACACGTTTTGTGTTTTTGCATTGATGCGTGAAACAAATGAAGTTGTGTTTCGCTTGTGTTTGCAAACTGAACCTGATCGACTTTACCTGTTTTTGCAGCTCCTCCAGTTTGTGCTTGCGAGCATGCAGGGCCTTGCTGGGGAAGGCCCAGTAGTAGTTGGACGTTCCCACTCTCTCACAGTCCACCATGTTGTCATCCACCAGGCTCTGCAGAACGTCCTTCACAGTCATGGGAGCTGAGAGCAGCACAGAGAGGGAAATAAAACACACACCGTCCATTTAAGAAGGTCCGCAATCTGCAATTTTCCATCAGCACAGGGCCTTCCGAGCAGAGATGATGCTATTTGTGGATCATTGATTCGATCTGAGAATGACTGATTTATGGTGGAGGTATTATTGCTATAAGTTTAGAACACTTTAGGCAGGGCCAGAAGTATCTGATTATTCTGGGGATTGATGTGTAGCTGGTATAATAATGCATTCTCTGAGGATTGAAAATCCACAAGTCAGCATCAGGTCTCTTTTTTTTTTTACTTCTGGCAGGGCTCACTGCTCAAATGTTCACAAAAGTAAACCCACACATCTGCAGCCTATCTGCCCGGTTGTATTCTTATCTAAGAGCGCATTGAGAGCATTGCATGAGAGGATGCAATAAAGCAGGAGCTCCATTTTGAACAGTGTCAGCGGTGAAATGTGATACTACTCCCACACGTTTGCTCAGCCGGTCCACTGTGAGGCTGAAAGAGCTTATCTGCTGAGCTGTGCTGAGTCCTGAGAGGATGTTAAACAGCAGCAGAAATACAAAAGAGGATGCAAAATGATGAAGAATTTGGATGGATTTGCTCAAACTCTTCATGTGCGTGACTCCTGCAGTGTCTTTTTGAACCCTCTCTCTCCTCACACAGCTCCCTGGACTTCCTCAGCCTCTAACTCTTCTGTCTTTTAACAGTTAGCAGTGTGTTATTGCCCCTTCGTCTGAATTTTCAGTTTTGCTGAGATCACTCCCTTGGCCCCTTTACAGAAACATTTGCCCATAACACAGAACTCTTGTAATCCCCTCCCCCCATCACTCAATACTACATAGTGCCTGGTAAGAGGGTCTCGAACATGTGCTTTTAATCACGGTAACACGATCCAGTTCCTCGAGATGAATGTTATGTCAACTTTTAAACCGAGAAATCCCTCCTCGACTCACACAAAAGCTCTGTTCCTCTGCAGGTCTGGCACTTAGAGATCCACGTTTATATTTATATAAATCCCCCCCCCTCCATGCTGGTGTCATCAGTCTCAGTGTTTGCATTGAGATAATGTGTTTTATTTGAAAACCAAAAGCTTTTAGCAGCTCTCTGTGCTGCGAGGCTGCTGCCACTGATAGGTCTGGTTTTGCTTAAACAGACTAAATACAGTTGAGATGGCAGCTGCAGCTAAGCTAGTCCTGGTTGCCATGGTAATTTTGCAACCATGTCACCAGAGTGTTTTTAAGAATGCATGAGGGTGCCGTGCATGTTGACAGAGAATAGTCTGGCTGTATGTCGTTCAAAAGACCAAAGTTGGTATAAAAACATGTTTTATGGGATCTTTTACACCAAAATTCTGCAGTCATTTTCCACACTACAAACTTTTAGCAAATGTCTTATTTGATGACACTCTAAATGTGGAGTAAAAGCTCTTTATACATACCATAAGCTTTATATGCAATATAGAGAAAATACTCTTCAGGGAAAAAGGATAAAAACTAGGAAAGATGGGATTGCTACAAACTGAATCCTTCTATGTGCACCGTATCCTGTTAAACTGGTTCTACTAAAGCCTGGTTTATAGGGATGTAAGGATATATCACAAATCAGTAAAAGATCGATACAAATAAGGGTGGATTATTATCGATTCAACATCATTTGTATCGGGATATTATTTTTAAACAGTAGAAGGCGCTATCTGCATTTCACTCCGCTTGTTCAACATCATTAAGTCTCTTGCGCTGCTCTCTCGTCATTCGCTGAGTGGAGGTGTTTTAAGTTTAAAGCATGTTTTGATGTGAATCAGCTGACTGCACACAGTGGAGACGCTCAGCTGGGGGCTGCAGCTGAGTGACAGGTCTCCAAGAGCGCTTTTTTTCTCTGCTGCTGGACTGATCATGACCCGGTTGCACTCCCGGCTGACACATGACCGAGTTCACATGCTTATTTTTCTCAATAAGAACGAGAAAACGGGACACTGTGAGTCTGAAATATGATCCTGTTCAGTTGTCCTGTTGCAGTAAATCCACATGTTGTAGTCTGAGCCTTCAAAAATGACCATGAGTCCGCGGAGGTTATTTATAAGCCTGCTCCTCACATTGATATTCAGCATGTTTAACATTTTAAACACCTCAATATGATCCGAGCTGTTTAATACCGTCAGTAATATACATTGTGTCATGAAGGAAAATTTGATTTTGGTGAAAAAAAAAACACATTTGGCATTCTTTTTGACATGGAAAACCTTCAATTTTTTTTAATGATTAATAAAAATTGATAGTTACCATTTCCAAAGATTGATCACGGAAAACACTTGAAATGTACATCCCTAATTTAAAGAGATTTACCTTATTTGTTTTAATATTTAATACTTTCATTTGGGAATTGTTCACTGTCCATTACTACTTAAAAAATATGTGCAGTGATTTTATTTGAGTTACAACACACCTTAAAAATGAAAAAGGATTACTTTGTTTACAAATAAATAAGAGAAAAAATATATATTGCAACAGTCCATATCTGAGAATTGATATAAAATAATAGTTAATTTAATTTTGCGTTCAATCCAGTTTTCTTGAAAATCGTTAGAGAATCGTATCGTCAACCAAAAATCGGGATTCTAATCCAATCGTGGTTGAGTGTATCCTTACATCCCTATAAGCCAGGCTTCACACATCAAACTCCTCATTTGTTTTGTGATCATGTAAAACAAAAAATATAAAGTGTATTAAAGTGTAGAATAAAGTTGAAGATAACAACCTGATCAGACAGGTAGAGTCCTTTACTGGCCTGACTCCAGGTTCACTAGAGGTGAACATGAAGCAAAGATTAAATATAAAACTCAGGAGTGACGGTCATCCACTGCAGAGTTTGACATCATCAGAGGTCATTGGCCCTCAGCCACAGAGTGAAACTGTAGCCTTCATCAATACCAGTGTACAAATAAAGTTTTATCCATAGACTGTATAAATCATGGATGTAGTTTGAGTTTGACAGTTGATCTAACTTTTGATCAACATAAACAGGCAGAGAGGTAGAGCTGAAACTGGCTTTTAGCCTGCTGGCAAACAGCTGCTACGTCCCAACCTGTCTGTCCACTCTGCTGTGCCTGAACATGCAAATTTATGTCCAACTCTTGGCCTGAATAAAACCAAATTATGCATCATAAAAAATGTAATCTCTCATACAGTGTGTGAATGGATAAATAATGGAGCTGCATACCAACATCGTTAGCGTTCATTTTGCTGTGATGGTGCACATTTTAACATAAGACCTAATGAGGATTCTTTGGCTTTTGCAAGCAGCCTGAAGTTGACACTCAAGGACCTGACAGGTTTTGCATTTCCTCATTGGCTTCATGTTTCAAAGCTTCCTGGTTGTATCCTCAAACTTCGGGCCTTCCCTGCCACACAGTTTCAGTTCCTCAGACGTCCAGGTTACCTTCTGCTAGTGATTCTGATACTCCGGCTCTTAAACTGCTGCAGCAGTAAAATAGTTGCAGTAAAGGGGAGGAATACTGAGCACAGAAGCAGACACAACTGATGCACTGCTGGACACTGTGTCGACTCATGCAGTTCTACATGGTGTATGCATCCAGTGACATTTGCCTTATTTCTAAATCATATTACTGTGCCGTGCTCCCTCCTTAAGTTTTATATACATTCTCTTTGCTCTGTGGTGAGCTCAAACATGAAACTGAAACAGTACAGTCTATAAAAAAAAAAAAACATACAATGTCTTTATGTCAGCTTAGTCTTAGTGTTTTGTTCAGCTGGGAGCTAACCTGGCTAGTTACATATGAGAATAAACAATATAACAATTCAGAGTCAAGCAAAGATCATATGCATAAGCTGTTTAATCTGAATCCTTATGACAAAGGCCTAATTTCCAGGACATATACTATTGTCCAGAGTATCGACCCCCTGATAAGGACTAAACTACGGGAGACCTGGGAGCATGATCTTGGAATAATAATTCCTGAGGATGTCTGGGCGAATTGCATCTCTGCTGTACTAACCTCCTCCATTTGTATACGACATGGGTGAATTCAATTCAAGGCTTTACATAGAATTCATTAATCCAACGACAGGTTAGCTAAAATATATCCCACTGTTAACCCCAACTGTCCCAGGTGCAATAACCTAGTCTCGTTGGGCCATATGTTCTGGTCTTGTCCCTCCTTGGTCAATCTGTGGTCCTCGGTTTTTGACTGCCTTTCTGCTCTGTGTGATGCGCCTCTTAAGCCCAACCCACTCACAGCCATTTTTGGGGTGATACCTATAGAAGCTCATACCACAAATGCACAGAAGAAAGCAGTAGCATTTAGTAGCCTCATCGCACACAGACTCATTCTGATGAATTGGAAATCTAATAAACCCCCTCCCTTTAGAATCTCTGCTCCAACTCGAGAAAATGGGACATACACTGAGAGGTTTCCCTGACATATTTACTAAAGTATGGTCCCCATTTGTTGAGTTTGTAAAGGAGTTGACTCTGATGCCTGCTAACTAATGCCCACTTGGTTGGCCTGTTTGCTGCTGTTAACGATGCTTATGTGTTGGATCTTTATCTATTTAGTTATTTGTTTGTTTATCTTTTTTTTATTACCATCTGTTGCCTTGTCATTTTGTTTATTTCTGTTTATTCCTCTTCCTGAATCTCCTTTTTGCTCTGTATCTAGGATGTGCTCTTGGTCAGGGGGGGGGGGGGTTAATGTGAGTATTGTCTATACGAGTTCAGTTTGTTGATATGTGTATGTTCATGTTCATATGTTGTATAAACCCAAAACGTAATAAACAAAGTTTAAAAAATAAAAATACAAATTCAGTGTTAAAGACATTTACATACTAAACTTCTGGATCATGACTCACATATGCCCTTTGACTTCGGAGCGATTTTCTCGATGTCTTTCAGCTGAAACACGTCTTTCTACAAAGAAATTGAGAGAAAACATTAAAGAGTAAACTTTTTTTTAACCAGTGACATAAAAAAAAGACATCTCTTCAACATCAACATACGATTTCAGCTGTATGGGATATGATGTTGTTCAATTGTAGTGATGATAGGTTTGAATTCTTCCCTAAAGCACCATAAATGTTCTGGTATAATATAAACAACTAATACAAGTTGCTCAAAGCATTTCTTAAATTTTCATTTCATAGTTGTAGGTGTAGTTTTTTCGTATTTATGTTAAACATTGTCTTATCTGGCTCTGCTGGGCCAGTTCAGTTGTAAAATGTATTTATGTGGAGGTTATGTGTGCAGACAGTTGTGTATCAAAGACAGAGAAACCCACAAAGTGCTGCATCACGTCTAAGAAGTCAGGTCTTAGCTGCATGTGTTTTAAATTAAAACCGAAAACCTCAGCCGTATTTCTCATGTATCAACACTTCGCAGGTCTGTTTGTGGTTATGTTGTAGACTTGAAAGTTGTCTGCTTCACAAATAGAGAGCAGCCCGAAACCATCTAAGCACCATATGATGTCAGATTGGGCAAAAGAGAAACAAACACTTTAAAATGCTCACTAGTAAGTTTATTGGCTTTGAATTTTTAAAAGTCTGTTTTATACAAAGGTGTCTTTGAAAACTCACTGATTTTAATTTCAATATTTATATTTGCATCTTTCAAGATGTCTCACATGTAAGAGTCAGATATCCACAAAGCTGGGTTATTCTTTTTTCCTCTACTGTATTTAAGAAAGTTATTTTAAAACACTAGAAAGCTACATGTCCTCGCTCACTTAAACACTGGAGTAACGAACTGCGATATTATTTGAAATTGGAAAAATCATTCGCCTTTGAAAAGAACAAAATATCTAATTTTGAAAACATATGGGTTAAAGTATTACACGCAATTAGTTCCTAAGTTTTAGTTTTAGTTTTACTATGCAGTGGTCTGCTGGGGAGTACAGACAGGGACAGGAAAAGACTTAACAGACTGGTCAGGAGGGCCAGTTCTGTCCTGGGCTGTCCTCTGGACTCCATAGAGGAGGTGGGTGAGAGGAGGATGTTAGCCAAGCTGACATCCACCATGGACAATCCCCCTCACCCCCTGCATGAGACCGTGGGGTCCCTGAGCAGTTCCTTCAGCAGCAGACTGAGACTCCCACTCTGCAGGACGGAGCGCTACCGCAGGTCCTTCATCCTATCTGCAATCAGACTGTTTAACACCAGCACTGCTGTGTCCCGTTAATCAGCTGTTCTCATCTTTCATTCCACTACATGGAAGTTACTATGTGACTTGGCACATTCACAAATAACTACTGTATCCATCTGAATCGCACAGTTCTTCATACTGTGTATGTTTGTTTTTAAATAACCTGGTGCAATTTTTATCGTGCAATAACTTACCTTATCTATTTATCAGAAAGAAGTGTACATAGTGTGTATATATCTGTAATAGTTGCCAATTTTTATTTTATTTTTATTTTATTTTATTTTATTCTATTTTTATTCTATTTTGTTTTATTTTATCTTATTTTTATTTCATTTTATTTTATTTTACCCTTGTCATTGCTATTATTACTGTTATTATATTTTTTAACTATGTTAGTACATTGTTGTATTCCCCTGTCCCGTGTTGTAAGCTGCTGTAACAAAAGAAATTTCCCCCTACGGGTGACAAATAAAGTATATCTTGTCTTGAAATTTGATTTGTGATCAAAGATTTTCTGTTATTTCGATCTATTTTTATCTTTTATTTTTTAACAGCTAACATTTATTTAAAGAAGAAAAATTATGAAATTATAGAGGTAGAGCTTGTCGGTGTGAGGGGTGAGTTAATGTCTGTAAAAATCCTTTCTTTGTTTATTTGTTTTAATTAAAAATAATAATTATAATTCTGTTCTGTTTGTGGATCTTGTTTTTGTTTGTCTGTTGTTTTGTGTTACTGTTAATTTAATTGTCCCCTGTGTTTCATTGTTTTATTGGTTATTTGTTTTGGTGTCATGTGTGTCATGTCATGGTTGCACAGTCAGGCACAGACTGCACAGTCAGCTCTGTAGAGAAGATCATTGGAGTCAGCCTGCCCTCCATCCAGGACTTGTTTGGTCCAGGACCAGGAAGTGGGCCAGTAACATCTCTGTAGACCCCTCACACCCTGGACACTCACTTTTCAAACTCCTCCCCTCCGGTCGGCGTTACAGAGCTCTGTACGCAAATCATCCAGACACAGGAACAATTTCTTCCCCCTGGCCGTCACACTGATGAACACTTAACACTATGTCATAAACCAGCTACCTCATGGACAGAGCCACCTTCATCCTTGCACTATTTCACATTATCATGTTGTCTATTGTTTCTTTTATTGCACTCAAAAATACCAGAGTCAAATTCTTTGTATTCTTGAGATACATTGTGATTAAAGTTCTTCCTGATTCTGATTCTGATGTGTATAAGGTTAAATGTGAATTAAAAAAAAAATTACAAAAAGAAAAACTCACTGATTCAAAGAAAATCTCCATCATGCGAGTTCTCTTCTCCTCCAAACTCAATCCTTTCTTCTTTGACTGTAACAGATGATTCAGTGTTAGAGGTTACACCTGGTTATTTTCAGTAGTAGCAGATAAAATGCTAATGTGTTACACAACAATGGAGTAATATTCAGATAAATAAATTGCAAGAATGTTGCATAAAATAAGGTACATTTAACATCATATATCTACAACTTGCAGTATTTTGAAATGTGCATTTATAAAAGGAGACTTCAGGTTCAGGTTACTTTATTTGTACCCGTAGGTAAACTTGTTTTGCAGCCAGTGAGATGTTAGGGCAATACAAAATTACAAGATAGATGTCAGACAGAACAAACTACTTAAAGCTGCTGTGAGGAACTTTTGTTTTGTATCGATTTTGGCGCCCCTCTTGTGGACAAAGTGGTACCTCTTATCTCTTTTTCTTTACATGCAAAAGTAGTGTTTTCAACAAAAGCCTCATCCTGTTGTGTTCAACAGTCAACTTTATAAGGCAATGTGATTATTTTCCATGAAAACAGTCAAATAAAGGCCGTTTCTGAAGCAAGATGTCCATCATGTGTTCTGACACCTACCCCCCCAGGGTGGTTTCAGGCATTAAAAATTACAACAGAGAAGGTGCCAGTGTTGCTGCTGATGGTCTTGTTTGCTATTGAAGGTCATAAAGAGGCATCAGTATCATTTTCAGTCTGTTTCTCAGCCAGTTCAAAACTCCTCACAGGGCCTTTAATGTGCAAAACATACAAAAATATCCTAAAACCAATCTAACACTAAAAATGGTAAAATGAATAGACATGATAAAATGATAAAAGTGCTAAAGGTTCCATTTAAAGCGCATATCAGAGAACAGTCAACCAATAAAAACGATAGAATCACATGAATAAATAAGACAATCTGGGCTCAAGTCTTAAAATTGGAGGCTGACTGTGTGAGAAAATAAAAGCTATTGCTTGTTCAGCTCAGTAATAGCAGCAGGAACAAAGCTTTTCTTGTGACGCTGTGTTCTGCACCTTGGGACTAAAAAACGCTGAAAATCACTGTGCAGAGGGTGTGAAGCATTATTTAAAATAGAGGTGGCTATCCGCTGTAACTGATTAGTGTACAGGGACACGGTGGATGCCTGTGGCTCACCAATCAACTTGCTTGACCATTTAACAATCTGGTTTAATGAGTTCCTTTCCTTCAGAGATATTTGGCCAAACCATGAGACTAAAGAAAAGCACACAACAGATTTGACAAAGCACGGTAGAACATGGTCATGATTGTTCTATCAATGTGAAAGAAAGCCAGTTTCCTCAGACATTTCACAATTCAGCTGACTTTCACTGCTGCCTGTGGGCGGGAGCGCTTCATGCCTCATTTTTGCAGAGTTGTTGTAATACGCCTCCTGACCACCAGAGGCAGCACCAGCCTTCACTCTACTGTCTACTCAGCAAGAGAGAGTTTTAGAAGGGAGGTTACTTCCACTGCTAATGAGAAATAATCAATAAGCCTGCTCATATAGGAATTGAAGGAATTGAAGGAAATGAAGTTGCGGACAAGTCTGCAAAGGCTGCTACAAAAAGAAATAATGTTGAAATAGTTGTGCCTTGCAGTAAAGCTGAACTCAAGACCATAATTAAGCATAAGATAAGGAAGAAATGGCAAAAGATGTGGGAGGAAGAGAAAACAGGAAGGTGGTTTTACAAGATCCAGAGGAGAACTGATAAAATGAGGAATACCTTCAGATCTCGTAGAGAGGAAGTGGTCATTTCTAGACTATGTTTTGGTCATTCAAGATTGAACGGTAATGCAGTAAGGATAGGGAAACATCCAACAGGACTGTGTGACTTTTGCACAGAGGAAGAAACAGTGGAGCACGTAGTAATGACATGTCCAAGGTATGACACAGAAAGAAGAGAAATGGTAAGGAGAGCGTTGAACGTATTGGATCTTTTACAAAGGAACTTGATGGATGGATGCTGTAGAATTTTGTTTCAGTTTTTGAATTGAACTAGGTTGATAGAGTGGATCTAGATTTGAGAGTGTTGCGTTATTTTCATTATTATTATTGTTATTAATTTTGGTTTTACTTTATTTTCTCTATTTGTTTTTCGGTTATTTCTTCATATTTATTTGTTTATTTATCGTTATTATTATTTCTTAGAAGAGACAGGTAATAGCTCCTGATTCACACTCCACACCAGTAGGTGGCGGTAATGCACCTTGACGTTGTTTGCCAGCCGCCAATAAAATAGTGATGGGAAGTTCAGCTTTTTTCAGAGAGCCGGCTCTTTTAACTCGGCTCCCAAAGAAGAGCCGGCTCTTTCGACTCTCGAACGGCTCTAAAATGGTTTGTGTGTTTTTACGAACAGTGTTTTTATGAGAAGCCTTATCATGCCCAATTTTGTGCATTTATTCTGTTACAAATACATTCTTTAGGTTCGGGGTTAGGGTTATGATTAGGGTTAGGGTTAGGGTTAGGATTAAGGTTAGGGTTAGGGCTAGGTTTAGGGTTGTAATTAGGGTTAGGGTTAGGGTTATGATTGGGGTTAGGGTTAGGGTTTTGGTTAGGGTTAGGATTAGGGTTAGGGTTAGGATTATGGTAAGGGTTAGGGTTAAGATTAGGGTTAGGGTTAGGATTAGGGTTAGGGCTAGGGTTAGGGTTAGGATTAGGGTTAGGGTTAAGATTAGGGTTAGGGCTAGGGTTAGGATTAGGGTTAAGGTTATGATTAGGGTTAGGGCTAGGGTTATGATTAGGGTTAGGGTTAGGATTAGGATTAGGGTTAGGGCTAGGGTTGGGGTTAGGGTTAGGGTTAGGGCTAGGGTTAGGGTTAGGGTTGTGATTAGGGTTAGGGTTAGGGTTAGGATTAGGGTAGGGTTAGGGTTATGATTGGGGTTAGGGTTTTGGTTAGGGTTAGGGTTAGGGTTAGGATTAGGGTTAGGGTTAGGGTTAGGATTAGGGTAAGGGTTAGGGTTAAGATTAGGGTTAGGGTTAGGATTAGGGTAAGGGTTAAGATTAGGGTTAGGATTAGGGTTAGGGTTAGGATTAGGGTAAGGGTTAGGGTTAAGATTAGGGTTAGGGTTAGGGCTAGGGTTAGGATTAGGGTTAAGGTTATGATTAGGGTTAGGGCTAGGGTTAGGGTTAGGGTTAGGGTTAGGGTTGGGGTGAGGGTTAGGGCTAGGGCTAGGGTTATGATTAGGGTTAGGGTTAGGATTAGGGTTAGGGTTAGGGCTAGGGTTGGGGTTGGGGTTAGGGTTAGGGTTGTGATTAGGGTTAGGGTTATGATTGGGGTTAGGGTTTTGGTTAGGGTTAGGGTTAGGGTAAGGGTTAGGGTTAGGGTTAAGATTAGGGTTAGGGTTATGATTGGGGTTAGGATTAGGGTTAGGGTTAGGGTTAGGGTTAGGGCTAGGGTTAGGGTTAAGATTAGGGTTAGGGCTAGGGTTAAGGTTAGGATTAGGGTTAAGGTTAGGATTAGGGTTGGGATTAGGGTTAGGGTTAGGGTTAGGGTTAGGGCTAAGGTTAGGATTAGGGTTAGGGCTAGGGTTGGGGTTGGGGTTAGGGACATGATTAGGGTTATGATTAGGGTTAGGATAACGATTAGGGTTAGGGTTGTGATTAGGGTTAGGGTTGTGATTAGGGTTAGGGTAGGATTAGGATTAAGATTAGGGTTAGGGTTTGGATTAGGGTTAGGGTTAGGGTTGTGATTAGGGTTAGGATTCATGCAAACAGAACCAGAACCAATCTCAAGCAAACAGAACCAGAACCAAACTCAAGCAAACCAAACCAGAACCGGACCAAAACCGAACCAGAACCGAAAAAGAACCGAAACAGAACCGAACCAGAACCGAACCAGAACTCAAACAGAACCGAAACACAACCGAAACAGAACCGAATCAGAACCAAACCAAAACCTAACCAGAACCGAAACAGAACCGAACCAGAACCGAATCAGAACCGAATCAGAACCGAACCAGAACCGAACCAGAAGCGAATCAGAACCAAACAAAAACCAAACCAGAACCAAAACGGAACCGAAACCGAACCAGAACCGGACCGGATTAGAACCGAACCAGAACCAGAACCAAACTCAAGCAAACAGAACCAGAACCAAAGTTGAGTAAACAGAACCAGAACCAGAACCAAACTTGAGCAAACAGAACCAGAATCAGAACCAAACTCAGGGTTGGGTTAGGGTTGTGATTAGGGTTAGGGTAGGGTTAGGATTAGGGTTAGGGTTAGGGTTGTGATTAGGGTTGTGATTAGGGTTAGGATTCATGCAAACAGAACCAGAACCAATCTCAAGCAAACAGAACCAGAACCAAACTCAAGCAAACCAAACCAGAACCGGACCAAAACCGAACCAAAACCGAAACCGAACCGAAAAAGAACCGAAACAGAACCGAAACAGAACCGAAACAGAACCGAATCAGAACCGAACCAGAACTCAAACAGAACCGAAACAGAACCGAAACAGAACCGAATCAGAACCAAACCAAAACCTAACCAGACCCGAAACAGAACCGAACCAGAACCGAATCAGAACCGAATCAGAACCGAACCAGAACCGAACCAAAACCGAACCAGAAGCGAATCAGAACCAAACAAAAACCAAACCAGAACCAAAACGGAACCGAAACCGAACCGAACCAGAACCGAACCAGAACCGGACCGGATTAGAACCGAACCAGAACCAGAACCAAACTCAAGCAAACAGAACCAGAACCAGAACCAAACTTGAGCAAACAGAACCAGAATCAGAACCAAACTCAAGTAAAAAGAACCAGAACCAAACTGGAGCAAACATTCAGATGGCTCATTTTGGATGGCCTGATCCGATTTCTCCTCTCGGTGAGAATTTGCCCTGTCTTTCAGACATGCTGACAAATCAAAACAAAGTTCTGCTGTGAGCAGAGCTGGGGCTGAGCACTGTGAGAGCTAAGCAGCGAAAGGAAAAAACTGAGAGCCGGCTCTTCTGATTCACTATAAAGCATCGGCCGATGCTTTCATCATGACACATCACTACAAAAAAAACCCAAGGAAGGAGATGAAGAAGAAGAAATAATCAATGATCCCTAATACTCCCCTTTATATTGTTCGTCTGGTCTCAAGGCGCCTAACATGGTCTGTTTCTCTCCTGATAAAGGAGAAGTCTGCCTTTCTTTCGGTGGGTTGCAGCATCTGTTTGTTCTTGTTTAATGAACTTTAATGAGCGCTTATCACATGAAGTGGACTGATCGTTAACACACGTTTTGCATTTTGGGAACCATTCATGGCAATCTATGAATTTAACTATGCACAACTCCAAAAGTAACATATATTCATTTAAACGATGTACGTCCCTGTTGGTAGACGTGTTTGCAATGCTTGAGGTTGTTTCTGGTCGCTTCTGAAATACATCAACTACAACAAAGTGTAAACATTCACTCACCATTTTATAACGATGGTAGTACCAGCACCTTTAACTCAAAGTGAGATGTTTTGGTGTCACCTTGTAATAACCCGTCGTTGTTATAGTACTGACTTAATCCAAACACGGAAGTATTCGGTTCAGACAGGACTGAATTTCCCGCGCACGGCTTTCCCGGGAGTTCTGCTGCCTTCACTGCGCCTCGTAAACTGAAGCACCACCTCCTCGTGCTGCGTTACTGCAGTAAGCCTGTATCCCAAATTCAGACCACAACTATCGCATTTTGTTCAACCACTGTATTTAGTGAAGTTATTTTGTATTTTTCAAATCTTGTCCTTCGCGGGAAAAATATTTCTTTCGACGTTTCTGCTCTTTTTCGCTTCCGTCTTAATTATTTCCGGGTGCACTAGAAGGCAGCATCCCTTTACCAACGTGGAAGGTTGGATGTCGTGCGCCCTCTGTTGGATAATGTGATACATTTCAAAATAGGAACGAGTGTTATACAGTTGTGCTCATAAGTTTACATACCCTGGCAGAATTTGTGATTTTTTGGGGCCATTTTTCAGAGAATATGAATGATAAGAGAAAAACTTGTTTTTCACTCATGGTTAGTGGTTTGGTGAAGCTATTTATTGTCAAACAACTGTGTTTACTCTTTTTATATCATAATGGCAACAGAAACTACCCAAATGACCCTGATCAAAAGTTTACATACCCTGGTGATTTTGGCCTGATAACATGCACACAAGTTGACACAAATTTTACCCAACCACTAACCATGGGTGAAAGAAAAGTTTTTGTGTCATTCATATTCTCTGGAAAATGGCCAAGAAATCATAAATTCTGCCAGGGTATGTAAACTTATGAGCACAACTATATCTCTATGCAATGGAAAAATCACCAGTGCAGGGAGAAATAGTATGTAAAAATGTCAAAGTTATTCCACCCACAATTCTCTAAGATGCTGTGCTACTAAAAAAAAACAGTGTTCTCTGTTTTTATTTATTTATTTATTTAACCTTTATTTAACCAGGTAAGTTAACTGAGAACCAATTCCCAATTCTCACACGACCTGGGCGAGAAGGGAACACAGGTGGCATGACAATAAATAAAAGACAAAACAAAAAACAGAGAGGACATACAGAGAGACTTAGAGACAGAACAATACAATACAAACATATGACAGCAGTGAACAACTTAAAAGCAATTTAAAAGCAAGTGCAGTGATGTTGAGTTATGGTGTGTAAAAAGTTTTTGAAAGTGGCGAGTGGGACGAGAGAGGTCAGCTTTAGGGATTGTTGCAGGTGATTCCAGTCATTTGCAGCAGAATACTGGAAGGAGGTGCGACCAAAGGAGGTCCGGGCTTTGGGTGTGATGAATTTGATGAGGCTACTTGAGCGCAGGCTACGGTTTGTGCTGTGAAGTTTGATTAGTGACTGCAGATATAATGGGGTTTTACCAGTGAGGGATTTGTAAATGAATAGAAACCAGTGTGTTTGTCTGCAAGAGTGGAGTGAGGGCCAGTTCAGCTGAGAGTACAGGTGACAGTGGTGAGTGGTGAATGGGGCTCCAGTGGCAAAACGGATAGCAGCGTGGTAAATGACATCCAGTTTGTGAAGGAGAGTGTTGGAAGCAGACCTGTAGGCTATGTCACCGTAATCAAGAATTTTGCAGCTATCAAGTGGATAATACATTATGTTATGATATATATATCATACAGAAGGTACACTATCAATGAAAAGCATACACTTTTTCTTTTTGTATGGGCACTTTAATTCCATTTGGCATTACAAGTATAAACAAGACAATGAAAAACCAATAATTTAACAGAACTGTGTAGAAAATGTGTGACCAAATTGAGGAAAACATATTAATGAAAACTGTGCTTGAAGACAAACAAGTTTAGACTAAGGCTCTCTAAAGTGCATTTTTAAAACACATCTTAACTATTGAACTACATCTGCATTATTTAGGTAGATGTTTTAAATTAAAATGTATTAGTTCTACAAACTTAATTTATTAAAGAAATAAGAGCACATTGAAATGAGTGATAGTGATGATAGTTCTGCAGCCTGAGTCTGATGTTGTTCCACTGATTAAAAGCTCTGCAGGGTTTTACTGAAACTCTTGGATGTTTATGCTGTGATCACAGCTGATTGGAAATCCAGACATCAAGATGCTTCAAACACAGTACACCCAAACACAAACACACACCCGCACACACTGCTAATAGTAAGTTAACATATCAAATGGCTTTTGTTTGGTACCTTAGTTGATCACAACACACACACACACACATACACACACATAATCACTTTTTGTGTTCTCTGTAAAACCAATTAAGCAGAAGTTATCATTTTTCATGAACCATCTGTGTGTTACTTTAAGTGATGACATGTAACATCCACCAGAAAATTTCACATGTAAATAGAAGTTTTATTTAAACAGTGCTTTGATTTAAAGATATTTTTGGTGCTGCTGTTACTTATCAGCCCACAGCAGATTTCTACATGTGCACACTAGCTTTTCTGGTGTTTATAAGTAAGAACAGCATGCACAGAGATGCATTATCATGCTTTAAAATACCTGGCTACCTACAGTGTTTTATTTCAGAGTGAACAGGCAAAATGTGAGGACTTTTAAGAGCATTGAACAGGAAGCTGCAGTTACTGGAACTAGAGATTGATTTCCTTTGTTGTTCAGGTGACTAAGCTACTTGTTTACCTTACTATCAGTCTCGTGTAACACAGTGTTGAACCAGGGACAAGTGCAACAGCATAATCTTTCAGTTCTACCACAATCTCACGACACATCAAAAGTCAATCATATGTACAGTTCAAAAAGTTAGATTTAAAAAAAATGGTGTCATTAAGATGGAACTTGAGGAAGGTAATGAGTGTCTCCTTTAAAGCACCAATCAGCATCAGTCATCTGTGAATGTCAGAGATCCTCTTGTTTCATTCACACCACAAAGAACTCTCTCTTGTGTTTTGTTCAGTGTCAGATGCACAGACACACACGTGGAGAACAAACAGATGGCACAACGATAACAAGGAAGAATGAGTGAGTGGATGAGTGGAAATCTGCCCGTCCCCCAACACTGAAGAGTCTATGTGAGTAAATATATACACTGTACACTGAGAGGGAGGGAGGAGGGGGAGGAGGGGGGGGGGGGGGGGGGGGGGGGGGGCTACTGTAGGTAGCGGTAGACTTTGAAGCAGTGGTTGCCAGAATCTGCAACAACAACATGTCCGTCTGAGGTGAGAGCCAGACCCTGCGGGCCATATAGCGGGTCTGCTGAGGTGTTGATGTAGGACAGGAAGGATCCGCTGCCGTCAAACACCTGAAGGGGAAAGAAATATAAAGGCAGTGTTGTGTTTGTATTAATGTTTGGGAGAAATGCTGGAGACGCTTCATGTCCTGCAT
The DNA here is from genome assembly GCF_009762535.1 of Notolabrus celidotus. Classification (NCBI taxonomy): domain Eukaryota; kingdom Metazoa; phylum Chordata; class Actinopteri; order Labriformes; family Labridae; genus Notolabrus; species Notolabrus celidotus. The sequence continues at coordinate 28,694,726 of NC_048278.1, forward strand.
CAGTCACACTTTATAGAAATGACAGTGTTTGCAAATATTGTGACTTAATCACTGAGATAAGCATGACAAGGCCCTGTGAAGGTCCTCTGTGCTTCAAGTGTAAAGATTGTATCCTGACTGAGGGTGAACATTTCAAAAGAGAATGTTAAAAATATTGAATGCACTGGGGTATTCAGAGAAATTGTAACAACTAGGGGCAGTATTTTGAATAGCAAGTCAAATACAGACATTGGATTTCTGGGCCGCCGGTTTAGCTCAGAAATGAAATCCTGACGTACAGAGGCTGTCGTCCTCAGAGGGGACGGTCCAGGTTTAATTCTAGATCAGTAGCTCATTGCTGCATGTCATTCCCCACTTTCTCTACCCAGTTACTTTTCTGCTCACACCAAACTTCACAATCCTTATGATCGCAGTACATAAGACTGCACACACAAACTATAACACAATTCCTAAACTGTAATTTGCATCATTTAAGCATTATTATCCGTCAAATAAAGTGTTTTGAGAACCGGTTTAAAGTTAGTACAGTACAACTTTAAATTAAATTCTATTAAAAAAGTGACAGGATGATCGATTAGAAGTAAAAAGTCAAATTTGTTCACCAGGAATTAAAAAAAACCTGTATGTTTAGTGGGGCACAAAGGTCCCCCAGTCCTTGTTGCAGCAGTTGTAGGTTAGATTCAGGGCCTCTACCATTTGCTGCAAGTCTTCCCCCCACTCTATGATCCCCACAATTCCTCTCTCCTCAGGTGTCCTATCCATTAAAGGGGAAAATGCCCCAAAATATAAAACATTTAATTAAATATTTTTTTAAAAATAGTATGTTTAGTGAAAATAGAAAATCTTTAAAAAAAAGTCTAGGACTCTGAACTGTAATATTTAAGTATGTAAATATCACTTGTCCAATGTGATAGTTACATTTCCATTTGACAGATGTTTTAGTCTAAAGCAAACATCATAAATATATGAGCCAAAGGATTGCAATTCACCTGATTAAATATGTTGCATGCTAAAAAACCCATGACATTTATTCAGCAACGGCCAATTTTGAGCCATAAACCCAAACTGAAACCAGCAGGGTGTTAAAGTCTGCTTTATATTAGACCTGTTGTACTGACCTGTATCCTGCTGTTTCCCCAGTCTGCCACTATGATGTTCCCATTAACGTCCACAGCCACTCCTGTTGGGGCGTTGAACTGCCCGTTCCCCTCACCGTTAGAACCAAACTTCAGCAGAAACTCTCCCTCTGTGTTGAACACCTACAGTTTCAGAGATTTGAGGAGATGATAACATGGAAACAAAACAATGAAATCACTCAACTTCTCTGACCCAACAGAGTAAACAAACAGAGTAAACAAAACTGCAAAGACTCAACAATAAACAATTTAAAAAAATTAGACATTTCTAGACGTCTATCATCCTCGCCACCTTTTGCAACACCAATCATAATCTTTAAAGTTTTGTACTCTAGTAAAACACTTTCTCTGCTCAGGCGCTGCACTCACCTTGACTGAGTGGTTGTGGAAATCAGTCACGATGATTTCATTGTTGTTGTTGACGGCAGCAAAGTGAGGGCCTGAATAAAGAACAGAGATAACAAGGCTAAGATTTGTGCTGTTGTACTCTATCTTAAAACAACAGCTTTATGAAGTATGTTTTAAGAGGGCATGCAGGATTACACAGAAACCACAGCATGTAACAGCATTGAATAAAACATGATTAAAGTGAAATAGTCCCACTTTAATATGTGGTGCGACATGCTGTTTATAGGCGCAGTGAGGCTAGTAGTCTAGGCGTTGGTCATTTAATCTATGGAGAATTAAATGATCATTTGATTTATCCTTCACATAACTCAGTTTATACTTTGTGCTTTTATTTTGAAAATCCTCAAAGGTGAAAGCATCATGAGGTTCTTTATGGTTCCTGGTTTGGCATTCGTCGTCATTCCACATGCAGGTGATCTGGTTGGAGAGAGACAGGCTGTAGGGGGCAGTGCACATATTACCATTGAGTGTACCTGCAAACTGCCTGTCGCCGTTGCCGCGGTTACCGAACTTGGTGACCAGCTTGCCGTTGACCTGAAAGATGAAGACGCAGCAGGCCTTGTTGTCCACCACAATGACATGACCGTTTCTGTCCACTGACACGCCTTTGGGACCCATCAGCTTCCCAGAGCCGATCTTATTCTGCAGAGTAAAGATTTCAGATTTCATATCTTGAGCACATGACCACATGATGGGTAACTAAGACCACTAGTTAGAGGAGTAGATCATCCATAAACTACAGTTATGCAACTCACCTTAAACTTGCCTTCACTTGAGAAGATGCTGACCCATTTGTTGTCATAGTCAGCGATGATGATGTCGCCGTTGGGGTGAACGGCCACACCTGTCGGCCGCTGCAGCTGACCTGGAGTCCTGCCTCGGACCCCAAACCGGCTCTTGAACAGACCATCGTTTGAAAAAATCTGCAGCAAAGGTGTAGAAGGTGAACAGTGACACTTCAATGACTTATTATATGACCTCTTATAGAGTATAGTATAGTGAGAGCACAGGAAGTTACTTGTACCTGGACACACTGGTTGTTGCTGTCAGCTATCAGCACCTTTCCCAAAGAGGAGGCCGCCACTCCCTGCAGGTTTGTGAACTCCCCTTTGTTTCTACCTTTAGTACCTGGAAAACATTTAGATTAGTGGACTGATATTGTGGCTGGTTTATTTAGCGTTTTGTCAACAATCAGATATTTAACGCATGAATTTATTAAGTTGATAAATGCACCATGCTATGTGGAGCGTTCAAAGTGACAGAAAAGATACATCTTCTTTGTTACTGTTACACTACAGAAGTCCTGAAAAAAAATTTAGTTTTATTAAAATTGAGAATATTAATTTCAAACATGTTCAAATGTGTGTTTTAAACAATTTTAAATAAGGCAAGAAGATGTTTTGAGCACATTAGATGAGCCATAATATATCAACTAGAAGTTAGCCTTGAGGCTAAGTGGAGAGGCACACTGTATGTTAAAACACTTCTTAAAGTGGTATAGAACAGTATAAGACCACAGACCAACGACTCCTTTAAAAAGGGACCAATAATAATAATAATGCATTTTACTTAAAAAGGCGCCTTTCTTAGCACTCAAGGTCACCTTACAGGGCAGAGTTTTAAAAACAATATCAAAAACATTACTGTTTCAGTGGGCATTTCCCTAGCTTTTATTTCCCTGGTTTTAAACAGTTTTTATCTAACCTTCCCTGCTGCTTTTTACTTGTTTTATTTAACCACAGTGCCTTTTAACAAGTGTCTGCATTTTACCATCTGTTTTTAACCCTGTTTTTATTCTTACTGCCTTTTTAATATGTCCTGTAGCACTTTGAGATTTGTCCAGAATGTAAAGTGCATGATAAATCAAATACATTATTATTATTATTATTATTATTATTATTATTATTATTATTATTATTATAACACAGTGGATCAATACCAAAATGAAAGCTTATTCTTTCAGAATTAAGAAAAGCATAAACGTATATATATATATTTTTTCATTTTTAAGAAAGGAGTCAGATCATCAAGTGAACCTTGGAACAAAAAGCTGAGCAGAAATGCAAAAAAAAATCTTGAGCAGTTGACTAATTTTATCAGAAACATTTAAAAGCAAAGAACTAGTGGTGGATTTCAGGAAAAAACACGAAGAGCACACGCATGTGCACGAGTAGACAGCCACAAGTTTCTGGGTGTAACCATGTTGTCAACCTTGACATGGAAGAAAACCAACACTATCGCTAAGAAAGCTTAACTATTTTTTTTTTCTTTTTAAAGTGTACAGGGTCCAGCAAAGGTTTGCTAAACCTCTATCAAGCAGCAGAGGAGAGCATCCTCTCCTTTGCGATAACAGTCTGGTTTGGGAATATGTCTGCAGAGGAGGAGAGGCAGCTGAACAAAGTGGTGTGTACTGTACCAAAAACCACCAGGTGTGATATCCTTTGACAGAAATCTATAGAGACAAAACGAAATATCTTAAGATCTCACTTCCTTTTAAACTTTCTTCAAACTCACAGAAGACTAAGAGGACTACTAGATCTAGAACAGGATGTACCCCAGAGCCATCTGTCTCCTGAACACTGTAGATCTTGCACTTCAGGCCACTGTATATGTTCTAATCATGAGGCTGTGATACAGTTTTTTTATCACATGCATTTGCCTCACAAACACTGCAGTATTTATTGTTTATCCCTTGTTTATTGTATCTCTAATAACTTCATCCTTTTCAATTGATCAGGTTTGTATCTTTGGAATATATTTGGAGCGAGTGTTTGTGCATGTAGCTCACTGAAAGTCAATTCCAATCGACTACGTTCAAATGGAAATGAAGTATTAGATTGAATTGGATTGAATAAAGGGGGAAAAAGAGAGTAGAAGCAGCCATCTTTCAGGTGATTCTAGATAAGTTAAAAAGTTGGATACCCAGCCTTTGTCTCACATAATGTCTGTTTTCTCACCGATTCTGAATATAAGGTCGTCCTCGATGGGGTTCTCTTTCCTCCTCCCCGTGCTGTACATACTGGCCGGTCTCTTGATGGCCTTCTGCTTGATGTGACCACTTCCTGGAGACTTCAGCCTCTTCTTCATGCCGTCACAACTGGGCGACACGTCTATGGACTTGGTGGCCTTGATTTTAAATGGGCTTCCTTTGATGTGTTGGTCATACAGCCGCAGAGACAAATTAAAAGTCCCCTCTTTAGGAGCTGTGAATAGATACTCATAAGTCCCATTCTTGTTGTCCAGGATCTCTCCTTCACCTTTGCTGCCGTCAGGTGAGGAGATCTCAGCCCTGATGACTGCGTTTCCCATCTTGCAAAGCTCTCTGTCTTTGTCCTTTGTGGTTATGGTGATGGAAGTGGGCACACCAACCACACAGTGGCGCAGCCCCTCGCCTGTAGCCACGGTCTCAGAGGCCACCGCGTTGGTTGTCACGATAGTTCCCAGGTTGTGGATGGACTTTTTGAGTCCTTCTGTCTCCACGATGAAGTCCAGCTGGTCGTTCTCTCCGGGCTGCAGAGGAAGCTCCTGACTGGCGAGTTCGATGAGACGCTCACTCATCTGCTTCTTCACCAGCAGCACCTCGGCCTCAGTCCCATGGCTCAGTGCCTGCTCCGTGAAGTTACAGCTGCTGATGATGCCATCCTGACCGTGCAGGAGGGTGTCAAGCTGGGCCTGGAGCACCTATAAACACAAACAGCAGAGGGCAGCAGAGTCACTCTGTGAAATTGGATGTAGCCTCTTGGGTTTAAAGTAAAGCCAGTGTAAAAGTGCCTTATGACCACCAGGGGCGGTCATCTTGTAGAAAAAAAATATGTCTCAGTATATCAAACCAGATGGGGAAGCTATTCTAGTTTTCAGTCTATCCATTATCTCGGTGGAAGAAGATTTCCAGATCAATTCGTTTTCTAAACCCCTCAGAAGTCTCAATCTTTCTTGTAAACAGCGGGATATTCATTTTTTAAACAATCTTCCAATTAAGAGAAAAAAATAAAGCTTAACAGAGTGCGCTTTAAGGTACCAACATGACAGATGTGACAATGTACATCTCTCTGGTCCTTAAACATCAAGATGGTCCTTAAACATCAAGATGGAGACAACCAGGATTCAGATTTGGATGCCTTATTAGAGGGTTCACAAACCAGCACTCTGTGCTGTGAAGGACCTTATTGTCCAAGCCTTGCTGTACGAAAACAAGCGTTTATATTCAAACAAGTACGAACTAGTAATAGAAGTGTAAACAAACCAAGCAAGGACGTAAGAGGGAAGGCAAATAAATTTGTCTGGAAACTAAAAATGTATTGAATCACTGTTTTTCCTTTTATATGATCTAATGTTTGTTTGTATCTGTAAAAGGACCATGTGCAATATTAACATAAATGTTGCCATCTGATGCATTGCACCAGAGTTAGCTCAAAGCTCATTTACATCTGCAGTCCCCTGGCAGGTCGTAGTATATTGCACATTAGCAGCTGTTGATGTTTTTCAGTTAAACATTCACAAAGTAAAAACATCATCTCTTTATTATTTCATTACCCAACAGCCTCAACTGATCTGTGTGGGTCTAAAACCCCAGGTTGGGAACAGCTGAGGGACGTCCTTCCACATTAAGAGCCCACACATTAATCCCAACAAGCTTCAGGAGTTGCATAAGAGGCATGTAGGAGTTGAAGACCAAAAAACAAAACACCAACTATGACTTGCAGTGAATGTGATGTAAGCTAATTTAGTGTGTTAGAAAGTAACACATTATCTGTTTAAGGACATACAAATGTACGCTGATAGTTAAGACAGACATAAGCTACCGTTCAACAGAAACCCTCTACGTAGTGATGCTGATGTTCATAATTTGTCAGTCTGTTCTTATAAGCTGATACTTGCTAGATGTTACATGCATGATTCTTCTCTGTGCAATATGTCAAAATTAAGGTTGCAAAGGGGTGGACAATTTTCGGTAAATTTCCATGGGAAGTTAGGCTGGGTAATTTTGGAAATATTCCAAATTGGAAACTTTCCAAGGGAATTATCGGAATTTATGGGAATTAACTGTGAATTGAGGGTAATTTAATGGAAAGGTATCATATCCAAGCATAAATATGTTTTGCTATAAGCAGACATCCATCCAAAATAATACAATTAAAACAGATTTATTTGTAAGTAGAACTTTATCAAGTGTTAAATATTTTATTGAACAATCAATTCTTTCATTGAAGAACAAAAACATGAATGTTGAGTTAAATATTACTCATCCCCCCGACCCAACCCATTCAAAAATTAACAAAAATGCAATCCCAACAAAGTCCCATTCAAAATGTTAAAAGAAAAGAGCCCCTCTCCCTCCAAAAAAAGTCCCATTCAACATGCAAATAAAAAAGTATCTTCCCTCAAGCTTCTCAAGCCTCTGCAGGATTCTAGAAATCATCTGTGCATGTGATGGAGGAATGCACAGTGCATGTAGGGGGCGTGGTCTCAATAGCCCTGCAGTTAGCAGTGTGCTATGTGCATGTGATTGAGGAATAGCATAGATATTCAACTGTACTTGCATGAAATCTGGTTGTTTTAGTTAGGGTTATGCTAAAATATATTTTCCCCATCTATATTTAAGTTCCTTATTAAGAGCCAACCTTCAATTTAGTAAATTCCTGATTTATTCCCATAAATTCCTATTAATTCCCATTGAAAGTTTCCAACTTTGAAAATTCCTGGAATTTTGCAACCCTAGTCAAAATGATCAGATAATGGCTTTAATAAAACCATACTTTACTGTCCCCAAGCTCAAAGTTGTGACCTAAAAACACAGTTTGGTAATCCATCATCCAGTTTGAGAATAACAACTTCCTATTTCTATGGGAACAGGTGCTGCTGTTTTAAGAGTGTGTTCAAATGAAAGAGTTAAAACACACTTTCTCATGTAAGCAGCTGATGTGATCGCCTTTAAATCACCACACAACATAATTTAACAGATCATCCATAGTGGGTTGAATTGCTACTTAAAATCATACTTAAATGACAGTTTTTGTAAGCATGAATAACAGGAATCTATGATGCATCCTGAAAAGATTGCAGCATTATATCATCATGAGTCAGTCATTAGCATGTTAGAGTTACTATTTTAGCTTTTAATGGGATACCACAAGTCACATTTAGATCATACAATCTCTCTGTCTGCTAGAGTTTAACGCTTTCAAGAAGGTCTTTGTCGCTGATTTACTCAAACTTTTCAACATTTCTCAACATTTCTCTCTGTAACTGAGACATGACTTCACCCTGATGAAAGAACAAGGACAGACTCACCCCAATCTGGCCATCACACTCCTCCTCTTCAACAACAACAGAGGCCATTTATCCATTTATCTCAAACTGGAGTCAAATGTCTCCTTCCAACAACTTCCACTCTCTCTTTCTCTTTGTAACAAAGTAACTGTCCGCGCAAACTGTAAAAATCGAGCTTCAGAGTAAAATAGAGAGTAGTGTCTTGTCTCTACAGCATGAAGAGCAGAGCTGTTCTGTGTCCTCTCTCTGCACATGACACACCCAAATCATCCCAACTGTACATTCAGTGCACTGGCTCCATCTAGCTTCAAGCAACAACACAGCTGAGTCCCTCATGTCTGACTTCCCCTCGGGTTCAGCGTTTTGACGGCACACCAGCCACTCCGTTGTAAATCATTAGTGACCCATATGACACAGCTCCCTGAGGGGGCGTCAGTTTACTCATAACCAGAGCGCGTGATTGGTTGTCTGGATATGGGTGGTGTTGTATTCCCCAACCCTCAATCCATCTCCCTGTTAATCACCTATCAGACCATCTGAGCCCTCTGACACATAGATCAGCAAAAACAGCCTGATGAGTGGTCTGTGACTGCAGTTGGGTTAATGTTATGTTCATTTTAAATGTAAGTCAATCATTTACTTTCTTATATGCACCTCAAAAACTCTGTAAAACAGGTATTCACTAAACTAAGAATGCTGCAGCTCTCTTTTGTTTAGCTCAAAGTTTTCTAGTGCTCACCCAAACCTCTTATCAGACAACTCAGTTTCACTATATGACATAAAAATGAAATTTCGGATATATATAAAAAGTTATTAACAGGAAAATTCCATGTAAAATTGGGTCTAAAACAATACAATGTGAATAAAATAATCATTGAGCAAACAAAAAATGAATAATAGCTAGAAGGACTGTAAAAAGTTGAAAATGAAGTCTTCTTATTGATGGCCATTCTTAGCCCACATTCAATACCTTTACAGCCCACTAGGGGGCTGCTACTATACTTGTGTTAATGCAGCTCCTTTAAGGGGTTGATAACAGCTACAAAGTGCTCTATCCAGGTTAGAAATAACACAACAATATTTCTTGACCCCAGCAAGATTGCTCACGTCTACTCCAAGCATTAGCTTCCAGTGTTAAAAAGTGAAGCTGATGCAGACTTGCAAAAAAAAGCGCAGTTCCTTCAGTGTCCACTTGAGGCATGCTCCAAAAACCAGGGAAACAGCATTTGACCCAATTCTTACAAGTGTTTACAATCCAGTACAAAAAACTGTTTTGTTCTGTCTGACAACTGTACGGGGTTAATAACACATCTTGGCTAGGTTTAAGAGGTTTGCATGATTTGGCATAAGGTGACTGCGTTGTAGTTGTTTGGCAGGCAGCAAGGCTATGGCTTCAACTCCACCTCTTTATCAGTGTTTAGAGTTGTAGAAAGTTGGATTCAGCATTTTATGTATGGCAACCTCCATCTTTGGGCTCATAAAGCCTCTACAGAAACCAATGGGTGATGTCACCTACACTGTGTTGATGTTTTATATAGTATAGCTTGCAAGCCCAGCACTTAAACTAGCCTTTGCATGTGTTTTGGAGTAAACTTAAGTCTCCTTTCTGTGAGACGATGTTAGTTTACCTTCTGCTTGAGGCCGTAGTTGACCTCCAGCTCCATGAGTAAAACGCTCTTGCGCACATTCAGAGTCTTCTGCAGCTCATCAAACGTTGTGTGTATGTCATCTTCAATGGAGCTCTTCTGATTGGTCAGCTGCTGCAGGATCTCTGACAGTGTCAGCAGGGCTGAGTCGATCTCTGGCAGCCTGGAGGCAACAGAGGAAAACAGAATAAGCAAAAACTTTAAACGTAGCATGTAAATAGTCTTATGATGACTCAGACTATCAGGAGTGATATGCAGAAATATTGAAGTTCTGTGGTACCTCTTCTTGACTGAGTCGAGCTGGTCCTGTAATGACGCCTTGTGTTGTTCCACGACGTCTTTCAGAGGCACAGTTGGGTGTTCTCCGTGTTCTCCGCTCGTACACTCCTGACACATGGCCGTCTCACAGGGTGGACAGTAAAACTCCATGACCTGAGTAGCAGGAAAGAATACAGATCAGATTCAGATCCAGGTTAGAGGTTTAGTCCAACATGTTTTAGCCACATGTGAAGCGTTTGTTAACGGCAGTCGGATTTCAGTATTATTTGGTATGGACTAAATATGCTAAAATAACACCACACACATGCACAACATCATACATTCTGAAAACCTACATGTTAGCATTGTCAGTTTGTACATGTTAGCATGCTGTTAGCACAAAGCACAAAGCACCACTGTGCCTGCACTCAGCCTTATAAGTTTTGTACGGCATGTTGCCGGCTGCAGACTTATTTTCACTTCAGTTTAATTTAATTTTGAATAAATTCACAAGAATTTTCTGGCATGACATTTGCTTTGCTTCACCAGAGGCACACTTCTGATCATGCCAATGTTAGGAAATTAAATAAACAGAAAGTAATGTGAATAAGACATTTTTATGAGCAGGGCTTTCAGTGGGCATACTGGGACTTTTGTTGGCATACCAGGACTTTTTACCAGCTGCCTGTACCCTTTCCTGTCCTCTCTATATCACAGTTTCTCTTGGTGATTCATAATAGCACCTCAAAACATGACCCGTCCTGTCCTTTAGCGGGCATTACATGACTCTCACTTTTTCGTTTTTGCCGGAGAGTAAAGTCAAACTCAGAAGTCTCAGAGAAACAAGGAAAACCTGAGCAAAAAGAAGACTGCAGCAACATTGGCCTGCTTCCAAATGAGCACAAAAGTTGGATAGTAGCACAGTGATGCAGAGCTGCAGAGGTTCTTTGTTTGTGTGACACACTAAGAAATGTTTGTAATGAAAATCAGCATTATCTTCTAGTATCTTCTATTAGAATATAATGCTTGTGATTTACACGTCATCAAGTTCTAAACGGAGAACCAGCACTCCTTTTTTTCCACTTAAAGCACTGGTTTGAAGGAATAAAGAAGATAAAGAAATAAGTGAGGCATTTGCCTAGATTGTAAATAAATACACATATTAACTCTGCAGTGTGTTCAGCCATGACTTTACTCTGTTTTTGGCTGGATGTTCTGATGTGGTGTCTTACATAACTTACAAACCTGCTGTTTACTCTCTCACTCGAGTAGACACACACACACACACACACACACACACACACACACACACACACACACACACACACACACACACACATACACACACACACACACACTACTTTTGAATCTGCTGTGTTCGTTGAGCACCGTACTTTACATGTGTGAGTGAGAGAGGGGGTTAAAAGCTCAGACAGAAACTCTGTGTGTGTGAGTGTGTGTGTGTGACTCTTACGTTGCCTCCATGGTTGGGGCAGGACAGCAGTTGTCCAGCAGCCACAGTGGTGATGGTGTTGAGAGCGGCGGCCTCCTGGCTGCAGCTGTCCGGAGCCCGCTGCAGCACGTCCATCAGGTTGGTGATGAAGAAGTTATTCTGCAACGCCGCCACACCTTTCTCCGGCAGGATGGAGGTCTGGCGGCACACGGGGCAGGACAGCGTGAGGCTGTGGGCCGGGATGTAATTCTGCAGGCACCTGGAGGAGGAGAGCAGCAGGGACACTGAGTCTGAGTGGGAGCAGCCTGTAATGAGAGCGATCACAGAGAGTCTGCAGGGACACGTAGGTGGTGTGGTGAATGTGTTCTATGTAGAAGGAGCAGGAGAGACAGAGGACTCAGATATCTGTGCACAGAGAGGGATATACAGCAGATTAAATGTATTACTGTAAATATAGGAATGTTTTTATTCAACTGTGAAGTCCCTTGACATCCAGTCTTGATGAGTTTTTGTCTGATTAGAACTAAAAAGTCTATCAGTTTGATAATGTTAAAACAAGTGAAAAATCTCCTCTCTGCTGCCATCTAGTGGTTAAAATACTCAGAGCAGATTAAACTGTTCCAAGTTTCTCAACTAATGGTGTTCAGTTTAGTCAAGTCAAACAAACCCTGCCATGATCCTGTAAGGTACTTTCATGTACATGTTCATTACTTTATAAACTCTGTAGTAACTCTTGAGCAGATTTAGAGGTAAAAGTAGCAATATTTGGATCATTTACTTAAAGCTCCTGTGAGGAACTTTTTCCTTGTCTTCATTTTGGCACCCCCTGTGGACAAAGTAACACCTCCTTTCTCTTTGCTGATCTAGTCCTGTACATGCTTAGGTAGTGTTTTCTGAAAACTCAACACATCCTGTCTTCTTTTGACAGTAAAATGTATCAATCACTCTGAATATTTTGTCTGAGGAACATTTTAAAAAGGATTTTCTTCAGCGTGCTGGTCTGACACCTACCCCCTCTAGCTGTTACTGGCATTCAAAAATTCGATATAGGAACTGCTTATCTTGTTGCTGTTGGTCTTGTTTGCATTTGCAGGCCATAAAGAGGCATCACTGTTCATTTCAGTCTGTTTCAAGACCAGCTAAAAACTCTCCACAGGAGCTTTAAGTAACCAAATAAAAAGTGAAAATATTCTCTAAAGCTAAAATCTTGGGTTTTAAATTCAACTTGAGTAAATTTAAGCAAGTGTATTTTTAGAAAGCACATTTCAGCAACAAGGCAGTTCAAACAGACGGCATAAGAAAGGACACAAGAAACACATTAAAATAGCCTATTTTAAAATCAAATAACAAGCTATTAAAATTCAAAGCAAATAAAAATTAAATCGGCAAAAACTGAAGGTTGAAATGTAATAGGACGGTTTTATAACAGTAGCAGTTTAACATGTGTTGCTATCTTATGGACACAAGACAGTGAAGCTGTCACACGAGTTGTTATCAAGTGCAGCAGGATGAAATATTCTGTTTCCCTGACTTCAGAGACCTGTTTGCTTTTTCTAGAAGATACACATGTTTTTCATTTTTATGAGTACACAATTATTTCATTGAGCAGAGAATCAGGAACAACCTCCAACTGAGTCACATTACTGAAAACAGCTGTTTTCATAAGTGAGAGGGGCTTTAATCTACAAACAAAACCTCATAGTTGGTCATACTACAAGTTAAGTATTTAAAGAGAAGTAATGCATTTAGTAAGTTTATATGTAGTTGACTTATTTTGGTTTTCATTAAACAGGGACAATGAACAATACACATAATAGTGTAGTTTACTGTTAAAGGAGAATAAATTAGATACACATCAATAAAAAAAAAGCATCACAATTGCAACTGTCTACAATATTTGAGTCAATGCTCTTGGGTACTTTAAGGAGCTGCTTTTTCATTCATGTTTCTTGTATATATGTAAACAGAGGGGAGTAAAACATAACAAACACTGAAACACACGATGAACACACAAACAAAAATACTTGATTAAGCCACCTTTGATTAAAATTAAAGATCTGAGTGATTATGTGACTTCCTGATGACGAGTAGCATCTCCAACAAGCTTCTTATAATTAAATATTATTAAATAAAAATTTGACACAGTGATGGTAAATCTCCCAGTGTCATATCCTCAAAAAATATTAAGTTGTAATTCCCGTAACTGCTTAAAAAACACATGCAGTCAGGCTCACATGCATACAGCACATCTAAGTGTATTTCAGGGCTTAATTAAACAGGTAACATTTAAAAGTAAACGGAGCTTCATAAATCTAATTCAGGGTCATTGTTTTCGATGCACAACAAAGTACATGGGTCTTTGATAAATTGGTGTTTTAGAGTAGAGCAACATGGAGTCGCTGATGGATGTGGTCACTCCTCTTACGACAACCATCATCATGCTGGATGTGGTCAGAGACACATCAGAGTACAGGAAGCTTTAAACATTTATACAAGTCAAACCATAATGTCTTCATATAACTCAGGATTTATTGCTTATTGCACTTTAGTCACTTCCCTTTGTGAAGAAGTTTCTGTTTCACGATTACAAATTAGTTGTGGACACACTTTAAAGCACATATTCTTTAACCACACATGTAACAGAGAAGTGAAGGGAATTAAAAACAGCTACTGTACATTGTTCAATGTATCAGTGTAATGACTCTACAGAAGCTGCCACAGCGAGAGGACGGACCGGCACAGTCCACACTTTCTCTTTGTGTCAGAGACAAAGGCTGACTGTCACAGAGGATGACACACACACACATACACACATACAATACTTAGACTGATGACAAGATCCAGATATTACTGTTACTGGATCTCAGTGGCAAATGTAACTAAGTGCATTTACTTAAGCACTTAAGACGTAACGGGTACTTTACTTTTGTGTTTCCACTCCATCAAACTCTGTCCTGCTCTCGCTCTCAGATGAAAACATTCAAACATTCAATCATTCAACCATTTAAACCCCAAAACTCTCTCAAATCAGTCCCATATACACAGTTTAAAATGATTTAAACATTCCTATTTAAGAGCAGCTCCACTCACCTCTCACAGAAGGTGTGTAGGCAGGGCAGGACTTTAGGGTTCTCGTAGCGGTCCAGACATATGCTGCAGATCAGGAACTGCTTGTCGATCTGACGGACCACAGGGCTGGGAATAGTGGAGCCTTCACTGGCCATTTCAAAACTCTGACATACGAGTCCCTCTTCCTCTTACCCTGCACCCTGCAGAGGGAAACAGAGAGAGGTGAGGTCACAGTAGAAATCAAACACAGCGGAGATGTGCGGCAATCTGTGGGTTGTAAAGATCAAGGGTCAAAGCAAAGTGTCTTCTTCCTTCCACCATCTCACTGAGAGAGGAAACACACAAACAGACACTATAAACGGCTCCTCCAGCTGAAGAATACCATAAAAACAAAGTGTCAAGTTCAGTAACAGTGACCATGAACATTCCACCTCTGTGCAGGTAAAAAGAATACAAAAATACAGCTAGATGTTTTTCTTATTCAAAAATGATGCCCTTTTCTTTTCATCAATTCAATCGGCTGCTCAGCGTGGAAACGGATACATCATTTGAAAGGTTGTGAGGAGGGTCAAAGGTCAAACTGAGGTTCAGTTAGGATCACTATAGTCATAAAGAATGATCATTTCCTGCTATAAGTTATATCTGGCTGTATGGCTCTGTTTTGAGAGCTCCCTGCCCTTCCAGGTGTGTACGTGGAATGCCTGAGCCTGGGCCTGAGCCTGTTTTCATGTACATACATGAAATGCCAAGGCAGGGAGAGCAGCATTAGTGACAATACATATGACAAAGCATAAAAAAAGGGAGCTGCAGCTGAAGTGGGTTGCAAAGCAGATTGCGAAGGAAGCAGGAAGGGTAGGCAGTCTAAAGAAGTTTAAATAAAGAAAAGCGTCTGCTAAATTACATTGTAAATAGATTGCCAATTTTGGTAGCTTGACTTCATGGACTGTCTGAGCTCATCTCAACTCAACTCAAACTTTAGTGTCATTCATCTGGATAGCTTGTATACAGCTGAGTGAAACTGCGTTTCCAACATGGCAGTTGCAAAGTGTTGCAAGTGCAATAAAACGACAGGCAAACAATACAACAGACAACAAAAACAAAATGAAAGAAACAAAACAAGAACATGAGGGCAGACTAGAACTATCCTCAGTTTATTACTTCAACATCAAATGTTAAGAAAAGTGACATTTCAGGATTTAGATATTTTCAGTATTGTGAGATCAGATGCCAACTGGCCTGCTCCACAGAAACAACTGCAATACACCACATTGTTTAATATTGTGATGATAATATAAAGTGCAATAAACAACTAGCATAACTCATTGTCTATGTCCGTCTGCTGCTCCTCATGTTCGACACAATGCCTCCGTTTGTCACGTTACTCCTGATTTCTAAACAGATCCAAAAAGCTGTTTACTTTCACCACTAAATGGTAACCAATCAATCTGAGGGTAACTGATAGCTAGCTCAAGCTTCATCCGACTGCACCAAAAGGATTTGAAAGCATAGCCATGATACCTCGTCCATCTTTCAATAGATCAAATGTTCCCATGCTGAGTGAGACAGCACTGCTTGTTTACATAATATGACTCTTCTTTGTGTTGTTATAAATCCAGGCGTGGGATGTGTTTATTGAAAATGCTCATGTTGCTATAACAAAGAAGTTGAAATGAATTGCACATCACTATATCCCTCCTTCTTCCTTTCTTGTTTCTTTTCCTTTCTTCCATTTAACTAATTTATTTATCTAAATGTAGCAAGAATCAGCAAAATGATCTCACCACACAGTCAGGAGCTTTCGATTACATATCAAACAACCTTCCTCCACAGTACTGAGATCAGGGCGATACTCGGTTTGGTATCCAGTTTGTTGAATACACCCAGACGTGACAAAGGTTGCCTATTTCCTATATTCAAGGGACTCCAAGAAGGTAAATGGACCATATTCATATAGTGCTTTCTCTCCTCTGACCGCAGAAAGCACTTTTACATTACAAGTCACATTCATCCATTCAACCCACATTCATACACTGATGTTAGAGGCTGCTGTGTAAAGAGCCCATCAGTGTTAACTAATCCCATTAACACACCACTGGCACAGCCACAGAGGGCACGTTTGGGGTGAAGTGCCTTGCCAAAGGACACTTATGTCAGTGGACAACTGCTGGGATCGAACCACCCACCTTTTGATTTAGCCGCTGAGCCACAGACGCCCTTTAAAAACTAAGCTCCCACCAGAACCCTGAGTCATGCATTAGTCTGTTTATTCCAGTCATTTATTGCAAATTTGATTCATACATTCACAAAATCTTCCTGACCACCATACAGGTTAACGCAGGGTCATGACTGATGAGGTATGCTACCTTCTACGTCTGTTCTTTGATACATTTTTAATGGTTTCGCTCATATGACCCACCAGATCTGTATCTGCACTGGATCCTATTAAGTGGATGAGGTACTTCCAAGTGAGACTGATCCACATTTTATCCTGTTTCTGTGAATAAGCATTGAAAATCCAGAGCTTGGATTTACTTGATCCGTTCCTGTTTAGCCCCTTCAGCAATCTTTGGCCTCCTTTTGCCTCGCATTAAAGATTCATCTCAGCGAGGTTCCTTACATAATGATATCAAAGTAAGTAACAGAGTGTTCTGACTCAATACCCAGCAGATATTTGAGGTACTAGGATCAGTTTTGGGGGATACATTTTGTACTTCCAATTGTTTAGAAGCATGTAGAGATACAACTATTTGTTATTGTTGTGGGGAAGTTAGAGATAAATGATCTGGCACCCTATTGTATGCTCTTAACCACTGTGATTGGAACCACAGCAGCAGCAGCAGCAGCACAGCTTGAATACGTGCTGCAGCTTGGAGTGGATGTTCCTCTCAAAAAGCACTCTGAGTGATAAATATTTCATCATGAAGTGAAAGCAAGGCACACTATGTTCAGCTCCTTGCAGCAAGAGACACAACATATGACCTATAACATTCACTTTACTTTATTTCCACTTTCGCTCAGTGTTTACAGATTGTTCGTGATTGCTCCCCAGCTTGATCTTGAACATGTTTTCACGGTGTGTGTAAGTCTGACTCCTCTGTAACGTTATCTGGCAGCTAACTTAGACAAAGAAAGTGTGTCAGTGCTTTCATTGTCTCCTCACATTGAAGATGGGGCACAGAAGCAGGCCACCTCTGCTGCTGAGAGGAAACCCTGCGGGACTGTGAGTCTTTCTATGGTGCACGCTCTCTTTCTCCTCCTTTATGTTCCGTTCCTTAATGTCCTCCTCTCTGAAGTATGTCTCCTCTACTCTTCTTCTCCTCCTCCTCCTGAAAGCAGAGCATGTAACACTACATGTAGTGATCTAGTAAGCTTGAAAACAGAAGGCTAAGAATAGAAACTGCTCCTGGGATGATATCATGAAGGTGTCCTGCTGTCAGTGGGTTACAACCAAATATTTTGCAAGGCTTGTGTGGGATGTTTTTAGCCGTCAGTTGCCAAATAACTCAGCTTCAGAGGAATTTTCTTGCACTTGAAACAGAGAGATCAAAGTAGGGTAGCAGCAGGATGATAACTTAATCCAAAATTTAGTTCACATTTGACCATCCTGGAAGCTAAACCAGCTTTACAAGCACTATTTTTCATTCAGAAGTTCACAAAGTGACGAGCAATATGCAGTCGCAGACATGCATAAACAGAAGCTTAGCTCTTAGGCTGCATGTTAATAACCTACCGGCTCCACAGAGCAGATTAAGCAGATGAACAGAGCATCAAACTTGTCTGTGATTATAAATCCACGCAGACAGACACAACAGAAGCAGCCCCCTTGCTGACAGTGCACAAGGTCGCAGCAGCCTCACAAACCCTACACTCTTACATAATCAGAGGCACACAAGTTGAGCGGAAGAATCCCTGCTGGATGGAGCTGTCATGTGGTACGCATACAGCGGAATAAACGCATGGGAGAGAGAAATATTGTTGGAGGAATTTATGCTCCGTCAGAGGAAATTTGCAAATTTTTCAAGTTTACTGACTCCAAGATAAACAAGTTATGATTAAGCAAACATGCATCTTAAAAGGCACACAGCATTCTCAGAAAGAAGACTTACAGTGCTGCATCTATAGACGGATCAACAGGCGTCATCCACTCCAGAATACACACCGAAACACTGGCCCCATGTGAGTGAAGAGAAAGAAATGTTCCTTTAAAGCCTCCTTCAGGTCATATCAGCGCTGACACCAGATGATGCTTCCCTGCAGGTAGCAGCGGCAAGCCGAACAGCAGCCTACAAGATGTGTGTGTGTGAGTGAGACACACAGTGACTCGGTGTGTTTTTGGGTGTGCGCACACACGTGAGCCAAGTTGAGGAAGGGCGATTTGTGCAGATTGTATTTCAGCTTTTACATCATCTCCTCCCCTCCCTCTCTTTTTTCTCTTTTACTCCCCCTCATCACTTCCTCTCCTCCAATCACTCTCATTCTTGGCTCAGTCTGTCTCATCCATTCATCCTCCTCCTCTCTCTCTCTTTCCCTCTCTCTCTCTCTCTCTCTCTCTCTGAATAAATGCTGGCTCACTGCAGTGCAGCGAGCGTGTGCAGCATCAGGAGTGTGTGACTGGCTGACAGTTGATGATCTAACAAACGGGAGGAGAAGGAAAAAAAAGGGGGACAGCACTTATGGGTCCCTTCCAGGCCAATAGAGTTCAAGCCAAAGGGATTTTTCTGAGTGCAAATGTGCAAATGTGTGTGTTTGTGTGGGTGTCTGCATGCTGCTGACTCACTGTGTATACAAAGGCATGGAGGGAAGGTCAGAGGCACAATATGAGGAAAAGCAATGAGGAATAATTAACATCCTACACATAAGTATGATGTCACAAAAGTATGACATGAACAGGTGTCAAACCAGAGACAGTCTTAAATGTGCATGTACACATATTCCTGCAATAACACTGAGATGAGTGACATACTTGTTAACAGTATAGTACGTTTTTTCTCCATACTTTCTTAACATTACCCCAAACTTAATATAACTTCCTAGTTTCCTAAAGATAAAGATGTCCACAGGGCTATGAAGCGTGACTTCAGGATAGAGGATCTCATTTACTGCACTGCACCTCTGAGAGTGTGTGATGACCTAAACTTTATGAGGTTCTCTGTGCTCACAAAAATAGCCCACCTAAATCATGAACGCAAAGCATCACCCTGCAGTAAAACAGTGATCCCCCGGAGGAAGCTAAAGCTCTCAATATCTCCATCATACCAGCACACTGTGTACAAGGAAGAGATGACGAAGCAGGGATTGGTTTGTCCTAAGTGAACAATATGATTCACTTTAAAGAGGCCTTACATTACATGTAATCTACACCAGGGGGGGGCGTGAGGGTGAGGGTCGGGTAAT
This sequence comes from Notolabrus celidotus, assembly GCF_009762535.1. Classification (NCBI taxonomy): domain Eukaryota; kingdom Metazoa; phylum Chordata; class Actinopteri; order Labriformes; family Labridae; genus Notolabrus; species Notolabrus celidotus. The sequence continues at coordinate 28,714,360 of NC_048278.1, forward strand.
GAATGTTCAAATGGAGAGGAATGAAGGGAAGGCAATCTTGAGGGCATACCAGAGGGGTCTTGTTTTGAACTGTAGTATCTACAGATTAATTTAAATTCAAGTATATGAGGATCAAAAGAAGGCAGACATGATATGAGATGGATGAATCTGTGTTTTTTTTGTGTTAGTAGCTATACTGGGTCAACTCTTCTACCCTTTCAGATAGTTTTTCTCTATGAATGGGATTAAAACCTGCTAATATTGAAAGGACTGTAATACACATTGTACAGATAATAGATTGTATAAAAAATGGATGTAGTATATTTGACATCACCCATCTGTTTGAAGCCAATTGTCAGCGGGTGCCATATTGGAAATGCTGAACTCAAATTAACTTTGTCTGAGCTAGTGTGAGGTAAAGAGGTGAGCCTTTAGTCCTTTTACTAACAACTACAGGGTGCCCGCCTTTCAAGTCAGCCATGTTCTTATTTGGGGCAAAGCGCATAAGTTTAATATCTTCAAAAATACAGAGTTTAAAAAACATTTACCCCCCGTACAGTGTGTGCCAATATAGAAATTAGATTTTCAGACCTAATTGTTTTTTAAGCAGGCTGTAAACATGTTTATTAATCCTGCAAAGATTGTCTTTTTGAATGGGTGTTTATGCTGTTTTTTGGTGTTTCTGCAGGCAGCCTCAAGTGGACTCTTGATGAACTGCAGTTTTTAGGACTTCTTCATGGGCTTCATATTTTAAGAACAGAGGTTGATGCTTGGTCCATTCCCATTGCAGCCAGCTAAAATAAGAGAAGGGTCAGCAGCCAACGTTGGTTTAATGGTGGTGGCCAATTATAGTGTTTTTTTCATGAATACTGACAACTGCAACCACAGTGCTTGATTGAGTCATAACTATTTACAATAAAGAAAAAGGCTGATGGGTTCAGTAGTACATGGAATTAGCTGCTGACCAAAAGATACATACACACTCACACCAAGGTCCAGCACATTACCAATTTTATGGTCCATTATAAAAACAAGGTGAAGGGGATTTCCACTGTTTTTCAGTTGCTTTGTCATCCATAACTTCAAAAACAAGTTGGTAATGAGCTTCGCACACATCTCAAGCTTGATTTGACTAATGCCAAGTAAAGCCCTTAACTTTTTTCTTTCTATCACTCCATCTCATATGTAGCATGATTTGATTCATCTGGACTGAGCTTTTTCACACATTTCATTTGGCCTGGCAGCTCTGAGGCTGTTCCAGTGATCTCATCTCAGCTGCTGCCAGACCCACTGAGTCATTGAGTCCTTCAAAAGAGAGGAACACAGAACAAGAGAAAGTGATCACACTCTCTGGAGGAAAAGGAAAACATAATGGCCCAAAAGTCAACAGTGCAGATGCATGACTTAATCTTTTTTCACAGTAATCAAATGGGAAAAGCTGACAATGCTGAGATTCCTGTAATATGGTGAACAAGAAAACAACTGTAGAATCTTACTATCACATATTTTTGGAGGTACCCTTAATAATAAACACATTACTCCATAGCAACAGGTCTTGTCATAAACTCTCCAGGATACTTTGATTATTGGTTATAGAGGCAGACTGCAATTTGGATAATGCAAATTATGTTCATACACTTAGCCACCAGCCCATATGACAAACAACACACTTCTTTGTTTCTTTCTCTTTGACTTGCTGAAGGCACTACCTGAAATCTGAACTTGAGGTTTCATCTCTTCAACGAGAAATCCAAACATAGGACAAACTGAACCATGCTATGACTTTCAGATTAGCCGACAGGTCTCGATGAAAAGCTTGAACAAAGTAATTTGTTTTTTTCTGGTGCTGTTGAAACACTTTCACTTTGATCAATAAAAAACATAACTGTTGATTTTCTGTCTGCCAGTCAAACTCATATCTCTATAAGATCTAAAAATATCAGTATATAACAAAAAGTATACCATACACTGTATTTAAAAAAAAGGACAACATGACAGCTCCCCAAAACAAGGCCAAAACATTTAGAGCTTTCCCTACTGTCCTATACCCCCAGGGGGACTTTGCTGCTGCTCTCCCTGCCTTGGCTCTCGATGTATGAACAGGCTTTAGCATTCCATGTATGTAAGTGGAAGGGCAGATAGCTCTCAGAACAGAGCCTTACTACCAAATATAACTTGACGAAAATGATCCTGACTAAACCATGAGTGAAAACTGTACTGCTGTAGACTGTGATAACATGAGAGATCTTTGACATTCTGCTGGTTAGTTAAATATTTGTTTGGGGTAGCATAAAGTGTCAGGATGACTCCAACAACACAAACCCTCAATGTTCAAAATACGCAATATGCAAGTGTCTGTTCAGGGGTTATTTTGGCTTCACTTTGGTACAACAGAAGGAAGTAGACACACCTTCCATCTTTACATGTAGTCAATGGAGAATACATGCTTGCACCTCTGTGAGGTTGTACTTTGGCACAAAAATGCTAACATCAGCATGCTCACATGCAAACTATAACAATGTTTCAGGGAATGTTCTTCAGGTTCAACAGTTTTGTTCAGCATGTAGCATAATTTGGGGATATTAGTTGAATGAATGTCATTAGTTTTGTAGATATTTGCAACATAAAGAACCACAAATGTTACAACAATGTATCCGGTGTGATACAACAATGCAAGTGTATCATGTCTTTGCAAACCTGGCAACATTTTCACATAAAAAACAATTTCCAGCATACTGTTTGCTTTCAAAGTTGATAGGATTCATCCTCTCTGGATCTTGATTGTTTGTACAAATGTCCTTTCAAGCCTTTCAGTACTTTCAATCCTTTCAATCCTTTCAGGATGTACTAACCAGCAGACAGAACAACGTGTCAGTCCCAAGGCAACAAAGGGAGCAGACCTGAAAATTGAAGGTTGGGGTTTTAAGTCCTCTATTTACAAAGCAGCCAGCAGAGCAATTACATCACCAAAGGACACTGAAAGCTCAGAGGGATGATCACTTAAACACACACATTCACACTCTGCAGAGAGAACTTCTCACTTGACCTGTTTGTGTTACTTCACTGCTCACACCCACATCATAACTCCTGATGCATGAACGGCTACCGTGAAGCAAAAACAGCTTCTCAGTAGTCAGCAGCAATAATCATTAAAGAAGCACCTGCAAGATTCTCAACCCATCCTCACAAAAGAAACAACTCTAACTGAGGTTAATCTTTAACTGTTGTTTGTTGGGAATCTAGGGCAAGATGTGATTTGAAAAATAGATAATTTCCCACTCACCAGTATGAAGAGAAAACAGTTTTCAAATAGATTTCTGTGTTTAAAGTTCTAGTTTACAAAGTCCCTGCAGTGGGTGGTATGTTACTCTGGATCTCCCTCTGCTGCACTTCCTTTTTCCAGAGCTCTGAGCTCAGCTGTTTCAACCATCTCTCTGTTTCTAAACACACAAAATGCCGTGTCACGCTGCTCAGTAGATACACAGTTCAGTCAGAGCGACCGCTTTGAAAGAGGAAAACAACCAACCAAAGAGATGGATCTGGACAGGCAGAAGAACAGTCCACTGGGTTATAGATATTCTCTTATATTCAGAGACTGAGGTGCTCGGACTGCTAAACTGCACTAACTGCTCGGTGTCACCTCATATAATTGAGTGTTTTATGAAGTTTGTAAGGTCAGGAGTCCAAAAGTCCAGTCGCATGTAGTTCACTGGTTAGTTAAGTATTTTTGTTAGCGGAGAGTAGAACCACTGGGCAAATATTATGTTTCATAAAGTTTACTATAGTAAATAACATTTGGTTTTCCTTTATACATGTGTATTTAATGAATGTTTGCTATTTCAATACCTTCAAAAAGAGCAGTCTTTGAGATTGGAAAACTTTAGTGAAAACAAAGCTGCTGTATTTTTGATGTTAGATGCACCAAACCATGCAATTTCAGGCTACTGATGCACTCAAACAGCAAGAGGAAACAGCTAGTCTGGCTCAGTCTGAGGCTGAATGTTCATTATTGTCACCTGTACAGCCATAAATTAAAACCTTGTATCCCATTTGTTTCATTGATACAACAATGCAAAATCAAAAGCAAGAATTGGAGCAACAGCACCATTGTATTAAGCTAAATGCTAAATTCTTAAAGTGCACTTAAAGCTGCTATTGGTAGTCACAGAGTAAACATCTGTTCAGAGAGAGGGACTTCGATTGTCAACACTATCCCTCCGAACCAGATTTCCTCTTACCCCCCCAAAAAAGATTGGTGTGTGCAGTCATGATAGTGCTGGACTCATAACCAATCGGAGATTGTAGTAGGGGCCGCCCCTTAACCAATCAGGAGGATTGAGGATTGGAGATAGCTCTGATTGGTCCATCATAACGAGGGGAATAATAACATTGCTTGATACAAAGGCATTGGAAAACGCAAAGATTTCACAATAGTCTCAAATTACTCAACTTACCGATGAGTACCAGTGGGCATTATGACCTTTTCTCCAAACCCAGCAGAAAAAAAGCAACATTTTTTACACCATTTCTACCAACAGCAGCTTTAAACTTGCTAATTTAACACTGACTAAAGATGGGACTGGTGAGGAAGTCATAAGTGTGGCAGGTTAAACAGAACAAAGTTACAGTTTTACACATTAATGTAATGAGGGCCTTCAGAGTATATGAGTCAAGTTCTATGGCACACCATCAGATAGTAGTATTCACTCAAAAATGTAGGAGGTCCTGGAGATAGCATGTTACATCTCAAGTTTACATCTCAATTTATCCAGTAGGTGTTCAAATATTTCAGTCAAAGTAGACGGATTGACAGGTTAAAATTGCATTCCCTGAAACTACAATGGGGGGTCAGGGTTTAGAGAACATGCAGCCAGTCTTTATGCTCTTCTAGACTAATTTCATCTTTGCATGCTCTACATAAGAAGAAGAAGAAGAAGTTTACTCTTACAGTCAGGCAGCAGTTCCCAAATAGTTATTACATTTATACCCCCCATAATCAAGAGTGGACAACATGGATTACAAACTCACTGTGTTGACACTGAAAACTACAAACAACACCATATCATCATCATAATAGATGTTTTAGATGACTGTTGCAGCTTGTTTTCGAAGCTCCTTCTGTTTTATATGCTTTCAGTAAAACCAAAGGGTGTGTCTAAAATGTTTATGCACATGATTCCAATCATTCAATCCATGGATCAACATTTCATGACAAACCCTTAAATCCTGGGACAATCCAACATCTGGTGCCTCTATTATTACAGCTGCCCCACACCTGTATGTCACGCGACGGTATATATAGTGCTTTCCGTTTCAGTGGAATCAGGGCCTTAACATGCCTCTAATGCTGCAGAGAGAGGGAAATAAGCCCCGCCTTCGAATTATAAGAACAGTCTCATGCTAATCTAAAGCATCCACTGGGGACAGGATGATGAGAGATTACAGGGCACGCCTTCATCCTGAACGTCCCCTTGAACAACCCCACATCACCCCTCCCCCTATGAAGTCTGAACAACAAGCAGCATCTCTGAATAGTCATAATGGTCAGTGAGGGTTCACATCTGCTATAGTCCTTTTTATAAAGACTACTTTAGGAGTATGTTAAGATTAAAATATTATACTGTGTGATGAAAGACATATAGTGCTCCTGTTGGTGTCGTTTCAGGTTTGTGGTGTTCAATTTACATGTTACTGAGAAATGGGCTGCACTCTGAGTGAATAAGGAAGCCTGTGTCAATGCGTCAATTGGTCATATATCTGCCAGTTGTGCACTCTGGTGCCACAAGATAAGAGAGAGCTCTGCCTGGGTGCATTAGTGCATGTGTGCTAACTACTGACCTCCTATTAAAGCCAACAGATGTGCTAACGTAAGGCCGTTAGAAACTGTTTACACTGCACATCTGTCAACAAGAATTCAATCACGTTTAAATACAGTGGCCAGATGAAATGCAACAAAGACGAGTCTTCCAATGAGAGGCACAGCTGACTTGATTGACAGGCAGGAACACTGTAGCTGTTGGCTAGGAGGCAAGGCAACTTTATTTGGAGGCTCAAAGCCCGCCTCTTTACGTCACAATCGCTCGACAGCAGCAATATGGCTGCCGACGACGATTGGCCTCTAAACAGCTCATCAGAAGCAGATGGGTGACGTCACAGATCCTACGTCCATATTTTATACAGTCTATGGGTAAAACAAGCAAAACTTTCCAGCTTTACATGTACTTACTGACACATTGTCGAACAGTTTTGGCACTCAGGAGCCGGGTCACTTACCGTAATGTCTTGGATATGGGACAACCCTTATAATAAGACAACCCCCTATTTCAAGACATGAGGGGACGCTAGCTTAAAAGTTAAGTCTGTTGTGACAAATATTTGCAGGGCAGTACTAAACCCAGAGTATGAGATGATTTCTCTTTTTTCAGATGTATTTCAAGGAACAGAACAACATCTTACATTCAGGTTAATACAGTATTTCCGCCTGTTTGAGTCTCTATGCCAAGCTAGGCTAAGTAAACAGTTGTGGCTGTAGCTTCATATGTTTGCTGAATGGTGTTAAAGCTGTATCAATAATCTCTGAACTGCTTGTTGTATTCCACGTGAATCTTCAAAATCTCTTTATCAGAGTCCTAGCTTTAAATGTGCTACCTTTTGTTTTAAGCTAGCTAAGCAACACGTAACTCTTACAGTCAGCAGCTTTGAAGCCAGACAGAGACTAAAGTTAGAGTAGTGATTACAATGTTTGTTATCAGAGTATTGTAGTCCAGTATTATTGGACCAGGTTTCTGTGGAAAAAAAAGTTCTTTGCTACTTTCACCCAGGTCTTGAACTTAGCAAGCAAGCGGCATAAGAGTTAGCCTGTATAAATAACTGATAACTGCTTCAGTTCTTTTTCCCTGCAGTTTTTAATAAAGCTGCAATATTTCATATTTTATCACACCAGCAGCGATACACACAGGTTGTTTTATGGTGCTGTTTTTCTCTGTAAATGTTATCCTGTAGCTTTTAAATAACAACATTTAAATACTTTTGATTGTTATAAGTGTTTTTAAGCCAAATCAAAGGTCCAAAGAAAGACAGTGCTATATGTTTTACAGACGGATTGGGTAGCCTTCTCATGCAAACTTTGGGTCACATAAGAAACTTGCCTTCTCTAAACACACAGTATACCAACGTGTAAAGTACACCTGTACAGCTTTAAGGCAGCTGAGGGAGCTGAGCATAACAAACAGGAAAGAGGAAATGAAGGGAGAGCAATATATTCTTGCGTGCATACAGTACATTAAACTCCTGTACAGAAAGCACCTTGAAGCACATCTGCTGACAGTAAACAATATGAATTTCAATGAACAGGTCATATTGAGGAGTAACCAGGACATGTATTTTGTAATTTTGGCTCACAAACTTCCAGATTAATATCCTGGAGTTACAGAAGCATCTTTTAATAATGATGTCTCCTGTTACTGAAGCCAAACAACACAGACAGACATACAAAACATCATATTCTGAATGGAGACTTTCAGAAAGTATCATAAAGAATGTTTTCCTCTTCTTTTAGCCATGAATCTCTATGTTTTCCTTTCCTCTTGTTATTGTTCCATCATTTACTCACTCTTTCCAGTCCTCCTCTCCCCTTTTTTAAATCCTCAACATCCCACTTACTTCAACTCCATGGCTGCTGTTTTCTCCACTTCTCCCTCTTCTCTGGGGTAAAAACAAACACTGCTCCCTGTCATCTAATCCTTCCCATCTCTGATATTCACTGTGGTTTGTGCAGCAGGCAGAGAGGGGAGCACATGTGAGAGGCCTGAGCTGTTACAATAATCCAAACAGACTGACAGGGAGGCTCTGGGTGAGCACAGACAGGAGGATGAGGGAGGAGGGAGGAGGGATGGGCCAGTCTGTGGTGTAGTAGAAGGACCAATCAGAGGGTGTGTGATGGCTAGAGAAGGCGGGGCTTCAAGCTTCTGCGGCTACTCTTTAACCTCCGGAGGGCAAGAGTCCCAAAGGCATGATGAGGGAAAGTGATAAGGAGTGACAGAGGACCGAGCGAGAGAAAAGGGACACCATACTTTGCAACAGGAGATAAATTATTTCATTATTTCAAACACTGAGTCTGCAATAGCACAGCTCTAGATATCCTTGTTATTTGCATGTGTGTTTTGTGTGAAATAGGTACACAAAAGATAAAGTTGAAACCTGATTCAAGGTCAACAATTGTATCTATATCTCCAAGAAAGGCCCAAAGAGTAAATATGATCATTTTTTCCTTTAGAGCTGGAATTACCTCATTCTTCAGAGGAATGGTTTGAATTGACAAAGCTAAAACATAAGTCCCAATAGTCTACAACATTTACGTAATTTTTTTTGATTGGCATTCCCCAAAGTCCATGAGCTAAGACAACAGCCGGTTAAAGTCTCAGTAACTGGTACAAGATGGACCAGAAAATGTTCTCAGAAAGCAACAATAATTATAAGAATGATCACAGTGCAGTCAGAGACAGAAACATGATGGTTAAAAGAATGAAACCAAAGTTAAAAGAGCATGTTGCTATCTGTCCCATTTTCCCCCCTGGAGGGACTTGGTCACTGGAGCAAAGCTGGTAAACAACACGACAGATGATGCAACAGAACCAAGACTACAACTCAGAGGAGAAATGAGGGGAAGAGAACTGCTCTATCCACAAACCCTGTGGATAAACAAACACATTGTAACAAGTATAATACAAATCAAGTTGAGCCTACTAGTCATTGAGAGATCTGAAGCAGGGGAATAAAAACACTTTTACTGCAGTGCCTGAGTTTGGGGACTGAAGCAATAGTTTCTTTAAAACAATGAAATATGACTAAAAGAAAACCTTGTTCAACTCATGCTTAGAGAATGACTCTATGGATGCTCATTCTGTTTGGGTCACCATTTTGGTTAAGATCAAGAGTGTAAACAATTATAGTTGGATTGGATTGAACCTACAACAGACATTTAAAGATTATAAATATCTAACACTGTGTCTGAACAGAATGCAACCAGAGTTAAATCAGCTGGACACACATAAGGTTTCTTCTTTGACTGTCCTAACCATAGACTGTGCAAGCGACCGTGCAAAGCAAAGTGATCCGACACACCGTTTTGACTAGGGATGTTTTGAAGCAACCAATTTCCAAGTGAATTGAACTGATATTTTAATTCCAACCAACTATTGTAATGGTAAGAAAACACTCACAAAACAGTGCAAACTGAGCACCATTTATTTGACACGGATCACAGAGTCTTTGGGTAAATTGGGTTGCATTGGTTTGCAGTGTGGCTATCAATAGCAGAGCTTTTGGAACCAACAGCTTTTGGTGCTCCATGCAGGTTAACATCCACATGTCTGTGCCGGTTATGCATTGCTCTGTTGAATGGGTTATATGCTAGTTTAATCAGACACAGCCTAAATACAACTTTATATCCATTTTCTAGATCCAAATACTGACAAACCAGACCCGTTTGGGGTAAGGGGTTAGTGCAGTTTCATCAGTCAGGAGGTTCTGGGTTGGAACCTGTAATCTTCCTTTTATGAGTTTGTATTTCCTCCTCCTACTTATGTGGGTCTTCTTTGAGGTCTCATGCTGGTTAAGTGGTTTGGCAACTCATAATTGTCTGTTGTTGTGAATAGTTGTCAGCCCTGTGTTAATTTTGGGAGTTCTCTGACTGTATCTTGTCCTTTTTTGAAGTGCTTTGGTTTATGACCAAATACTGGACATTCCCACCTGCCTCAGCTGTACTTTGTGTTTAGTGCTTCCTATAAATGTTAGCATTCTGATACAAGTCAGCGACAGAGATTTTGAACATATCATTACACCTGCTTAATAACAGCATACTTGCATTGTCTTTGAATAACTAGCTGGTGAGGGCTACAGGTAGAGTACAGCCTCCGTAAAGTACGAGACACTTGTACAGGTAGGTTGATCATTTTGAAATTTAATAACAACAGACAAGTGTTTGCCACTCAAATGTTGTCTAAAATAGAGAACAGTCTGAAACTGGCAAAACAGGCTTGAACTAGAACTAACTGTACAATTAGTAGGCCTAAATTTGTAGGTCTTTTAACTACTGAACACAGTGACTGACACGAGAAGAAAAACGTTCTCCTATTTGTTGTTGTGGTTGTGCTCTATTCTGATGAGAGATAGTTGTGCTTCTGCAACAAAATCACTCATGCAGTCATTTAAGACAGCACACACCCACCACAACACACACTTTCCCCCAAACAGGAACATACGTGTATAACAACACAGACATGCATGCCCCCCTGAGAGTTTCTCATTTCTTGAAAGCTTTAATCTTATTTGAAGGCCACAAATAATGTTTGTAGTAATTATCTAAATGTGTCTGTTTTCCCTCTGTACATCTACTCCCACTTAACTGGATTACTTAGAGCAGAGAAGATGGCTCTGTGCAGACACAAATTCAATGTCTTTACAGCTTATCTTTATGTGACTTGTTCCGGAAGTAAACAGAAGCTAGATGTGAGATTTGAATTCACAGCTGTGGATTTTAGAGAGCTAGGAATACTGCATTTACAACTAACAGCACAATTATCAACCAGATTAATGATGCTATTTTGATCTCTGAGGGTATATAAACATGTATGAATAAAGTGGTAGACAAAAGAAACCAATGTGCAAAGTAAAAGACAAACAACACAAAAGAAAACGCTTATGAGACCAAACCAGTTCTCAGGTGTCCTGCAGTGTTCCTGACTAAGTACCAGTCTGAAAGCCCATTTCAAAAGATAACTACAGAGAGTGAGGAAAAACTAGAGTCTGCTGTGTAGAACATTAAACATTGGTGGAGGAAAAATGAAACAAATATATCAGGTTGTTCAAGTCTTTGCAGGGAGGTTTATTTTGACTATTTCCTCTCTTGTTCCCTCAGGCAAAGAAAACACAAATTTCTCCAGTCAGATGCAAAAAAGCCAAGACCAAGAAAACAGACTAATCTGAAATGAAAAAAGTCAGCCTGAATGAGCCGAACTCAAAAGCTGTTTTCTTCCATTTCCCATTTGAGTGTTTTTTAGTACCTCATCATTGCCTTCCAATAAAAACAATAGGCTGAAATGAGTCATCCAAACAGGACAGATTTATGGACCACGGCACTATATTTATCTCTGTGCAGTTCTTTTCATTTTAACGGGATCTGGGCTTGATTTGGCTTATACCACAAAATGCAGAGTAGGGATGTTAAAGAAGCAATATCCGGACATCTTATGCGTATTTTGGAGGGGAGGGTCATGTGTGTTGCTTTTGTGAGATGCTGATATCCCCTGCTGGGTAGAGCATGACATGCACGCTACATTATGACGATGCTTGAAGTCTGAAGGTTGTTTAAACTTTCTGTCAGAACTCTTTAACTTCAGACATTCTGAAGCTGGGTTTTTAAATAAAGTCATTTAATCAGTCAGCAGATCAAGATATGGCTAATTTTCAACTTTGATGAGGCATTTAACATTTCTACAGTCGTGTCCACCCACAGCCTGTTTTCACTTAATCAGCCTCTCAGGACTTTTTGTACAGTCTGCGCTTGACTGACAGCTGACAGCCTCCTGGCTCTCCTGTGTGTTACATCTCATCACATGAAATTCCCACCATATTTCTGCCCACCAACACTTTCCAAGCAGACATCTAACCAGTGTGAAATCATCCTTGTAGGTGTGCATTAAGACCTCAAGCTGAAACATTTGATAATCAGTCAATCCACCTGATTAGATGTAATTATTCTTCTATTCCACTGTACTGTGATATTTCTGTTTTTTGCACAGTTTAATGATGATATGTAAAAGTTAGGAGGACTTTTTTCACAGTTGGATTGAAAAGCACCTCAACATTCTTGGATATAGACTTAAAACCTATCTTGCAAATATAAGAAGGTCAATCCAGCTTTCATGCCTGAGCATTAAATTCACAACTGGAGCCAAGAGATACTTAGCTTAGAACTCTGAATACGGCCTGGTGTCACTCCAGATTTTCACTATCATGATCACCTTAGTTGGTGATGAATCAAGAAGTGATGGAATGGTAAATACCTGGACGACAGCTGTGCCACTTGTTACAGCATCTGCAGTTCTCCCCTTGAGTATGATGTCAGAGGAAATTAGCTGCCCTGTGAACACGGTCAATTAATCACCAAGACATTTATGTCAGCAATTGATCAAGTTTTTTGTTTGGATAAAATAACCATTTCATGCTACTCCTGTGACCAAAGATTGAGAAACATTTAAAGGTTTATCAATAAAAGAGAGACATCAGGTGCAGCTATAATGTTTTTACCAAGCTGCAATATTCAGGTCTAAATAAAGATGCATATATAGAAGTGTCAAAAAACTACAGTTCCTCCACTGGCCACTTGGGGCAGACTCAAAAAGTGAGCCAGTCTCTCTAGACACAATAATAAAAAGCCCATGTTTATTTGATATCCCGTATTATATAAAGGCTTCAGGTTACACATCGGAAAGTTAAATATGCAAAAGTAGCAGCATTTTGAACAAGAAATTAACCCTTAAATTGTAAATGTAATGTAAATGAACTCACAGTTTGTCCTCTCAGTGTCACATTGAGATGCATTTTGGAATCTCATCGTTAGACCCATAGATTTTCAAGAGTTTGTGCAGCATCCACTGATTAAACAGCTTTCTTATTGATAGAGGTCCTGCTCTTCATTGCTGTTGTGTTCCAGTAAACGTTTAACACACAAACACAGAGCCGCTTCTTCAAATCCCTTTCACTAAGACACACAGATCTACTACTCCATTAATAGTCACTAATCTGGCTGATGTCCAATCCTAATCAATGAGCTTTAACCAGCCAGACGTAGCTGTGGAGTGGCAGCAGGGCTCACAGTATGGAGCTCATTGATCCTTGGGGGTTAAAGTGTCACAGGGCAGCAGGTCAGCCTGCTACAGGGCTTCAGAAGACAGACATCAATAAAAACACCAGTTGACATTTGCAATGGAAAGTTTTGTCCATCAATCAGGATAATTAAATGTTCATGGTCACCTTGCTGACCAATGTCAACCACATATACTGAATTTCAGGAGACAAGGGTACATCAAAATAGCACTTTATACTCTGAGTTATAAAGCAATCTCACAAGAGTCTGGAAAGAAATCCAATCAAGGACTACTACATCACTTTCAGGCTTTCACTTTCAGGCTTTCAATACTAGAGATAATTTGATACCTGTGTGTAAGTACAGACACCAAGTCATAGCCATAAGAACCTTATTTTAAGAAATGTTAACTTAATTTCAACAAAAGAAAAATAAAAACACACCCAAGGAGGGAAATTGGCAAATTTAAATCACCAACTTCACAGAGCATTGATACAGTTTGATATGAGGAAACATTTAAGGCCAGTTTAAAGTACTTTACAATTTTTGTTCTGTAACAAAGCAATAACTGTCTAGTGTTTAGCAATTTGTCCAAAAATATCTCACAATTTCTGGTGTTGATGTTATATTAGACTTTATTATCTAAAAGATGTCTAGTGTTTACAAAACCATATGGATGGCATGCCTGCATCTCTTTCCACTGTACATAAATAAGGCCAGAACACTGCCTAAAAGGGTGAAGGATTATTCCACTGGTGATGTAATTTGGAGCCAAGTCAAGTGTAGAAGTGATCTGGCTGGTGGAGCGGTGGGATTGACTTCACACCTCTTTTTCTCACCAAAACATATTTAACTTACTGATAAACCCCCTAGACATATTTCAGCAAGTTTAGAAATAACTGCTATGACAAGAAAACTGTATTTGACCATCTCATCATGGGCAACGTGAGATCTCTGATTAATAAAATGGACGACCTAACAAGACTATCCAGGAGTCTGACGGAGTTTCAGGAATGTAGCATGTTGTGCTTCCATTGACGGCTTCCTGACTGTCCGGGCAGACCGGGATAGCACCGAGAGCGCTGTGGGCCTCCGACCATATTATCTGCACAGGGAGATCTCACATGTCATACTGGTAGCTGTTTACAACCCCCCTCTGCCAACCTGACTACGGCGTCCAACGTTCTCAACGCTGCCATAGCCAGACTCCAGACAGACCACCAGAGTGCCCTCTTACTGATCTCCGGGGGCTTCAACCATGTATTTATTTTCTACATAGCTTATTATTGTATTTGTATAACTTATTGTGTATAGAGCAACTGTAATGACTGACTTTCCCTCCCCGGGATAAATAAATAAGTATTTCTGATTCTGATTCTGATTTTAATTTTCTAGCTTGGCCTCCATCAGTTACAATGGAGGAGGCAGACTTTATAACCTATACTGCAGCCAGTCTCCAGGGGGAACTCTCAAACTTTTGGCTTCACTCTGTGTTGCCCATGCTTTTATACACTCTATAGGAACATTATGTTGTTCACTTAACATACATGTGGTAAGGGTTAGCCACTAAACTGTGTCATGCTAAACATCCTCATTAAATGATTTGGATGTTGGAACTGGCAACCGGGCATGGCTGCCTACTACTGCCCACTCCACCAGAGTGGATTTACAGTAGGAGCAGTTAGTGAGCCTTGATGTTTGACATGCAAGCATTATGACAAGTCAGCCCATTCAGTGACCCTCAGTCATCCTAGTCTCTGGTGTTTTTTCTTGATCCTGATTATAATACTCTCATAGTTGCAGCTCTGCAGCCGCAGAAAAGTGTACAGTACTGCAGAGGTGATGCAGCCTTTACTGCATCCCTCCTGACTTCCTGTTCCCATCATTTTGTACTGCATTAAAACACCTCCAATGTCACAGTGACTGCAAATCTGCTGCTGAACAAAAACTGAACATCAGATATCAAGAGAAAGACCTCCCCCAAACACACACACACACACACACACACACACACACACACACACACACATACAGTGCAGAGAGAAGATAGAGACGGAGCACAGAAGGTAGTGCAGACAAATGTAATGAAACTTAAATCCACTTATTTTATCTGTGAGGAAGAATGGAGCCATCTAATGACATGATTTGCTTCTGAAGCAATACCATATAAAGACAAGTGTTCAAGGAAAGGTAACAGTACTGCAACTTAACATTGTATTGATTAAATAACGTGTAAAAATTGTGCCAATTATACTTCTAATTGTGCCAATTGTACTTCTAATTGTGCTCGAGGCAGCTGCCCTTTGCACCTCCTTTAAACAAGTTATCTTTTGACTTAACATACAGAGGCCAAAAAATATTAGCCAACTACTTTGATGCTAAAGATGCATCACTGTTTTATTGCATCATGACTACTGAAGTTTAATCTAAGTGTGACCTACCAAAACATTGTTACAGAAAATATTGTTTTACTTCCTGTAGCCTACTGTGTTGTCTTTCAAACCAAGCTATGTATTAGTTAAGCAGCTAACAGCGATGTTAATATCATAGACTGTATAAAATATGGACATAGTATACGTGACGTCACCCATCTGTTTCTGAAGCTCTGTTTTGAGGCCAATTGTCGGCGGCAGCCATATTGCTGCTGTTGAGCGATTGTGACGTAAAGAGGCGGGCTTTGAGCCTCCTAGCCAACAGCTACAGTGTTCCCGCCTGTCAATCAAGTCAGCTGTGCCTCTCATTGGAAGACCCATAATCTCAATATCTTCGAAATTGCTGTGTTAGAAAAAAAGTCACCCCCGTACAGTGTGTGCCAATCGAGAAATGAGCTATCCAGACTACACTCGTCTTTTGTACCAGGCTGTAAACATGTTTATTTCTTCCCCGCGGTCCAGCTCTGTGCTGCATTCCCAAAATGCAACCGGTGGGTGTTAACGGATGAGAGAGCACGGAGCCGGAACGCAGCGGATCAGAGACTGACTGGATACAGATCTGGTGGAAGTCCTGTGTGAGGTTACTGGAGCTGCACAATAAATCGCAGTTTCATAATCGAAGTTTTAGCCTTGTAATAAAAACCTTAGGACAGCCTAAAGTTATTGCAATAAATGAGAAAAATATTAAAAAGCATTCTTTCTCATTCAAGATGCATTTTTTACCTGTTGGATGAAGGCCTAGATACAATGGTCTAGTTTCACACCACTTTTAATGTTGTCCAATGAATCTAAGGCTGGCTGACAGTGCCATCATGCTAGGAAAGAAAGGGATTCCGACATAGGACATGTTGCAAACTCAGGTTTTGTACAACAAAAACAGCACATGGACATTTAAAATGTGAATTGGATCTTACCTGAATTCATAAATAATGCTCTATCGCAATATTGAACAATGTCATTGAACAACACATAGCCTATTTTTCTTATATCGTGCAGAATTGTCACCAAACTATTTACTTAAACCACCAAGTAAAACAATACACAAACTCCAAACACAATTCAGAGCGTGCATCAGTAAGCACAGGTTCATTCAAGTTCAGATTAAAGATGCTGAACCTCATTCATGAGCCTGAAGCTGTCATGCTGCAGGTTTGTCTTGCTGCTATAAATGGATTATTGAAGTAGTCCACACACACACACAGCACACAAGCAAGCCTAAGCATATGCTCTTAATCTGACTGTATGCGCGTATAATGTTAAATTACATTCTTCATATTAAAACTTTTTCTAAATAAATACTGACCTATAAGATTTTTATTGAAACAAGTGTGAGCACATCGCGAGCATTCATTCATTGCCAGCTCTACAAAAACACGCATTAATTTTAAATTCCACCATCTAAATGTTATCTCATCCGCCGGTGAGACCGCTGTTATTACGCAAGAGGATGTAACCTTACCGGCCTTTCTCCTCTCTGTCTCTCTGTCAGTCTGTCAGTCAGTCTGCTGTGCTGGTCTCTCCCCTCCTCGTGCGCACCGTCCTGTCTGCAGCTTTGCATGAACAAACTCCAGCTGCACCGAGCGGAGCAGCGTGCGCTTACTTCAGCTCACTTATTAAAGGATCCGCCGACAGTAAAAGGGACCGCAGCCGGATGCAGTCAGAGCTGATCCAGCCCGGAAACAAACTTCATCAATATTACATCCACGTGTATAAATAGCCTCAGCATCCATGCATTATTTCTACTTTTCCCGGCAATGGTTATACAAGCTCACTTCTGTCTGTGTGGTGTAACAGAGAAAAAAATTCTTAAATATATTACAAAGTTAAGGGATGTCCTGCAGCCTAAATGTTACTAAAAGAGTATACACAAAAAGAGTGTTATAATGATTGTGAAAGCCAAGGATGATCAGAAGCAAAACTTTCCTTCTTTCTGTATCTCTGATCAAGTGCTTAGTGTAGTGGACAAAGTCAATTATCTGGGGCACATTATCAGAAATGATTTATGTGATGATGATGATCTGCAGCGACAGTGCTGTAAACTTTATGCACAGGCCAATATGCTAGCACGTAAGTTTCCAATGTGCTCAGATAATGTTAAAACAGAGCTTTTTAGAGCTTACTACTCCTCTTTATACTGCCCATGTGTGATGCAGCTACAGTAGAGCTAAAATGAAAAAGCTTCAGGTAGCAAATAATGATGCATTCTGAATTTTCCTTAAACTACGAAGATGGACCAGTGCAAGTGATATGTTTGTATCAAACAATGTCCCTACGTTTCATGCTTTACTCAGAAATTTGATGTATAAATTTATGTGTCGCTTAGCTGATTCAGAAAATGAAATTTTAAGGGAGCTCACTCAGCCCACATTAAGTGACACAAGGTATTTTTCTTCCTTTTGGAAACATTGGAACAAATGCCTTTTTATGCTTTGATTAAAAATGAATGTCATGTGATCTCTTTATTTCTTGCTGACATGTATTTTACTTATTTTTAGTCTTTTATATTACTCTTGTGCTGTTACAGACCTATGAGTCTAAAATAAAGTCTATCTATCTATCTATCTATCTATCTATCTATCTATCTATCTATCTATCTATCTATCTATCATCTATCTATCTATCTATCTATCTATCTATCTATCTATCTATCTATCTATCTATCTATCTATCTATCTACTACTAATTATTTTAAACTCTTGAACACAAGTTATTACAAAGCAGAGGATGGTACTTTAGAAAGTGATGAAATCTTGTAGACATTTCAGACAAACAGAAATAATTTAAATTTTTAAAAGCTTCTCTTAGACTCATTGTTTTATTTCTAGGCCCCCTAAAAAGATATCTCAGTGGTCCCCATCACCACAGCCAACCCTACAAAATATAACATTGCTGCTATAATACTGGTTTATTTGCATTGAACAAAAATATATGCTTAAAACTATCCTGGTTAACTGACTCAAATCTAAGCTACATATCAATACTATTTTTTTTTTTTTTACAATTTCTCCAAATGTAATTGCACAATATTGACCTTCAGACTGTCCATCTCTTTAAACAAGACTATTTGAAGCCAAGTGACTTGATGAATAACAACAAGGGGGCATTATTTAGTATAATTTAACAGCATGAAGTAAAATAAAACTCTAAAAACCTACAGTTTACTTTCACTCAGATTCAGCCACACTTGATGCTGTGAAAATTTGACAATGACAAGCGTTTTTATGCATAGACAGCTGTTTAAATCACACTAATAGCCCAGCGTTTCTAACTTATTAATCGCTCATCCACATTGATTGATCAAGGCTCACGGTCTGCTCTGCAGCCACTGTCCATTCAGCATCCCAGGAGCTCCCTGCTGATGACAGACAGCTGCGGTCCAAACGTAAACAGAGACTCCCCTGTTTTCCAGAAGGAATTCTGAATGTATGTTTATATATTCAGACAACTTTAGTTATCTTATCGCAGTTATAACAAAACAAAACAAAAGCGTAGTAGAAAACTTCCCTCCCCACTTGGAACCTAGATAGTCAGTCCCATATTTCCCCCCCAGTACGACACCCCTGCTCATTGTAATAGAAGAACTCTGGTTAGTGAGTGATGCAGATTGCAGCAGTATGTGAGCCGCCGGTGTCCTCAGATTCAGAAAGGTACTAAAGTATTATTGTTACAAGTCCTACTTGTGACAGTCTTTAGCTTGCTTGGTTTCGTGCGTATTAGCTCACAGTTTACACACCTGTCCTGCACCACCAGGTAGAGCTTGGAATCTCTCTAGATAGCAAAGAAGCATCCCCCTCTTCCCTTTGGTCCATTAAGTCTTGTTCTTCTCTGTAAACTCTGGCTCAGAGAGAGGTCATCTTGCTTCCTCATCGTCACTGTCGCTGCCAGAATCACTAATTTTTTATCTTGATGGTATTTTTGTCTCTTTTTTTTGTGATGGTTTGGTTGGAGTTTGTTAAAATTAACTAAGCTGACCCAATCTGCAGAAGTTGATTGCCTAGCTGTCGGTCTGGTTCTCCGGCCACTCTCAACTGAGGTTGAGCTGACTGGCCGATACACCTGTGGCTGATACACTTACTATTAAAGGACTATCCCTTTAACACTACTTCTCTTTGTGCAAGACAACGTTCTGCCAGATGCAGAGTGATGGGAGGATGTATTCATTTGTATCTCTGTAAAATAACTAACTGTAATGAAACAGCAACAACAACATTACCCAGCACAGCCCGGTGTCATGTAATGGGCTCCAGTTTCCTAATAAATGTCTGAATAATGTAATTATGAACATGTTTTAACTCTTTTGTTCTCAAAAAGCAGTGAAGCATAGGTTTAAGAGTTTCTCCATCTAAGACGATACTTCAACGGAAGAAATATGTCTTCTCCAGTATCCTGCTCCAGTATCAGCCATGAGTAGAACACATTGAGTAGAAAAGAACTCATCCAGCCCGCTAACCTACTTTTCACTGCCCAACTTTACTATCCGTGTTCAAACATAGACATTTCCAGTGTGCTGAGTGCTGAAAATCAAGACACTAAAATTCAGTTCAAAGAAATAACCAATCTTGTAGCTGATAATTTTGATCATGTAGGTCATGGACAGACATCAGGAAAAAAGTGGCACTGTTTCAAAATCAGTTAAAACTCCTCACTGTGCCTTTAAAGCTCCTGTGAGGGACTTTCAGTATGTGTCAGTTTTGGCGCCCCCTGTGGACAAATCAGTACCTTTTCATCTCCCAACTGTCTTGTCCCATACGTGTCAAAGAGGTGTTTTTTCACCCCCAAAAAACAACAAAAAAACTTGCTTTATTTTAAGTTAAATATATTTCTCATTGAGCATCAAAATATCTGTTTCTGCATCATGCAGTTAATTAATAACCTCCTGTAAATCCTACGTCACAGCCGAGGATTCAGACATTAAAACATGCAGTAGAAAAATAGTAAATCTATGCCTCATTTGTTTGAAGCTCAAACAGAGGCATCAGTATTCATTTCAGTTTATGTCATGACCAGCTAAAAACTCCTCACAGGAGCTTTAACCAGGCGAATGGTTTATTTAACTGATACTGCTCATGCAAATCTTGTCCCTAGTGTAATTAATGTACCTCAGGGAAAGGATTTTCCTCAAGATAAAAGTACTTTGTCCACCAGCAAACATACGTGTTTATTCACTTTAAGTAAGAGGAACATTCAAACGAATCCACTGAACAGAATCCAGTTGAGAATGAGCACTGCTCTGCTCCTAACAGGACATCCCAGCTCCAGCAGTAACTGTGGTTTCCAGTCAAGCCCCTCCTTTCTTATGAGGGAGGCTGTTGCTGTGACAACCCTGCATTATGCAGCCGCCCATGAAAGAGTCTTTTCAGATTAAAAAAAGAAAAGAAAAGAAACAAGTTATTTGCATTCCTTTTCCATTAAAGATTTGGTGTGATAGAAAAAAGGCGCTATGAGGTTTATTGTCTGGTTTGTATCAGAGGAGGAGGAGGAGGAGGAGGAGGAGGGGAGGGTGAACTTGATGCTTCTGAAGGCCTCACAACTGTTTTAGAAAACTAATGCACTTTGTGTGTATGTGTGTCAGTGTGTGAGTCACAGTCAAAGGGCACCTGCTTAATATGCACTGCACAGTCACAGGCTCACTGCAAAGATTTCAGTTATTTCAGCATCCCACCTCTTTTTCATTGAAACCACAAACAAGGTACACTAAAGCCGTTAAATAAACAATTCATGCCAAACCAAACAGCACAGAATATGGATCCACTGCAACCCTGCATGTCAGTTTTGAGAATTAAACACACACATAATGAAGCAGGCTGTACAAACTCAATACTCATGATTAAACTTTGGATGTCAGGGAGGAATAAATCAATACTTTTTTGCCATGAGCGATTCAAATAAAGAATTAAATGAGAGCATCAAAGAAGAAACGCTCAATAAAACCTGCAGCAAACTGTTTCACACATTTCAGTGTACCTCATAACCAAACCATTTACAATTAGATTTACACTTGAGTTGATAAACCAGCGAGAGTTTGACTATGATTTCATCCTGCTCTGGTCTCAGCTGCCTGCACCTGCTGTCATTAGTCCAGCAGAGCATGCAGGATTAGCACAGACTCTGCTGAATGGCTGCTGAATAATTGACCAACTTCTTTGTTGCTCTCATGCTGTTTTGATTGAACACATGTTTAGGAACAATTTGCAACAAAAAGTTTGATTTGAAAGAGATTATTTGGAGCCTGTTTTCACAGTTCTTTGAGAGGCTGCAGTGTAAGGTCAAGTATATAGGGATTCAGTGATATTTAGAAGGAGAGAAAAGCATTACTGAGTTATCACAGATGCTTTTATGGAGAGGAAATACACTTTTGTTGTCACTCAACTGTTTTCATTACTAAATAAAGCGGTCTGATACAGTTTGTTACATTTAGTACAGTTTTCCCTTGTACTTTACAAGAGTAATTCCATTTATTGCATACGTATGCAACATATTCAACATTGTATTACCGTCATGTTTATTTAATAGCCTCAGTCATAAAATAAGTTTCTGTTTTGAATTATTTATGTACATCAGCAGGGCTGAAACACCACCCTGAGAAAAGAGTTCCCCCAAGCCCCTCCTGCTGTTGAAATATGAATGGAATAAAAACTGTTATATATACACGCCCATCATTGATCTAGCTTATGTCTGACCTTATAAAGAGTATTGCAAAACAAACATTCTGCACATTTCAATTTACATACAATTATTCATTACAACAGGTATATATTGAAGTCAAACTTGACTTTTGTTAAGACAAAGTAGCACTCTTTTTTTTTTTTTAGCTCCTTCAACCTCCCCCCTTCTCCTCTCCTGATAAAGAAATAAACAACTTACAAAGAACTGTACAATTCTGACCAAATGCCATTTTGGCCACAGCCCAACATACATTAAATAGTTGTGTAGAAAAATAACTCTTTGATAAAACATCTAACAAAAGTGTGGCCTGGTGCCATGTGTAAACAGTCTAAAAACTGTAGCCACAAACTTCTGTACAGTAAACTCTGGTTTTTAATTATTAACTTGACTATTATTTACAGACACACATTTTTAACAGCAGCAACATGGTAAGTAATTAAACACATTTGTGAAACTGAAAGATCTATTCAGATAAGAACTAGTTATAATAAAGTCATGTTTTCATAAATGTCTTAGTGATGATGACCACCGATCTGATCCCACTGCTGGTGTGCAAATTGATTGGCTTTGTGTTTAGCACTGCAGTTGTGATTGAATGTTGATAGCAGCTTTAAAATATGTCAAATATGGTACTCTTGTAGCTTTTAGGGTCTGAGTTTCTAGTGTGGGATCGTTTCAGTAGAAAATAATAAGCTCATGTTAACGAGCGACTTATGGACCGCTTTACTTTAGTGACTGACAAGATATTAGAAAGTGCAAAATGTAATTTGCAAGGATCACAGGCTGTTAGTTACAGTGATAAAGATGTGAAGAGCTAACATGGTGTAGACCTTGTACGTCCACAAATGGAGAACAAACGGAGAGATAAGCAGGACGATGAAAAGGGTGACCCCCAGACCGAGCTTCATTAATACTGTAAATGAAAAACATGGGCTGAAAGTAAAGTAGAAAAGTAAACGACTTCTGACATATGCTAAATTCCCCCAACCTAACATTAGCTACATCACGAATCTGAAGCAAGCAGCAACCTCTGGTTTCAAAATATGAAGCCCAAAGCGGAAGTGCTATATTTTGCAGTTCATTGAGCCTTCGCTTGAGGCTGGCTGCAGAAACATTGGAAACCACATACACACATTCAAAAAGTTGATCTTTGCATTTAATAAACATGTTTACAGGCTGGTTCTGAATAGCTCATTTCTCTATAGGCACACACTGTACGGGGGTGAATTTCTTTATAACGTGACAATTCAGGAGATATTGAGATTTTGAGCTTTGCCCGAAAAGGACATAACTGACTTGATTGACGGCCGGGAACACTGTAGCTGTTGGCTAGGAGGCTCAAACTCCGCCTCTCTACCTCACACTAGTTTGACAGAAGTTAGCTTGAGTTCAGCATTTCTAATATGGCTCCCGCCGACAATTGGCTTCAGAAACAGATGGGTGATACTACATCCATTATTTGTACAGTCTATGCTCTGAAGTTTAGCATCTGACTTGCATCTTCAGATTCAGCTGTTAAAGGGAAGGTCAAAGAAGGTACAGAAGTACATTACTCTAATCTGTCTTATTTTATGTTTTTTTCTAGTATTTATCTACTGATATTTTATTGATTTTATTTTTACTTTAAGTATTTCATATACGTTTCCTCTATCTTGTTTCAGTCTTGTGTCATTTCACCTATTTCTGTTATTTTCTGTCTCTCTGTTATTTTGTGAAGCACTCCGGGCTGCATGTTTGAATGTATGAAAGGTGCTATAGATATACAAATGTGTTGAGAGTTGAGCCGGCAAGACAAAGTATATTTGGCATTTGCAGTTATAAAAAGGTCGACAACTATGAATCACTTATCAGAAACCTCACTATCAGTTAAAGATTAGAGTTGTTTTCAGCATTGCACAGCCCACTGTGTAAAAAGCATTGTTCAAACAGGAAAGGGAAGCAGTTCATCACATTAAAGCAGACTGTAAAACATTGTGTCTCACCCCATGTCTGTTTCCTCCTGTTTCTCCACTGTTATGTTTCTCTGAGCGTCTCCAGGATCCTTTCAGGGTTTTGATTTCACCATGTGTGCAGGACTTTTAGATCTATAGACAGGAAGAAGAAGCAGAATCAGCATCAGACATTTTCTCTAATCCACCGATTAGTAGACTTTTTGCTTTGAACTTAAATTCTCATAAAAACTCAGAGTGCACACTTTTATAGATTGATTTTAAACATTTTGCTCTACACTAATGACACACTCTGCTCATCTCTACGCTCCTCTGTAGATGTCACACTGATTATCCATGCAGCCATAGTGGAATGAGTCGCAGCATGTTGTAGATGCTGCAGAGGCTGTAGCACACACATGTAGTGTGTAGACGTATTGTGCTTAAAGGTCAGAGTGATTCAGTGAGGAGGATCAGGAGTGACAGTGTGTCCTTTAGAGTGAATGGTCATGTATGGACTCTGTAGTAAAACTGGAAACTGACCTTTCTCTGGGAACAAGTCCTCTTTGGACATCACATTGAGGTTGCATTATATATAAATGCATTTAATGGATCACAGCATTATTTCCTTTTGTAGTGTTGTGTTTTTTGGCTCCTCAAAAACATCCGGTCATGCAGGATTTAAAACTGCCCAGAGGAAGAACTGCTTTTCAGCCCTATCTCCCAGAAGCCATTGCTGTCTTATTACGCTCATAAACACAGAAGTTGTGACTCACTCCTTCTAGGGATGGTCCTGTTGACGCTTCCTTTCCTGTTCAGGTTGTTGTCCGATCCCACATCTCTGCTTCATGACGCATTTGGGGAGCAGGAGAACATCCTTCAGCTGCTCTTCAATTAATCATAAAAAAAAATCCCAAACCTGGAAACAACAACAACATGAGATTTTCCCTCACTAGGAGAGGATGTCACAATCAGAGTGAGAGTAAGGATCATGCTCTTCAGGTGTTAGGTTGAGCTCGGGATAAGGAGGGATTGAGAGGAGCATAATCCCGAGCACATGGCTACTGCACCTTTCATCTACAGATAAACGTGCCAAGTCACGAGCATGTCTCATGCTAATTCAATACTGAGGAGGAAACAGACGGCACAATGCTGCTAACTTTTAGCCCAAATACATAGAAGTATGCTGGACTTTTATACAGAATCTCAAACTACAGAATGATCGGTGACTTAAAGGGTTTATGACCACCATGGTAAGTTATATCTGGATTCAAAATAATGTTGCAGTTCCAAAATGTTCAATGTTATTGACTCAGATAACCATAAGTCTATTCTACCAGAGCATGAGACTATTGCTTATATATTGAGACCCATTCTTTTGAAGTGCATCTATCCTCTACCCCTCTTTAGAAACTTTAAAATGGTGCTATCATAAAAAAAAAAAGGAAGAAGAGATTAATCTGAACAATACAAAATGATTCCACACAAGCTCTTGTGAAGACAGTGAATAGAGGACAATGGGAGAAAAGCAGAAGTTATCGTATGTCCTGTGTCGCTATAAAGAATCTACAGGGGGACAAATGGGCCAAAAAACAATGTGAAAATTTAGATTTGAAAATTCACAACTTCAACAAACATAACTATACAACCCCAATTCCAAAAAGTGCTGGTATTAAAAAGAGAATTTGTGTAACATTTAAAGCCTATATTTAGTTGAAAATAGTGAATGACAACATATAAGATGTTCAAACTGTAAATTTGTATTGTTTTATGAAAAATGTGCACTCATTTAAAATTTGACACCAGCAAGACTTGTCAAAAAGTTGAAGAGGGGCATGTTTACCATTGTGTTACATCCCCTCTTCTTGCAACAACACTGCAAATATTTGCCAAATAAGGGGACCAGTTTCTGGAGTTTGGAAGTCAAATGTTGTCCTCACATTGGATTTCAGCTGCTCAACAAGTTTGGAAATATTTTTCTGTATTTTTGTTTCATAATGCATCACCTGTTTTCAATGGGTGACAAGTCGGTACTGCAGGCAGGTCAGTTTGGCACCAGGACTCTTCTACTACTGAGCCATGCTGTTGTAATATGTGCAAAATGTAGATTGGTATCTTCTTTCTGTATTAGAGAGGGCTTCCCTGAAAAAGGCATTGTCTGGATGGCAGCATATGTTGCTCCAACACCTGTATGTATCTTTCAGCATTAATGGAGCCTTGCTAGATGTGTAAGCAAATTAACCTCACTAGTTAGAAAATGTTCCTCCAGGTGGTTTCTTTAAGCATTACAAAACTTTGTCAGTGTTTTGTTGACCCTGTACCAATTATTTTGAAACATGTTGCTGGTATCAAATTTAAAATGATAATATCTTTCTCATGAAACTAACATTTCTCAGTGTCAACATTTGATGTGTTGTGTTGTCTTCACACTATTTTAAATCAAACATGATGTTTAAATGATTTGCTTATTTCTTCTCCTGTCCTTCCAAAGTAATAATGGAAACTGTATAGTAATGGCATTGTTTCTAAGTGCTTTAGGAAATTAATGACAGTGAATTTGGTCAAACATACATAAAGACTAAGACCAAGGACTGGCTAAGAACAGAGTCCCTGATGATACTGCTGAAACACAAGAGGCTCTGCTGCCCTCTCGTGGTTAAGAGGCTGAGGTGCAACGCTCACAGTGCATTATCACCAATTGAACACATTTTGTACATTTCTTATCCCAAGGGTTGTTCACTATCAACAAATCAACATGTGGATTTGAACTTTTTTGTTTCTCTTTTAAAAAACATTGTCTATAATAGGAGGAAGCTTACCTGTTCACAATAAAATCAAAAACATGTGACACAATCTGAAGAGGATATTGACCAAAAATCATTAATTCATTAATTTTATGCTAAACAGTATATTTCATTATTATTAAGTTATTTATTCCAGTGTGCAATTATCTTACAGGACAGAATTATACTTAAAGCTCCTGTGAGTTAATAAGCTACAAACCAAACCATTAGTGGCAAGTTTGACTACTTGTACATACCAGTAGTTATTTCATATGTCCAAAGCTGCTCCCGCAGGATAACTCACTGACTGCAACCTGCCAAATCAGCTCTCCTTTTACATTTTACACTGCAGAGATTCACAGTAAGTGGCACATTTGATGGTTAAAAGACAGCAGGATGAGAATACCTCTTTTATATTAAGCCCTACTTTTATATACACTGCTTCACCCACAGGTGGCGCCAAAATCTACACCAATGTTAAGCTTTAACTTAGTAGGATTCTTTACAGCATGTGCAAGCTTGATGGGCAATTAAACATTCATTGTTATATCTATACATGTGAATACCAGAATGGTGAAAATAGTGTTTTATTATATTATAATTCTGATTATTGAGATTTAAATTAATTACTTAATTACACTTTATTTCTACTTTGGCTTGTTTCTTCTGTCAATAGTGATGTTATCCCAGTGTGGGATCAATATCTATTCATTTATCTTATTTAAACTTCTAGTTTTGAGCACAGAGGGAGAATAAATAGACAGTTTTCACTTTGTTGGCTAACAGAAGTTAAAATTATTTATTTATTTAAAGCTGCTGTTGGTAGGAATGGTGTAAAAAACTGTACTTTTTTTCTGCTGGGTTTGGAAAAAAGGTCATAATACCCCTCATCTGTAGGTGAAGTAATTTGAGATTATGGCGAAATCTCTGTGTTGTCCAATGCTTTTGTATCAAGCAATGTTATTGTTCCCCTCGTTCCTGTTATCACGAACCAATCAGAGCTACTCCCTGACCCTCTGTCGCCCTGAAGCCACTTCTTCCTCACAGAACGCACACAATGATCTTTTGTGGGCGGCGTTACAAACTATCCAGACGTCCATTCTAACATCACAAGAGGATCAATCCATTCACAGAAACACAGAGAACTAAAGCTTTGAGTTTACACAGCAACATGTGATTTTTATTTATTTCTCAGATGTCATCATCAGAAATACGAACCGCAGTGAAGTAACAACAAAATTGCAGCCCTGTGGCTGAGTGTTCAGTGACTGGTCAACAGAGTGATCAGTCTTTTTTCTTTTCACTGTGAGTCCTCAGAGTGACTGAAGACCGAGCAGAGCTGAACAGAGCAGAGCGAAGCGCAGCAGTGGAGCACCTGTTGACATCAGATGATAAAAAGCCACAGTAGACGAGTCCTGACTCTTTTCACAAAGTCACAGAAAAACAAACACTTCTCTCCTGTGCACAGAGGACAACCTTGGGGAAATTAATGCAAAAAAAAAACAAGACATATTTAATCATTCAGTGAAACAAAGGAAAGGAGACTAATAAAGGAAGAGAGTGAGCAGCCCTGCAGGTACAGATTCATTCTTCATAACTGATCACATATTAGAGAAGATTCACATGAAACAATCAGCTCGTCTAGAGATTGTTGCACTGCATTGACCTTTTGTTTTACAGGACTTTTAGTAAGTAATGGTTATTGATGTTTGGACTGTTACCACAGTAACTATCCCTGTAACAAGGACACTGTGGTATAAAGGGCGAGAAAGTATTCAAATTCCTCAGCAGAAAAGCCAGTCAGATGTGATGTAAAGGGCATCCATTGTAATGCTGGG
The DNA here is from genome assembly GCF_009762535.1 of Notolabrus celidotus. Lineage (NCBI taxonomy): Eukaryota > Metazoa > Chordata > Actinopteri > Labriformes > Labridae > Notolabrus > Notolabrus celidotus. The sequence goes on from NC_048278.1 coordinate 28,742,854, forward strand.
GGCTGTTAAAGAGGTGGCAGCAGGGGGCATTGTGGGATACACAAAAGAAGACTTTAAGAAAAGGGACAGCCTATAAGATCAGGACGGATTGTACATACTGTGTGGGTCTGCAGCTGTCAGATCATTTAGTGTGCTCTTGTTTTAAGTCTCATACATGATCTCAATGTGAAGAGAGTTTTATTCCACAAGTAAACTTTAAGAGAAGACATTCCTTTTGTTTTATTTTGTCTACATGAAGTTTAAATTTAGCTTTAAGACACTCTTTCTTCTATTTGAGGTTAATTGTTACTTTAAATATCATAAACTGGCTCAACAGTTTTATCTCCAGACAAACTTCATGTCTTTGAATGTTTAAAGCTCCTGTCAGGAGTTTTTAACTGGTTTATGAATCAGACTGAGGTTAATACTGAGGCCTCTTTCTGACCTAAGAAAGCAAACAAGACCATCAACAAGTGGACGGACTGTTTCTTTAAAGTTATTTTAAATGTCTGAAACCACTGGCGGGGGGTAGGCGTCAGACCAGCTGCTGAACTGCATACAGCTGATAAAGCCTTTAAAAACGTTGAATGGAAAAGATACTTGATAAGTGAGACAACTGCCCACATAGCAAAATTGGTCTGGCCCGGTTCTGGCCCACAGTACACTTAGACTCGGCCAACATACCGCAAAGAATGACGGCCCTTAAGTGGCCCAGATATAGTTTGCCAGAGACGGCCCACACATGGACCAGCTTAATCACAAGCTCAACCTTAATCGGCTCAGATGCAGCATGGACAGATCTGGGCCACATAAACCAAGCCACAATCTGGCCAGATGTGGTATGCCATCATATATACAATGCCATCATTGCCAGACCTGGTCCACATCTGGTTGACATACCACTTGCCATGCCAGCAGTCAGCCAGCAGTGCAGGCTTGACGCTAGATCTGGCCCAGACCTATCAGACCAATTTTGCTATGTGTGTGACTCTTAAACGAGAGCAGGGTGAGATTGTGTGTCCAGAATGACAAAATCCAACAGGAACCAAAAGTTCCTCACTGGAGCTTTAACTACCAACTTCAACATCAATTTTTGTATCTTTAAAATGAAGGCCTCTTCATTTGAAAATTATCTTAAAAAGTACAGTCATTGCTCTAGAGTGAAAAATGTTAATTAATTGAATCTTGAATCTATCAGAATATGATTTGAATCATCAAACTTTATGTAAAATGACAAACTCTCTCTGATCACATCTGTTCTTATATGTTTAGAAAACCAGTCAAATTTCTTTTCTGATCTGGATTAAATCTCTCTTTAGGTTTGGACTGTCAGTGTGAAAAAAAAGCTTCTTTAATTGGCTTTTTCTCACTTTTATAATGAACATTTACATTCAGGCTAATGGAAGTAAAAGCAGGTTGAAGCCTCTAAGTATTTCAACCTATGCTCTAAAAATAGATGTAAATGTAGTCTGCATGCAGGACCACACACTCAGTGTCATGTCACACTAGGCCCTTTGTGACAACTTCATTTGCATGACAGGAAACAGGAAGACACACACAGCATGTCAACACACTGCAGGTCAGGACTCTGAATGTCTGATAATAGATATGGACGCTTTGATCATACTTAAATGTGTACAGTAAGATCACATATTACATATGTTAATGCTATGTAAACATGTTGATAGTCAGAAAAATACTATGTCTTTACACTATGTACAGAGTGAATCACTAACCAGCGGCGTCACTGTCTCAGCTCAGCGTGATGGAATGTAGGAAAAGTTTCTGTTTTACAATTCAGGAGCATCTACTGGTGAAGTATCGGCTACATTAAGCTTTAAGGCAATGAGCAGTAGTGTGTAGTTGCCATCGAGGCAATGGCACAATGCAGTTTGAAAGGCAAGTGGTGTGAAATGGTCAGCAGGGCTGAATAAAGCTCCAGTTTGTGACTTTCATGTACTTCCTGAACATCCACAGTGCTAAGCATCCATTAAAAAATAACAAATAACCAGTGATGTCTGAAAAGGCATAAAGATGTACACACTGTTTAAGTGTTCTGGACGTGTTTACTGAATCATGAAGGGCTCCTCTCACCATGATGGAAAAAGATTTGAATCTCTTCTTTTCTCACACTTATGTGTTTCACATGAACTGGAAGCCATGTGAAATGGATGTTGGAGTTAGCTACCTAGCCTAGCCTACAGCCTCACTACTGCACCACACATTATGTTGCTCTGATTGGATGAAGCATCTTGAACATTTTTGCTTATGTCCCTTGCAAATAAAAAATTAACTAAGGTAAGAGACTAATTCACTTTAGGAACTGATCTATAATATTTGAGGAACAAAATATTAGTACAACTTGGAAAATGGGTAAAAAAAATGTGCTAGTTTGAGCATTCAGCCAGATCCTAGCTAATACTACTGTTAGCTTGGGGACGGCTAATGTGAACGTTACATTTTAAAGTCGAATAAGATACAGTAGGATTAACATCAGGACGCCTAACTTGGTGTAAAAAATAAATCTGATGACTCATTAGTTAAGATCATAGCTGTTAGCTAAGTTTTCTATCTTTTCCATGTCCATCCATCCATCCATGATCTTGACCGCTTATCCCATTAGGGGTCACGGGCGGCTGGAGCCTATCCCAGCTGGCTTCGGGCGGAAGGCAGGGTACACCCTGGACAGGTCGCCAACCTACCACAGGGCTCTTTTCCATGTAAAAAAAGCCATTTTTTCCAGCAGATATAACCACATTTGCTGCCTGGTATGTTTGAATAGCCTATTTCTAGATTCCTACACTATACAGGGGGGGGGGGGGGTTAAAGTCACTAATTGTGTTGAAGATATTAAGGCCCTATAAGCCATATTAGAGGGTGGGGGACTTAACTGACAGGCTGACACAGTGAAGCTGTTAGTCAGGAGGCTAAAGGCCCACCACAGTTAGGTTGAGTCAGCATTTTCAATATGGTGACCATTGTTAGGTTTCAAATCTCTGCTTCAGAAATCAATGGGTGAAATCACTGAAACTACGTCCATGTTTTATACACTCTGAGACTGTACAACACAATCAACTGGTAATGTTTTCTGGCTGGCAGTAATGTTAGCTAGAAGGTAGCTGAATGCAAACATAACGTGTAATGGTTGTTAATGGATTATGAAATGTGTTTTCTTTTCTTCAATTGTGGTCTAATATCCTTCAAAGTTTCTGCTACCAATAGTCTTTTGGATGCTTTCTAATCAGGACATGGGGAAATAGTGTGCTGTAGGTAGAGGAACACGTATGTGTCATGTTAGCAAATAACACTAAAACCAATGGGCTGTCTGACGGCAAAGTAAAGCGCTGATAAGTAGAGCAAACACTTGCACTTGTGTTTGGGTCAGAGTTTCTTAAAATGAGTGTGGTAAGTTGACCCTGTCTGCAGCAAATGATAGCAAATCCTCTGTTTAGGTTCTCTGGACAGTTTCTCAATAGAGGAGCCGAGCTGACCTTTACCCTCTGTGAGTAATACAGTTACTAATGACAAGTACCTCATACAACCCCACTTGGAGGAAAAAAGGAACTGTCCCTTTAAGCTTCAAACCAATAACCACATTTTAGAGGAAAATATCTATTTTCTTTTCTATCAACATGATAGGCGGAGTTGATGGTTTAGAAAAATACCTACAGAACAGCAGCAAGTGTTCAAATATCACAGAGTGTAGATGCTTAGCCCTGTGACGTGACTGCAGTAACATTACATGAGAGGCACAAAATGTTGCGAGGCTCATTTATGACCAGTTTGGGCGAGTCCTGAAAGTCAAAGGAGGTGCAGGCCTATAGAAAAACATGAGCTAACTACATTCCCAGTAGCAGAATCATGTCAAACTGATAAATGACTCATGATCATTTCTGTGTGGTTTCAGGTGCTTTCAATGCTTTTCTTTCAGAGCATTGGTGTTGATCGTGTGTTAGCCTATAGTATACAGGAAACATTTCCTACGTGCATGTCTGCTCCATGATAATATGGAGGAGTTCTAACACATTAACAAACTACAGACACATACAAACACAAGGTACAACTCGTACCACAGTTCGTTTACACTGGCTTAAATCTGTGACTTTATACATTGTAGTAATATTAACATGAGGGATCTGTAAAAAGTGACATTGCAGTTTAGACCAGGTCATCAGATTCATGCAGAGCCGTATGATCGTATTCTACATTATTCTGCTGGTACAAGGCCACTGCGATCTTTCTGAGGTACAAATCAAAGAAAGCAAATCAGCAGAGCAGTAATCTACATCAGACTGCCTGGAAACAAACAATAACAGCAGCAAGTAAAGGTATGAAAACATGTGTAACCCTGAATGAAACAGACACCGAAACTCTGTCTCTCATTGTCAGAGCTATTTAGCAGCATTGTATAGTCAGTAGTGTTTGACATTGACATCAATCACAGACACTAGCATGTGCAGTACGTAGACAGCTAAGCAGGCAAGGAAAAGGTAATTTGCCGTTTGTCAGTTTAGCTAAGGTTCCCGACCGCCTTAGACACCAAACAAAGAGTGACAGGAGTTTCTTTTTCGCACACGGGGCACTTCATTGCATTTTTGCTCTTTGCAATTCATAAACCTGATACGAGTCAGCTACAGAGGGACCTCACAGGGCGAGAGAGCTTCAAGTTTTCTTTTCAGATTCTTGTCTTTTGCATGATATGAAAGTATAAGTGTGCACTTTGATGGGATAGAAGAGCAAATATCACTGTACATCAATCAAAGGGAGAAAGTCTTTCTATCTTTCAGTCTTTTTAAAGTCAGTGTCCACCTGGTTTGTTTCATTTCCAGCTTGGTTTACCACTCCTGCTAGGCGTCACAGAATCTCTAGCCTGGGCGGCCTTTTCTGAGGCGCCGTTGGTCTTTCGGATATCTTCACGAACTTGAACGGGTGGGGGAGTCTCGCTGACTAAAGCGCTGCTCCTAGATACTTTCACACTTTGGACCCGTCGTAGGCTTGTCCCTTGTGGGCGATCCTCACTATTAGGAACTGTTGGCGAGAACCTTGTCTGTTTCACCGAGGTTTGCCGACCGGGAACTAAGGAAGTGACAGGAGGGGTGGCGGGGAGAGGAGGGGGGCCCAGCTCCTTCTTTGTCCTGGTAGTTGAAGCTACGGTGTTCCGTGCGAAACTGGGGACATCAGAGGTGTTTCTTGCACTGACTGTGTTAGAGCTGCTGTTCTCAGAGGAAGCCCCAGCCTGAGCCCCAGCCTGAGCCTGAGCCTGAGCTTGAGCCTGAGCTAAGGCCCTCATGGTGGAGCGGCACATCTTCTCCTCAGGTGGAGGCTTGGGGACGTTCCTCACAGGTTTGGTACTTGGCTTGTGGACAGAAGGCTTTTTTTGAGTTGCATCGTGAGCCCATCTTGAAAGGGTGCATGCAAAGCCACCTCCCCTCTGAGCCTTTGACTCGTCAGGAGGTAGACTGGAGTGTCGAAGAGGTCTTGTGGTCTTCTCGCTCCTTCCTCTTGGTGGTGTGCTCTGGTCCCGAAGAGGACGGCGTAACTCTCCGCTGTCATGCGTTGAAGTTCTCTCAGTTCTCTTGACGCTTGCTGTCCTCACTATCTTCGAGATGGGCAGAACTTTTCTCATGCTTTGGTTCTCGGTGCTGGTGAGCGTTCGAACACCTCGACTTCCACTTGACTTTGTTGCTTTGCTAGCTTTACTCTTCGCATGGACGGGTTTCCTGCTGCTTCTTTGCAGATCTTTCTCTGCACCTGGTTTTCCCTCAGCGGTGTCACAGCTCTCTGTGTCCCACTCTTCTGTTGTAGCTGACTGAGTCATGGATGCTGCATCCACAAATTTGGGCTCTGAGAACTCGTTGGTTGAAACCGACTGTTCGTTGGGAGACATAGAGTCCAGATTAGAGGATAGGGAGCTTGGATCCTGCTGACTCTCTTGATCTCTGCTCCTGAAATGAAGTCCCTCTTTCATGAGAGATGAGCTGTCAGCCTCGGAGTAATCAAACGTGACGGAGCAGTCTGTTTCTGTGCAGTCGAGGATATAAAACACTGGTTTCTTATTGGATGCAGTATCTAGAGGCAGGGGGGTATCACAGGTTGTTGATGACAATGTACTGTTGTCTTCTTCTTCTCTTTCTCTCTCAGGATAGACACCAACATGCGGCGTAAGATCTAGTTTCCCTTCCCAGGCTGCCCTGGGATCTGCTCCTCTTTCCAAAACTTTGTTGCTTACAAGGATGTCAGTCTGCTCCTTTTCTAGATCTGTCACCACAACATCTCCCTGGTTCACAAAGAGCATATGGTTACTGTTATTGTTTGGACTTGGTAGGTCAAAAGCTTGAGGACCTGGAACCAAAGTGTGCTTCTCCACATTAATGTTCATGTGGCTGCTGATTGCTGGGTTGAGAAGATTGACAGACTTCTGAAAGACACAAAATGGGCGAGGCACAGCGCTGCCCTCAGACAACGAAGAGTATTTATTGTTGTTGATGTTGTATGGATCATTGTCATTTGGACTAGGGGAAGAAAACCTTGCCAGTGGGCTGATAGGCTCAGTTTCCGCATGTGGAGATGTCACCGTTCTGTCACGGTCCAGCTCTCGGTTGTCATCCTGGGCTAAGATCCACGGGATCGTCCTTCGCTGGATTGCACGGCCTGTCCGAGGTAGGCTGTTAAACTTGGAGTAGTCAGAGGGATTCCCGGAGCCTCCAAATATCTCCAGGTATCCTTTGAGTTCTCTGTCTGCTATGGAGGTCATGGTGTGACGATGGCGGCGGGCGCTGGCAGAGCGTCCCATCGGGCTGTGTGGGCTCTGAGACCTCTGCTGGAAGAAGTCAAGCAGGCCTTCCTTGGTGAGCATCTCCACGTCGTTCTCGCTGCTGCTCCGACCAAAGTTTCCACTCTGATCTGCACCCGACCACGCAAAGCGCTTTTCCTCCAACTCCCTCAGACGACGCTCTCTGGCTGCTTCCTTTAGCTCACGATCCAGGTTGTCCTAAGAAAAAGAGGAAGGTCGGAGAAGTTTAGAGGCAGGCAGGAAGACAGAATATAAAATCAGACTACAGTAAATCATTTTAAAATCCTTTCACCTTCAGATTCACTCAGCCTAGTGGATACTTACTCTTTGTTTCAACACGGGTCTTAACTTTGTGGCTGGGCTATCATTTTTCTATCATTGAATTAACAAAAGTTATGGAGCATGGCCAGCCTGCGTTCTGTGTCTTGTTGTTGTTCTCTTTTTTACAACACAGCTGAGAGCTTTACTTGATACTTTTGAATGGAGCCACCACATGTGCAAGAGTTATCACGACGAAGATTAAAAGCTTGGTTTGCTTAGTTTAAGCCTCATGGTGAGTGAAATGCTCTAACAATGTCAGGTTGTTTTTTTCATGCAATTGGGAAGGAACTGCATGGGGAGAATGGCAAATTGCACCAGAGTCATCATTAATATCACAAGATGCTTTTATACAAGAATATTATCTCAAAATCTGGGCTTCTTATTTCAATAAAACATTCCTGTTACAACACAGTTTGGTAAAATTTGACAAATCTGTGCCCAGTGGTGGATTATGAAACAACCGTTATGTAGCACCACACCCTGACATTTAATCATTAATCCTCAACTAGAAGGAATCACTCCTGGTCTTGATTATCTAACAATTTGGGAACATAATCATTGTAACAACGTGGCCTCAACAAAGCCTGATTGTGTTGGTAGCTCACAAGTGATGTTAGTTTCCCTCTCTCATCTCACAAGGAACTATGGGTGCTTTTTTAGCTCATATTTACCAGGCTATAGGATAATTCTTCTTCCTTGGGACAATTAAGTTAGGGCCACAGGGGTAGATTCACATTTAAATGGTCCCTACCAGTAGTCGCCCAAATTGTCCCAATCAATGTGCAGTTTGTTTGAGTGAAATATTGGGTAGCTTATAACAAGCATAGACTGTACAAATAATCCCATAAGTGTTTACTGACTGTGAAGCCAAAAAAATATAGAGCTCCCCCTACTGACTGTCCTCAGTATCATTCATAAACCCTGTCTCCCTCATGTTAACAGATGGAACATGGGTCCAACTTTAAAATTAAAATACAAGTCAAATAAATTTTTTTTCAAACATGGTTTCTGACATTATAATAAGTTCTTGTTATTATGATTTATGTCTAAGTGTTCATTTGATAACTTTAGTGTAAATGAGTTATTTGATTTAAAATCCTGTCTGTTTGACAGCTCATGCAGCATTCGCTACCCGATCAGCAGAGAAGCCATAAGTGTCTTCTTGAAATCAGCACAAGAATCTGTGCTGCTGTGGACTGTACACACTTTGTTTTGGTTGGCGGAGAGTGTGTGGTAGAGTGCAGCTCTACCATCCAGGTCACTTCTGCACATACCTTGGCTGCAACAGTGCAACATATTGAGGCAGTGTTTTGACTTTGAATCTCACAATGGGCAGAAATAAAGACACATTGTTCATTTTATACACCGTCAATGATGCCAAGCCACCATGCATGTCCCCAGTAATGCTGAGACTACAGGTATGTATCTGTATAATCTGCTTAGTCTGATTTATTTCCATGATGTTTGACCTTTTCCAAAACCTGAGCAATCAGCTTGTTAAGATCAGCGTTATTTGATCTGTGGAAATGACTATTAAAACTCAAAGAGGTTTAAAGAAACGAGAAAAGAACACTTTCCCTAAAACTGACCTTAACAGCTTTCTTGAACTTGATGCAGAAGTCTTGAAAGATGCGGAAGCCCTCGTCCAGCTTAAAGGTGTCCTTGTCTTCACAAAAGAAATCGATGAGAGTGTTCCCCTCTTTACGCAGGTCCAGTCTGCGTCTCTTCAAGTCCTGCAGCCTCTGGGTTGAACTCTAAGACGGGACATTTTTTATTCATAAACTGTCTCACACTTTTATGGATGTCATCATCTATAGGACATGAGTCAGCAGAGCCAGCAATGCACAGTGGCATGCATCCAACTTTCTGTATATGTAATGTATTACATAACTGCTGCTTCACCTGCAGAAAGGGCTCCAGCTGCTGCAGTAGCTCCTGGTCTCCTTGAATCTTCTCCTCCAGAGATTTGATCCGCACATATAAAGAGGAAAACTCCACCTCGATGTTTTCCACTGAAACCCTGCATGTAATATTACAACAGAGGGATTCAGATCAGGGAAATGTGTTCACAGACACCCTGAAGAAAATATGTATAACCAAGACATTGCTGACAAACACTGTTCAGTGCCAATATTGGAAAGCTTCATAATGCTGTCAAACTGTCATGAGTTAAACATGAAGATATGAGGGCTGTAAGAAATGCATTCACTTATCCTGAAGGAAGGAGGAAAGGGACAGAGGGAGGGAGGGAGGGAGGGAGGGAGGGAGGGAGGCAGGGAGGAGTACTCTGGTCTCTGGTGCAGGAGCTGCGCTGACTGCATTCAGAGATGACCTTGTGAAGCTGACAGAGCCTGACAGCCTTCAGCATCACACTGCGTTCTGGAAATGACTCTGTAAGTGCTGCACTTAGGTTAGATGTCAGCATGTGTACTAACTCGGGAAGTGGTTGTCAATTAGATTATAACAAAAATGTTAAAACCTCTGTATTAATCAGATTATCATCTGCATTGTCTGTCAATTACGACACAGAGATAAGGCATAAAATAACGTCATCAGAGGTCACTCTGCATGAAGAGAATAACTGAGGGTAGTTTAGTAACAACATTTTATATCAACATGTAATGAAACAGAGTTACTATTGCTACAGTCTTGGAACCCATCTGCTATCATCTCAAGACACTGTATGCCTCTGGAAATGATGGGAAACTTCTCTGTACTTCTGGGTTAGCCAGTGGTTATGGTTAAACAACTTCTAGTCAAGACTTCCTTTTCTGTGTGCTGCACTCCTCACAGTCAAATCTGCAGAATGAGGAGCCGAGTTTAAAGGGGAAAATTGAAGATAAATTCATCCCTCTAGATATGTCTGAAAAATAAATGCTGAAATGTGCTGGGTGTGGGTTTAGCCTCATGGTTAAGTTGCACGCCCATATGGCAGGTTCCATTTCACCCTGCAGCCCCTTTCCTGCATGTAATTCCCCCACTCTCTCTCCTGGTTTCCTGCTCTATCCACTGTCCTCTTCTCTCTAAACAAAGGTGTAAAAAACTATACTCCAGAGGGGCACGCTTTCATCTCTTACTGATGAGTCTCAGTTTCACTTTAAACAGTAAGTTACAAAGAGGCTTCACGCTGCCTTATCTCTTACTTTCAGCCCAAAAAAGATAGATTTTCTTGTGATTCAGCAGAAGTTAACAGGTTTTAAGTGTAGTTTGTTGATTCAAGTGGATTCAAAACATTCAAGATTATTGGCTGCCATCTTGGTTTATTATAAAAAAACCCTCAATGGTTGCGAAAGGCCTGACCTAAATCGGCTCAGATGGAAATCTGTCTGAAAGGGAAAAAATACACTTTATATAAGAAGTGGACGTGGCCTCTGGCTCAGTGTCTGTAAAACTTATCTCTTCCTAATGGCCAGCTCCGGGGAGCTCTGCTGGTACCACAGGAAGTCTAAGACCGGATCAGAAACAACTCTACTTTTTAGTTAATTCATGACTTCAGTGATCATTTTCCTGAGTTTCCTTAGTTTATTATCTTCATCATCAGTGTCAACTTACCTTCAATACTTTATGATAATGGTTTCGTAAATAAAGATTGATAATCAGGAAAGGGAAGTAATAAAGCATTTCCACCCTCTCATCCAAATATGGTCACTACTTGGTCCAAAAAACTAAGATGATAAAACTAAGGTGATCATGGTCTGCAAGTCAAACTAAGGGCTTCAAAAGTGGAGAGTGAACAACCTTTCAGTCTGCTTGACATCATGATCCTTATTTGAGAGAATTAGTGAGACTTTGTTGAAAAAGAAAGAAGAAACTGTTTACCTGGCTGCACTTTGGACATTGTGAAGTCTCTCTGGAAACTTGATCAGATTTTCATCTTTCTTCTTTGCCTCCTGTGTAAAAAAAGGAGCATCAGACAGTTCAAATCCATATGTTTGTTGCTGCTCAGTTATAAGTAGCATCGCTGCAGTGTTAAGGGCCTTCTTGTGTTTGGTTACATAAATGCTTGGCCAGACTCTCTTGGCTCTTTTCTGTTTCCTGTCACCATCTGCTGTCCGCCTGCCCTCCTGTTATCTCAGTACCTCTCTGTTTACACAAGCAGGGCTGCTGTGAGAGATTTATACATAAATACCTCTCACTGGTGTCTCTTGTGGGGAGGTGAAATGAAATGTGTCAGGCTTTGTTTTGTTTGTATATTTTGTTGACATATTTTTTGAAGTTTTGTGGGACTCAGCTGTGATCATCAACATAGATCAAATACATACTTGCTAATATAAAAAATGTTTGTGACAAATCCATATCTAGTTATAATAAAGATGCCTTGATGATGTCTTCTAAAAAATGTCTGCAGCCTAATACTTGACTTTGAATCATAAACAGTTTACAGAACATTAAATACATTAGCTTCCTCACAGGAGAAAATAGCTCAAAATTAACACTTTACTAGTTTTAAAAACACGAGCATATCTTTTTTTGGGTCATTGTTATCATATCAAAGTAGATACAAACAGAGTTTTCTTAATTCAGCCTAATAAGTAGTAACCCTGCAAGTAACAGTGCCCACTTAAGTGCTTTCAACATTCACTTTTTATACTAGCATAGTGAGCATGTAAACATTTTCTTTCACTCTGCTGTGTTTTATTGGAGTTAATAAAGAAGTACTTGTCTCAACAGTATAGTGAGCATCTGATATTAAGTATAGCAGCCATTACTAACCATGGCGACAAAGTGCAGCAGGTTCATCCCGGGTTTGTTCGCCTTGGTGTCCGCCAACGACAGGAGAGATGACAGCTTGAAACCTGCCGCGTTGCCCGCATAGCCACCCTAAAAAAAAAAGAAGCAAATTAATTTAAAAAAACATATAACGATCTTTAAAAATAAGTCTGCTGTTGTTCCATTTCTTTTCTTACTGACAACAAATCTCAAAGAAAGGTCAAAACGTGCCCCACATAAACTAACAAGCCTGTGTAGCTAAAGCCTGAAATAGCTTATCCCTCTGTGCCATAGACCTCGGCTGCTTTTCAGAACGCATTAACGAATTAGGTCAACATTTAAGAAATATGCTTATTTTCTGTCTTGCCTGGATTTAGATTAAAAAACACATATCTATATGGCTGTTTTGTTAAGCAGGAAACTAGAGTAGCATCTTATTAGCTTAGCATGTAGACTAAGTCAGGGAAAAGTAGCTAGGCTGGCTTGCTTAAGTTTGAGGAGTCAGCCTTTTTATTTATTTCTTAACTTTTTATTTGCTTTTTTCCAATATTGACAAACATAAAGCACAACAAATACACAAAACATACACAAACAATCATGAATATAGTAAGGGGCTCCCTCTCAATATCTATATTGTTGTTTTATGAAGTCTTTTCTGCACAGCAGGTATCACCACCTGTCTTTTTATTCTGGTAATCAGTCCATTTGAGGAGCCAGCCTTTTACCATCTGACCACACAAAAAAAAGTCGAAGAGGAGGACCTGAGACTGGGTATTTTTGTTTGGAGGAGGTCAATGAGGTACTGAGGGGCTAAGTTGTTGATGGCCTAAAAAGTGAGGAACAGAATCTTGAAAATGATTAAGTTATCTTCATGATAAGAGGTCTTGATGGATTGCGAAAGAGCTAGGCTACATTTTCTTATTTTTCCCAGCTTTTATTCTAAGCTACAGTAAAGGTTTTTACAAAATGCACTATTTATTTCAGCTTGTGAACCAAATGCTACAAATGAATGGTTAAGAATGTTATCTTTAAAAAGTTACAGCATACTTTGTGCTTTACTTAATGTCTTAGCAGGAGTGAATCAGCTCAGAGTCTCTGGAACAACAAAGAAGTGTCCAGAATAAAACTATCACACTGTTGGTCTGAGTCTGAAGAACTATCTGAATTAATGCTTGCTCAGCTCCATTGAACAATAACATATTTTATGCATTATGGGGACATATATGTTGGACTTACAGCATTCAGAATGTTTCCAGCCTGCAACACCAGATGCAGAATAGCATGAAGCTCTTCACAGCTCATCAGATCTGTAGGGTGAGATCAATATAAAAATAATTAGACATTTTAGAGCAGATCACATCCAAACACTACCCACTACTTTATTATCATTACCATCACCACACAGAGCAACTTTTACCACCCTGAAATTGATGTTGTCATCTAGAAGAAGTGTTATCAGGGAGGCTGAGTGTTAAATACTGTGGTGAGATGTAATTAAAGGGAGTTGGAAGAGTTCAACTTAATTTGTCCCGTGCAGTGTTGAACTGACAGCTCTGCAATGCAGTGAAAAGGTCACAGCACTGGAGAAGAGGTTTCAGAAAAAAATCCAATACAGCACAGAGAGGGAGTGACTCAGCTAAAATGACACAGGCTCAAGTGATAAGAGCAAAAACAACTTTTTACATAATTTTTTTCAGTTTCTTGGTTAGCTTAAAAAATACCCAGAATATGTCAGGGTTGGATGGATACTGATGTGTGTTTGCATCAGTATATAAAGTAAAGCCTTGTGAAGTTATGCTCAGCTGCTGCTTCTCTTTGGTTTTCTGAATACCAGCTGTACTCAAATGCCTTTTCAGTCAGCTTTAACTGTGCTGTGGTTAATGCCAATTAACAACAATGAGTTAGCATGCTAACATCCATCCATCAACGATTTATATGCTAACATGCTTAGCTAAATTGGTAAACATTGTCAGAATAAAATCCAATTAAGATCAGAATATTTTATCTAAACGTTAAGACTTACACTGTAACTGTGTTATTATGCTAATGTCAGCATTTAGCTACTATGTTGCATTCAAGGATGATGTAATAATCAGAAAGGACATTTCCTGTCAGGAAAAAAATCACTAGGGTTGTAAGGATACACTCAATCCACAATTCGGTTCGAATCCCGATTTTTGGTTCACGATACGATTCACTCACGATTCTCTTATAATTTTCAAGAAAACTTAATTGAACTCAAAATTTAAATAACTATTATTCTATTTCAAGTCTCAGATATGGACAGTTGAAACATATCTATTTTTTCTCTTATATTTCTTTGTAAACAAAGTAATCCCTTTTCATTATTAAGGTGTGTTGTAACTCAAATAAAACCCCTGCACACTTTTTTTCAGCACCTTGCAAAAAAACTAAAAATGGCCGCACAAATAATGGAAAATTTCAGAACAATTACAGAGAAATGGAAAGTGAACCAAATGAAAGTATTCAATATTAAAACAAATAAGGTAAATCTCTTTAAATTAGTGTAATTTTCAAGTATTCTCCTTGATCAATCTTTAGAAATGTTAACGATCAATTATCGTTTAATCATTAAAAAAACGTAAAAGTTTTCCATGTCAAAAACTTTAATCCAACCTTATTTGTATCGATTTTTAACCGATCTGCGATATATCAGTACATCCCTAAAAATCACAGAATGTCCCTTTAACACCACCTGAAGTCAACAACTTGGAAAGTCTGGTAAGGTCTTGAAGGAAAGAGTTGCTAATTTGGTGCCAATTAGCCTGTATATTAGGCTAAAAGGCAGACATGTAACATTGATTGAATGATTTCAGATTATTTTTTCACTTGTTTTTTTAATGCAGTTGTAGTTTCTAGTAATGCTCTTAACAATAAAAAACAAAAACATTTTCCTTATTGCGTTGAAGTTGTTTCCACGTCACAACAAAAAGCTCAAGTGCACATCCAAGTCTCAGAGAATTTCCCTTGTTGGGAAATGCAATCCTCCAAGGAGCAATTAAAGCTACACTATCCCTAAGTACGGCCTCACAGAGCTGCTAGCATGGCTTTAGGCTTCCTGTAGTTCATGTTGAATGTAAATTTGATTGTGCATTGTAAAATAATGCATGTTTGATAAGTAGTCAATGAGGTTAGTTAAAAAGATAGCAACTATCTGCTAAAATAAAAAACAAATGGCAAATTTTAACAATGTATGATCCATATCTATAACATACAGCCTACATAACAACACTTTACTGTACAAAGATGAAACACCCTAGTTTTCCAGTCTGTATCTCAGGTGACACATTCCTACACTTTGTTTAGCACACTGACGGCTCGAATATCTGGGTTACTTGACTGAGCACATGTTACTCTGAGTGTGTGTGTGTGTGTGTGTTTCTGAGTGTAAATGTTGCATAAACTGTGTGCTATTACCTTTAGTGGCGGCGCGGACCACATCAATCTCGTTGCTCATTACATTACAGGAAGGGAAGAACTCTTCACGCAACACCATGGCCTCAATCCGAATCTCAAACCTGTAGCAGACAAAGTGGAGAGGGGGTCAGTAACTGTTTTTTAATGGTTAATCACCCTTGGTGTGAAAACAAGGGAAAATTGCAAAGAAACAAACATAAATCTTGGCAGGTAGAGTGGATCAAACATATTTGTGAGACTGGTTTGTTGAATTTGATGTATCAATTCATTTGAACAGAGCTTTAATATGTATTCACATTTTGATGAACATGTGTGAGCAAGGACAGCGGCACAGATTAGTTTGAACGTTTCCACAAATTCAAATCTGTCCTTAAAAATAATAAAACACTAGACTAAACAAACACTTTTCTTTTTCACTGACTGTCAAACAGTTTTGCGTTCCCCTTTGAGTTGAACTACACCCATGTACACGCCATAGAAATCAACTCACCGAGGCACCTGGATCATCAGGAACATAAAGGAATCGACCAGTGTCAGCTTGTCTGGGTCTCCTTTAAACGACTGAAGCTTCTTGATCTGTTAGTGGAGATAAAGACAGAGGAAGCTCAGCAGGCTGTGTTGTTCTCAGTCTTTATAATCAGTGCTGCAGAAAGAACACAGACCTCTTCAGCGTCAGGCAGAAGCCTCAGCAGGTCTTTGAGTAGCTCTGCTCCGTAAATCTTTCCTTCTCCTTGTCGTATGTCCTCAACAATGGAGCTGTTGGACCTGCAGGACGGATATTTCAATTAAGTTGGATGATTAATAGCACGAGTCCCCTCTCAAGATGATTGCTTGAGGTTACAAAGACTGTCTGGTGTAGCAGGAATTGTAGGTCAATACAGTATTTTTAAACACTGGCCCAGACGTACGAGTACAAACTGTTTGGGAAACGACATCTTCGGTTGGCAGACAGTGAAAGTGCTGTGATGGCTGCTACATAAGCCACATAGGATGCTAATGCTGGTGACAATACATCCACAAAAAGTTGTTTGCCTCTTATAACCACAAGATTTTATTCTAAGTGTCTGAAAAAATAATAAAAACGGTTCTTAGATGATTTAGCATTTTGTTTTCGGAACTGTATATATGGGGGTGGCAGTAGCTCAGTCCATAGGGACTTGGCTTGGGAACCGGAGGGTCTTCCCAGTAAGGATGAAGTTTGGCAAGTGGACTGGTGGCTACAGAGGTGCTGGTTCACTTGCCTGGGCACTGCCGAGATGTCATTGAGCAAGGCACTGAACCCCCAACTGCTTGGGGTGCGCTGGTTGATGGCAGCATCCTCACTCTGACATCTCTCCCTAAGTGCATGTCCATAGCATGTTTGTGCATAAATTGTATGTACTGTATATATGAAACTATGTGTGTAGCATGATCAAAAATAACACAAGTGGAAAATTTTAATTTGCCCCATGGGGATTAATAAAGTACGTTTCTTCTTCTTTCTATGCAAGCGTTAAACTCCTCTCGTCAAGTCACCATGGTCCAAAACTGTATTTTTACCTCCTGGAACATGTGAGTTTCTGCTCTACTGCTGCCTCAACATGTTAGCTTTGTTAAGCTCTTTACACAAACATTGTGTTTGATTACAGCAATCCATTTGAAACACCATGTACAGAGGCTACAGTCCGTATCCAAGTAGTCACTGTTTAACTCCTCTTCAAAACTTCTGCTGTTGCATATCATCCCTTACTCTCTACTCCCCACATTTCCCATCTCTCTTCAGCTGTCCTCAAACAAATTAACTCATAAATCATGACTAAAGTCGGTCTGAAAATTGGCATACTACTCTCAAAGACATGTATGCCTGTGCTGTTTCATTGCACATGACTGCAATAAACAAATACACTTTGCACAAATAAGTTAAAAGCATAATTAAAACCTTTAATTATAGTGAAAGTGGACATAAAGTTTATATAAGCCATTGGAAGTTATGAGGTATATGAGTAAAAAGGTTTACATGTTTGTCTTGGTGTCACCTTAAATGAGTCACTATGATGAAGCTCTCATTCAGTCCTGACTCAGTGCAGTATGGCTGACAGTCAAATGGCATTAAAATACAGTGGGGAGCAATGCAAATACACCGACATGCAAACAGAAGACTAACACACTTTCTACACTCAGCGTCAGACGACTGCTGTAACATTATGTTGAGATTGGTCAAACACAATATGAGATTTCTGTAACTACTTAGTTATGAACAATGGAGAGCTCAGAGAGCTTATTTCATTAGCTGACACCGGTTTGGCATACAGTCTTAGTTATGAAACTTTTTACTAGAATCTTCCACAGCCTGACTTAAAAACACAAATTGAAACCCTGCTGAAGTGTTAACAGCTAAAACACACACGAGTGAAGTGTGGCTCATAAAGTGGGAAAATAATCATCTTTAATTCTGTCAGCAGTGATCAGTTCAGCTAATACACTTTTCCCCCCGAGTCATAAATGATCTCAGGGTCCAGAAGTGTTTCCCCCAGCTGCTCTCCAGCTATGGCGATAAATACATAATGAGACGGCTCACTGCCCTCTTTATAATGAGCAGATCTCTTTTTTCCTTAAGGACTAAGTGCAAATCACAACCCTTCTTTCTCTAAGATGTTGTGTATTTCATATTTTACATGCTTGTGGCCGTTAATCTGGCCTCTAAGACTGAAAATCTGTAAAACTTTTACACAACAGCCCTAAGTTTCATAACAGAGGCCCAACAGGAATGTAATAAGTACACTGTGCATGCAGATAGGTTACAAAAACCTGAATGCATGAGTTTGAAAATGTCTCCTCACTACAAAGACATAGGACTCTTTTTTTCCAAAACACCCACCAGCAGCACATCAACACGCATCAAGACAGGAGAACAAGTGGATTCTTATTAAAAGCCAGACATCAGCAGAGTAAGCAGCTTAAGTCAGAAACCAACTTTGGTGTCTACCCAGTACTTATCAGTGTCTGATCTCTTTATCAAAGTTGGTGCTTTGACCTCCATCAGGTCAAATTAATTTATGAATAAGGAAAGAAAGGTGCAGACAGACTGAGCTGAAGTTTGGCATCCACCCGTTTACATAAGACCTGTGTTGGTTTGCCCAGTTAGGTGTGGATTCTTCTTAAATTAAAAATCCACACTGGGCCCTTTGTAACTGCTTAAAAAATACCTTACAAATAAGCTACTACAATGTTTTGCTCCATGATCACTTGAGGTTAAAACGTACTACCTTTGACAAAGTTTAAGTCACAGGTAATTCAGGTGACTCAGGAATGTAGAATTTCCTTCATCATAATTATCATGTGCGTTAGATTTAACGTGGGCGAGTAGAATTTTGTGACATCTTCTGATTTACAACTACATGAGAGTAACTAAGTAACTATTCAGATGTTATTTAAGGTTATGCTTGAATTATCACACACATGCAGCCTCTGTTATGGAAGCAATGCATTAATAAGAAACACAGCATATACAAAAAAAGCCCATATAATAATACAAACATGGCGACTGAAAAATGTGCTGCAAAAAATCAACGGATAGCTTTGCTAAAGAAACTGCTGTAGCTATAGGTGCATCTGCTGTGAAGTGGCAGCGCAGCACTCAAGCTTAATATGTTCATCACAGCAACAAGGTAGAAGAATAACAAAATAGGAACACTTGGTATTTGGGAGGTTATAAAGGTTACATCTCTCTCACTAGCACAGGAGCTCCAACCCACCAGGACGATAAAATACAACTCACTTACAACGGGTTCAACTGAGTCCGCCCCCTCTGGTCTGGAGCAAATTGCACTGCTATATCTGGATAAGCATCAGTTTTCTTACTTATTTTCTTCTTCTTAATGTATTTGTTTTTGCTTTCTTCAGCACATATCTGAAGCCTGACTCCAGTGTTGTAATTGTTTTGGCTCCTTGGATTAGCATTGATTAAAATAATCAATCAATCAATCAATCAATCAATCAATCAATCAATCAATCAATCAATCAATCAATCAATCAATCAATCAATCAATCAATAACCACACCTGTCTGTGAGACACAACTACTCCCTTCCAATGGTCCTCAACAGATTCCCAGCAAACAGCATGATGTGAGCAAGAAAACAAAATCATTCTTTAACTCTATCATCTCAACATCAAATAAACATTTCCAAATGGACTGAAGTGACTCGGGCAATGAGCATCAAAGCAGTTCTGGAGGCGAGATTTCTGTGGTTTTTCCTTTAAAAGTCACTGATACATTCTCCATCCTGCCCTCAAGGAGTAAAACATTTTGAAGGACTTACTTCTTGAACTGTTTCAGGAAAATTCCAACATTCATCCCTCTCTTGGAGTCCAGGATGCTGACCTGAAAACACAAGAAAGACATCACAAGTATTACATGATTGGACTGTACAGTATACACCCACACCCCTCCCTTCCTCTAAACACTACAAGTTGTTGCTGCTTTTGTAACCTACACAACATCCCCCACCCCATCCCCACCACCACCACCACCTCCTATATCCACCCTATGGGATGCTGAAATTCCACCGGGTCATACGTGTGTTTCACATCTCCTTCATTAACAATGGCTCTTACTGCCTTTCTTTAACAGGGGACTGAACAGGGTGTACGTTTTTAAAAAGACTCCCTCACAACATCTCATTACACGCTTTGAGTACGCTTCAGGCGGAGACAATGAGTCCATCTCAGGAGGAGGAGAACAAAAAAGAAACCCTAGGAATAAAATTAACATTGACGTGTGTAAATATTAAGTTAATGTAATGAAGTGATAAAATGAATAGTTGATTGTCAAAAGAGAAAACACTCAAAGATGATCCTTTGAAATAAGACATTAATTAAGACATTAAGTGCCATATTTGAATTAGCTCCACCTTCTCTGTTTTGACGACTTGCTGCTATTTTCTGTTGATCGCAATAGAAGTTCAAATTTTGGTTTAAGGATATTTTTCAAAATAAAAGTGTAATTTTATGACATCAACCTTGGAAACTAGAAATTCCGATAATCAGTCACATTTTTAATACTAGATAGTCCATCTATACTCTACAGCTTAATGTAAAAATGTGGACAACGATGAATGACCTTGACAATAATGTACAAATTTAAACAATTCAATATAACTTAGGTTGCACTGTATTATATTTGTCACATATAAGTTTAATACACGATATTATATATCTTACACGCTCCAAGGTGTATTGGTGTATGTCACAGGTGCAATCATACTGTGTTCTGCATGTTTTTATGATACTGAAAGCTCTAAAGCTGACTTAAATATGTCTAACCAAGGAGAAAATTGCAAAGCTATAAACTCTTTGCAGTACATCTGTTAAGCTGCACCATCCTAATAAAGTAAGCAAAACTTTGTCATTATAAAACACATGCAGTAGCTAGCAGACAAACAGTAAGCTCATGTGTGTACAAACAGTGAGATTATGATAAACTCCCAAAGGGCTGTTTGGTAAGAACTGTTCCCTGAAAACTGCTCACACTTTGAGGATTTGGTCCCTTCATTGTCCCGACACAGAGGTGACTTTGTGTCATGCGTCTCTCTGTGCTTCACGCAGGTGTTGCTTTACAGTTCACGTGTTACTTTCCTGCAGTCAATAATGACGCAGGCTGCTGCTTTGTTTATGAGCACAAATCATTTTTTACACTCAAAGCAAAGTTGTAACTGAGCATGGTTACCTAACTCGTCCCTGCAGGGAGATATCAGTCCAGAGTGACGAGGTAGAGGTTTGTACTGAAACAGCATATGGTGATGAATCTGGGACTTTCTAAACAAGATGGTGGTGTGTTCAGGATCTTAGGTCACCAGAAAGTTTTGCATGTTTGAAAAACAATGGCGGTTTAGTTAAGAGTTTGAAGGCACCAGGAATCTATATTGCTACTACACAAGTTTTTAAGAGACAGAATATGATCACTAAAACCTGATATTTTAGTCATGGAGTTTTTCAGTTGTTTTTAAATGCTGAGCGACAAGTGTGCAAGACTTCTGGTTTTTCCTCAATAGCAAGGAAATTAAAAAACATACTTATTTCCTCTGGTGCGATTTCCCTCTCTCCTGGATCTATCTCCCTGCCCCTCTCTCTGTTCAGCTGGTGTTTGTGTGTAAATTGAGCACCTGTTTTTAATGTATACAAGATCATATTCTGATAAGACCAACCTCAGACACCTGTAAAACACCCAAAGCACCCTGCTATGAAAAAACATGCAGCTAAGGCATGTAAATTAAGGACTCATTTTTTTTTAAGAGATCATTTTCTAAAAGCTTAACCCCAAAAACAACTTCCATATTTAATTTATGTGTATTGATTCTAATTCACAGTAGATCACACGCCTTTCCTGGGAGAACTGACTTATATAGACCCAATACATTTTAATAATAAGTAGTTTATGGCCTAATTTTGGGTAAAACTTTTGGGAGAAACAAGAAAAAGAAGTGTAAAACTATCAGCAAACAACACTAATAATGACAGCTTTGAATGTTATCACATTTTTTGAAGATAAATCAAGAGAACTTTGGTAGTTCTTGGTGTCATGTATCTGTTTTGGAGATATTTTCACCCCCCATAACCCGATTCTTCTCCAAAACAAGTCATTGTAAAATGCTTTTTTTAATCACATCATTACATGAGATCAAAATTGCCCTTTAATCTGAGAACTTTAAGAGCAACAACAAGAGAAAAAAATAATTCACTTTTAAAATGTCAGAATGTTTTTTAAAATGTTCCAGAGTTTCCAAGAGACCAATACGACAGCCACAAATGTCACGTTTTAACAAAGGGTATGATCAGTTGTTTATAAAAAAGGAAGTAGAAACCAGAGCAGTCACATTTAAGAAGCTGTCAGAGAGTTTGGCTTTTACTCCCTAAAAAAATAAACACTGACCAATAAATCTGTTAACTTCCTGATTGGATATTTTGTCCATAGTTGACAACTTATCAATAAATAGTTCTGCTCATTGCCATCCATACTAAAAAAAGCTGTGAATTAACTGGTGAGTCTACCTTGCAGTCCATATATTACAAAAGGCCTAAACATCAGGTCATGTAACCTTGTTTGTTTTGGCTTTTTAATGTTTGGGATTTTTTCTAAAGCTGTTCTTTGTGAGATTTTTGTATGACTGGCAACATGAGTTGTGTGTTTCTATATGTACCAATTAACTGATTAAGTTGAGCTTATATGATATAAACCATGGTGGCAAGTCCTTTGTGTGGACTATAAAGACTTCCCGCACAAAGGGCCACTCCAATCTTATAAGCACTAATGGATAATCTCTATGTAAGTGCTGTCAACTTTGTTATCTGTCAGGACACACTTTATTTTCTTCCTGGTGTTACATCAGAGTCATGACAACCACTCACGTCCTCCTTGATGCTCTCCTTATAGGAGCGGGTCCTGGAGACTCTGGCTGAGGACCCTCTAGCCAGCGTTGGCCCACGTACGCCTGTCTGCGCCTCCTCCTGCTGCCCGAACAGCTCCTCCACAGACTGGACATCGATCTGGTACTGCTGCTGCCGCACCGCCAGAGTCCAGATGTTGGGCTTCTCGCGCACCCTCTCCTCTGGGATCGGCTTCCAGAAGAAGCTGCGGACGCGCCGCTTCTTCCTCGTGTTCTGGTTTGTGGATGTAGTCGCCGGAGGTGGAGGGGGCGGAGGTGCGTCTGGAGGAGGTGGGGGCGGCAGGGGAGGGGGCGGGGGAGCTTTGTGGCCGGAGGTGTCGGGGTCATCGCTGAGGGAAGGTATGTTGGCGTGAGTGTGAGCGGACATAGAGGACGGGTCGGAGGTGGTGATGGAGGAGGTGGTGCAGCTGCTTTCCTCGCTGCTGCAGCTCTCTGGCTCATTGGGTGGGGATGGAAAACTCATAACAAGCCTCACAGGGAATAACAGCCAGCATATGAGCCCTAATCAGAGAGATAGTGGAGCCAAAACTTCTTTGAATGATCAGTGTTTACTCCTTTTCAAAATGATTTCCAAAGAGCTAATTTTCTGTCTTTAAGTGATCGACTGATGCTGAAGATCATCCAAATGCTGCAGTACACGTTCCCTAACTGAAGAGGAAGTTAGGTGTCCCTTCATTTAGTCATAATGAAGGGAGCATGTCCTTTGATTCTGTCCGTCTCCATCACTCAGCTGGTCAGCCATCGTGCTGAGCAGAGCCTTTGAAGGTTACCTCCCGGGGGCAGAGGGCAGAGGTCGGCGATGGCCATGGAGCTGCAAGTGCAACAAAAACAACACAGGACGGCATTATACAGAGGTAGTCATGCATGTTGTCATGCACAATCTGAAATTAGGGGAAATTAAGGGGAGCCACAGATCAAAAGAGAAGGGGTACGACAAAGGGGCTCACAATGAGGGGAAATGGCAAATCTGATTTTTTTTACTCTTTGAAGGGCTTTGAAGTCGCGCTGTGGGGTGTATAATGGTCGGAGACGTTACGAGCACTGCTAAGATTCTGTTACATAACCTGGTGTCATTTTTATCCAAGGAAATTCTCTGGTGGTGGGAAAACAAAAAAATAAGTCACTGCAGATTAGAACAACAGAGCTGTTCACACATGTGGTCTCAGAGCAGGTGGACTCAAGGTAAGAGATGAATCTGTGGGTTTAATAAGTTCACTGAAGATCCATCATTGCTGTAGGTCTCAGTATTCTGTCCATTTATGTCTTGCTTGATTTCATCAGTATAAATCCATTTAGAGAAATTATGAGTGTAAAGCAACGTTTACTTGATTCTAAGGATGTAACAGTACCTTCAATTTCATGATATCGCAAGAACAAAAATGTTTTGATACCGCTGTGGACCAATTCTACATTTTTCTCTTCAGTTTAAATATCACTGTGGATTTATTGAGATCATTACATCCCTACTAGACTCCTAATAGACAGCATCAACATTTTTAAAAGCAAACTCAAGACCTAGCTTTTTAGTCTCGCTTTTACCTGATTAGAACAGTTTTATGTATCTATTTATTTATTCATTTATTTATTTATTATCTAGTTCAAATTTTAGTCGCTTTTATTGTATTTTATTCATTTATATACTTATTTATTTTAATTTCTAAGTATAGCTTCTTATTTTCTTTTAATGGTTTAATATTTTAGTGTTTTATTATCTTAGAAATGTATTTTATTTTGGTGATTTTAATTTCCTGTGTTGAGTTTTAACATCTTATTTTTACCTCCAGTGTTTCCTCATTAAGATATCATGAGTGCATTTCCTCAGTTCGTTCACTAACTTCTTATTTATTTATTTATTTTATTTTTTATTGTTTTTATTACTATTGTTGCATAAATTGTGTTCCTAACCTTGGGATTGTGGAGTGGGTTTGGGTGAGGGCTGGGGGTGGGACCTTTTCCTTAATTTATTCTATTTTAAGTTGTTTTTATGTACAGCACTTTGTTACAATGTCATTGTATGAAAAGTGCTTTATTAATAAAGTCTAATTGATTGATTGATTGATTGATCCCTTGACTGATACGTTTGGCCTATCAGCATCCATTCCTTCTGACTGTAGCTTTATTTATACAGCCTCTGGTCTCTCATGTATTCAGATCAACATCACCTGTCGCCTGAAGGGAGGGCCTGTCGAGAGCAACACCATTAACAAACAATAAGAGTGACAGCAGAGAGTGGAGATGAAGTACATCCTGTCACATTGCTTTGTAACAACATCATCTATTAGTACAAATGCATGAGTGTTAGTGAGTTAAATGGCAAATCTTAAGCAGTAAACTTCCCCTTACATAGAAGGACTTTAAATTCACTCTAACTACAAGAAAAACAACTCTCCAAATGCATCATTACAATCTGTCAGCTCCACACAGAGATGATCTACCTCTGGAACTGCAGTTGCAACAATTACTATCAGCATCTCTTTTCAAATTGTGAGTCACAACAGCACCGTAATGCAGCTCTGTCATCATCACGCCTTTATACTCTCATATTGATCCTGCAATGGCGTAATATTGGTGCCCGAGTGTGTCATTTCACATTATGTTACAGCCCTGCAGAAGAACGACAACACATTGGAGCTTCACACACACTCAGCCATGCACACACACACAGTACTGTTACACACTGCCTGCTGCCTGGCTCACAGTAATCCCATCTCAACTACTGTAACACCTTTCTCACTCCCTCCAATGCCGGCACAGCAGTCGGAGGTCTTTGTCCCACCATCACACCTCTATGCCATTCCTGTTAAAGCTGGGACATTACAGGGGCATACATATAGGGTCTTTAACTGGCAGTCTGAAAAGGACTAATGAACGAGTCTGACCACTGGAATAATGCAAACTTTTTGGTAATTGGTGAACTTGACCAACTCTGCTTTTTTTGAAACCCTGAAGTCCGTAGATTGGATCAAGTAAAACAACAAATTTGATAACATCCTCTGAAACTTTAAGAAACTGTCAGGCAGTTTCACTGTTTGTAAGAACACTTCAAATCTAGCTTCTGTTTTATTGTCTGATGACTGTTTCTCCAAGCAGAGACATCTGCACATTATAGCAGCTAACCATCCTGTTGTAAATGAGGTCTCTCCACTCCCACTAAATTCTAGTGTCTCAAGTTACTACTAATAGTGCAAACAATTACAAGTGCATGGAGAAGAGCGTCCTGAAATCCTTCATAGCTTAACTTAATGACAGATGGCTACACGGAAGAGCTATAAAAACTGAGCATAAATCTTCTTGGGTTTTTTTGTTTGTTTTTTTTAACTGTCCCTTCTTTTCTTTTCATCATTGTTTTAAATATTACTCCCTCTTATTAATCCTTTTTTTGTTTTGTATGAAGATTTTCTGTTCTACACTGATACTTTGTCTTTGTGTTGATTGTTGTCTTTGGAGGGCCACTCGACAAGCCTGTTAGGGTTTTTTGGCTTCTCCTGCACATAACATGTTAGTGGTTAGTTTTATTATTGAATTTACCTGTTATATCTTGGCTCATGTTATTGAACAGCAATGTTTCTTATTAGTTTTTTTTTATATGTGCAATAAATAAAACAATACAAATAAAAACTGAGCATTGTTCCCCAAGGACAACTTAAAATAGCTGGTGGGTTCAGAGATTTGAGTTATATTATTTGATATTATCAAGCTGCTACTCCACAATATTTGAGAATTAAAAAAATGTATAATATACACAAGACCTGTTGAAAAAAACATCTCAGCCAACGCTATCGGAAGAAGCTAACGTTATACCCTTCTAGTTCGTTTGAAACAGTTTTTTAAAACCACCAGACAATAATTTATCAAACACCAAGGTGCTGATTGATTTCCTAGTAAATGGGCAGGGGAAACCCAACCACTCTCCACCCTCACTGACCAGAAGAAGAGGAAGTATCTGAGTGCCAGACCCTCCTCTCTCTCTCTCTCTCTCTCTCTCTCTCTCTCTCTCTCTCTCTCTCTGTCAAGTTTAGCACTGTAGCTCCGCTGCTCTCAGTTGGAGGGAAACTGGTCCTGTTTCAAGACAACCCATCACTCACCACTGCTGTTGACAAGGCTGCAGTGATCTGATACTCTACTCGGCCAAAACAAAAGAGAAGAATGTTTCTAACGAAAAAAAGTAAAATAAAAAAACAGGAGTTATCAGAGGAATGATGCTGGATCGGGGCTATCGGCTGCCTCTTGAACATTAAGAGAATAATTTGGTTTTAAGGACAACATCAGCTCCAAGATCATTCAAGGTGATTCCATAATAATGGAACTACTGAATGAATGGCCACTCTCCAGAATCCCTCTCTGCCTCTTACACAACCCTGAAACATCTTAGTGGTAATCTCCTATTTGTCAGCAGCCGTATCCACCTGATACCCGGAGTTTATTACTAATTAATAAAGCAGACGTCACAAATGGCCTCATGTTGCCAACATCGGCCTGCGCTCTCAGCTGTTCTGTCCTCAGAGCCGGACCACACCGTCACTCATGTCTAATTCATGAGACTGTGAGAACATCTGACCTCGCACTGAGTCAGCTCCTCCTGAGGTGCTTTAACTGCAGCGACACTAACAGACCCTGAGGAGAAAATTCAGGAAAAACGTGTGTTGAAGTGTCACTGACTCACCTGTTGTTTAGTTTAGTCTCCTAACTCTCAGGTGCTTCACATGAATAGTAAATTTAATTTAATTATTTTATTTATTAAAGTGTTTTAAACAAGTTTTACAAGAGCTAAATACAAAGATATAGCTTAGAGGTGACTAGCTTTGGTTAGCTTACTTTAGAGTACTCTCTAAAGTAAGCTATAGCCTGCCTCTTTTGAAAAATAAAAAAAAAAACATGCCAAAGAAAGATACACTTTTTAAAATTAGTAGACTCTTTTTTTTTTTAGAGCTACAGAGGAATGTGTCTTAGCTTTACGTTTTGCTAATTCACTTAGATTTGGTATATTTACCTGAGAGGGATTTAATTAGTTTGGGAGTTAATTAAAAAGTAGTCCTGGAACAAATTGAAAGTTACATACGAAAGTCTTTCCTTGAATACACAAAATGTTCTCTAATAATTTAACATTTGATTTTTGATTAATTTCTTTAATTGGAGCCAAATTTGCTATTCTCTCCTGTTTCTGGTGTCTTCTAAACTAGCTTAGCTTTAGCCTGGTTTATGCTTCTGGGTCAAATCGACGCTGTAGCCTACAACATAGGTCTGCGTAACTTAGTATACGTGACATCACCCATCTGTTTCTGAGCGCTGTTTTGAAGCCAATCGACGGCAGCAGCCATATTGGAATTGTGGAACTCAACCAGGCATAGTGTGACGTAAAGAGGCAGAGTTTGAGCCTTCTAGCCAACAGCTATGTGTTCCCAACTGGGAGTCAAGTCAGTCATGTCCTTATTTGGGCAAAAACTCTTAATCTTAATACCTTCTGAACAGTCACGTTAGAAAAAAATTCATCCCCGTACAGTGTGTGCTGATAGAGAAATTAGCTATGTAGAGCCAATCCGTTTTTTGGACCAGGCTGTGAACATGTTTATTTTATTATTATTTATTTTTTTACATTTATTTATTGTCTTTTATGAATTGGTGTCTATAGTTTCCGGTGTTTCTGCAGCCAGCCTCAAATGGATTCTCGATGAAGTGCAGTTTATAACACTTCCACATGGGCTTCATAGTTTGAGACCGGAGGTTGCCGCTTGCCTACAACGCACCTCCTCCCAAATGGAACTATGTGTCCGAACTACGCAGACCACAAGCTCTGTTATTGGTCCACTCGACCCGCAAATCGTCCATGGCAGCATATATGTGCTCTAATTAGCATTATACATTTAGGGAATAAAAACATAGCCAGACTGTTTTTCGGCGTAGTACTGCAGCTACATAGACACATTGACAAACAAGTATGTAGTGCTCATGTCTGCGTCTGCCACTGCTGCGTAGGGTCAACGCAGAGGTATAACTCAGTTTATAGCTTGTTCTGAATGTACTAGTTGAAGCTTCACATATAGCCACAGAGAGAGGTATCCATTCTCATGTAATCTCAACAAGAAGGCAAATCAATGCAATTCCTTAAACACTTAATACATTCCATGAAAAAATTGCACACTTTGATAAAAGTCTGCTTTTTAACCAAGTAGCAAATGCCAGCGCTTAAAAATTAAGCTTTTGGGAAGTGAGAGAAACTGCAGTTCCTCGTGTGTCCACATGAAGCTGTTTCCAAAAGCCCAGGAGACCCCAGTAACACCCATATTATAATGTCTATTTTTACAGCAGAAATAAACATGTTTACACTCCCCACTTCTGTCCTTGTTCACACAGTACAGGTTTGAACTTCTTATTTCATAACTCATGAGGATTTTAAGATTAAGAGTTGTGCATAATTTGCAAGAGACTGACGGTAAACACCTACGAAAATCCACCTCTTTTTCTTTTTGACCACAGCTTAGCTTAGTTAGCATTTCTAATATGCGACTGCTAGTTGGGCTTTGCTTCCTCTCTACAGAAGTGACACTGATTGATTTGTGGTCGGCTATTTTACATCTATTTGATTAAAGTTCAAACTGTAAGGGGTCCACTCAACAAGGCTGTGGCTGACATCCTTTGCGCAAAATGTTTTACAGAGGAGGAAGCATGGCGGTTAGTAACATAATACAGGGAAGCCCTGAAGGAGAGAAAGAACAATGTGTGTGACACTTTCCAGATCCTACACATCCACCTGCTGTCATGAATGAACACAGACAGGTTGTGGGACTTCATCTAAAGCTCCACCTGTCGTTTGCCCTAAAGCATCCCTGCTCCGCTCAGTCTTCATTAGTGACAAGTTTTACCCCACCCGCTGTCATCAGTCTGTGATCGATAACACAGGTCGGGGACAACAGATGTCAAAGTTAACGTCTAAATGGTCTTCTATAGCAGTGGGGTTGGGACCTCTCTAAACTGGTCCATTTGTATACAAGTAACTGAGGTAAGGCCAGGTTAGAGTTTCATTAGGTCTAACTGGGTCAGGGTACAGACTCAGTTATACAGTTGGCCTTTGGGTCTGTATGTCAGAGATGCAGCATACATTTGTTTTCATTATAAAAATATAAATTTCTTGACTACATGTTTGGTCCATACGGTCTAGTCTAATTGTGATGTTGACGTTTTCATATATCTAGTTAACTTTGACAACAATCTGAAACCCATCGACCTGATAGCAGACTAAGATTGACTTAAATAATCACATTTGAGACGCTGAAACAAAAACATTTATGCCGTTTTTTCCTAAAGATATCAGGAACAGTTAAACCATAATGTGAAACGGCAGATTGTTGTGGCTTTATGGGGATTACGTCTTGTGAAAATTTAGTTCAGATAAGAGTTTAAAGAGAAAGTGCGCTTGAGGGTAACAAAAAAAAACACTGTTTAGTCACAAATAGGTAAATGTTCTGTTTTTGGCAACCTCATTATGATGCAGGCATTAGTACCTTCAGGTTTATATCTCTTCAAGTCAATGTAAGTTCATTTGAAAAAAGTTGTTCCGTTTATGATCAGTCAAACATTTTGGACTTAATCTGAGAGGCTATGTCATTATTTACAAGATCGGGGTTTAATTCAGTCTGATTAAGTTGGCCTCAACCCTTGACAAATGGTACAAATATGCAGTATTGCAAGAACTTGTAGCAGCGGTTGGAAACATCTGTTCTACACAATGTCATCAAATGAGCTATGAAGCAAAGTCCAAAAGTTTCTGGGAACAATGCAGACTGACAAAAATGTAACATTTGACTCAAGACCAAGCGGCAACCTCCGATCTAAAAATATGAGTCCAATTCGGAAGTGATAAAAACTGCAGTTCATCGAGGATCCGCTTGAGGCTGGCTCCAGAAGTACCGAAAACCACATACACACCAACTCAAAAAGGACGATCTTTACAGCAGAAATAAACATGTTTACAGCCTGGTACAAAAAAGATATTGAGATTACGAGTCATCCAATGAGAGGCACAGCTGACTTGATTGACAGGCGGGAACATTGTAGCTGTTGACTAGGGGGCTCAAAGCCTGCCTCTTTACATCACAATCACTCAACAGCAGCAATATGGCTGCCGACGATAGGCCTCAAAACAGCGCTTCAGAAACAGATGGGTGACATCATGGATACTAGGTCCATATTTTATACAGCCTCTAGTCAAGACACATGTCCACCATAGATGCTAGCTTAAAGGGCACAGCAGGTTACTGAGTTGTTTGATTGATAAGACATGTTTTCATAGACACCAGATCTCAACCCAGCCTAACTTAGATACTTCAAGTTATCCAAATAAGGTAATTTCTTGTACTAATCCCTCCAGTGGAGCTTTACAGACTTTAAGAACCAATCCCAATCAAGATGCAGACTGTGGACAGACATTTTGCAGTGCTGGGACACTTTAGTGTTGTTTTTACTTTCTTTTGTCAGTTACCCATCTATAGTTTCCTGAGACACAAAACATGAAACATAGACAGACAGGGATCTTCCATGTTTCCACAGGGGACACAGTTGAACAATACAGTTACCTAACCAATTACTCAATGCATGTTCTCCTAGCTCACTGTAGCTGAACTTGACATACAGCTAAGCTGAGCATGTGAAAATGTTAAGCTATGAAAGAGAGCCGGATGGATGGATGATACAGAACACCACACAACTAGAAACACAGCTGATGAGTGCAGAGCATAAAAATGTCAGATTCTCAGTTGTTGAACGAAATGTTGTTAGTGTAAGGATGTAACATTAGTTCAATGAGTATAAAAGTAACATTCATAAATCAGTGTAACTCCATTTCCCATAAGACAACACCTCAGTGTGACTTTTGTTAAGGCATGTGCACCCCACCTGTAAATGATCTGCTTTTGTGCAAAGAGACATTTGACTGATTCTTAATTTTCCTGTTCAGTAATAAAACATTCTTAGAAGGATTCAAACCGGAGGTAACCATCAACGAAGCATCCAGGGAGCCAGCAGGTCCAAAACAAATAAAATCCACTCACACAACTGAGTATTGCTGAGGGGTCAAGGTGCCTCTGGCTGCTATAATAATCCCCTGTTGCTGACTTCCAGTTCAATTTCCTGAGGGTCAGTGAACACCCCACAGGGCTGAGGTTTTTCACTCACACCGTAGGGGCAAAGAGGTGCGCTCAAAAGGTATTTGGCCGATCCTGCTACATCATCATTACCATGGGAACGCTCATTAGCAGAGGGAAGTTTTGCGTAGGGCTCAGTGGGATGTCGCCGTCAGACCTGTTTGTTTTTCATCCCCCCGACAACCTTGATCTCTACTTGTCAAAACGGTGGTGAGGGGGCGGCAAGTGACGGGATTATAGTAGCACTGGGATCGTTTTTGTAACCATCATGACTGTAACACAGGAATATATAATCGAGAGCCACTACAATTGATTATTCCACATATGATTTATCGATAACTTAGTTTTATCTTCTTAAATTGTGACTAAAAATGTTTCAGTTTCCAATCATCCTCTGAAGACCTCCTGATTCTTCTCCCTGTGTTTAAGCAGACTTGAATTTCGCCTGTTGTATGTTTGTGAAGTCTGCTCTCTCTACTTAAGACTTTTCTCTGAAGTTCAAAGTACTCTCGTAACTACTGGATAAATTAAGATCACGTTTGCTGCATTTCTAATCTTTCATCTGGAACAACCTTCAGCTTAACGATGACCAAAAGCTTCCTTTAGTGATAAAATACTTGACATTTTCCGGATTTTTGTGTATGTGTGAAAGGGGCTTTACTGAGCAGGCTCATGCTAGCATTAAGCTTATAGCACCCCACTATGCCTCACATGGGACTTCCACCAGATCTTTGTCCGGTCCGTCTCCGATCCACTGCAGTCCGTTTCCGTACTCTCTCGGAACTGCCGGACATCTGGAGTCATGTGATCGAGGTTTTCCCGCGGCAATCACAGAATCAAGGATTCTCCTCCTCCTCTCCTCATCCATGTTGTCTTTATCAGCCTCTGAAAACCTCTGACTTGATGACTCCAGGCCTGCCTCAGCGCTAAATTACATTTTTTTTGTCATAGTTAAGTTAAAAACAATCTAACGATAACACAGTGTTTTATTCTGAAACTTAACCAGGTTTTTATTTTGTTTTTGTGCCTGACTTCCTGTCCCGCTCCATCTGCTGTGTGCTGAATTGATGCATCATGCTCCGGCATCCGGCAAAAATAGAGGTCTTGCGTATCTGATCCGTTGCGTTCTGACCTGCGGGATCAGAGACGCAGCCGGAATGCAACGGAGCGGATCCAGTGGAAGTTAACAGATTTACTAGAATAGAATCAGATCCAGTGCCATGACAGATCGGAGACGTACCGGACACGGATTTGGTGGAATTTGGCCTTTAGTGTGGGCCTGCACAGTTGCTCACACAGATGTAGACTCTGTCTGCTTGATAAATGAGTTCTTAAATTTATCAGAGCATTTTTTCCTTTCAGCCAAATGAACCTTTTAGCACAAGTTCATGTACTAATGGGTCTGATTTTGTCATTCTCTTGTGATAGGCTCCAGGTTTGTCAACCAATGATTATCCAAGCTACAAGACATTTGAACTAACTGTTCTAATGTGATTGGAGTCTAAACAACAACACGCCAACCAAACCAAATGAAAGTCAAGGCTCTATTTATGGCTCCCAGTTGGACAGAGTTTCACACACATAAACTTAACTGCCAAAAGTCAAAGAATACAAACATTTTAACAAACAACCACAAATCCTTTCCATGACTTGTTTCTGTACCATCCAGCACCTCAGTGTGTTTCAAGAGCCCTCTTGATAAAAAGGACTTCATGTACTTGGGAACTTCATTTACAGCTCTGGCTGTACATGGCGCCTCAGACACCACTGCCAAGACACCAAAGACAAAAGGACCGTGATGCTTAAAATTTCTTTTTGCACACTGCAGACACAGAACGACACCTTTTGGTTTCTATGCAGGAAACAGAGACAAATGTTTTGCAGCCAAGTGATTCTTGGAGAGTGGCTGCAGTTCATCACTCCGATGTAGCAGAAGGTGACAGACTGCAGCAGGGTCACTAATGTATGCAAGCAACATAAATATGGTCTGTTACATAAATCCCATTAACCCTACAGCACTGAGCACAAACATTATGTACCAAGGTCAAATAAAGTGCACCTCATGTTGGTAAAAATCACCTTTATATAACTTGATTCTCTGACAAGTTGATATCCAGACAAAACGTGCCAGAAGTTACAAGCCACACATAACATGCCCCATGAAGTGCAGGCTTTTTTTAATCACCTTGTGCACGGGTTGTTCACTGCAGCCCACCACACACACACACACACACACACACACACACACACACTCACACTCTGACACACACACAAACAAAAAGTAGAAAAAAATGTCTGATTGGGCAACACTGTGCACAAGGAGGCCATTATTCAGGAAATCCAGGATTTATGAAATACTTTGAGAGCTTGAGCTCTTGGTACCGTCATGTCTGTACTTTCTGAGTGAACCCTGGCAGAACCTGACGGTGTGAATAATTCACGTCCCCATGAATAAAGTAACCTCTCTTCTAACTGAACTGCTGATGTCCTGGGTGGATAGACACTTAGTGGTGCTGACCCGGAGGCGGCTCACCTGTGTAACTTTAGGGCTTAGTGATACATTTATGATGTAAGAAGCAACATGTTCAGAAGAAATGCACCACCAATCCCAGACTGGAGGATGGTTTTATGCTTTATCAGGATTTGTGAAGGGTTTACAAAATTGATAAAAACATTTTTTAAAACTAATACTGTGTCTGAAATGACATACTCCTTCACTACTCCCTACTTCCTCTGTAGAGGGATATAAAGTGAGCTCATCAGCTAAATAAAAACTACTGTCAGACACTACTCTCTGTCTTGCAGGGCGGCAATAATGACATCATTGCACAATTAGCTAAAAGCCAGCTAGGCGATCAATATTAACAGGTTGCATGGATGTGAGTGGCATATAATATTATACTGATCACGTTTGTACAAAATATTAAGAATTACTGTGAGGAACTTTTGGTTTGTGTTGATTTTGGTGCCCCCTGTGGACAAAGTGGATTCTGTCCTGTACATTTGGCCGTAGCTTTGCTGATAGAAAATTATATCCTTCTTTAAACAGTTAAATGTATCACTCATTGGAAATGGAAAAAGACTATTTGGACAGATTTCAGGTAATCACTTTTTCTGACAGCTACCCCTGGAAGTATTTTTAGGCTTTAAAAATAAACTTAGAAATAATCAATCCTGATGCTGACGGTCGAGTTTGCTTTTATAGCTCAAACACCTAAATTCAGTTTCATAATATGTGAAAATTTCCCCACTGGAGCTTTAAATGATGATGAATACATCTAAAATAATGTATTGTAATGAAATGCCACATTTATATGTCTGCGTACAGACTGTAATCTCATGCCTGTCATCATCATCCTAAGAAACTCATGAAACCCTGTAAAAATAAAACAATGCCACAAAATATTGAGCGCTCTGATTGGGCTACAGTGTGTCCACAATGGGGTATGACAATTCAGACTCATAATTTCAACAGCACTACAAAATGGCGAATTTGGACGCAACCATTGATTCTTTAAAAAGGTTATGTTTCAACCCAAGACCACCAGTTATCGATATTGCAGTTAAGGATGTCCTTAAGCAACGTATTTCCTGTTTTTTAAAACTGAAATTTAAATTGCAACTAAGCAACTAGTCTTAAGGTAATATAACACTCAGAAAACTGTCAGAATTGAGCACAATTTATTAACCACAGCCAAACATGGGATCATAGAATCTGCAAGTAAACTATGTCTAATTGGTTTGCAGAGTGTCGCTAACAATTGCAGAGCTAGCACCACAAGCCTTCGTCGTCCTTGTGACTTAATGCCTGCATGCCTGTGCTGATGATACAGTGCTTCAGTCCAGTGGTTATATGCTAGTTTGACCCGACACAGTCTACATTCAACCTTAATGTCCATTTTGAAATCAAAATACTGACAAACTGCAACATGCATCAGTGGAGGGTGGCTGCGCTACAGCTTTGACACAACAAACACACGGGACTATTGGGCCTTGAATAAAACAACAACAAAATAAATGTATGCAGACCGATGAGGGTGACAATGTTAGTTGACTTAATACACATATCTCTAGTTGCAGTGTCTTATTATTGCGTGAATTATAACCCATGTATTGTGATACGTACTGTAACACCTGATTCTTGCCAGCACATAACCGTAACTTGAAATTCTAATTGACTCCTTTGAAATTGATGCTTTTCGAGCCTGTGGATGCCCTGTGCTGTGGCGGATATTTCACATACAAAGATTACATTAGCTCATCTTTTGCTCTGGCTTAATTCTCTCATGATCACACATCCCTTTTAAAGGATCAATGAGTTAAAACACTCAAGCTTTCAGCCCTTCTCCCTTGGCAACAGATGAGCTTATACATTAATAAATGCGTCAGTACTCTGTTCACAAGCAGTCAAATCAGAAGATCCTCATCATGAGAGTCTATTTTACTTCCTCTACAAATTTCAACCTGTCTGCTTATCTCTTAACTTTTGTCCAACTCTGTCAGAGTTTATGGCACCGCTTCAACCCAAAACTATCCTGGATTTAATCCAAGATACAAGATAGACGCCGTAATTGAAGACCAAAGAGGGTAAAAGTTGTTGTTTGTGACATTCCACTTAATGTTTCAGAATTAGGTTAAGATACATCAAGAATTTAAGTTGGCCAGTTTGCTGCACATACAGTCCAACAACATCCAAAAACAAACAGCCATGCGTGATACAGTCGGCTTTGCATGCTGGATTAACATTTCCCGAAACAAAACTCAACAGTTCCTTCACTCTTAAATCTGGTTTTAAGGAGATTATTACACAGAATTATACGTCTACAGTGAGGAATGAATTACTAATAAGGCCAAGGTGCAGTTCATAGCACCTAATGCATTGTGAAACTAAACCTGCAATACTGACCGACATGGATCTTTCCATCACTGCTTTATACACTGGAACACAGCATCAGATGTTCTCTGTCATAAGTAGGTTAATGGACTCAGTCTACAAACATCTAATCATGCAACTTTGCATCAAATTGTAAAAAAAAAAAAAAAAGGTTCCTTAAAAAGCCAGACGACTCCTCCAATCAGCATCTTTGTAAAGTCTGCAAAGCACTGTCCTCTCAAACTGGTCCAAAAACAAAGAAGTCCTTCTGGTTCGTCAGCATGGCAATTAAATCCACCTGAAACTGTCCTCGATGTTCCTCTGCATTGACTCAAAGTGGCCCATAATTCACAAATGTTGCTATAAATAGACCACAATCTCTCTTCTGTCCCTCTCTGCAGAGTCCCATTCAGTGTGACAGGGAAGCTGTCAGCTGGAGGTGACAGCTTTGTCCTTTGTATTCAAAGTTCATAAGCTGATCCATTATTCCCCAAACAACATGAATTACCGTGTTTATGCTGTAACTGAAAAAAAAGGATACTCTAGGACTGTCATATTTTTTACAAAATAAATAGATTAAAGGGAGATATGAGTCTATTGTGACAGCAATGTGGGTTTCTGGGTAATGTAGTGCAGTCCAAAAGAGCCAAACTTTCTTAAGCACATAAAATTCTGATTACTCACATGGCTGTCATTTCCCCTAAAAGTCAAACTCAAGGTGGGTGGGAAGCTCAAATTATGTTACTGTCTCAGGTTTACAGCTACATGATTGAAGGGAGCCAAAATAACTAGGGATGCACCGAAAATTCAGCCGAAACAGAATGTTGTAAAGACGTGA
Organism: Notolabrus celidotus; assembly: GCF_009762535.1. Taxonomy (NCBI): domain Eukaryota; kingdom Metazoa; phylum Chordata; class Actinopteri; order Labriformes; family Labridae; genus Notolabrus; species Notolabrus celidotus. The sequence continues at coordinate 28,780,366 of NC_048278.1, forward strand.
GCAAAAACCGCGGCCTATACACGCTTGTCTAGATAAGGGCCAACATGTCTGCATCCATATTCCTATATTCAGATCCTCTGCACTTCATCGCGACTGTGCTTGATGCGCGTTATAAAGATCATTACTTGGATGTGGGAATAAAGCAGCACGCATGAGAAATGATCCAGGCCGCAATGGATGCGGAGATACCTGCTTGCATGATTTTACTGAGGTTAGTACACCGTAGGGATGCAGCCAGGAGCGCAACCAGGTCATAATCAGTCTGCAGGCGTAGAAAAAAAGCGCTCGTGGAGACCTGTCATTCATACGCAGCCCCCAGCTGAGCAGCTCTGCTGTGCGCAACACCTTCAGCTGATTCACATCAAAACATGCTTTAAACTTAAAACACCTCCCTGATAGCTGAACGAAGTATGACACCACATGATGTTTGTTCCACGTGATATAAAATCAAAACAAAAAAATATGTTCAAGTAAGTTCTTAACAGTCAATTAATCCATACTCGATTAATTGTTGACATCCCTAGTACAGTCATAGCCATAGATGCAATGGTACTAATAATTACCATAATAATTTATTTCAGTGTTTCGGTTTTCGGCCTTGGTTTCCTCTTTTTCAGTTTTCAGTTTCAGCCAAGAATTTTCATTTCGATGCATCCCTAGCTAACACTGTTTATTCACAAACAGTTCAATACCCCTGGAACAGTGTTTTTGGTAAAAACATTCCCTCTTTAGTCTATACTGCAGCAACACAGGTAAACAAAGACTCTAACTTTGGAAAGAATATATGCTTCTGTTTGACACAACTTGAATTGATCAAATGTAGTAAACATTCCAATTTTGCCACCAGGAAGTCACATGTTAAAGGTAGAAAATGACTGCATGATAGATATGTTCCTACCAGCTAAAGACCTGTTTAAATGTCCCTGTGTGCATAGGACATAGTTTGACACTGATTGTGTTTTACTGATTATGAACTGTGTTGTTTTCTCTTTCACAAGTAACAGCTTTTATGAAAGAAATAAACGTGCTCTTCTAACTCACCCGCACTTTACTTGATTTACTTTACCACAGTAAGAAGCATGGCAATCAACACATGAATAATGACACATTTAGACCCTTTTCATATCTGCTGTCCAGAGTAACAATATGCAAAAGCCTGCAGACAAATCACACTCATGTGTGCATGTTTGATATAAAGCCTGAACAAGTGCAACATGACTTTCTGTTGAGAGCGTGAGGAAATGATTTATGATGTGGGACATATCGGAATTAAAAGCTGGAGACGGCCAAAGTACAAGGACTGCCAACACTGTCACAAATCATATTATAGCTTACATCAGCTTTACATCAGAGAGTTATAGCACCACTCAATAAAACACTGTTCTTCTTTGCTGAAGAGGTGTCTGAAGAACAATCTCCTGAAGATGCTTCTTCACTAAAGTACAACTCTGATTGCACGTTTGTTACTGGAGTCATTTTACTGTGTTCACCTCTTACCATAGCAAAACACCTGCAGAGTCTTAGAAAGAAAGATTCTGTAAAGACTGTGTGCGATACAGGAGCCCCCAACACACCTTATCCACCCAGCTTAGCATAAATCTGCTAATAACAGCCTGCGTCTGAAAAGAGGTTTTCAGATTTTAAAGATTAAAGCTGCCAGTTTACACTGCACGCATGCCTGCCCTGTCAATAACTGTTTAAACAGGCTTCAGACGGGCTCACTTAAGACCAATATGAATGACTATCTCACCTGTATCACAGGTTTTATCACACCTGCTCACTAACCTGCCACAGCAGAGAGAATTCATCTATTCATATAACCAACCGTGAAGGCTTTCTAAATCTGATTCAAACCATCAAGAATTTGTGCTTATCCTCTTAAAAACTGACCAAGCACAAAAATGTTTTCAACGTCAGACTCATTTAAACTTTGTTCTCAAACAGCTGATCATTTGGAACCATAAACTGTATATGGAATTGAAATTGTTACATGAAATACAGAGAGACACCTCTTTGTTATCAAAATTATATCCTTATATCAAAAATATAATCATTTATCTGATAAATGCAACTGCAGATGACTGATTTAGCATTTTAGTTATTTTTTAGGTAAAAAGTCAAACTTTGTTTATATTCATATCTTAATATTGTGTTTTTTAATTGTTTATATTGTTGCATAATCAGTACCGTAGTGTTGTAGTAATCGCGACCAGTCTTGGTCTCGACGCCAGTCTCGAGACCCTTTTTTTAAGTTCTCGGTCTTGTCTCAGACTCAAAATAATTTTTACTGTCTTGTCTCGGTCTCAGACTTTTTATAATTATAATTTTATAATCAAGACTAGTCGAGACCACCGCTGATACACTCTGTGTCCCTGTCATTACTGTGATAAGAGAGAGCGACCCCCCCCCCCCAAAAAAAACCTAGAAGTGTTTTATATTGTAAACTCTCACAATGATTTTTCATTGACATATATGGTCTTGGTCTTGTGTTGGTCTTGCCGTGCCTTGGTCTTGGTCTTGACTCAGTCCCGATCTCTAAATGTCTTGGTCTTGTCTTGGTCTCGGTACACTCTGGTCTCAGACATATCTTGGTCTCGGTTAATGTGGTCTTGACTACAACACTGCAGTACGGTATTGATATTGTGTAAACTAATAATGACATAAGTGCTAATTGCAGTCTTTAAAAAATATATGGTTAGAATTGATCATACATACCATTATACAACAGGTAGTTTTGATCAGGGATATTCCGAAGCGACTCATTTCCTTTTTGTTAAAACAGAAATTTAAGTTCCAGCAAACAGGCTAGTCTAGAGATAAGAAAACACTCAGAAAAAAAGTAAAAATAGAGCTGAATTTATTTAACACTCCTAAACAGGATCACAGAGACTGCAGGTAAACACTGTCAAATTGGTTTGCAGAATGTGGCTAACATTAGCAGAGCTAGCACCTCAAGCCTTCAATCCTTGCAGGTTAACGTCCACATGCCTGTGCTGGTTACACAATGCTCCATCGCGTTAACCAGACACAGTTTACATACACCTATTGGCTATTTACCAGATCAAGAAACAGCCAAACTGGGGCGCTGGTGGCCTAGTGGTCTAAGCACCCCACATACAGAGGCTGCAGTCCTTGTTGCAGGGGTCGCCGGTTCAATTCCAGATCGCAACCATTTGCTGCATGTCTTCCCCCTCTCTCTGCTCCCCAAATGTCCTGTCTCTCTTCAGCTGTCCTATCCATAAAGGCAAAAGCCCCAAAAATATAACTTAAAAAAAAAGATACAGCCAAGCTCCACCACGATGTCATCTGTGCTTGTTTACATCGGGATGGTAGAGGTTTCTCGCATTATGGGTAGTTCTGACAGCAGAACTAGTATAGATATGACCAAGTTATTTGATTTGAAGAGACAGTCTAGCAGCTCTGATACAGAGTGCAACAATAATGAGACTTACACTTTGCGTATGATACCTCAAAATCACACAACTCTTATTTCCCTGGTTGCATGATGGATCCAGTCATTGTCAGTCAGACTTTAAAATAATAATCTGTAGGTGATTCAAATTCTATCGTACTATTTACTGCTTGAACAGCTGTTGTATCCAGGCACTTTCACACTTCAGACTCACGTGATATTACTTAATTACACAGCATGTGTTTTTGAATTGTCAGATGATCTCCTGGCAGTGAAAAGTGTTTCTGATGTTCTGTATCCTCCATTCATTTTCTATCATGTGGGTAAATATTTAACATCCATCATGCATTGCAAACACCACCACAAATTACATCCACTGAAATGACGGTCAAGTTCAATCAACACCTTTCTACAACAGTTAAAACAAAGTGAAACTTTATGGAGTCTGATTTTATTGCATGACTGTTGTGTTAGGCTGTATTTGTTTAAGATAAGTGTGGGAGTGAGTGAGAGTGTGTTTTAAGGTTTTCTGACACTAGTGTCTTCCACAGGGTCCAGCACCTAACTGGTAACCAGCATAGAGGTTGTGTCACAAGCATAGACATTATTAAATAATGGACGTAGTATCCATGACGTCACCCATCTGTTTCTGAAGCGCTGTTTTGAAGCCAATCATCGGCAGGAGCCATATTGGAAATGCTTAAGTCAACCTAACTTCTGTCGAGGTAAAGAGGCAGGGTTTGAGCCTCCTAGCTCACAGCCACAGTGATCCCACCTGTCGGTCAAGTCTGCTGTGCCTCTCATAGTGGAAAACTCGTATTCTTAATATCTGCAAAATTGCTGCGTTATGAAAAAATTCACCCCCGTACAGTGTGTGCCAACCGTCATGGGTGACGTCATGGATACTACGTCCATTATTTAATAATGTCTATGAGCTATCCAGACTACACTTGTTTTTTGGACCAGGCTGTAAACATGTTTATTTCTGCTGTAAAGATCGTCTCTTTTGAATTGGTGTGCATGTGGTTTCCGGAACTTCTGGAACCAGCCTCAAGCAGACACTCGATGAACTACAGTTTTTAACACTTCCGCATTGTCTTCAATTCTTGCGTCCGGAGGTTGTCGCCTGATCAGCACCTACACTTTTGGAACACCACTGCGCTCAACCATGTCACTTCTTGATTACTGAACAATCAGAATGAAGAAGGGGCGGGGCTTCTGGTACCAACTTTGTCAACAACAAGAAACTGAAGTTTTTAACACATCTGCATTGGCTTCAATTCTCGCGGCTGGAGGTTGCCGCTTCGTCACAAGTTAAGAAATATATATATATACAGTATTTATAAACAAAATGAACAGGTCCTGTTTAAAAATTACTACGAGCAAGTTTGCAGCATTTGAGAACAATAATATGTCATTTTAATGGAAAAATAAGAAATTGAAATTCAATAACATCCAAATAAATACATTTTATGAAGCCTGATCATTTACCAGGATTTCTTATAAACAAAGCTTATGACACAGCCTGCAACCCCTTAACACACACACCCAGTAAATACTAAGATGTCATTAATCCGACAGTAGATGTAGATTTTTTTTAGATTTGTGATTCAAGGACAGAGAAATTAGCTCAAACCAGGGTCTTTTGAAGATACTCTCTCACAAAACAACTTAATTCAAAGGTTTAATTGATTCATGTTACCATAGTTGGTTACTTTACAAAATAGCTGGTGATATATGAGCTACTAGGACTCTGTTTGGTCAAACAATTTAAAAAGTGAATGACTTCCTGTGAGAGTTGACTGGTCAAATTCATGAACTTATTAAGTCTGGTTGGGTACAGATTCGACTTGAGAAAAGCTGTGGGTAATAGGTCCAAGCTCTTACTAGGCTTTGCAAAAATGGCAATGTGCAGGACCAAATGACGAAGAAATAACATTAAAAACGTGCTTGTAATACCATGAAGCTTAAGGAGCTGCTAAAGAGTTTTCCCCAAAAGGTGGTGGAGACCAAAACAGAGCTAAAAGAAAAAATGTATTTGGCTTATATCTGATAGTAAGATAGAAAAGTGTTGCTATACTTCCCCACACAATGACACAGCAGCTTTAAAAGTTCTCCTGAGACTATTTTCAAGAGGTAAACTCCACTGAATCTCCTAATGAAAAATACAAAGGCAGCACACACCCAGGGAAAAGTAAACCAGGTGAAACAAAACCCAGAGGTAATGACAGGAAGGAGGGATGAGACGAGACAGAGTACACCTTCTGCGGGGCTGTGGATCAAAAAACAGAGCTTTGAATCTTCCTCTGTTTGTTCTTTTGTTAACAGGTGATCAGTGTCTGGCCTGCAGCAGACCACTGCACCTCTACCACCTCTGGCTCTGCTCTCCAATTGTTGCTTCAGCAATCTGAGCCCAGTGCCAAGATTAGCTTTAGGCAAATCTCACTGCACCCCTTTGCTTTCTCTCCCAGTCCTGTGCAGCACTGAACCAACGTCTGCCACAGAGGCTTACAGATTAATCACAGCATGTTGAGCACAGTAACACCCCCACTGAATGATTTAGTAAAAACTCAGCTTTACTGTGGGCTTAAACCAACAGATCCGGAGTTAGGCACAGGGTTATTATACAAAGGTGGAAATAAAGCAGGTGCTCAGGTCGTCATAGAGATGACAGCAGGGAAACGGGAGGGAATGCAAACATGTTTACATGGCAGCAGCAGTGGGGGAAAAGTGTTTGCCCAAGGGCACAGAGGCACTCCAGGCTTCATTATAAGAATACACTTTAATACCCAAGACACTATACTTAAAGCCATCCCATGTACACGGTTCAGATTAAAAACTCTCACAAATACAACACAGGAGCCACTGAGCAAAGTTCACACATCCTCCAAACTATATCATCATGACAACACCTGCAGAGTATGGACTGTATTCATTATTCATCCTCTTGTATTATCAGGTGCAAGATAAATGTACTGTCCAATACACATTATTGTACACATTATACATTATTTTACAGCACTATATACAATGTACGTAACAATGTATTTTACTGGGCATTTAATTATATTACATTATACCTGACTGTGCAATATACATTTTCTACCATGCAAAATACATTTGTCCCATGCATTAGATTATCAACAGTGTAATATACATGATTTTAATATGCAGAATACATCATTTTTCTGTGCTATTGAGATTATCTACTGTGAATTATACTTATTTTACTGTTGACAAATACATACATACATTATCCACTGTGCATTATACATTATCTATCACACAATATGCGGTAGCAAGAGAGTTTTACACGTTAGCTAAAAACATAGTTATTCAGTCTGCCTTGTATGTACGATTTAACAGTTGTATTACTTTACTTTTTACTTTTATATTGATTTGAATTTTGCTTTAATTATGTATATATATATTTTAATCTAATTTATCTACTCAGTTTTATTGATATTTTTAGCCTTCATTTTATTTTCAACTCTTATCTGTACCCCTTTGTTTTATTTTGAATCAGTTTATTTATTTTAACTATTTATATTCCTAATATACATTTTAGTCTCTATTTTAGAATCCATTTTAGTTTTTTTTTTTTAAGTTATATTTTTTGGCCTTTTTGCCTTTATTTGATAGGACAGCTGAAGAGTGACAGGAAATGTGGGGAGTAGAGAGTGGGGGAAAACATGCAGGAACTGGTCGACCGGCCGGGATTTGAACCGGCAACCCCAGCGACGAGGACTGTAGCCTCTGTACGTGGGGCGCTTAGACCGCTAGGCCACCAGCGCCCCCATTTAAGTGTTTTAAATGTCTTGCCATTATTTTATTTCTGCTTCTTTCTTGTTTTCAATCGCTGAGGATCCTGAGGAAATGCTACATTCAAATTCATGCTAGGTTTCCATGACTACCAACCCTAGCTTTAATGAAACTTTCACATTCTTTTACCTGCTTGTGCTTTGTCTTTTTAAAAATGTGTTATTCTGATTCTTTGCTATAACAGTAGTTTCTATTTTCTAAACCTATTGATTTTATAACCTGGCCGTCTTTTTTTCTTTTGCTACCTTTGTAACTTAAGGTTATGTTACTTGTTATTATAATAAGTTTTATTTTGCCTTGCTCCCCTTTATAAGACCACCAGTAGCTGAGATTTGGGTTGCAACATGGGTGGGATTTCTGGGCGTGACATTAGGAAATGACTTGAAACTATGACTCTTTTATTTTGTTCTTCTATTGTCAGCTTTTATATTTTTTCACCGTTTTTCTTGCAGACTAAAATTGAATTTAAAAGACAAGGACAGATTTTCAGGCAATAAAGACCACTTGAGATGACCAAACTCCACAACAACCATTCAGCCCCTCTTTGCTCCCACAGAAATAAATCAAGCCCCCTCACCCACTCCCCCAGCGTCTCCCTCCTCAGGATGACGTCAGAGAATTGAGTTTTCTGTGTGTCTCTCTGCTTCCACAGCAACCAAGGGGGTGTCACCACCCTCTCCCTTGACCTGACCTGGGAAGACAGTTTTTTTTTCTTTGTGGAAGTATTGTTCCCAACACTTGAATGGATTACCCTCTAATTCATCCCAGCATGTATAAAAGTGTACAAAAGCTGAGGAAGCTGTGGTCTGAGGTGCAGAACAAAACCAACAGGAGCGGAGCTACAAAGCCAGACATGAAGACAGGGACTGAGGATGGGGGAGAGAGAGTTGTGTGTGTGAATCAACAACAACCATCAAAACACTGCTGAGTTTCCTGTTGCCACTCAAGGCAGAATTAAAGTGTTCCAATGAAGCTGCACTTTAAACTTGTAAAACTTGCATTAAGACATCTGAAGCACTGTTAATACTGAAAAAGTACTGCAATGAAATGAACATTCAAAGCAGATCCATGGTTTTGTCTGCTCAGTTTTTGGTCAGATGATGAATTTGGATAAAGATTTACCAATCTACACTGTTTAAATGAGACTAAGCTGATGAAGGACTGGCTGAGTACAAATTTCAAAGCGTGAAAACTTTGGAGACTTTTGTTTAATGAGTAAATATGATAAAGTGTATAAAGTACTACATTTATAAGGAACACTCAAACATGAAGCGACAGTGCCTATATTAGACAGTTTTAAATAATATTAAGCCCAATTCAGTTCTTACAGTCAATGCAGGAAAACTACTTAGCATAATTTAAACTTACTGGAAATGGCAGCTTGAAATATCCAACTTTGTTTATTCGTTTTTAATCCGCAATGACGTTTTTGAGCGTTATTAAACTTCAGTGCTTTTAAAAAGTGTTCAAGCATTGGCATTTAAAGTCTTTGTCTGTCAATGTGACAGACATATTTATTTATTTATTATCTACTTCCAATTTAGTCACTTTTATTCTACTTTATTTATTTATGTACTTATTTATTTATGTTACGTCTAGCATCTTAAGTTATTTTAATGCTTTAATATTTTAGTCTTTTATTATCTTAGAAATGTATTTTACTTTGGGGATTTTATTTTCCTGTGTTCAGTTTTAACATCTTATTTTAACTCCAGTGTTTCCTCATTAAGATATAAGGAGAGAGTTTCCTCAGTTCGTTCAGCAACTTCTTTTTTATTGCATATATTGTGTTCTTAACCTTAGGATTATGGGGTGGGTTTGGGGTCGGGGCTGGGGGTGGGGGTGGGATCTTTTCTTAATTCATTCTATTTTTAAGTTATGTACAGCACTTTGTGTTACAATGTCATTGTATGAAAAGCACTTTATAAATAAAGTCTGATTGATTGATTGATTGATTGATTGATTGATTGATTGATTGATTGAATAGAGGTATATACATAGTTTAATTCAATGCTGAAAGACAGTCAAACTGGATAAATTGAAGGATAAACTATCAAAAATGAGTTTCTGTTATTTATTTTACATTATTTGGGAAGCAGTTGAGTTACTATCTAGTTTAGACTAACCATTCTTTGTTGCATAATAACTTAAGTAACAGATTGATGTCTCACTAGCCATTACAAATGAATATATGAAGATTCCTCCATCATATCTTTAAAACAGCAACCAGCTTCCTTATTTATCATGATTACATTCAGAGAGCAACAGATTCAGGCCTCTAACTGAGATAAATGATCATTATGATGTAATTTTGGACCTTAACTGCATTGCAGGACACCTTCTGTTGTCCCCTCAGAGGCTGAAGTAGTAAATAAAACAGTGATACGAGGTTCAAACGCTCCCTGTTTTTAGCATAGACATACATAGTGCACTCTCACGGTGCAATGACTTTTCACAGCGGAGTTGCAGCGGGTCATTCTATATCTCACATCCACACACAGCAGGATGCGGCGGCGGGGCCGTCCTGCCTCACTTACCGGAGGGATGAGAGGCTTCGTCGGGACACGTCACGCGCTCCGACCCCGTTGGAGTTAGTGGTAGATACTTTTCAGAGGAGAAAATCTGCGAGTTTTAGGTTATCAGTCGGTCAGGTGAGCTGCTGCCGACGTCCTGGTCGAGCTGCAGCGGGGGATACAGTCAGCAGCAGCAGCACCAGCAGCAGGCGGCTCCAGTGTTGTGAGCTTCCTTGTTCGTGATTGGGCCAGGTGGAACCAGGCGCGCTCGCGTGCACCCTGCGCGCGCCAAATGCAGCCTGTGCACGTTGGTGTAATCACAAAGCTGCTATTAGTGATACAGGCTCAGGTGGTGAATATGTTCCGTGCCTGTCACGTGCAGTGGGAAAGTTATCAACCCCTAAGAACATTTGACAAAGTGTGCTTCAGTGATAAACCACACATTCAAGGTACTTTGACCCTGCTTAAATATTTCAATTTTACCCCAGTTTTTAACCGATGAACACTTTACTCTTTACTGAATTTATTGAACTACTATAGGAGTTTTGTCTACCATAGCATTAGCCAAGGACACACATAACATTGACAGTCACGTGTGTAGTTGTATATAGTTTTGTTTTATTCAGGGAAATATTGCACTACAGCTGACATAAAAGGTCATTTTCAAAACAAGTTGCTTTCTCACATTGCCCCAGTCTCTTTCTTACTATATTTCCTTATTTGCCCATTGTATTAAGTATTTTAAGTGCCCTTCCTTCTCATGAAAGTCCCCCAACTTGAGGTAAAACAGCAAAAATAAACGTATTTAATGAGTTTTATACTTAAAGCTGTCGTTGGTAGGAATGGTGTAAAAAACGTTGCTTTTTTTTTTGCTGGGTTCGGAGAAAAGGTCATAAAGTCCAGCAGTACTCATCGGTAAGTGGAGTACTTTGAGACTATTGGGAAATCTTTGCATTTTCCAATGCCTTTTTATCAAGCAATGTTATTATTCCCCTAGTTCCCGTTATGAGGGACCAATCATAGCTAATCTCCAATCCTCTGTCCTGATTGGTTAAGAGGCAGACCCTACTACCTCCTCCGATTGGTTATGAGTCCGGCACTATCATGACTGCACAAGCCGATCTGTGTTGGGGGGCTAAGAGGAAATTTGGTTGGGAGGGATAGTGTTGACATTCCAAGTCTCTCACTCTGAACAGATAACAACAGCAGCTTTAAGGTACTTTGACCTTGCTTGAATTTTTTCAATTTTACCCCAGTTTTTAACTGATGAACGCTTTACTATTCACTGAATTTATTGAACTATAATGCTACACTATTGTAGGAGTTATGTCTACCACAGCATTAGTCAAGGACACATAACATTGGCATTCATGTGTGTAGTTGTCAGTGGTGGACAGTGCCAAAGTAAATGTACTTGAGTACTGTTCTTAAGTACATTTTTTGAGTATCTGTACTTTACTGGAGTATTATTTTTCAGGGGAACTTATTACTTTTACTCCACTACATTCAGAAGACAATTGTTGTACTTTTTACTCCACTACATTTCTATCAATGCTCTAGTTACTCACTACTTTTGCTTTGAAGTCAGCTCATGAATTTCCTTCTCTTTTCTGAAATCTGATCCCTAAGACAGTAAAATGTGTTTGTGGAGTTCTGTTTGTCTCAGTGGTTTAGCCGTACCTGTATATTATGCGTCTCCACGGTTGAACGTGGAGCAAACACAGTGCAAATTCAACTGAGATCAGGCAGTTCATGTAGAGGTGGTAATGCTGGCTATAACTCTCCACCTGAGCACTCACATCCAAATCTTCAGCCGGTGTTAAAGGTTTTTGAAATGAAGAATGATACGTATCGTTTGAAATGTTCTCCCTGTTTCCCACTCTGCTCAAACATACAAAAATTCACAGTCCAACCTGAGAAAGCGTGTTGAGATACATAACATTCGTTTCATTCCAGACGAACATTTCAAACTAAGTTGTCTGGGCTTGGAGTAACTTAGTTGCTGTTTTTATTCCATGTATGTTTTTAGAGATTTCAAGTAATGCTTTCTAAATAAACCTGATGTAACAGAATGTACTCCTAAGTATTCTTAACTGCACTTATGTATTTTGAAAATACAACGTCTTGAGATATTTTAAAAAGTACTTTGAATACTTAAGTATCTTTAAAAGTAAGTACTTCAGTACTTTAACCCAAGTAATAATTTGACAGATCAACTTTCACTTGCATTGGAGTAATATTTGACATGGAGGATCTATACTTTGACTTAAGTAATGAAGCTGTTTACTTTGTCCACCACTGGTAGTTGTCTATAGTTTTGTCTTATTCAGGGAAATATTGCACTACAGCTTTATTTCAGTTTGATGATTCAAGCTGACATTGACATAAAAGATAATTTTCCAAACAAGTTGCTTTCTCATTTTGCCCCAGTCTCTTTCATACTATATTTCCTTATTTGTCCATTGTATTAAGTATTTTAAGTTCCCTTCCTTCTCATGAAAGTCCCCCAACTTGAGGTAAAACAGCAAATATGTAATTATTTTAATGAATTTTGATACTGAAGTTAACTTTGTGTTTTCATTTCTAATCTTAATGGGTAGAATTAAAACAGTTAAAATGCCACTGCGTGTACGGTCAAAGTAATTCTATTTGCTTAGCATGCTGTTTGAAGAGCCTCAGAGATAAAACACATCACCGAGGCAATGATCAACATCCTCAAGGCTTTTCTAAGGATTAAAAAGATCCTGTCAAATGTAGGCTGTACCTGTGGGTGTGGTGCGTCTGTGATGACTATAAAATATAAAAGCACCCAGACCTGTGTAAACATGAGTCGATTTGAATCCATATGTCAACAGAATATAAATCCACTGCTGTCTGCACAGAGAGGAACAAGTTGATAAAAAAACAAGGTGAAAGAAGAGCAGGTTTAATAGAAATATAATTGTAATTTCTCACGGGCATGTCAAAGCATCTCTTGCCCCTATACTGCCTGTATTTTAAACCTTCTGTTAAACAAACACACTGTAAAGCTTTACCTTGCCACCTCTTCATCGACAAGTCACAGCAACAAACACAAAAAAAAACCTCTGGATGCTTAAAGAAAAGAACTTTTATTTTCCCAAAGAGGTTACACAACATTCAGAATCCTTTCTTAACTCAACATTTGCTGGTAATGTTTCATTATTAAAAAGGTAGAGATCCACTAGCACAGACTAGCACTAGCGTATCATTCTGGATGTCTCTGGGAAATAAAAAAAAAAGCCAAACTGCAGCATTGGTCATCAACTACATACAGGGTAAAATAGAGAAAATTACAAATATATATCCATCTATTTCAGGGTAGATTGTTGTACAAGATCCACACTCTCAAACTGCTATGTCAGGAATATTACAAAGTGAGGACGAAACAGCCGGTTATCAATACCAGCGTACAACGTCCTCATTGAAAAACATACTTTTATAAAGTCCAATGAAAGAAACCGTTAGCAGCTCAGGCAAAGGATGCTGGTCTTTCAAATTTACAAAAAAAGTTTCTCGAGTTAATCCCATTTTGGTTTTCACCTTACATATCATACAGGCTTTACAAGTTTTTTGTAATTAGTCTCAAACGCATAAATGTGCACGTGTGCAAAACGGATAAATATCTTTGAGAAGAGCAAGTCTTCAAATACATTTAGACCTTCTGATGTTACTAGAGTATTCCTTTATATCAGAGCTATCTTTTCATGTGGAGTGTTTCAGAATGTACAGGCTTAAACTGTACGTCCTCTGTGTGTGTGTGTTTGTGTTTGGTCCGTTCCCTTCCTTGAAGGGAGGAGTTGGTCCCAAAGACGTGTAATGACAGTGCCTGTATGTATTAACAGGACCAGGTATGGTAGCACAGAGGGGGAAGAGAGAGGGTCAAATTCAAGAATTCAAGGCACATCTAGTCACATAAGGCTCATCCTTCATTTTTCTGGAAGAAAAAAACAAACAGGTTGACCCATTCAGTCTTGTACCATGGATTTAGACAAGAATAGGAAAATGCTAAAAAAAAAAAAAAAAAGAGGTTCACAATATCATATCACAGCATGCATGATTTGTTGTGAAATGAAATCAATTTCATTTAGATATCAGTTTAAACTAAACAGTTTGGTATTTTGGGACATACCGGTATTATTTTTTATTTGCCCAGAGTTAGACAAGAAGATTGATACCGCTCATGCTTGTACATTAAATATGAAGCTTGCAGTTTGTTGGCGTAGCTTAGCATTAATACTGGAATCCAAGAGACACTGGTAGCCCGGCACTGTACCTAATCAGAAAAATCTCCCATAAAACCACAACTTCATTTTTTATGCTGAGGGTTTTTGGGTAAATGCGACTTTTTTTTTTTACCTTTGGACGGAGCCAAGCTTGTTCATTTTGTTTTCTAGTCTTTATGCTAAGCTAAGCTTAAAAAGCTGCCAGATAAAGCCTAACATTAAACATACAGATACGAAAGTGGTGTTGATCTTTTTTGTCTGACTCTACGCATGAAAGTAAATAAGTGATTTCCCAAAATGTCAACTATAAAGTTTGCATTTGCATGATTAAGAATTTTGAAAGCTGCTATGCCCGGTTTATAAGCACAGATATAAAGTCAAATCAGAGTAATCATGCTCAGAGTCAGCTGAAGTGTACTGATATGACTTCTGTAAAGCGTTCATCTGTGTTTGAGTAGGGCTGATTAAAGGTAATGTAAATAACGGCAGTCGTTTTGATCCGGTAGCTGCCCTTACAGAGCCAACATGTCTGCCATGCAAAGATACAACATTCATATGCTGGAGTACAAAAGGCCATTTACAGTTTCCAAACATGTTTACTGCAGCAACTCCTGTTTTACAGATTTGTCAAACAGTATAAAAGTGCATTTCCTTTGTTTTCAAAGAACTGCAATATGAAAAGGATGATTTGACATCAGAATAAAACTGATTGTGGGATCTCTTCCCTGTTATTTCATGTTTTGCATGACTTGAAAGATTTACAATTGTGAAAGTTTAAAAGGCAGTGACAGTAGAGTTGAAGGGAAGAAGAGGGAGGGGTAGTTCCTGTAGTTTTTGTAGAATTTGACATTTCCTGTCAAACCGAGCCACTATGGCTTCAAATGGAGCAATTAGTGCTCTTCCAGCCACGATGGACTGTCTCCACCTGGCATTTTCAACTTGATGTGGAACTGCTTGAGTGTCTCTTCCAGCTGCTGTTGGTTTCCAGCATAGTACGCAGCAATAGCATTGTGGAACAGGATGAGCTGGTTGTGCAAAACCTTCACCTGTTTGGATAAAAGGGAAATATTAATGAATTAAAAGCCAATATACCAGTACTAGCATGTGGAGCCGAAAATCTTACTGACCTTGTTCTCCTCCAAGAACTTCAGCTTGATGGAGACGTCGTTTCGCATCC
This sequence comes from Notolabrus celidotus, assembly GCF_009762535.1. Lineage (NCBI taxonomy): Eukaryota > Metazoa > Chordata > Actinopteri > Labriformes > Labridae > Notolabrus > Notolabrus celidotus. Next base: position 28,795,534 of record NC_048278.1, read on the forward strand.
TCTCATACTTCTCCCGGTGGATCTGGAACTGCTGCTGGGACTGCTCTATCTTGGGCATGGTCGTGGCATCCCGTGGTCCCAGATTCAGCTCCTCCAAGTCTGTGCGGTACGCATCGTACTCAACCCTAGAAGCGTGTTTCAATGATCAGTGCCAGAAATATGTAATGTGCACAGAAATGATGATGCAAGTTGATTAAAGCTCCTGGGAGGAGTTTTAGCTGGTTATGAAACACATTGACATTGATATTGTTAAAACCTGAAACCACCAGATTGTTACAGAGTTATTTTTAATGTCTGAAACCGCTGGTGTCAGATGAAGGGATAAAGTGCAGTTTGCAGAAACAGCTTTTTATAACATCTTCAATAGCAAATGTTCCAAATAAGAGATACATGTAACTGTTAAAATACATTTATTATAAAGAAAAACTACTTCAAAATCTCTGAAGAGGCTAAAAGTACCACTTTGTCCACAGGGGACGTCAAGAACTCCACACAGGAGCTTTAAGTATAAAAAGGAGCCTTACAGGGTTTTAGACCTGTCTTCAAAATTGTTTTAAGGATGAGGTAATATATTAAATGAATTTGTTAAATTTTCTTCCTAAAGAATACAAAAATCCACAGATTTTATGAATCATCAATGAGACTTCTGATGATGGAACAGTGGAAAGCCTGGGCATGCATTCCATACCTGGCAATTTCATACTGTTTGATATTGACCATGGTGTCTTCGATTGTTTTGTCCACAAGTGTGTTAACACTAGAGATGAAGAAGTTGATTGCACCCAGCAGAGTCTCTCCATTTTTGGACAAAAGTTTTTGGGTGTCAGCGTTGTAACCAAACTCCTCCTGAAAAACAGTCAACAATATGTGATTAAAAAATGTGCTTGTTTGGTTCCTGTGTGGACTTCAACTGCAAGTTTATAACAGGAGTTTAAGTAATTACTACAACTTTGTGATTAAAGCAATGCATTTTCTGGCTTATGTTTTAATTAAATACAAAAAATAAAAACTACTCTGAGAACACCTCCAGAAAAATGCCAAATACATGAGGAAGTATAAAACAGCAGAACACAAGGGAAATACAATAAAGCTACAGTTAGGATTAAATGAAGCATTCGAAAACATCATAGTAAAAATGATTATGTCCATATGGTACATTAACTCACATGTAGTTCTGGTGACTTGAGGCTCAGGTCAGCGAAGGCATCTCCCAGCTGTCTTTGTGTCTGCATCATCTGGGACAGCTGATTGGACAGCGTCTGAGCCAGCTTGATGACATGCTGGTACTTTCTCTTGTTATCACGGAGGACTTCGATTTGAGCCTCCAGCTCCATGTCCACCGTCCTCGAGCCACGGCCCAGCTTCTCTGACAGGATCTGCCTGGTGCACTGTGGAGGATAGAAGGATAATTAACATGCATTCATACTGATAAGAGTTTTAGCCCAATCAAAATATTAGGAGCAACTTCTGGGAGTCTCTACAGTACTTGGTATAAAGAAAAGACTGTAAAAGAGACAATTAGAGGAACACAGTGAAGTCAGCATGCAAAGTCTTCAGCAGGAGAAGAAGCAATCATTTAAAGGTGCAGTACATTTTTCAAGCAAACTTCAATAACTTGGTGAAGATCAAGAATGACAGGAGCGAGGATTACTTTATACGTGTTGATGCTCCACTTTCTCACAAGGTCCAGTTTCTCCATGGCTGGGCTCTTTAAGTCATCTGACAGGACCAATGCTCCTCCACCTGGACAATCAAAAATGATTTACTCAGTGAGTGATGATGAGGTTAGATCTGCATGTTAGAGAGCTGTGGTAAAATTAAAGCGGTACAACTTGAATTTTATAATTAATCATCAGTGAGATTGTCAAGTTAACGATTAAACTTACACACAGACCACATGGTAAATTTAAATGACAGGATATTTTTTTCAATTGAAATAAACAATAACATTATAATAACATCATTAGTCACAACTCACAACTTTTTAGTGCTAACATTAAAAGTTACGTGAAGTGCTAGTGATTTGGGCAAAGAGGTGAAATACTGAGCCCCAAAACTGACAAAGCATAGTTCAAGGTTATGAGACAAGTCAAACTAGAGCTGAATACAACATTAATAAGTATAATAACTACAATTTTGTCAGTTCAATCATAACAGTTAACAAAAAATTTAGTTAAGCTCTTTACTTTAAGTATTTAAAGCTAGCTTAAAATTAACAGAGCTAGCCAACCAATGCTTCTTCTTTTTAAATGAATTCAAGGACCGCAATGTAATAAATAAGTTACTTCATTGTGTCATCATTTACATTTTGAGGAGGAATCTAGTTTCTCTCAAACAAACTAGATGCTTTAAGACCTGAGGAAATGCCAACAAGCTAGCAAGCTAAAAAATTAGCTTGCCAGAGAATAAGCCGGCAAACTAAGTGTTAACCAGCTGTAAACATCTAGAAACTTTAAGCAGTGATGCCGTAACATATTACGATATATTTAATGTAATAAGATACAAGCTAATAATTAGGAAAACTGCTTGCTGTAGTTTTATTAATAAAGTTAGCTTTAGCAAGTTTTGTTTGTTTGTCCGACTTGTTGGAATGGAATTATGTATCCTATGGGACTCGCTCTTCTGATAGGCTCATTTTGAAAGTCCCCCGAATTAACACTGAACTGGGTCGATCAGCATTTTCCATTGATGCCCCTAAATCATGGAATACCCTCCAACAGACTTTAAAGCTGACATCCATTCCCTCTTTTGCAGAGTTTAAGACATTGATCTCAGACCACTGTGTCTCAAATTGTATGTTTTAATTAATCTATTATTTTGTGAATGATTGTGTGTGTTTGTTTGTTGTTTCTAATGTGCCTGTGATCTCGACAAAATTGGAAATGAGGGAAACCTCAATGTCTTTTCGAGAATAAATAAAGGTTTTGAATTGAATTGAATTGTTTACTTTAGCTCAAAAGACTGTTGCTTGTTTGCTGTCTAGGGTTTAAGCTAAGTTTTACAAGCTTTAACTTTAACTTGCCTGGGACAAGTTAAAGGTGATGTGCTAAATAAAAAAATCTATTTACACTACAACATATGGTTGGACTAATACATTATATTGATGTAGGCAGTCATGTTCATGTTTGATAATCCTTTACTATGTTTGTCAGTCTTGGGGTTCTGTCCAAAGAAACTAGGGATGCCACCTTCTGCAAGGATAAAGGGTAACAAACAGGAAAACCCACTGAGATCACATTTAAAAGCAGCTCTCTTTTCCAGCCAGGCAGATGCTTTAGGTGTGGAGAGGTTGCATCAGATCTAAAAAAATCTTTAGATCTGGATCCAGGGAAGTGACTCTAAGGATTATGCAAACACATATCATTAGTCACTGCAAAGCGGAAAACCTCCTAAATTAGCCCAGACTTATCCAAAGGTAAAGTTCAGAGAGGCAAAAGGCAAAGAGGGAGAAGAAGAAAGGTTTGATTCTGAATGCAGGATAGCCTGTGGGAACAAGGAGCAGGTGAGAAACCTCTGAAAAGTGAGAAGGGTACAAAAGACTGCGGTTAATTTAGTGAGCAAAGAGTGACTGATTTGATGTCATCTGATTCATACTCCTTCGCTGCGGGTACCTGTCTCAGTCTGACTATCGCTGGTAGAGCGTGCCAGGCGGCTAGCAACAGCCGAGCTGGGAGCTACAGGTGCCACGGGAGATGTGGGCAGGCTTGCTGACCCTGGGAGATAGTCAGAGTTACAGTTTGATTCATTATATCATCACCATCCCGTAAAACAGAAGTGGAAGGGAAAGTTTGTCACTGATGCTGATTTCCTGTTTGTGTTTTATTCATTACAGCGGCTCTCTTCATGTCGCAGGATGAGTGTGTGACTCAACCACCAGAGTAAACAATACGGAAAGTAGCCATGGCAACATTGTGGTAAACGGGGCTGCACAGCTCAGGCCTCTACGGTGAGATTTTGATTTGCATGTACAAGAAGTGCATGATGATGATGAAAAGGAGAAGAGGGTTACAACCTGGAGATCAAAGCAAACTCATTTCATTCAAGTGGTGTTCACCTTTACATATTCAAATGACTGCCTTTATATTTCAGAGATTAAAATACAAAAGTGGGGCCCTGGGAATCAGACAAACTCTGTTTCAGCACGGAACGCTGCAAAACAATCAAATAATACAACAAACAAGGAGGCCTGATAAGTGTCTCATGAGCTGCTTTGTCACAAACCTCTGATGAGCCGTAACAGCACTAAAGAGCACAATGCAGGCGCAGTTAAGTGATGCTGGAGAGTGGAGTGTTATTACCTCTGTACGGCCCTGATTCAATGATGCCCTCTGTTGTTGAAGTGAAGTTACTGGAGGTGACGCAGGACTCTGAGAGGTTTAGGGCCCCAGGTACACTGGGGTAAGAGTCCTGTAGGGGAAATTAAGAAAACACATGTTTAGTGTATTACAGTATTTCTCAGTTGCTAAAACCCTATTGTCTGAACCAATTTCCTTAGCGGCCTGAACCCATGTACTGAATCAGTCACTCTTGGCAAAACCAGAAGCACTTTTCACCTGTTAGACACAACTTGCAAACACACTCTCACTCACTAAAACACACGTTGCACTTGTGTGGCATAATGGTAAGCACAGGTAGCAAAAGTTAAACACATTTCAAGCACAGGTTTCACAGCTTAAACACAACCATTCAAAATTGATCACACTTGTGGCTAATGATGTGAGGAGACAAATATAAGCCAGTTCAGAGAGCACTAGTTGTTGAAGGTTGTACAATGGACAGAAATAAGCTAAGAGGCAGAGGAAGAGTGTGTGTAAGAGAGGGTCAAGGAGGAAGAGGAGGGGAGTGAAATTGAGGAAGACAAAGAACAGTAACTTCTGATGAAATCTGAGCTACTGTGATAGACCATGTTCTTCTCATTTATATTTGATTTTACTTTATTTTTACGGTATACAGCTGCTGAATTCATTTAGCCCACTGTGAACAATAAACATTATATTTCTACAGCTTCATGTCCTGAGCATTGCATTTTTAGTTTTTTGATGTGGTGTGTAATGACTGCTCAGTATTTTTTTTTATTTTGATTGACTTGGGGTATGATCTGACAACATTTTTTTGTTTTGCAGGAAGAGTCAGAGATTTGGTGAGTGTAGTTTGAAAATTAGGTTTTGTGCTTGGAGTGTTGAGAAAAGCATGGTGGATGTCAAGAAATGTGTTTTAGCAATTGAGAAATACTGTAACAGATTTAGTGGAGCCTCCTAAACATGCAGCAACAGAATGAAAGTTGTTTGTGTTGGCACTAACATATTTACATCACCTTCACAATAAAATCAATAATATGTGTTTCTCTGAAAGTCTTTGTAAAGGTATTTGTGTTGTAATACTGGGAAAGATCAATCTGGTGACTTTATTCTGTTAACCTTTAATTCCTTATGTAAGTTATTCAAAGGGATAGTTTGGATCTTTTGATGTGGGGTTGTAAAAGATACTTGTCAATAGTATGTGTATTACCCACAGGGGATGCTTGCCGGCTCCGCCCCTTTGTTGAGAAACCGGCTGGAGAACAAAAATGGAAGCTAGGCAATAAAAGGCTACAGATGTTTCGTGGAGTCAGCTCCACCATGACATTAAGCTCACTTTAATAAAGTCTGACCCAAACAGTAATGTTGGTGTATGCTCTATTTAGAACATTTTAAGTACTTTGCTTTACCATAGAAAGCTAATTTCTTGTAGCACTGTTCTCAGACGTAAAAACTAAACTATTCCCTTTAACCTTTATTTGACAGTCTCTCCCTTTAAATCAGATTTATCCAACCAAGAGCAGCAGCAACACAGTTTCAACAATAAATGTGCAAAATTAAAAACAGCCTGGACTCAAAATATTTCATTTAAGAGTTAAAAATACTCTACGTTTTTAAGTTGAAGTTTAGTATGCACTCATTAACAACATTTAAATGGAGCTTTGTATTCCACTTGATTACAGTCAAAGCTCAAACAGAGTAAAAATGGCCGAAGTTGCAGTGTGGCTAATAATTTCATGTTACATTTTATATTTCAAAGTAAAAAAAAAAGTAAATATCTTCATAGTAAAAGTTGATTAATGATGAAAATCAGCGTCTGTGTCTGCTAAACTATGATACAAACAATGAAAAGCTCTATTATTCAGTCTTTGATTTAAATAAGCTTTAAAAAGTTGTGTGTTTTCTGTTTTCATCATCTGAGAAAACATTATAAAGTATTTCAAAACACTGTAGTGAGGTGTGTCTGTACAAGCCCTTACCCTCTGGAAAACCATCTCAGGGTTCTGATCCAGGTCTCCATTACTGGTGACCGGGATCTCTGCGGCTGAGCTTCTGTGGGGCTCCTCAGCCATTGTGCTCACCTGTAAAGAAGAGGAGTGTGAAAAAATGAGGCGGGTTGTTTTTGAAAGATTCACCTGAAAAACTTCCACGAGAGACAGAACAACGGACTCAGGAAGGATCTCCTCATGGGAAATTGTGAGTGTGGAGTGCCATCTTGTGGACTTAGACATAGTTGGAGATATTGGCCTGAGCTGGATTTCTGTGCTCATGATAAACACTTTCCTGATTTAGAATTAATTTAAAGTTTAACCTGATCCAGTGAAACAATTTGATCTTTCAACACTTCAATACCTACAACACACATTTTACAAACACTGTAAAATTAGAGAAAAAAGTTAAGACTACATTAATTTTACCAAACTATCTCACCCCTTCAGATAAATAATGTATAAATGATCAGTGCATCATTTTTCATTGTAATGAGCTTGAGTTCATTTTGAATGCAGCGTTTCCTCGGACAGAGGCTGAAGCTCTTGAGCAACAACTGACATCAACTTTCTACACTCCCTGTTTTTACAACACTGGCTCTGTTTAATGACTAAACACAGGATGCAGAAATGGGTTACCAAGACCATTAACCAAACATTATGGGTTAAATGTTGTAAATAAAGCTCATTTAACCGTATGTGGGTAAAGCTTTGGTGCATAATGCCTCCGCCCATGAGTAACTGCAAAAATAGTTATCTACCTCTCTCATACATCTGCTGTTCTCCAAAGTAATGTCTCAGAAAGATAGTGTCTTGTTCATCAGTGACATCAGTTCATTTCAGACTACATGAATCCTGAGTTTCTTGTTTGTAATTGGTTCTTTTGTGGTCTAAAACAGGAAATCTTGAGATGCAAAAAAAAACACAGAACAAGATTCTCCTTAGCCTCCAGTGTAATTCACAACCATGCAGACAGACCTGTTCTAATCTGTATGAAAACATACAAATCATGGTCCCTCTCAACCCTGCCTGTGGATTAGAATGACAAAGTGACAGATTGGCTCGGCTTCGCTAGCTGCATATTCATGCGCTGGCTGGTAGCCTGGAGCCACGGGGTGGAGACAACAGTTTTGGGTAGGCTATAGTAACGTGGCAGCCTGTAGTTGCAGGCTGAAGATCCAACTGTGCTATTTTTAGTCCAACTTTTGTGGCCTAATCACGCTGGACTTGTGAACAAGGCCGATGACCTCACCATTATGTAGCTTTGCATGTGTGCCTTGAAGCCTAACAGTGTGCGTGTGTTGTAAGCTGGTTAATGTTGAGAGGTGACACGCCTTTCAGCGGGATGTTAAACTCAGAAACTGGAAGTCTAAATCCGAGTTTGTATCTTTAAACTAGATCCTTTAGCTACATGTGGACCTTGTCAAGTATCTAAATAATGCAAATAGAGGCCAGATCACTGAGAAACAAGATCTGGGTCCAGTCTAAACAGACTGACGGTTTCATTGTGGGAGTAAAGCATGAGCTTAAAAAACTAGGTTATGACTAATAACACATTCATATCAAAGCTGGAACTTTTGTTTACATTATTTTGTTAATATTTATCTTCACTGGTCAACAGACAAACTCCTTCCAGATAAATATGTACAATCCTTGTTAGGACCAGGATCACAGATGGAAGAACGTGAATCACAAAGATACATATTTAAGATTTTTATTTTTGGGGGGGGCATTTTTAACCTTTAATCATTAGGACAGCTGAAGAGAGACAGGAAACACGGGGTGCAGAGAGTAGGAGAGGACATGCAGTAAATGGTCAAGGCTGGAATCGATCCTGCGACCTTTGCAACCTTTACGACGAGGGCTATAACCTCTGTGTGTGGGGTGCGCTTAGACCGCTAGGCCAGCAGCACCCCTAAATGTTTAAGATTTAAAAGTGAGGGTTTGCCCCTTCAAAATAAAATACAGTGATCATAAATCAACAAGCGTTGATACGCCTTTAAAAGGATTGAATGAGCTCAGAGACTGTCCTATTAAAGAGTAGGGGAGAACGGGGTTGGTTGTCACATGGGTTGGTTGGCACACTCGTATCTTGCCATCACAGGGCACTGTCTCTCAAATTGGGGTATGGACATTTCCAGAACTAGGATCAGAGTTCACCTACATAGTCTTCTATGGAGTAAGACAGCTGAACTTGAGGTGAGAGGACTTTTTGTGTTTTTCATGTCAAATTGTAAATATTCAGCTCCTCAGTATTTTTCTTCTAGGCTTTTAAACGATGGGTTTATAACAAAACAAGTGTTACCCTTACAAAGTGTGAGGGGAAAGCTATAGTTTAAGTTTTTAATAAGCTAGCTAACTAGTTGTTAGATGGTTGTTAGCCTTGATGCTAGCAAAAAATTCTGGTTGGGGTTGGTTGTCACATGTAACAACCAACCCTGTGATGGGGTTGGTTGTCACAATGTTTCAGAGTGTCTTTGATAGTTAATTGACTCTTTGTTACAATGAGTTGGAAAATGAGAGGGATACACATTTCAAGCCAACACCTTAAGCTTCAATTTAATGTAGGAATGACTATTGAAAGATGTTTTGATGATGAGCAATCATCAAAACAGTAAAAAGTGTGACAACCAACCCCGTTCTCCCCTATTGGAAGATGATTAGATGATGTCAGCCTGAAAACCGGTTTAACTGAAGTTTTTATTAAGCTCAATTAAGACTCATTATTCGGTGGTTCTTTGTTCGCAATGTGTCATCTGAGGCTGTTTGTGTGTTAGTTATGATCTAAAACTGATCCAGAAGATAAGATAAGATAATACTTTATTGAACCCTGAGGGGAAATCTGGCTGTTGCAGCAACACAGACATAGTAGCAATAGTAGTACCAGAATAATAAAACTAAAAATAGATAAATAAACTAAGAATAAAATTAGGTAAATTCAAATGTTACACATGGGATAAATAAGAGAAGGTCTTAATTTAAAGAAGTAAGTGTGTCATTTCTTGTCTGGAATACTAAACTTCTTTTAAAAGACAGATTTTGTAACTACAGATATCTGATATGCCAACTCGGAACAAAACACACAAAAAGACCGAAGCCAAGCACTTTTTATGTTCATGTTGGCCATGAAGAAGACTTGAATGGGTCTTGTGTCATGTGACAGACACATAAATACTTAAACGCCATATGACCCCAGCATACAGGCAGGCAACACAGACAAGCACTGCTCGGCTAGTCTAACCAGCTTCAGCAGAAAAGACACACTTCTTCTGTGTGATTGTTCTCCCTTACATCCAGTTTTAACAGGCTGTCTGCTAGAAACATGTCTCAGATTTCAAGCTTTTAAAAAAAGGGTAGTAAATTAAGACTGACTGTTACAAAACTTGCTGACGTGCACTTTTTTTTTTTTGCAGTTGAAGGAAAGGATAACCTCCTATAAATCTAGTCTTTTTTTATTGCAGAGCTTAAGTGGGCCTGATTCAGCTGCAGATCCAGGGATGATCAGGGGTCTGTGAGCCAAAATCACCTAACACACCATCTGCATACACTCAGTGTATACGCCTGCTAACAGTAACAGCAAGAAGTAAAGTAGCTGCAAGTCAATCAGGCATAAAAAGTGGTGAGGTATAGCCAGTCAAAGTGTGCTTCTCCCTATGGTTCAGTATCCTGGATACCAGCTGACGTGATGCGGGAGGAAGGCATAATAACAATGAGCTGACTGTCCCATTGGCTGCATCAGCTGAAGAGGAAAGAATGATGTCTTGCCTTTCAAGCTATGGAGGCACTTCCAACGTGGCTATGGTGACACAGCACTTTAGAAATTTCGGGTACAAGCTGCAGAACGATGGAGAATTTGTCTTTAAGAAAGACGTGCTTAAAACATCTGAATTTAGGACCCAGGCTAAGTGGAAAAAGGAAGGGAAGAGTTCTGATTTACAATTCTTGCAGCACTGGCACGGAGCCCGACACTGAATGTGAATCAACAGCCTGAGGAGTCACACATTCCAGCAACACAAGAGATGTGGAGCTGCTCGCCTGAGCAAGAGCAGTCCAAATCTGTCACACTTACCTAGCCATGTGACTGACAGCGTGGAGAATTCAAGCGCTCCACTTAAAAACAATGTGAGGAAATGGTACCATTCACACATCATGTACATGTAGACTCTCACACACAGGGTCAGAGTCAAATCAGAGGCAAACATGTTCATAAAATGTAGATTATAATATATATTGCACAGTAAACAGAAAAGATGAATCCTTCTCAAAAATCACTGAGATCAGGCAGCTTTAACACAAAGCAGAGGAAGTATATGAAGACTTGATTACACGGAGCACCCTCACAGAGCAACAAGAGAAGGACAGACACTGAATTCACCATCAACTAAAGAGCAAAAGCTACCCCCGCTTTCTATCTCTACAGCCTCCAGCAAAGCAGAATGAAAATCTGGAACACTTCTAAGAGAAAAAACGATCTCTGAACATCCCGGGTTCATGCTGTTGATTGAATCAGACAAAGCTTTCAATTCAGTCAGAAAGAGACCACCACCACCATCACAGCAAAGAGAGTTCAAACAGCAATATGAGCAAGAGCACAGCGAGAAAGTGCCAGAGGAAGCTGATGGTCCAAAGTGAAGGGAAACGTCACCTTTGTTTCAGTGTGAGGTTCTTCCCTCTCCGCTGGTGTTTCAGCTCTTTCAACATGATGGTTCATCTCCTGTTCCCCACTTTCTACCCTATCAGTCACCTGTGTGGCTGCATCATCATCTCTGTATGTCACCTCGCTCTCTATCTGAACTCCCTCATCCTCCTCCACCTTCTCCTCGACATCTCTGTCACTGTCCTGTGCACATTCTTCAGGAGTGTCAATATCAATGTCGTACAGCTCTTCATCTCTGTCATCTCCCCCGCTACTGTCGTCTACATTCTCCTGTTTCACGCCCTCACTCAAACTCTCCTCTGCTCTGCCATCCTCCTCATAATCCACCTGAGGGTCCTCGGCTGAGGTCTTCCCCGAATCAGCCTCAAGACTAACTTCAGACATACCTGAAAATAGACAGACAGGAAGGTATGAAAAGGTCTCGCTGAGCCAGTTTGAGCCTGTATGTGAAAGTAGTATTACATTAAAGACAAAGATCTAAGACTTTTTAAATTAAAGCTCCTGTGGGGAACTTTTGATTTGCATTATTTTGGTGCACCATGTGAACAAAACAGTGACACTTATCTCTACTTATCTTGTCCTGTACATGTGTAAGTACTGTTTTCATCCTGTCATCTCTTAACCATCAAACATTTCACTTACTGTGAATCTTTGCTGTGAAAAAGGCACTTTTAGCATTGTGAGGTTAACTACTTTATCTGACACCTACCCTGCAGCAGAGGTTACAAGCATTAAAACATGCTATCTACAAATGATCAATCTTGCCATCAGTATTATTTCATTCTGCTTCATAGCAAGCTAAAACTTCCTCACAGGAGCTTAAATAAATGTTAGCAATATTTAAAAACCCACCTACAACTTTTCTAACCATTTGGATGAGCAAATATTCAGTCACTGCTTGGGAAACTTTTTTCCCATGATGCACCTTGCGCATTTCTAGCACATAAGGAAATTATAAAAGGCATTATTATGAATACACATCTAAATAAATGGAAATAGTTTCTGACTTTGTTGCCTCAATGATTTACATATTTTTCCACATGGTAAAAATTAGCAATGCCTATTAATCATAAATGCATCCATACAGTCAAGAGATGATGGGATTAATGATGGGATTGCTTCCAGCAACCACAATGGTCTTTTCTACCACATTGTAATGACAAGATATGATATAATAATGACTTATCGGTGTCTGCGGGAGAGCCCAGTAATTTCCGGTTCTCTTCTTGAGATCTCCACTTATTTGTCTTACTGTCTTGGGATACAAAGCTGGTTTTCCTATTCCAATGGCTTCATTTATCTGATTATCTCAAGATATCAAATCTAATAATTGCATCATTTTCATATTAAAACAATAGATTAATCAATGATACAATTACAATTTAACCCTCCTGTTATGTTTGTTTCTCCGGAACAGCAATAATGTTCCTGGGTCAATTTGACCCGGGCATATACAATTATCCAAAAGTCTCAGAACCCTAAAAAAATCTCAATACACATTTTTTTTTTATCTCATTTTTAACTCCATTACTAACCATTTAAATCAAGATTTAGTGCAATGGTGTTCTTTAATTCTCAGATCATGGATCAATGAGAATAACTTGCTTGTTTTTCATGAAAATTCATGTTAAAACTTGTTTTAATATATATTGAAAAGACCTAAATATAAATTCAATAGTTTTACATGACATAGATCTTTGTTTATTTTATTTTACATTTTTTATTTTTTTATTTTTATGAAGTGATGTTGATAAATTAACACAAGACACCTCTTCTGTCACATGTTGGCCAGATTTTGATGCTGTATTTAGCTAGTTTGGAAGGCATTTATTGCCTAAAATGGACTTTAAAAACGGGTCAATTTGACACGCAACATAACAGGAGGGTTAATTCAGCACCCACTTTTGTCCAAAGCCATATCAGAGGGTTGGTACATTACACGCAATGATCTAGATAGGAGGGAAATATTGCTAATCAGACACATGTGCTGACAGGTAGTGCACATGGCATGCAGAAGCCCTTCTTTCTTCTTTTAAGTAAATATTTTTAATGTATGGAGGCATGTCTGCCTTGGGTTTCCGTAGTTATCAATACATTACAACATAATGTCTTGTTAAATACAGATTTGTTTTAATATCCGCGGGAAAAAAAACAGTTTTAGATATTTATTTGTGCGTGAACATTTCAATACATAAAACTGCTGTAGTCACCAGGTTATAGTTCATGTTTTTTATCCCTCTCTGCAACACAAACAGACCGGAATTGTTTCTCACTTTTGCAAGGTTTGTACATTACCTGTTGCAGAACAGTCACGTGACAAGCAAGGATGTCCAAACCCTATATACAAATATAAATGCAAGTATTGACAAATCTTAAAGTGTTGTCGTTTAATTGCATGGTTAAGACTAAGCAGATACGATGTGTTTGAGAGGCAACGAGTCAATAAATCTTGGTGTGGTTGAGCCTCTCAGTCTGTTGCCATAAAGCTGTTCACTTGTTTGAGTTACCGTGTTGTGTAGCTAACATTAACGAAGCTAAACATCAGGCAGAAAGCAAACTTCTTTAAAGTAATGTTTCAAACGCGCTTTTAAGTCTTCTTGTAATCTCGCCACATCGACAGACATTAAACCCGACGCCCCTGTATGTGGACTGGCCTGAAACTGAAGTGAACATTACCTCTCTGCGGCCGTGGCTAACTGTGTAGCCGTGAACTGTTAGCCTTCAGTGGTTCACAGATCCGTGGTGCCTTCCCTCTCCGCTCAGTCTCTCTCCTTTGAAAGGCTGTGTGAGCTTGCTCTTGATGCAAACGTTGCATATATTTTCTACCAACTTCTCATCTGTGGTCCTTGCCTCTGCCTGAGCACGCTAGACCTGTTGTACGAACCCCGGAAAAGTGATCGAGCTCCACTCTGGGCCCTGGGCTGTCATCAGATCCACATCATCTACTGCATGAGTTCTCCCCCTGCTGTTCAAATGTGCTTGTTGCAGTTTCTCCTTCTTCTTCATGTGTGGATCGGGACTATTATACGGAAGAGGATTAGGGCCACTGAAAAAAATAAAATAAAAATAAGGTCAAAAATCTATTTTTAAATTATTATTCTGAGATTAAAGTCACGATTCTGAGATTAAAGTCAGAGTTCTGACTTTATTCTCAGAATTCTCTGCTCTGTTTAATGCAAATAAAGTCAAGGCAAGGCAAGGCAGCTTTATTTGTATAGCGCATTTCATACACGAGGGCAACTCAATGTGCTTTACATTAAAACATTAAAAGCATTGGAAACATTCAGACAAGCATAAAAGAACATAATTAAAATGACAAATATAATAAAACATAAAAGAAAAGGAAAATTAGAAATATATTAAAAATCCCATTGAAATTTTAATTTAAAGTGAGTTAAAATAAGCTAAGATAGGAGTGGCAAATAAAAAAGTCTTAATCTTTGATTTAAAAGAGGTGAGAGTTGGAGCGGACCTACAGCTTTCAGGGAGTGTGTTCCAGATATGTGGTGCATAATGACTAAACTCTGCTTCACCATGTTTCGTTCTGACTCTAGGGACTGAAAGCAGACCAGTACCTGATGACCTCAGAGGTCGAGTTGGTTCATAAAGTAGTAGCAGATCAGCAATGTATTTTGTGCCTAAACAATTCTGTGCTTTATAAACCATCAGCAGGATTTTAAAGTCTATTCTTTGACAGACAGGAAGCCAGTGTAGAGATCTAAGAACTGGAGTGATGTGATCTACTTTCTTGGTCCTTGTTAGGACTCGAGCAGCAGCATTTTGTATGAGCTGCAGTTGTCTGGTGGACTTTTTAGGGAGTCCTGTAAAGACCCCGTTACAGTAGTCTAGTCTTCTAAAGATAAATGTATGGACCAGTTTTTCTGCATCCTGCTGAGACATAAGTCCTTTAATCCTTGATATAATCTTATTATATACTTATATTCTTTTTACGGGCCTGCCCCAAAAAAATCTCTCAAGAAACTGCAGCTTGTCCAAAACGCTGCTGCCAGAGTTTTAACGAGGAGAAAGAAAACCGATCACATAACCCCTCTTTTAAAAACTCTGCACTGGCTCCCTGTTTCTTTTTGAATTGATTTTAAAGTCCATTTACTTGTTTTTAAAGCTCTTAACAGCCTTGCTCCTCCATTACTGATCTCCTGTCATTTTATGTTCCAGCCCGATCACTGAGGTCCTCGAATGCTTCCCTTTTAAATGTTCCTTGAGTGTCTCACAAAAGCACCGGCCAGAGGGCTTTCTGTTTTTATGCCTTAAGACTTACCTTTTTAATCTAGCTTTTAATTTGGAGTATTTTATTTTAGCCTTGGACTGCATTGTTGTTATTATAATTTTTATTATTTTAATCATTATTATCTAAACCATTGTTTCAACGTTTATTTATTTATCTTATTTATTTCGTGTGTCCATCTAATCTTGTTAACTCTACCCTATTTTTAACTTTTCTTTCCACTCTTTCTTATTTTATTAATTTTACTGTACTGATTTTCTTTTATTTTTTTTAAGTATTTCCTTTTTTTAATCACGCCTTTTATAATTTTACCATTGCTTTTGTTTTCTTACTATCTGTTACTCTGTGAAGCACTTTGGGCTACATGTTTTTATGTATGAAAGGTGCTATATAAATAAAGTTGAGTTGAGTTATATATAAACCAGTATTATAGCAGCAATGTTATATTTTGTAGGGGTTGGCTGTGGTGATGGGGCCCCATTGAGATATCTTTCCAGGGGGCCCAGAATTCCTGGTGACACCCCTGGTCAGTTCCCCCATGTGAGCTCACTACGTTGACATGTTACGTAATAAACTCAATTTCCCATAAGCCCCGGCAAGGGCGACGTACGGTTGCGTTGCAGCGCAGACTGAAGCCTGGTTGAAGCAGTCCAGCTAGAGGCCATATTGGAACCTATGAAGTCGGCTTGCACTTTGATGGAACGGAGTGTCTGCCGTTTTGGGAGTCTCTAAATCGCTGTCCCGGAATTACACCCGAGTGATTGCGTCCGGCATTCCACCTGAGACCCTGCCAAGTCTAGACGGCAAGTTGTCTCGCTGCTTTTGTGGGAAAAAAATGAGCCCAACCGATGCTAAACGAGGGGCTAAACGCAGGAAGAACAAGCGGGGCGGTGGCAGTAGCTGCAGTGCTGTCTGCAACACCAGCAGTGGCAAGGCCGGGGCTGCCTCGGCCCTGGGCTGTGCGGGAACAGCAACACCTGCCTCTGTCGTCAGCTTCCTAACACCTGGGAGCACAGGCAGCGGGACCTTGGGCTCCATCACGGGCATAAACGGAGAGGTGAGAGTGACACACAGTGTGAACCGGTGGACGTCCAAAACGGGGGCGAGGAGCTAGCAGCGTTATCAACGACACAAATCTGATCCGGGCCTGACACTGATGCAGGGAGGGCAGCTAGCTAACTCACCTATGCAACGTAGCTAGACATTAAGTGGCCTAATCAACGCTAATGCTATTGGTTATGCTTCATTGAACACCTTGACATGTAAATAGTCATAAAGCTGCCAGGCTGGCCTCACTATGTTGACTCAAAGTACCATAAACACAAGGCTACTTCTGCTCCAAACGCTGTGACCACCAGCGTTAGCTCAAGTTGAGGTAGCTGAATCGACAACTTTGACAACACGGAGCATTATTGTGAGCACATAAAGTCCAAGTAGGTGGAGATTACATTGACCAAGCCAAGATTACTTCAGAGTACTATTAGCTTTAACACAGTTTACCACAGACGCTTTAACATTGATTCACATTAATGCTAGCTAGTGCTAACTGTGAAGTGTACCAACAACTTTAGCCTCATTGGGCCTTGGTGTGTTTTAACAAACCGACCTTTCACTTTCCTGCCTTTATAAAGCTTTAAGAGTTTAATTTGGTTGTTTTGAAAGAAGATAATTTAACATTAACACATACAAGCTACTTAAGATAACTAAGATAGTAGTCTTAAATTGCCACTAAAACTGTAAATACTGACAGTCTTGTCAGTGTTATTGCACCTAAGTTTCTCTAAAAAACTACATTGTTTCTATATGTTATAAAACTTTGTTTTGGGATCATAAAAACATTATATGTAGCCCAAAATTATGCAGTTGTATGGCAGGGAAATGTCTTAGCTTTCATTCAGTGTATTTTTTGATCAATTAATTTAATAAGTACACAAACATTTGTGTGTTTTGGATAGATGCATCCCCTCCAGCTTAATAAGTAACAATCCACCTTGCCTGTTCTCACCTTTACATCAAGTGCTGCATTAAAGCAGGTTTAAAGACTTGTGAGGTTAAACTTCATTTTTTTCTACATTGTTATAAAGAAGAGACAAATCAGCCGTATTTTAAAGGTTTAAGGACATCTAATTTCAGTTTGTTAGTAAATCTCAAGCCTGCAGGTTGGCCTGGTAGTACTGCCTGGCAATATTTTGAATGGAAAGTGAAACACATGCAGATAGTTCAGAAGCTGTCCACTTATGTAACATCGAAATTAATGAACACACCTCGTCAGTCTGTCAGCCAGGAGTCCTGAGGAACGGATGAATCTCTGATCACTTGAACGGGGGCTGTCTTAATGAAGTTTTCTTGACTGATATTGAATCAAGCTGATGAGGGGTCAGTTCTGTGTTAACACTGAGTTGTCCTATCTCTCAGGTCAAAGTGAACAACAGCATAACACCCCAGTTTACAGAAGGACCAGTGAATGCTGACTTCTCCGGAGTCCTTCAGGTAAATGTACATCAGATGTTTCCAAAGTTCATCTGAGGACACTGCCAGGTCTCTCTCCTCCAGTCATGTCCTGCTTACTAAACAGAGTTTACATGTCATTGCTTGAGTGTGAGGACCACTGATATGAAATTCACACATTAAGATATATTAACTTGCTCTCTGTTTTATTGAGCTTATCCACTCATATGTCATTTTCACAAAACGCAGTGTCTGCACTGTCACAAGCATCGAGTGTATTAATTCTGGTGGGACTCTCTCCATTATTTGTGTTAAGGTCAAACTTATAGGACATGATGTCAGACACTCACATGTGCTGTGACTGCCTGCCTAAAGTTAATTACTGACAGTGCTGGGTTAAGTCTGAGCAGGACCAGTGAAGACTCAGATTCAGTTTTGTATTGGCACGAAAATTAGTCCTTAACCAAAATGTGTTTTCTTGTGATGACCTGAGGAAACAAAATAAGTAACTTTCAACATAAGCATCAGCTGGACAGAGTGTCTTAGCACCAGCACATTTAATAATAGCACTATATTCATTTGAACATGATCACATATTAGGGGTGTAACGATTCTTTTTGACAACGATTCGATTCCTATCATGATTCGTGGTTGCTGATATGATTAAAGGACAATATTGGTTTATTTAGAACACGATCCGAAATGACTCAGTGACTTGAAATTGATTCGGTAACTTTTTAGCCTAAAATTCAACCAGTGAGACTGTGAAATAAATACCTTGATCCTGGAAAGTCCTAGAATCCTATTGCTGCCGTGATGCTTTTCGCCCGAGCTGAGTTTTGTCCTAGTCTCTGACTAAACATGTTGGCGAGGCCCAAGGCTTCTGCAGAGCTGATGTTACCTTGCGCTGCTGCTGTGAAATCCTGTGGCGCCTTAGTAGGTGGTTGGATAGATTTGTCGTATTGCCATGGTACTTTACTTGACCTTTACATATCCTACAAACAGCGAGCGACTTATTTAGAACATCTCCGTATTTGCAAAAGCCAAGTGTTTCCACACGCTGGACTGCAATCGCCGGCTTCTCCTCTGCCATGCTATGTTTTGTTGTCTGCTGGCGCGTTGCGATGACGTCACAGACAGGCAGCCTGAATTGAGTAATGTCTAATGTCTTTATCTTTAAAAGTGCCAAAAAAACCACATCCATATAAAGTCTGCTGTGCTTCAATACAATGCATTATTTCCTAGTATCGATACAATCGATTTATTAGCTTTTAAAACGATGTTAGATCGATATATGTCGTCCGGAAGGCCAACTTGCCGGGCACAGATCAGTGTAGTCAGATCATAGGAATATAAATCGATACATCGATGTAGTAGATGAATCGTTACACCCCTATCACATATGTTGTCCAGTGTACTCGCGCCATTCCAAGTGATCATGATTGTGTTTATGTTGGTTCATTTTGGAGCAGGATATTTGATTTATCACACATTGAATCAAACAATCCACTCAATGCTTGTTCAAAAACTATGATCTGGCTCTTGAGTCGTGCTACCTGATGTCAACCCACCTGCTTGTTTTTGTTCTGTGACAAACGCTGCTTGTGTTGTGCAGATAGGAAAATGATCCTAAACGGGTCAGACTCAGTAGTTTGATTACAAAGGTTGAATGTAATGCTATTATAAAGTGGGTTGTATAAATTGAAGGTAGACATGGTTGGACATTTCAGTTGCATTGTACTCATTCAACCCGTGAGCTGTTACAGTTTTTGTGCTGTCTCTGATGTTCGCAGTATAAACTCGATACAGGCCAAGTGTTAGGAAGAAGTGATTGATTTACTGTGAAGTCAAAGTATACCTCCGCGTGAGGAGTGGGTGAAGTAGTTCTAGCCGGAGCACTCACAGATTAAGAGTCTCTTTGGAAGCTCCAGGCGCACCTATAAAATGCAGCTGAATTTGATGCTAACATCCTTCTTTTTAACATCCAAAAGCTTCCTGCTCACTGCCAATCACAGCCGACGCGGAAGCTGCATTGAAACTGATACCTCTGGCAGCGAATGATGCGTCTGTGCCACTCTGTGGTTCGTTCACTGCCAAGGCTGTGCATTAAGAAAAGGTTCCAATGTTTTAATGGAGAGCAGAAGGGTGTGTTAGACAGCTGGTGTACCCATGATGGGTCACAAATAGGTAGAGTGTGACCTGGCTTAGTTAATATCAGATAAGACATCAAGTAATGAGGAGATTTTTGAGTCAATGATGAGAATTTAGAATAACTCCTGTAAGAGAACATTCAAAAACAGGATTTATTTGGGGCGCTTGTGGCCTATCGGTCTGGGCGCCCCACGTACAGAGGCTGCAGGGGTCGCTGGTTGGACCACGACCATCTCCTGCATGTCTTCCCATGCTCTCTGCTCCCCACGTTTCCTGTCTCTCTTCAGCTGTCCTATCTAATGGAGGCGAAAAAAGCCCAAAAATATTTAAAAACAAAACAAAAACATGATATGTTTGAGGGGAAATTGTTGACATAGTTCCTGTTAAGCAAATCCACTTGATCAAAGAACCCAAAACACTCCTGCTGCATTTATTTTTGTTTCACATTAAATATGAAGTTTTGTTAAATACCTTGTGATGTGCCTTTTTGAAAAGTAACCAATCAGTAGCTTTCACATCCTCTCGTTAGGCTGCTCCTCATGTTCTATTTTTCTCTCCCTGCCTCCACCTGCTATCGCTCCACCCCAGACCCCATTCACGTTCGGCCTGAACCAGCGGGCCCCCTACACGGCAGGCGATCGCTGCCTCTTATGCCGATGTGAGCGAAAAGACGTTGCCGTACCTTCAGAGGCCGGGATCTCAGGCCAGAACGGTACATCACAGCCCAGCAAGACACCCAGTGCCCTCCAGCTGCCTCTGTGGGTGTGCTCAGACTGCAGACGCACGGTGGAGAAAGAGGACCGACACACGGCTCTGGAACAGTCATTTGGGGTAAGTCATCCTCATCGTCGTCCGGGTATGAAGAAACTGAACACATTTGCTGTCTCCACTCTGAATTATGCTGTGCATTAGCAGTTGAGCCCACACGGCTGTGGTCAGTCCTTCACAGGGTGGTGAAGCTCTTGTTTTCAACTCTTGTTTCACCGCCAACAAGACTAGAACAGATGTAGCAATTGGACAGCTGCTGCTGTTCAGAAAAGTCCTGGATGACATAGTATCGTAGAGTATTTTGACCCACTTTCATTTTAAACGAACAATACGCTCACATCGGGGCCAATATATGCAAATTATGTCAAGTTCTCAAACACAGCGGGTGACGTATCATAATCCATAAACTGGGATGTGAAGATGACTTTTGTTTTGTTGCTTGACGTCAGAGCATGATTGTAAATCAGCCACCAGGCCTGCGTAGTATGGATGCCATGATGTCTCAGTCTTACCCCTCTTCTTATAAAGAGCTTCTTTATGTGAGACAGCCAGCCTGTGAGCTCAGCTTGTGTCTCTACAATAACAACAGTAACTTAAAGTTGAAACCTCTTCTGATTCAACAACTCCAATACGAAGTCGTCTTCCTTCTTCTTGGCTGTGACGAGGACAGTAGATTATTATAATAAGTAAGTCCCTTGACTTTTACTACTTTACCTCACAGTGAATCCACCTTTCTTCTTTTATTGTACATTTCTTCCCACGCCTGTTTAGATTAAGAGAGCGGTTAACAAGCGAGAAAATCTCTTTCTTACCGTCTAGACTTTAAGCGGTAGACATTGCATCATTAATTTCTAAACTGAGCCTAAAGCTGATTGTCATAACTGTGACTGTACTCCTGCTGCCACTCCACCGTGCTGTGTGTTGGCTCTATTTTTGGTGTGTGTGTGTGTTTGTGTGTGTGACCTGTGCTTCAAGTAAGCTATTGTGAATCAGGAATAATAATGCAGTCCTCTCCTCTCTCTGAGAACCACAATTATTGTCTTAACACAGTGAGCATGCCTGCTAATTCGTTGTTTGCATTTCGGCGTCATGTCTGTGAGTTATGGGAAATTTCCAGAGTTATTACTCAACCTTTGGAACGGAAAATTCAAACAAGAAATAGGATTAAGTCTGTATATTGTAGCAGGGTTTCTACATTGGAAATAATGTGTGCTTCTGTTGGATGTATGGGAGGTTAATTGGGTGCAACATTTATTCGTTATGACAGCACAAGGTCTCAAAAACAAACCTCTTTACTGACCAGATTCTCAAGGAAGACAATGTACATGTATTATTCACAAATGCAGTCTGCAAAAAAACTCGTACCAGATTTGAAGACTCAGATCCTCCGTGCTTAACGTAGGTGTAACTGTGACGACTTTTACGCCATTGATCAGACTTCGATGACGTCAGCAGGGGGTTGAGTTTCCTCAGTTGTGGGTGTGGCTGCCTCGGCCTTGCTGCCCGGCCTGGGTTTGGTTTCCTCATAAATGTATTGTTCATTTCATCCACGTTCATTTCATCCTCTCAGCAGTACTCAGGGCACTATACCTACTCACAAGATCTGGGCCCTGAAGAATACAGAGCTAAACCTTTTTGAAGGATTTCATTGCAAAACAGCAGCAGAAACAGAACTATGTTTCTCTGTAACGCAGCTCGAGTTGTTTGATGGTTGAATCAGAAACCAGAAAGGCTTCTGTCTCCGTCACCGAGGTTTGTGGCCGAAACTCAAATCTCCCAAAACATCTGACTTAGGTAAAGCAAAATATTTATCCCTTGCTACCTCTGCTCTATGGATACAGAGTTAACACAGTGTTGGTATAACAGCTTCCTGAACAGACTTGCCAAAGATTTACTAATCCCGACTACTCTTCCTTCACTTCCATTATTGTCTGCTCACAGCGTGTCCTATTTCTTGGCTCTGTAGCCGTAACAGGGATGAGAAGCTCATTGTTGAGACCTAACAATGTCTTCAAATACAGCTCAGGCTTTATAAACATATTATCCCTCATAGCACATCATTACTGAAGAGACTTCCTCTGAAGCTGAGGAATCAGTTTGAATATCATCAATCAGTGTTGATTTATTTTCTGCTTCCTGTTTCCCAACATGTGCAAGTCATATGTAGGAGGGTAAGAAGTTACCAACATACTGGACATACTATGTTAAGTCAGGGGTTCCCAAACTTTTCAGCCCATGACCTCCAAAATGTAGGTGCCAAAAACTTGCGACCCCCCTTGTCCCTCAAAGTGATTTAATGTGGCTTCATTTAGCTGGTCTGCAGAAAATGACCCTACCTATATGAGCATGTGTCTGTGTTTCCTGTGCCTTTATGAATTAACCTACTGCCACTGATGCTTTTGATAATTAACTATTCACTAACCCTAAACTTAGGAGTCATCTGGCAAAAAGAAAGGCAGAAAACTCATTACTTTTTCTATTTTCAAGGTTGTATTTCAAGGTTAGCTACTTTTTTTGCTGATATTTTTTACTATAATGGGTAAAATGTACTATTTTTAGATAACTTGAAAAAAAAAACATTCTGGAAGACATCTCACGACCCCCCCAGGGGGTCCCGACCCACACTTTGGGAACCCCTGCGTTAAGTGATACTGTGCCTTTTAAGGGCTGAACGATATAATTCTGACCATCACAATTCCAATATGCCAATGCACAAGAGTCACATTGCAGGACATGACCGTCAGTCATATGACCGCTGTGCATGCAGTGTCTGTATCTGTGTCAAATGACCTTAAAATGCCATATTGCTGCTGTCGAGTGATTGTGAAGTAAAGTTGGGGGCTTTGAGCCTCCTAGCCAACAGCTACAGTGTTCCTGCCTGTCAATCAAGTCAGCTGTGCCTCTCATTGGAAGACTTGTAATCTCAATATCTTCGAAACTGCCGCGTTAGAAAAAAATTCATCCCCTGTACAGTGTGTGCCGATCGAGAAATGAGCTATCCAGACTACACTCGTCTTTTGTACCAGGCTGTAAACATGTTTATTTCTGCTGTGAAGATTGGACTTTTTTAATTGGTGTGTATGTGGTTTCCGGTACTTCCGGAGCCAGCCTCAAGCGGATCCTCCATGAACTGCAGTTTTAGCACTTACGCATTGGATTCATATTTTTAGCTATTGTTTCGATCGCATGAAGAGAGGTAGAAAATGATGTTGAAAGTTAGAAACTGTGACAGAAACACAGGCAGATCTTCACTTTGTGTGTAGAGGGGTAAACATTTTTTAACTCTGATTGTATGAACATTTTGTCATGTTCTTTATAGAAGACATTTCACTTTCAAATGCAACAAATGATGGCTCACTCGATAAGACATTGAAAAGTAACCCTTGTTAAGACTGATTTATACTTCTGCGTCGCCCCTATGCAACAGGGGCTGACACGGACATGAGCACCACATACTTGTTCGTCGATGTGTCCGTGTCATGCAACAATTCTTCGCTCTCTACGATCTCTGTTTACTTTTCCACAGCAATTCAGAGTGTGTTATGTTAATCTTCAGCTGATACATGTTGCTGTTTATTCTTCACTGTAATCATTTCTGTATGAAAGCGAGAAGGAGATGAAATACATGAAATGCAGGAAATACAATGCTGGCGAGCTGACCAATCGCAAGGCTTGCGGTCTGTCTCGATGCTACGCATAGTGAAATTTTGGAGGAGGTGCACATCATGTGCGTAGGCCTCTGCGTAGGTACAGGAGCTACGCGTACCCCCGGCGCAGGCTACGCCATCGATTCGAAGCAGAAGTATAAATCAGGCCATAAACCGTTACTTTGTCATGTGTCTTTTCGGACCAATTTGGACCAATGGAGGATAATTCAACATTTTCAGATATTTGTAACATCTATTCTTCTTTGATTCACCAAACAACACATTGATTGATGTTACTTTAATTTATATGATAAAGAAAATGTTACTGTATCTTATTCTACTGTTTTTTATATTTCCCACAGAGCCAGGACTTCCTTTTACACATGCCTGTGGGGAATGGAAATGTCGGCCAGGAGGCAGCCACGGGGGATAGACTGACCACTGCTGTGCCTACATTACCCATGCTCCCTGCTCCAGACCTCACCGCACCAATGCCTGCTGACACCGTGTGCAGCTGTGAAGCCTGCAATGAGAGACGGTCCGTTCGGAGGGATTGCAATAGAACAACAACCTTCATTTTTACTATTTGTTCGACTTTTTAAAACAATCCTTTGTGTTTTTAATAACAGGGAGATTTCTGCTGAGTCGGAGAGGGAGTCCCAGCAGCTGCAAAATCACTGGTCAGAGGTTCGCTACCTGGTGCGCTGCATCTACCGTCAGACAGGCACTCCGTTAGCAGATGACCACGACCAGCCTCTGGAGAGAGACAAGGACGGCATGAAGGAGCTGGTGGACAGGTAGAGCTGCTCTCTTTGAGTGTGTTTGTCCACTAGAGGTCTCTGTTGAACCACAAACGCCTCCTGTGGATGCAGGAAATGAGCCTCAGTTAAAACAGTTAGAAAGAAATCATGCCAACCAGAAATCATGTTGAGTAATCAGTCACGCTTCGGTCCATAAAATGACATCTTTATTTCCTCGATGCAGTGTTTTTTCTGATGAAATAATGGCTGTGACTCATTGATGGAGCTTTTAGTTCAGTACAGTAGACAAAGGGGAGAATGCTGGGTTTGTTTGGTAGGATCAGGTAACTTTTTTAGCTTTTACACCAGCTTGTCTTGTCTCATTTAAAGTATATTTTTGCATTCAAGGATGTGTAACCTTATTTTTTCCTCATTGTAGACTCTGTGAGAAGGACCCCTACCAGCTATATCAACGGTTGGAGCAGCAGGCTCGCGAATACGTCTTGGAAATGAAGGTGCGGCTACTGAAGCACCTTTCAACAGGTCCCAAGACAGCGGGTCCTGCGTGTAACGTCGCTGCAGTCCAGGGCCCTCCTCAGGCCTACCAGTTCATCTCGCTGCTGCTGGAGGAGTACAGGGCTCTCTGTCAAGCTGCACGCACCATTAGCAGCTTCCTGCTCACCCTGGTCAGTTTACAAGCTCCTCACTCAGCTGGCATCAGAGACAAGTCACTGAGTTTATGACTCTAACTCTTATCGTATTATTCCTTCCAGGAGAATGAGCACCTCCAGAAATTCCAGGTGACGTGGGAGCTGCACAACAAGCACCTTTTTGAGAATCTGGTGTTCTCTGAACCCATCTTGCACAGCAGTTTGCCTGCACTGGTTGCACAGCTGAAGTAAGCTTTGCTTTCACATACTCTATCTCTTAATTAATACTTCAGACCCAAATAAAACTGACAATAATACTCTTTCTTCATCCACATAACAGTCTTTTCTGCGTCCTTCCTTCCAGACATGGCACAGCCTCGCATGATTCATACAATGAAGACATGTACAGGACCTTGTTAGAAAGCTACCAGCTGCTGCAGCAGGAGATGGCTTCAGTGGCGGCTGAATGGCAGGAGTGTGAGAAGAGGATTGATGACTACGTAGATGAACAGGTAAACACAAAGAGGACAAAACATGAAATGGTACTGAATTTCTTGTACCTAAAATGTGAAGATAAAGCTGCATGGATCTTTGTTTTACAGCTGCTATTGAAGGTGGAGGGTCAGAGTGTCACCAACCAAAGAACAGAGCCACACAAGTCCTTAATTAGCAAAAATGTAAGAGAGAACTATGTCCAATATTTTTTTGCCTCATCTTTAGTATTTAAATTTCTTTCACTAAAATAATTTAATGTCTATTTCAATATCTGTCCTCATCCAGACTTTGAAGACCAAGCAGCGAATGCTGAAGGAGGACTGGGAGTTCTTTAAGCAGAGAAGGTTTATAGAAGAACAGGTACACAGCAGGAATAAGCACCATCACAGTAGATTAAAGAGTGCTGCTCTGAGCTTGACAGCACTTTTGTTTGTTGTTGTTGTCTTTGTAGTTACCTAACAGCAAAAAGTCCCCCACCGGAGACAACAACTTCACAGACACTATGAGAATGCTCTCATCTCGGCTGAGTATTCCAGACTGTCCAAACTGCAATTACAGAAGACGGTGAGTTGACACGACTCAGCAGTGTGTTATTATCTGTCCTGGGATCATCACACTATTTTACACGTGGCTTAAAACTTAAAATCCACGTGAAAGAGCCTTCATCCAAATACACCATGTTTACTTTTTCATATTAATGATTTCAAGTTTGTTATGATGTTTCCATTAATCTGCAAGTTGAAGTGTGAGAACATTTTGAATTGTTCTGTTTGTGTTGTATTTGCATGGTTGCACCTGTAATCCTTCATTATTCAGATTTAAGGCCTCTATTAGCTCCACTTTAACTCTACCCCTTTATTCCCAGTGGGGGGTCTTAAGCAATAAATCTATTCTTATTCTATAATTATTGTTTTTTCTACATATAATGGTGAAAACTCATCTTGGCTCATCGTGACTCTTATATTAAACCCATGTGATCTTAAATAAGTGGCAATAAATATTACTTTACAGAGGATTTGTTGAGACAGAACATCAAACCATAGGCAGTATTTGGAAATCAATCCATATTTAGTTTTTTTTCTATATCATTTTTTAAACCTAGAAAGTCATTTGGAGATTTTTTAGACTTAAATGTTGTAGCTCGTAGACTCTTGGAGATTCCTTTACCAAATATGTCCTTGTAACATCAGTGCATTGAACATGGTTTAAACAACCCACTTATTCCCATTCGTTTTGCACTATTGTGTCCATGCTAACAGGTGCACATGTGACGACTGTAGTCTCTCCCACATCTTGACTTGTGGCATCATGGACTCTCCCATCGCTGAGGACCTCCACATCAAGCTGCCTCTGCAGGGTGAACCTCCCCGAGACTACCTGACAGAGGTTCACCCTCCCAGCCTCTCCTCCGGCAGCTCGGCATCAGGCTCCAACTCCAGCTCTCCCATCACCATTCAGCAGCATCCACGGCTCATCCTGCCTGAAGGGGACACCAACACCTTGTGAGTCAGACATTTACCGTCCCATCAAACGGGTTAAGAGACTTGGTTTTACCGCAGGAACTTTCCCCAGAGGCTGTGAGCCTTTGGATTGAGAATAGGGTCCAAATGAGACCTGTTTTCATGTGCACATGGATTTTCCTAGCAGTGTGGTCAAAACTTTTTGTTACTGTTAGTGGAAATGTAATTATGCTTTGTTATGAAACTTCAGGCTCAGATTAATATTTGCTCACCCTACTTATAGACAATCATTTCCCCTCTCTCACTTCCCCTAACACTACTACTCGTTTCGGTCTTGTTCCAGTATTAGTGATGATGATGAAGTGCCTCCCTTGTCCAGTAAATTCGGTGACATCTACCCCATGAGTGGTTACGAGGAAAACAGCGTTGTGACGGCTGCTGTGAACGGCCTCCATAATGACATCAACGGGGAAGCTGAAAACGTGGCGCTTAAGGCAGGGGTGAGTTCAGAGAAGACCGAGATTACGTTTAAATTTCCCTGCCAAGTTACCCGATGATGAATCTAAAATTCATTATGAGTGGGTTACCGGTAACATGGGAGAGTTGGTACCTTATCAAGTCGTCTTTGTTCTACTCATTTCTGCTGCAGTCTCCTCACATCACCAGCAGCAGCAGCTCATCAGAGGGTGACGAGGAGGAAGCAGACGGGGAAGTCTGTCAGGAGCCTCAAGGTCATCAGGAGGAGCTTTCCTCTGCAAACACCAACAGTCCTCCACCGTCTTACAGCCACCAACAGGTGCTGCAACACTCTGAGTACACTTTCTTTAATGGGAATACTGCCATAATCCCATACATGATTACAGAATTTGACATCCTCTTTTCATTAATTCAGCAGTGGAGGGAAGGACATGCAAGTTTAGGGTTTACATCAAGAGTCTATCTTTTACACTGAGGATCAGAATATTGACTTTAAAAAAACATCTTCTGGTTCTGAACCACACGTTTCCAGTTTAAGCAGATAAAAGCAAGTCACGGCCAGAGTCTCACTTTGCTTCAAATGTTCTTTTCACAAACTGTCTCAAACATGGACATAGTCTTAGTCATAATGCCCGCTCGTTTCAAAACCCCTCTTCAGAAACCGAACGATGGCGGTGGCATATTGGAAATGCTGAGTCAACCTTACTTTCAGTCAATCTAGATAAAGGCAAAGAGGTGGAGCTGAGGCCGGCTTTGAGCCTCCTCACAGAGAGATATAACACACCATGTCCATCAGCTCAGTTTATCAAATTTATGCAACAAGTTAGATTCTTTTGTCAGATTTGTCATTTTATTATTGGTGTGAATGAAGGTTCCTGGAGCCAGCCTCAAGTTATCACCAGAGGTTGCCGCTTTTTGCACCTCCATCATGGCTTTGTTTTACAACACTGGAAGTTGCAGCTTGATTTATCTCTAATTTTTAGACTCTACTTTATTCACACAAAGTTCTGATGCAGCTTATGTTCTGAGAGTTTACTTTTTATGTAGATAAGGCCAAAAAACAATAGTAGAACTGTACATCTATGAATATTGATCGCATTAAGCATCAAAGAGTTTATTGTGTTACTCTTACTAAAACGCTGGATTCATATCCGGAATTATACATCAATTCAATGATCAATAAATATATATCACTGATGCAAAGTAACAGGGATTCAAATTACCTTCATGGTTAACCTTTTTAAAAAATTCTCACATCAAGCACGTGTCACCGTTTCTGATATTTTCTGATAGTGTTAAACCTGCATTAAAAAACTGTTTTTATATCAATAATAATACATTTATATATATAGCACCTTTCAAAACACAGTTACAAAATGCTTTAGACCAAAGATAAAAATAAATAAATAACTAATACCCACAGGCAGGTTAAAAAACATAGAAAAACATAAGAGCTGAGCTGTTAATAGTGCAAAATAAAATACAGCTAGGTTGGGCTAAATTTAATATGTATATTATATATAATAAAACCAATTAATAAAAAAAATTAAAAGAAAAAAGTATTAAAAGAAAACAGGCAATCAACCTATTTATTATATAAAGGGCTTTCTGTAAAAGTAGGTTTTAAAAAAGACTTTAAAGATGGAACTGGTAGAGCTGACCTCACTTTCTCAAGTAAGGACTTCAACAGATGTGGGGCTCCTACAGAAAACACTCTGTCACCTTGTGTCATTTTCTTTAGTGTTGATGTTGATTATTATTTTTTCAATGACGTTGGAAAACAAAACTATTTCCTGGTGTCCAACTGACATTTTTGTCTTAGATAATCCAAAATGTTTTATTCAAAGTTGTTGAAAACGCAGAAATGCCAAAGTTAAAGAAGCTGGAAGCAGAATATTTTTGCTATTTGACTTCTAAAAGCGAAAAGACTTTTTAGTTTCCCCTGGATTTGACATCAAAGATGTGTGGTAGACTTGAGGCAAAGGCAGTGGATCAATGAACTCCCAGTAAAACAGGACAGCACATTCTGACTCTGTGTTACCGCTCTCAGGTAGAACAGCTCCAGCATGCCTGCGAGTGCCACGTGTGCAACCAGGACCCTGGCTCCTCCACCCTGGGCCCCGCCACATGCCTGCCCCCCAGTCCTCTCCACGCTGCACCTCCTCCCACGGTCGGACACCAGTTCTTCACAGACAGCAAGACTCCCCCCGCCCACCCCGCCCTTCACCTATACCCCCACATCCACGGTCACCTGCCCCTACACAACTTCTCGCGGCCCCTTCTGCACCCCACACTCTACCCCCCCAGTCCTCCTCTCACACACAACAAGGTGAGGAGCTTCAGTAAAATCACTCTCTTCCTGCTTACTCTCTTGTGCCAGTAGGTAATGAGTATCTCTCGGGGAAAACTGATTTATTTCCTTTTCACTGGGGATTTTTTTAAGGTTCCAGGAACAATACAGAGCTTTGTTGTGTTAGTTTCACTTAGTTATAGTTTTATAATCCGCCACAGGGGGGCAGACTAAAGTCAACAAATGAACTGTGTCAAATCTCAAAATCCCAAACTAATGTGCCACAATCTTCTTCTCTCCTTTCTCAAGCCTCTTCCCCCAAACCCAACATCAAACCACTCAGCAGCCAAACAGCCGGCCTTCAGCCCTTCATTACCCGAGCATGTTTACCAGAACTGTTTTGGCGGTGCCGGTGGAGCAGGTGACTGGAACAGCTCACTGCAGTGCCTCTCGCTCAAGTTTGAGAACCTGTGGGATGCTGCTGTGATGAAGAGCTGGAATCCATCTGTGCTGCTGCCCGAATCCCTGCCAGGTGAGTCCGGGGAAAAGGTTCTCAGCTGAAGGTCAAGAGACTTAGCTTTGAGTATTGTAAATGCAAAAAGGATATCAAAGTACAGTTACAAAGCATCTACTGAAATACATTTTCATAAACACTAGAAAAACTGAATGAAAAACAATTATGTGTGCCATTTAGAGCATTTCTAAAGACTGTGTGGGTGTGGCAGGTCTCATCTTGATTCATAGCAGCCTGAAACACAAAGTTTGAGTCCGCTTATTCAGAATCAGTGGCGAAAGCAGGAAACTATATACAATTCATCTGGTCACTGGAAGCAAATCCAAATTATAGTTAGTCTTTGACAATCCGACCTGATTTGTTTCTCAAAGGCTACTTTCTGATTTAGGGAAGACTTGAAAAAACAGAACAACCTGATTCTATTCTGTGGGCCAAGACTTGGTTTGATTCAGTGATAACGTGATCCTCTGTGAGCGTCACACGTGATTTGCACATGATGCTCAGAACCAGTTGTTGTAGACGCTTGCTCCGTGTTTGACATTTCTTGTTTTGGCATTTCCTGTGAGAAGTAAGTTAGCATGGTGATGTGGCCAGGTTAAAAGAGAGCCAGCTTCCTGATACTGTTTTTAGAATCAACAGATCTCATTTTCCCTTTGAATCTTGCTTAGTTGTACTCCCCTCAGCTTCTTATTAAGAATTTGTTTTGCATACTCACAGCATTCAGGCCGAACGCTGACACTAATGGTGCTACTCAATGCTATGCCAGACATTAATAACAATAATAATAATAATTGATAGGTTTTCTATAGTGCTTTTCTTGATACTCAAAGTCGCTTTACAGAAAAATAATAATAAAAAAAAAAGAAAAAAAAAGAAAGCAGATGAATAAAACAGAAAAAGGACAGAGGTGGGGCGGGAGTAGTGGTTATGTATTGTATGCTTTTTTGAACAGGAAGGTCTTGAGGTGGTTTGAAATGATAAGAGTGAGTCAGAGTTTCTTGGACTTGGTGATAGGGGACAGGAGATTGGCATCTGATGATCTGAGATGGCGATACGGGAAGTGGCGTTTGAGGAAGTCGGTCATGTATGAGGGGGCGAGGTTATTGAGGGATTTGTAGGTTATGAGCAGGATCTTGTAGTAGATTTGGTGCTGTATGGGGAAGTATCTCTACAATTTCCAGGATGCCTTCGTTCCATGTTTAAGATCCTTGATCGCATGCTCATAAGGCTGGTTTGTTTTGGTTTGAACTCGGCTTTGATGAAACATCTCAGCGGGGCAAGAGTAGATCAAAACCCTGACATTTCTCACGTTCTTATCAACAGGTGACATGCTTGGCCCGCCCCTCACTGATGTGCCCCTCCCTCCCACATCATCGATCGGCCCCCAAGGGGAACACCCCTCACTGCCCACCCCGCTACCCCCCTCCTCCATCACCCCCTCATCACTGTCATCATCTTCATCGTCATCATCCTCGTCCTCATGCTCCTCTTCGGAAGCGAAAGAGCAGAAGAAGAGTGGCGCCAAGAAGAAGTGTCTCTACAATTTCCAGGATGCCTTCATGGAGACGAACCGAGTGGTGATGGCCACCTCCGCCTCCACGTCCTCCGTGTCCTGCACTGCCACCACTGTCCAGTCAAGTAATAACCCACCCATCCACCTAGCATCAAAAAGACCCAACTCTTTAGGTAATATAGGAGGTAGGAGCGGGGCTTAGGTTTGTACTGATCATGGGGGTTTTTTAATCACTAAATGATGGTCCATCCCAGTATCATTAAAGGGATGTGACACCCATTTACTAACTCATCAAGGACCATTTTTGGCTCTTGTTACAAAGCAAGATTTAATCCCGAGTCTTTCTGGAAGGAGGACAGGAGGAGTCTTTTGAGCTTAATTTCATTAAGTTGATTACTCAGCAAACTCAGTTTTAATCCACTTCAGTTGTGTTCAATGAAAGTGATAATTGTCAATTACTATTGTGTACTATCTCCCTTAATAACTGCATGTTTTAAAGTTTTATGACAAGAAAACAGAACACTATTCTCATCATTATCTCTTTGTCTCCTCCAGACGATGTATTTCACAATCTAGGTAAAGAGGACCATAGACAACCTGCTCCAGCACCCCCTAGAAGCTGCCCTTCAGGACTGACCCCCCTCCCTCCACTCTCGGGCCCCACCCTGCCCCCAGCACCCACTACACAACTTCCCACAATGGGATCCCAGCCCTTTCCAAAGATGGCCGCTCCAGCTCCAGACTTCATGGAGGCCCACCAGGGCCTGTGCCTCCCACCTGCAGAGCCTCCAACCTCCTCAGTAGATGGTCCTGTCAGTGCTCCACCCAGTGTGTGCAGGTAAGACAGCACGCTACCACATCCTACAGACTCATACGCATGATGAAACACCCATTGATGGAATGCAACGCTCCTCAGGGAAAGCTATGAACATGGAAATGATTTATGAGGAGAGAAAGAAAGATTTGCAGAGTCCAGTTTTAAGTATCGTTCTCTTTCAGTGATCCTGACTGTGAAGGCCATCGCTGTGAGGGGAACGGGACGTACGAGCACCCGCCATACGATGGAGAGGAGAGTCAGGACGAGGACAGCTGCTCTGAGCACAGCTCCTCCACATCCACATCCACCAATCAGAAAGAGGGAAAGTACTGTGACTGCTGCTACTGCGAGTTCTTTGGCCACGGCGGGGTAAGACTCTCATCACTCGCTGAAATAAGCTTTCTCACCTCAAAGTAACATGTTTTTGGAAGTTGCAGATTACAACCCTGGTTGCAATCTAGACACTGTGATTTTAAATAAATGCTGTTAAGAACTGTGCACATTGATTGCATCATTCCCTTTTTCATTTCCAGCCTCCTGCTGCTCCTACCAGTCGAAACTATGCAGAGATGCGAGAGAAACTGCGCTTGCGTCTGACAAAACGTAAGGAGGAGCAGCCCAAACGTGAGGAGCATCAGCCAGTAATAGAGCGAGACACCGGGGTTGAGGACCACAGGCGGGTGGAGGACTTGTTGCAGTTTATCAACAGTGCTGACAATAAACCTGCCTCCAGTTCTAAGGCTGCCAAACGGGCCAGGCATAAACAGAAGAAGGTAAGTTAATCCCCTGGACTTCTTTTAAATCTTAGAATTAGGGATGTAAGGATACACTCAACCCACGATTCGATTCGAATCCCGATTTTTGGTTCACGATACGATTCACTAACGATTTTCAAGAAAACTGGATTGAACTCAAAATCTAAATAACTATTATTTTATTTCAATTCTTAGATATGGACTGTTGCAATATATATTTTTTCTCTTATATTTCTTTGTAAACAAAGTAATCCTTTTTCATTTTTAAGGTGTGTCGTAACTCAAATAAAACCACTGCACACTTTTTTTCCACAACTTGCAAAAAAACTAAAATCACTGCACAAAAATACTTTTGTTGGAAAATTTCAGAACAATTATAGAGAAATGGAAAGTGAAGGATTCCCAAATGAAAGTATTAAATATTAAAACAAATAAGGTAAATCTCTTTAAATTAAGGATGTAAATTTGAACTATTTTCCGTGATCAATCTTTGGAAATGTTAACGATTAATATCGTTTCATCATTAAAAAAACAGGAACGTATTCCATGTCAAAAATAAGGTAAAATGTGCTTTTTTTCCCTCTAAATCAAATTTCCTTCATGACACAATATATATTACTGACGGTATTAAACAGCTACGGATCGTATTGAGGTGTTCAAATGTTAAACACACTGAACATCAACGTGAGGAGCAGGCTTATAAAAAATCTCTGTGGACGCATGGTCATAGAGTGAAGACTCAGACTACAACATGTGGATTTACTGCAACAGGACAACTGAACAGAATCCTATTTTGGACTCAGCGACCAGTTTTCTGTCTACACGTTCTTACTGAGAAAAATAAGCATGTGAATGCAGTAAGTTGTCAGCCGGGAGTGCAGCCGGGGCAGAATCAGCCAGGCGGCGGAGAAAAAAGTGCTCATGGAGACCTGTAACTCAGCTTCAGTCCCCAGCTGAGCGTCTCCACTGTGTGCAGTCAGCTGATTCTGAAACATGCTTTAAACTTAAACAACTCCACTCAGCAAGTGACGAGAGAGAGATGATGTTGAACAAGCGGAGTATAATGCTGATAGCGCCTTCTACTGTTTGAAAATAATATCCAGATACAAATTATGATGAATCAATTTTAATCCACCCTTATTTGTATCAATTTTTTATCGTCTTGTTGTATATCCTTACATCCCTACTGAAAATTGTTGCAGACATCTTTCAGTGGAAGCCATATGACCTTATGTTTACAACTAGGTCTCTGTGTGTCAAAGCTGTCATAAAGCTGAAAGGTTACGTCTCCTTTTTCTTCAGATGGAGGAGAAAGCTCGTCTGGAGTTAGAGGCTCGTGAAAGAGAGGAGCAGCAGTTATTGGAAGAGCAACAACGGCGGCAGAGGCAGGAAGAGGAAGAGGCAGCGCTTCAAAAGGAACTGCTGCGGCTGCAGGAGCTGCAGCAACATCGCGCCGCCAAGAAGAAAAAGAAAGAGAAAGCAAAGGAAAACACCGCTCCCCCTCAAAACAACCCACAGCCCCTCAAACAGACAGCTCAGAACGTCCTAGATAACCTACAGAACGGAAAGTCACAGCTGCTTCAAACACTCATCCGCCTCCCCGATCCAAAGGACATCAGATTCAACCCCGTACCCCAGCCCAACACACTGCACAGCCCCAAACACACCAGTGAGAAGGGGTTTTCATGTGAGACCAACATCCCCAACTCTCCAGCTTTCCTCCACAACGGCACTTCTACATCACAGCTTGAGGTTAACAAAGTTAAGACGAAGCAGTCCTCTAAAGTGACTCCCTGTGAGGCATCTGTGAAGAAAGCCCCTGAGTTACCCAAAAGCTCTGATGTGACAGCAAAGCTAGCTAATGGCACCGCCCCCACCGCCTCAACAGACTCCAAAGCAATGCGGGTCAGGCAGGCTGAGGCGCTGGCTCCTCTCCCAACCACTGAACCCAGGAGGGAGGACAGGAGTTATAACAGGAGCACCAGTGGAAAGAGGCAACAGCCGCAACAACCCCTGACCCAAGTAAAGGAGGACAGGAGAAGTCCACCAGTGTCAAACCCTTCCCCGTCTCCCCCTCCAGCCCCTCAGTCTGAGCAAAGCCAGCAGAATGGCAAACTTCCCAGTGCAGAGTCGCCACAGCCCAAAGGCAAGACCAAGAAGAACAAGAAGAAGAAAGGGGACAAAATGAACAACTCAATAGGTTTGTATTTATTTCGCCTTCATTTCAACAGTGACTATTTTATAAGGTCACCCTGTACCAACCTCACTGCTGAAACAGTGCATGATGTCTGTGGAGCTAAATCAGCTGAGAGCGAAATTTGAACTGTTTCCAAATCAGACACTCTTACCAGGGTTCAGCCAGATATCTAAAACCTCACGCGTCTCTTAGGTTTTCTGCGCTATTACAGCTCGCTCAGTGAATGTGTGCACCGTGCAGATTTCTGCGGTCATTTACGTCTCAGTGACATCAGAGAGTGCTTTTATTATTGCAGCCTCACTTTGTCACAGATTATGGTGTCGCATACATCATGTTCTGGCCTGGTGTGGTGTCCAAAAACCTGTCGAACGACAAGATACCAGTGAGGAAACTGGCGCTATGCAGAAGGTTAAATAGATCTGCTCTCTACTCACACAGCCTTAAAACCTGCTGGACAGGAAATAAAAAATGGTGAGATCATGTTCATTTTTTTTCCCCAACATTCACACGTTTTGAACAAACTTTATTTTAAAAGCTACTTTAAGGAACTTTTGGTTTGTAATGGTTTTGGACACCCCTGTGGATGAAGTGGTCCATATTACCATAAAATCTGGAATACAAGTCACACTGTCATAAAAGATACAGCCTGTTTTTTGGGGGCTCCTAGAGAGAGAAAGACTAAAACTGTCTTCTCTTTTCCTCTGAGAGGATTTCCATTGCATTGAGTGAAGTCCATGATGTGTATCTCACATGCAGCAGTGGAGCTCTCTCTAGTACCATGTGTTTTCACCATGTGGAGTTTGCAATCCTGCTAGCTACCTGTACAGTATTAGAGCTAAGCCAGGTAGGAATGTAAATTTCAAGTATTTCCCTCTCAACAAGAGAACTGAACAGAAACATATTTTAGACTCCAGTGTGCAGTTTTCTGTCTACTTGTTCTTATTGAGAAAAATAAGCATATGAACGCGGTCAGGTGTGAGCCGGGAGCGCAATTGGCTCATAATCAGTCCGGCGGCGGAGGAAAAAAAGCGCTCGTGGAGACCTGTCACTCAGCCGCAGCCCCGAACTGAGCGTCTCAGCTGTGCACGACACCTTTAGTCAGCTGATTCACACCCAAACGTGCTTTAAACGTCCTTTAAACACCTTCCTGATAGCTGAACAAAATATAGACCACATGATGTTTGTTCCACGTGAATCGAAACAAAAAAATGTGTTCGATTAAGTTCTTAACAATCAATTAATCAATACTCGATTAATTGTTGACATCCCTAAAGCCAAGGTAACTCTGATAGCTGTGAGATACACACCCACAGCCCATGACCAATTTGCCAGGAGGAGCCGTATCAATCAAAACATCACTCCACAAGGTTTATTTACTTAAAGGGATACCACATTTAAAAACAAAAACGTGTTAATAAACTCATGTCGAAGAAAAACATGGCGGCGCTAACCTGTTTGGAGTCCCTATTTATCCAAGCAAGCTTTGAACAGCACAGCGGTCTCTTGCTTTTTAGAGCTCTGTTTTCCAGGTAAGATACGGCAACACAAAAAAACTATCTCTCTGTATTTTATACCGTTGTACTGGTTGCACTGTAATGCAGGATGGGGCCTTTTACACCAAAAGTCATGGTATGTCTGTGCTGATGTTGCCCTGTGACATTTAAACTTTAACGATCATAATGTTTGATTTTGTTGTAGATGATGTATTCTTGCCCAAAGACATCGACCTGGACAGCACTGAAATGGATGAAACGGAGAGAGAGGTGGAATATTTCAAAAGGTACGTGTGTTACAGAATCTTATTTTATCAAACTCTGACCACACACTGTGTTCATGTACTGTAAATGTTTTCTCTTTGTGTAAACTTTGAGGACAAGAGTGACAGGGTTGTTACCACTAGAGGGGCTTTGGAGTAATGATTAGATAAGGAGACTCCAGTTTTTGTTTGTGTTTTAAGTATGGATAGGCATTTCAAGCCACAATACTATTTGATAATCATAGCCATGTATTCGACAATTATTCAACATTAAGGTCACCTCAAAGGTCATAAAGCCCCCTCCATTGTAACAGATGGAACATGGGTCAAACTAGAAAATGTAAATATATGCTTTCGGTCAGCTATTTTTTCTTCTTCTGCTGATTTGTGTGCAAGTTTTCATTTTTAAGACAAGTTGAGTTTCTAATTAGTTGGTGTTAAAAAATGATGACTGATTGTCTTGACAAATGCGAGCTCCTACAGCGTTCTTTACTGGATTAACAGAGTAGAAGAGGAACAGTGAGAATAAACGTGACAAAAACTAACACTAAAGTCATTTAATCTTTCATAACTCAGACTGTCCCCTTCAAATCCACACATGGATCAGTTTTGCTGTGGACTGTCGACCTGAAGGATCTTTGATGTTTCATAATTGAATATGTTCTTAGCAG
Source organism: Notolabrus celidotus (assembly GCF_009762535.1). Classification (NCBI taxonomy): domain Eukaryota; kingdom Metazoa; phylum Chordata; class Actinopteri; order Labriformes; family Labridae; genus Notolabrus; species Notolabrus celidotus. The sequence continues at coordinate 28,834,072 of NC_048278.1, forward strand.
AAGAGGTGTGATGTTAAACTCCTGACACCACTGTCCAAATTGATTCCGAGCATACATCACCACCACAATATGTCAGCGCCCACTGAGGCTGGCTTCAATATTTTTTACCATAGGAGATAGAGGTGCATCATCCATAATTGTACACAGTCAATGGTTCTGCATGAAACCTTGTTTGTAACTGTTTTTTTTCTTGCCGTTTCTTCTGCAGGTTCTGCTTGGATTCTGCTCGACAGACTCGCCAACGACTTTCCATCAACTGGTCAAACTTTAGTCTGAAGAAAGCTACCTTTGCTGCACATTGAGGATGTTAGTGAGTGACTGTCAGGACACAATCAGTACCTTAAACAGCTATACCGACCACCACGGTCCCCACACCACCCACCCATCCCTTTACCTCCACCCAGCTGTCGTCCTCCCAGACTTTTCTCCTGCTGTGCCCAAATCACACCCTTGCTGCCTTGCTTCGTTCTCGTCTCTGTGTGGTTCCAACACAGACCCATCTGGACTGATCCACCTGCAGAACTTAAACTAAAAATGAAATGAAACGACACAAAAAGAATCACAAAACTGCTACTTCACATCTGATTAATTTTCCTTGCGTGCTTGTGTGCTTTTAGTCTGAGTTGGGCATTTCTCTTGACTGAAAAGCCATGGTCTGAAATTATTTTCTTATAATGGCTTACCTGTAGTCAAAAGATGCTTACTATGTCTGGATGGTTTCCTAAAAAAAAGAGACTAAGGAAACTACAGAAAAAAAGAGAAATGTAATAAATTAAAAGCTGTATTTGAGATATTGTGGCTTAATATCCCATCGTTTCCTGTTCCTCGCACGGCATCTCATCCACATGATTGACAAGGGAATGGGCTTGGTCAGCTGGTCTCCACTCCCTGCTCCCAACCCCCCATCACCACCACCTCCTCCACCCTATTTCACAGAAAGGAGGAAAGCGTAATACTTGACAATGTTCTTTTTTGGTTTTTAAGTACTGTTTAACAAACTGTTGAGTAAAAGTGTACCAGTTACAGTTTTTGTTTTCTTTCTTTTTGACCTGTAGCCAGCTTGTATCAGAATACTTTCAGAATGAAATTGAAAAAGAACAATACTCACACTATCAATCTGTTATAGAGTGTATATTGTATTAACACTGAAGCCAAACTGGCTACTTTTAACATATTGTTAAGTAATATTAAATCTTGTCTTTCTTTTTTGAAAGATGGAATACAGTAGTATGGCAGGATTATGTGTCTTGTGTCAAATGTTCTTTGCTGCACACCTTAGAAATCACTGAAAAAAGAACACTTCAACTACACACATACATGTATGGCACTAGTAACACATTGGGGGGAAATGAATATCCACTAAAAAAATCACGAACACCTTTATATAGATTATCAGCCTTACATCCAGAAATACAGTTATTTCAATAGGCATATCCATCTTTTGCACTGAAAAAGCAAAGGAAACAGCTTGCTGTAAAGTAAGTCCTCAGTGAATGCTAAATTTAACCCTGGAGTTCCACAAGGTTCAAAGCTTGGACCCATTTTGTTCCCCCTATATATGTATATATTTCTTTTTGTAATGAATTGTATTGGCACATTTTATTACCCAAGACAGAGCTAGGCTAATAGCTTCTTCTAGAGGCAGAAGGTAAATATTACATTTAGTTGTTTTGTGATGTGTCAAGTCTTTGTGCTCGCTAAGCTAACCTGCTGCAGCTTATCATTTGAAGGATAAATTGAGCTGTATTATAATTCCATTGCAACTCTCAGCAAGAAATCTAATAGGCTTATCCGTCACAATATAGTTCTTGTTCTTGGTTGATATTTAACTTGAGGAAATCTTGTTTCCCTGTTGGACTGCAGAGTTTCTACATTCTCATGGCTGCCCTTTTGTTTTCATGTTGCGCTCAAACTGTAAAGCTTTAATGGTCATTTTCATGCCCATGTTACAGGTTAAAACATATTTGATATTCTATGAGCTTTCATTAACTAGCTAATTGTGTTTTTAGCTAGAATCAGAATAAGAAATACTTTATTTATCCCTGGGGGGGACTGTATAGAATATGGATGTAGGATCTGTGACGTCACCCATCTGTTTCTGAAGCGCTGTTTTGAGGCCAGTCGGCGGCAGCCATATTGCTGCTGTCGAGCGATTGTGACGTAAAGAGGCGGGCTTTGAGCCTCTTAGCCAACAGCTACAGTGTTCCCGCCTGTCAATCAAGTCAGCTGTGCCTCTCATTGGAAGACTTGTAATCTCAATATCTTCAAAATTGCCGCGTTAGAAAAAAATTCACCCCCCTGTACAGTGTGTGCAGATCGAGAAATGAGCTATCCAGACTACACACGTCTTTTGTACCAGGCTGTAAACATGTTTATTTCTGCTGTGAAGATCGTCTTTTTTGATTTGGTGTGTATGTACTTCCGGAGCCAGCCTCAAGCGGATCCTCGATGAACTGCAGATTTTAACACTTCCACATTGGACTCATATTTTTAGACCGGAGGTTGCCTCTTGGTCATTACAGAAGCCACAGAAGCTAGTGCTCACATCAGTTAATGAGCTATCAAAGTTTTCCTTTACAATATTCCAGATATTTCTCCTGGTTTTAACCACCCCATTGTCTTTTCCTGTCACAGATCAAACAAAGAGAAAGTAGTTTGCGAGATTTTGTCTGTTTCGAAGGTAAAACCCACGAGTACAACTTGCCAACTTAAATTTCAGCTCCGCATGATGAGTAATGTGTCAGAAGAAAAGGGCTTCCGTTTGAATATGATTTGCCATTTCCCCCAAACGGTTACCTGTTCTTGCTCTACACCTTATATACACTAAACTCAAGGGTTGCAGATTGAGTCAACCACTCCGGCACTTTTTTTGGGAAACCCACTAATTGACAGTCATCTATCTAGACCCCACTGTAACCGAGTCATGTAGATCCCAAGCAGTTTCAGTTGTGAGATACATTAAAGAAGGAAGGTAGGGGCTACTTCAGGCATTTACATGTAGCCCCATTCACTTATGCACATGAAGCTCGAGGGAAATTTAATTTCAGGCAGTTATGAAATCAAGTACATCCCCCTCAGGGTAAAGTCGGCTTGAAATGAGGTCATGCTTTGGTTTATCTAGATGTAGATGAGTTGAGACATACCTTTCACAAAGTGTGCATCAGTGGTGGTAAAAGCTGTTGCTAGGTGTTTATATGTGTGAACTGAAAAGGAGGCCAAATGACATTATGGTTAAGCTATAAGTGACTACTGTGCTTCCCTTTATGCCATACAGTCCTAAAGTTGAACAGGACATGTAACCACAATTGGTTAAGTTCAGGTAATGGTGAGATGGCTTTATGTTTCAGTTTGCGGTTTGAATTGCTAAAATGCAATTTGACTTATTTAACATCAAGCTGAAGATACGCCTAACACTCAGGATATTAGGAAAGCAGTTTTTATATACTTAAAAAAATGTTGAATTATTGTTTCCCTTAAGTAAAAAATGTTCAAACCCTGTGTTTACAAGCAAATGGATAATGCAAAGAGGAAGCAAGGAACAGTTGTGTCCCTGAAAGTGTTAATGCTTCCTCTTTAAGGTTTTCTAGAGTGTCTCCATTCAAAGAAAAAAGTGTCATTTCACAAGAAAAATAACCCCTTCTAACAGATTTGATGAATGAGAGAATTGTGATGAATGTACCTGACACAAGAAGAGACAAAAGGTTTTGGTTTGTTAGAGCATCCGAGAAGATATGAGTCATAATTTATTTCAGGTATGAATGACTGTGTGTCTGTGTATGCAGAGTGTGCTCGCTCTCAGTCACCAGTGATGTAAGATCGGATCTATCGCATTTGAGCAAATGCCCCCAAAAAAGTACGCTAACGTAGACAGACAAAAAATCACAAAGCAAGATGTCTCAGCCACAAATGTGGGCCATGATCTACATGAGAATGACACCGATCTGAGTTAAGGTGACATGTACAGAAATAAGAGCCACTTAAGTCAACTCTTTCTCAAAGGTAATTGTAGATTTACACGTCTTTAAAAGTCACTAGAGATTTATTTCCTTCACGTCTCCTTCAAGTCCCTCCTTGTTTTGATCTTTGCTGTTGAAGCTGTCTCAGCTGGTGGAGGAAAACACAATGGTGCACTAAAAGCAGTCTTACAATAACAGGGGCAAGCACAAATAGGATTATTAAAAGGGATCACAGCTGCCTTGTAGCTTGTAATAACAATGTTGATCTTTTCATTGTCACTGCCTGGAGCGTTTCAGGATCACATACACTCCTAAAAGAGGGAATCCCCCCTTTTTTTCCCAGATACAATCTGCCAAAATCCTGTTTTTGATGGCCAAAACCTTGAAGTTCACAAGAAGCTTGAAGAAAAGCAGTCAGCTTTATCACCAACTACCTGAACCGTTTTGCATTAACTTCGAAATGAGCTGTGTGAAACGACAGCTCTCCATTTTCAAATAAACTTGTCTGTTTTTTGGGAATTCCCTTGTGATGGCGGGAAATTCCCATTCTTTTAGGATACACACAAGATTAAAGGCTCTATCTATCCCTTCTGTATTTGTCTGGATAAATGTCAGGCTGAAGTTTTTCGTCTTTGTCAAACTATATGACAGCCACAGCAGTGTGTCCTGATGCTTTGAAACCTGTCTTAAACAGGAACCGATCTAACACAGTCACATGACTTTTTTTTTGTCAATTCTTACATTTCGTAGAAAAGTTTCCAGGCACTCAGGTGGGGATTTGTGACCTATTTTTTTTTCCACTCTCAGATCGGTGGGTAGAGCATTGTGTGAGTGGAAGTTAAGTTACTTATAGACCCTGTTAAAAATGCGTGGGTGTGTGCTGGCGGGGGGGAGAATCCCCAGCACACAGCATGTGGCCTTTTTAGGACCTGTGTGTATTTCTACCAGTGCATGTGGTTGATTTATAGCTGAGAGACTAAAGTTGCCCTTTAAAGCCAAATTGGAGCTATTCTATCTGTAGGCACATGATTTAGAGCCATTTTGGTGTGTGTTATGTAAATGAGATACATGTTTTGGAAAATAATCAGCCCCAACCATGGTCCCTAGTTAACCGATGAGTAACACAGCATGTGATGCTGCCTGCTGTCATTTGAACACTTGGGGACTTCAGGCAATTTTGAATTCACCTCATTGTGTTTTCAGAACTTGTTTCTTTTACACTTTGTTTAAGAAAAAAAATCCCAAATAAGGCATGGTTAACATAAATTTGGTTTGGTAAATTTAAAGTAGTCCAAAAAGGTAGATTTGACTGTATTTTAGGTTTTTATTCAAACATTTGCCTCCTGAAAGAGAACTTCAGACCTTGGAAATTCAGTGGAAGTAAATCTTCTCCTATGATTCCCTTTTAAAGTTAATATTATTCAATTCTATCTCCTGTTTCATTCACACAATAGTACACTTCCACACATGAAAGGACCAGGCTAGTAGTTTTAATGTTGTCTCTGAGCTAAGCTTACCAACTGCTCGTGGTAGATTCATACTCAGATTTGTTTGTGATTTACAGACCAAGACTTTTATGTTAGAAAGTGACTATGATTCTTAAACAAAGATGGAGGGAAAATAAAAAGAGTAGTCTCAATCATCTTTTAGCCACAGTTAAAAGTAGACCAAGAAAGGCTAAGTTGACAAAAACAAAACAAAATAAGGTGAACTGAGAAAGATGTTTTATTGTTTATGGTTTTAAAATGTAGTTGTTACACTTTCCTTTTCTTGCTCAGACTACGATGTTATCCAATTTTTTTTAAAAACGCAACAAAAGAGGAATGTTTTCACTCACACAAAGAACTCAGTTGTTTAGCAGCTCTGTCTTCTCTTTGCACTGCAACTGCCTACTTCCTTTTAAACAGGGGATGTCCAGCTTCCTGTGCTTACTACACCAAACCCATGACAACTGATTCACATGTAACACTTTTGGCCTGTTTGTGTCAGAATGATACCACACAGAGTCATACTACAGAATAATCTGGCCTCAAAGTGACCCACATGCAGTTATTGAAGGCTGTGTTTGGATGTAACCTGAGCCAGTGTCTTTCACTGGTCTTCTCAGTATATCCCTGTAGTGTTTTTGCTTCAGCCACACAACAGCTGGGAATATGGCTGTCACAGTACAGCGTGCCCATTCAGGCAACGCAGGGAAGGGGTTTTCCAACGTGCTCAAGCACACACACGTGACGCAGATGGACACACACAAACGAAAAAAGTCAAGCACATAGATTAAGTAGCGCCAACATTTTCGTGGTTAGGCGATGATATGTGGTTTCAGCTCAAGGTGCCAGGCTTTGAAAGTAAAATACAGCACAATAATGAAGCATAATAAAAGTAAAATAAATCAGCATAAGTTGAAGTGTGGATGATAGGTCTTTTTATTACAAAAATAACATGCCAGCTCAAAAAAAAAAAAAAAGTCAGTTTGGATGCAGTCTCTACATACTTATTAAAGTGAATCTTTTCCAGTCGTAATGATGTAACTTTTTCAATCCCAAATCATCCCTTCCACCCCCCACCCCCAAAATATGGCTTTTATATAGAAGAGGCAACAAAATATTACATTAAAATTATTTCACTCTTCCTATTATTTATGAACAGAAAATAAATACTTTAGTCATTAAATCTGTTAAAGAATATATAATTTACAAGACAGAAACATGTAACGTTCAACCAAAAACAAATAGCACCAAATTATCAACTAGATAAAAAGAAGCTTATGCATCATGAATCTCTTAATCGTACAACTTTTTGGCTATAAGTGAAGAAAGTGCAAAGGTTGTAATATGACATACTGAGGTATATGATATTTTATATAGTGCATCGACATGCACATCCCCACCACAACAACATCCTGCCCTGGAACAGGAGAACATTAAGAACCAGACACAGGATTTTCTTTTCTTTTCTTAAAGATATACACATGAAAAAGTCCTGATGATGTCATTTCTCACAACAGGGAAACTCAAGGGTCAGATGTTTGCACACAGTGAAGCAAACCGTAACACCAGCTGTTTCATTTGTTGTCAAAGCCCCTTCAACCTGGAATCTCCGCTCAGGTTTATTTTCTGACGTGTAGTGCTGCTCCTCAGTGTTCGGTTACTGTCAGCATGAGAGATCAGTCTTTTCTAAATGAGTGTTGTTCCGCTTATAGTTTAGCACACTCCTCACAATGGTTAAGGTATTCTGCTGCATGTGCCTCGCTGAACGTGGCGAGGCAGCGTGGACACTGCAACTCGGACAGGTCTGGCCTTTCGCTCCAGGCGGGGTTCGCTGTTGATGCTGCAGCTGCAGGCTGTTTCTGCATCTCAGCAGCAGTCCTCAACAGAGGCTTTGAAGAGTCCTTGTGTTGCCTCGAGGCGATCCTGTGTCCTATGTGCACACGACACATGGGAACCACTTCTCTGCTCTCCCTGCTTGCTTCCTGCTGAAGACAGTCAAATACGAACACTGTCAGGATTGCACAATCCAACGCAGAGAGGGTGAATGCATAAAAAGCAAGTGAAAGTGAAATAAACTAATTGGTCTTGTTTGCCGATGCCTCACCTGTTTGTGTAGCTGCCGTTTTAACTGATGAATTTGCTCCTTCAGGTCTTGCATCTGGCCCTGTGCTCGCTCTCTGTCTGCACGCTCCGACTTGAAGTCCTCTGCGTAAATAAGGACCTGAGAAAGGGAACACAACAGTTAGTCTTCTTGTTTCTTCAAATAAATCAACTTACAAAAATATCAAATTCCACAAGAGCTGAATTAGCCAGATCATACTAGTTCAATCTCACATTCTACTCAGCACATTTCAGCGACACACTGAGACACTAATTTAGCACCAACCTGCTGCTCCAGAGTCTGGACGCGCTCTCGGTCTTGCCTCCTTATCTCCTCCTTTTCCCTCCCGAGCCGCTCACACTCGTTCATCTTCTCATCCAGCAAGCCGTTGAGCCTGGAAATTTCATGATGAAGCAACCCTGTGCTTACAGAGCCTATCCCAGGTATCAAGCCCTGCCCAGAGGTCTCCTTGAGCCTCAGACACAATCCTCTGATATAGTCTTCTCTGCTGGAGTCGTACTTTTGCCACTGAGAATTCAGACCTTGAACCTAAAAGAAAATAACATTGACATCAGTATATTGTTTCAAAGTTTTTGTGTGTGCCTGATTGATTTCAGGCAGAAAAATAGGCAGAACTTGTTAGTTTGTTCTTGGCAAAGACTTACATATGCAACCCGCTGCTTTAGCTTCTGATTTTCCTCCTGAAGTTGATGGACTTGGGCGTCCATATCAGCAGACTGAGTAGTCTGTTACATGGGGAAAGAGAAGTTACAATGGGCCTATACTGTATTAAGGTACCAGTGTCCTCAACAAAGTCTAAAGTTTGAAAAAAACAACACTTTAAACACAGCCAAGCCTAACACACCTCCTTAGACTTTTGCTGCTGAGCCTCATCCTCCACTCCTCCCTCCGCCTGCTTGTCTTTCTCCAGCCTGGCCAGCAGCTCCTGGCACACCTTCACGGTTGCACCGAGCTGGCTGCGTAGCTCGTCCGCTTCCTCGACCAGGGACGAGCACAGTACTGCTCTGGTGGCCTCGGTCCTCTTCCTCTCCTCCAGGGTGGAGCGCAGCCTCTCGATCTCCTGGTCCTTCTCATGGTCCGGCTGACACCTGACCTTTTCCAGCTCCAGCTCCTTTTCTCTGAGCTGAATAGTGAGGCGCTGGATTTCCTGGAAGGGGACACATATAGTTGCATTGTTCATTTAATACATTCATACTTATAGATTACAAAAAAAAATGTAATGATTACATCCAATATTGGCACTGAGTTGATGTTTCTTCCAGTCATGCATGTTTGCATTTATATTTGACATGTTTTGGAACATTTTTAGTCACATACATTTAATGGAGCATGTGACAAATAAGCTTTGACCCTCTTTGATTAGTTTAAGAGTGTATTTATTTATTTATTGGTCTGAATATGTGTACCCAAAATGGATCATTTCTTTCCTGCTTTAGCCAAAAAATGATCTCCAGATAATTGTAGGCTCTAATGTCTGCCAACACTCCTCTGCAAGTAATAATATATATATTTTTTAAGCACTTCACAGTGTTTTACCTCCTCCTGTTGGGATGCCTTAAAGTCCATTTCGTTCCCCTTCCGTTTCAGCTTGCATATTTCTTTGCACAGGCTCTCCAAGAGAGACTTGGAGGGTCCTATGAGCACGGACTCGTTATCTCCCACGTTCATGTAGATCCTCTCGTACCTCCCAAGCCTCGCTTTTAAATCTGCAATGATATTGTCCTTTACATAGATCTGTTTGTTCAAAAGCTCCATTTCCTGACGCGTCTCATGATACAGAGAATTCATGGTGCTGTAACTCCGGATTCTGTCCTTCAGCATGTCGTTATCCGTGTTTAGGCTGAGGTTATCCATTGCAGGTCTTCGAAGATTTGACAGAAGATTCGGTCTTTTAATAAACCAGCATTTGACGCCTCTGCTTCTAGACCCTGTGACTATAGAAATGCACCGAGATCAATTGTGTCAAAGCGTGTGTGTGTGTGCATCGTGCTCGACAATAATATCTCAAGTCTTGGGGATTTCCTGGGGAACTTCCCCTTGGACTTTTTTGAGATTCGTCAAACTGAGCCGGTCGACCGTCATTTGGGAGGTAAAGGGATTTTATAGCCTTTAATGGCAGAGTTGGCACAAATGGTAATGAAAGTAAAGCAATAGAAATCTTTGATACAGGATGAGCAAAGTTTAACATAGTAGCTACTAAGTAACAGCGAAAAGGAGGTAGGAGTGCTGCCTTCAGGACTGTCGGAAACTTTAGTTGTCAGAGCAGCAACATGCGGTTTTACGAATGTATTGCATTTGATTCGCGCATGCAAACACATAGTAGTCGTGAAAGTTGCTCAATCAAACGAATAAGTTTATATTTGTTTATTTATGTGATTGGATTCACTTTGCTGTGAACGGGGATACGTCTAACATGCAGCCAGGGGCGTTCTAGGTGGGGGGCTGACTATCTAGGGCCCAAGTGGGGAGGGGGGCTCTTAATGGGCCTGAAATAAAATGTGTTTCTACTATGATTTTCTTTTCTTTTGTTGTAACTGAAACAAGATAACTAAAATTGTCTGAATAGATAAATGTAACAGGGTTAAAAATGCAATATTAATTATTATTTCTTTATAATTACACAAGTTATACCTGTGTGTGTAGAGCCTCTTTGTGTATTTCTTTTCTAAAAGTTGTGTGTGTAGAGCCTCTTTGTGTATTTCTTTTCTAAAAGTATTTTGAAGTGCAGACTCGTCTTCCAGTTCAATTTTCTTCTTCGTTGGTATCTTGACCTTTATATTTGATTTGCCCCCTTCCCTCTCCCCTTTTGTATTTTATCCCTGGGGGAGAGGTAGGTGTCCGTCACCTAACTTTTCTGTTTCCATATATTTATTTATTTTAAATGTGCTTTTATCTGTGAAGGAGCAGAGGAGGGCTGCATACTTTATAGACTCAGAGGTGTCTTTTCTGTCTGATTAACAGGTATGATTATTGTGTTTTATATCTTTTATGTGAATTTAATGTTTATGCTTGTTACGCCCTTTTGTATGTTATTCCTGGGGAAGAGGAGCAGAGGCGGGCTGCATACTTTATAAACGCAGAGGTTCTTGTATGTCTGATTAACAGAATAAACGCAGAGCAAGCGAGGTCCTGGTGTTGGTCGTCAGTCAACTTTAAAAAACACAACGCTGATTCCCACCGGTTACATAAACATACATTCAGAATTCCTTTCTGGAAAAAAAAAGGGGGAGTCTGGGCTCCGTGAGATGCACGTCTCATGCCTAAAGTGGGGAATTGTCATATTTTCCTAGCATCAAGTGTGGCTGAATCTGATTGAATTGTAGGTTTTTAGAGTTTTATTTGACTTCATGAGGTTAGATTATACCAAATAATGCCCCCTTGTTGTTAAATAATCTTGTTTACAGAGGTGGACAGTCTAAAGGTCAATCGTGTGCAGTTACATTTGGAGAAATCGTAAAATAAATAAATATTGACATGTAGCTTAGATTTGAAGGGTGTAGAGCGAAACACTTCTGGGCCCTCGACCAAGAGGCTTCATGGGTTGCTCTGGTCCCGGGGAGTCCCAGGTAATTCTGGGTCAATCACAGAAACTTAATGTCATACTAGAGCTGTTGAGGCCTAAAGTGGGGAATTGTCATAATTTCACAGCATCAAGTGTGGCTGCATCTGATTGAAAGTAAACTGTAGGTTTTTAGAGTTTTATTTTACTTCATGAGGTTAGATTATACCAAATAATGCCCCCTTGTTGTTGTTATTCAACAAGTCACTTAGCTTCAAATAATCTTGTTTACAGAGGTGGACAGTCTGAAGGTCAATATTGTGTAGTTACATTTGGAGAAATTGTAAAATAAATTATATTGATATGTAGCTTAGATTTGAATCAGTTAACCAGGATAGTTTTAAGCATATATTGTTGTTTAATGCAAATAAACCAGTATTATAGCAGCAATTGAAGCGGCTCAGCTTGTAAGGTGTCGCAGAGACTAAATGGGGTTGTGCTTGCAACGCTTCTTGCCATTAAATCAAAATCAAAGTTCAAAGTAAGTTTTCTATTTATTAACAATCACTCAAAATAAATCAATACCAAAAAAGATCGAAATAAACAAACAATGAAAATGACGATGATGGTGGCGGTCAACAAAAAATACTCAACCCCACTCACCCTCTATGTGTACCTCCCGCCCCCAACTGAACAGGTAGATAAAAGGTAAACCACACCCTACAGCAATGTTATATTTTGTAGGGTTGGCTGTGGTGATGGGGCCCACTGAGATATATTTTCAGGGGGCCCAGAATTCCTGGTGACGCCCCTGAATACAGCTGTATCATGCAGCAAACAGAGAGACACTTGACTACAGGCTGAAAGGTTCAAACTAGGTGCCACCACAGTCTAAAATATGACCTTCCTACGCTCCTATCACTGAGATCATAGAGAAAAATGTTTCCCAAAAGACCACAAATGAAACAAGCTTCAAATATTTATAGCTGAAGTCCCCCGAAAAAATAGCTCATAGTGATATATGCGATGACATTCACTTCAAATTTAAAAAACTAAAAAGTTTTCCCAATGGGATTTACCGGGTATCCACGCCCCCTGAACGTCACATGAAGTGATCTGGAGTATCAACAAATTCCCCATCACACTACTTTTTTTTTTTTTCCTGCGCTCAAGGGGTATTCGATTTTCCCACAGTATTGAAGGCATCATGTCTCTTCAGTAATCTAACCGCCTCTATTGCGCAGTTACGGCCATACCAGTGAGTGTGCTACAGTATAGTAGTTGTAAGTTGTACACAGTGATTCATGCTGTGTAACTCCATTACAAGGCTCTAAATTCCACTTGGGGACATTTCTGCCTTCTGCAATTTTGGGATAAAAAGACAGCACCTGTTACAGTAATCATTTACAAATGATTACTGTAACACTTTTGGAGTTATATTAGGCTCCTGTGACCCCGATACTTCACTTCTTCCCCTTATACAACTTGTCAAATGTTTCCTCTATGATGCTTTTGACTGTGTTATTGCTTGTGGTTGAAGTTTACAAGGGAAACAGACTATATCCTAACCAACACTTCCTTATGGGAAACAAGCTAAAAACATCTGACAGGCAAAACCAATAATTAACCAATGCATTCATAAAGATGCAACCTATGAAATCAAGCAACACCGTTTTCTTTTCACAAGTTGTTCTCTTATCTGTGCTCAACCCACATGCATGCCCCTCATATTTATGATTTTGACCCTGGACTACTACCCAGGTCAAAACAAAACTACTGTCTAGACTGTAGGTGTAGAGCGAAACACTTCTGGGCCCTCGACCAAGAGGCTTCATGGGTTGCACTGGTCCTGGGGAGTCCCAGGTAATTCTGGGTCAATCACAGACACTTAATGTCATACCAGAGCTGTTGAGGTGAGTCATTGAGGTCGCAAAGTAGACACATGACAGCAAGGAGTCATAGGAATCAAGGTGTGGAGTGTGTAAAGCATTGTTGTAAAAGGTGCGTCATAAAAGTGATAAAGATTTATGACTGCTTCACTTTCTGTACAATTCAGAGGACACCAGTAAAGAACATTTTAGTATCTTCTAATGCCTTTATGACACTGCTTAACGTTTCTTATAAAGGCTGTTTAATGATTCATGAATTTGAAATGAATCACAGAATTTCAGGAGTTAATTTGCATGATTCAAACTGCATCGTTGTGTATTTTAAAACAGTTTTTAGGTTCATATTAACAAAGTAAAGCAATTCTTACCAGATTCTTGTTATGGGAATCAAATAATTTGGATGAACATTCAGATTAATGATTCAAATACATGCTGCGCTGTCAAACCAGTGTGGTCTGAAACCATGACAGGTAGGAGACAGCTTCAAAGGGCTTGTTCTGTAAAACTCTCAATCTTCAAATCAGTGTCAATATTGTGTGCGGTTATTCGAATATCAAGTTGACTCGTCACTTATGTCCAATGATCCCTTGTTAATAATATGACAGCATTTGCATTTTTCAGGAGTTCCAGTTTGGTCACTTTCTCTGTTTCAAACTGGTTCTGTCCATGTAAAACTACACTTCCCAGCGACTGTAAAAAAAAATATGACTGGCCACAACATGACAACCTGAAGACATCCCTGAGACCTAGATCTTCCCACAATATTGACCAGCCTGCAGTCAATTGACACCTATTTAGCAAGAGCTTTAGTTAACTCCTTTGGTGTATCTTAGTTTTCTTAGTTCAAACTCAAAGTACTGCAGCAAGAGCAGAGAGACACAGCCGTGGCTCCGCTAAGGTGATGAAGGATTTAAAAAAAAGGCCTGCGATTTAAATGAAAAAATAAAAGGTGTTAATCTCAGGCCATAATAGCATAGTGATTACTTCTTTTTTTTAACCTTTTGGTGTACCGTCATTCTGGCAATGTAATACTCATTTCATTTGGTTCCTCCTTGTCAGACAGAGGTTTATTGGTTAGATTGTAAAGTATAGTGACAATCTGTTTGTGTGCCCACATTTTTAATGTTCGTCATTAAGGCTCCTGTGGGCAGTGAGGGGTTTTGAAACTGGTTATGAAACAGTCTGGTATAAATTTGGATGCCTCTTTATGACCTACAAAGGCAAAGAAGACCATCAGCATAATGTTTGACTGTTTCTATACAGTTATTTTTACTGTCTGAAACTGTTGCCAGGGTGTTGGTGTCCAAAGCAATCTTTGTTTCACATTTTCCACATCTATGACTGATACATTCAACTGTTTAAAGAAAGCAGGAATATATATATTTATATACATTTTTGTAAAAGTCACCAGTTACACTTCAGACAAAACTAGCAAAGAGAGAAAAAGTGCTGCTTTCTACACAGTGAGTGCCAACATCAACACAAACAAAGACCCTCACAGGAGCTTTAACTGAATCCTCTTACTTACTTCATCAAACAACATTTTTTTTCAACACCTGCACCTCTTATTTAAATGTTTGAGATTTGGTCTCATATCAAGCAAGTTCTCTGAAGATTAATTGGTTTAATATTTTCACAACTTCTTCATAATCATACACATACAGGATACTCACACATACAATCATACTTACAAGATGATTGTAGCCTACTCCTTTTTGGGTCATTGTTATTTTTTTTATGAATTGTATTGTGTGAAACCAATCAGTGTGCACATTTAAAATGAGTTGTTAGATGACTACTCACAAAAACTGTAGACTTTTGTTGTATTTTTAATAATGACCGAAATAAATATTCACTCATTCATTCATTCATTCATGAATAACAAGTGAAAGTACACATACTTTCATCCATGAAGATTATTGTAATACAACATCTGTTAAATATTTTCTGTTTTTTCATCGTATTGGACAATTAAGGAGAACTAAACTATAAAATGACTGAAATATGTTATGTATTGAGAAAACAAAGGCAAACAGGATTTTTTTTCACCTTGCCAAAAAAACCCAGAGAGGCAACTTTTTCTGGAGTGGACTGAAGAGAAAGTGGTAGGTCGAGGGAACTTTTGTCAAGTTCATGGGCAAAGAATGTGAGTGTGCCTTTTGGTTTCTTGTTGTATTGATATAATAGGCTGTTGGAATATTTCTAAAAGCTTACATATACCAGCAACTTGTGAGTCAATAGAACTTCCCAAAGTTACTGGCAAAAATAATTTGTATGAGGAACAAAACTAAACACGTTTAAGAATATCATGGACAAAAAATCTGAGATATAAAAAAATGAATGTGTAAAAATTTGATTAAAACAGCAAGTGTTCGTAATTAAATATCTAAAGTCAGACACCATCAAATTCTTCATGAAATAGTTTAGTAAGTCACGACCAGATCTTAACCAAGGATTTCCACTAGGTGGTGATATTTAACATTCTACAGTAGATAGTTCGAACCATAGCCTTGAGGAGGACTTTCAACTCTTATTTATGATTCATGTCTTACACACACACACACACACACACACACACACACACACAGAGAGAGAGAGTCACATAAATCAAACATGTTGTTGGCAGCTTTTAATCGCTGAAAACTTTATACAAGAATAAAAGACGGTATTTGATATTTACACAGTAATACTTTCAAGACAATACTTTATACATTACACACATACACATCACCACATGATTATCTGCGCTTAACAAGTTTACTGCTCATCAGATCAACGCTACCAACCAAAAAACTCAGATATTCAATCAATAACACCAAAAAAACCCAACTTGTGTCACTCAAACAACTGGACAAGGATGCAACCCAAAATGTTCAAAAGAAACGTAACATGAAAGTCTGGAGTAGAAAAATATTTTGTTTTTGCGGTAGAAAAGCAGAGGCTCAAGTACAAAAATATTACCAAGAGCATTAAAAGGTTGAACAGGAAGAGAATATAGCCAGCTATCTCTCATTTTCTTTTGCTTGAGAAAAACGGTAGATTAGAAAAATACAAACATTATTGTGTCTTTGAACGGCACACTACACACACTGGGATCACAGCTTCACTCTATATGCAACACACAGATTTGAATACAGTTTTCTGGATGTAAATATGTTACTTGGTTGACTTAATCCCTCTAAACTAAAGTACAGTATTTCAGTTGAACACGTTAGTCATGTAGCTGTAACTCAAACAGTAAGCATTTGAATCTTGTGTTGTAGTTTTGTCATTTGTCAGGAAGAGTTTTGAACCGTCCAAAACTAGCAACTGGTGATTTACATTGAGTAAGGAATGCCCATGATGCAGGTTTTTTATTTTTAAGTTATGACGCAGTTCACGGAAGAAACAAATCCCAGAGTAAAACAGTGGAGAGAAAGGAAAGTCAAACTCACCCCTGGCAGGATTGCCAACGCTAGGCCACATCTGCCAATGATTTTTGGAGTCAGTCATTTTTAATCCCAGAGTCAAAGCTCTGCTAGTTTTCACCCCGGCCATGTAATTAGTGATTCCTGTACACCTGGGACACCAGCTGAGTGCAATTAACTGCAATTAATGAAGTGACAGCTCCCCAGGAAAAAAACAAAACACCACTGTAAAACTGACCACAGGGGGCGCCACATTCCTGCTAAGTGCAAAATGAATGGGGGTTAATGTTTGAACTTGACAAAATCTGAAATTTTCTACAATTTAAAGCCTTGTGAAACTTAATAATGTGAAAATTAATGCTTCTTTATGTCCTGCAAAACCGAACGGGACTATCAGGAACAGGATTACAAATATTAGTATTGTAATTCTTAATACCTGTAACAGAAAGTGAGAAAGTAGGTGTCAGATCAGATGATTGAGAGCACGCTGAAGAGGCAGCCTTTCTTCAAAAGCAATTTTCACAGTGAGCGATATAATTGACTTTTAAAAGGAAGCAGAATATAAGCTTTCACTTAAAAAATAGTGCTTTGACATACAAGGACAAAATCGGCAAGAGAGATAAGATGTACATCTTTGTCCACAGGGGGCGCCAGAATCGACACAAGAGAAAAGTTCCTAACAGCAGCTTTAAATGCCTTCTTACTTGCAGCTTTAAATGCCTTCTTGCTTTCAGACTTCTGTGTCCAAACTAGATAAAAAACATACGCCATATTTTATCCACCACTTAAAATGGTCTTATTGATCAGAGTAGCATGAGAGTATTTGGGCAAAGCGCTTTTGAGAACATGAAAGCACACAAAAATGTAATTACAAAGTCAAGAAATAATAATATTGTTTTAGCCTGCACCAGATATACTTTATATTTCCTAATTTTAAGCTAAATGGAGGTTTTTTTTTTACCCATGAGTTGACCAAGGAAAACACAGGATGTGTGTTTCCTAAGTCAAAGAAACATCTGTGCTGGAATCTAGAGAAGAGTATGAACCCTAACAGCCACTTTTGTGACAACTTTCTCCTCAAACAGTGAGACATGCTCTTTGTTGTCCTTCCTAGCACTGCAGCTTGCGGATGCTGCGAGTAATCCTCTTGAACTCCCGCTGTCCCTTCTGCCAGCGCTTCAGAGATGTGATGACCAGATCTCCATCCATCTTCTGGCCCATGACCAGGTAAGCGGCGTTGATGTCGTTCATCTCCTCGCAAACACACTGCAGGCCGTCCTTCAGCCACAGCACGGTCTTTCTCAGGTCACGCTCCGTCACGCCGTTCAGCTTGTAGATGGTCTTGCTCTTGGTCTCTGGGACTATCTTGGTGTCTCCGTTGATGTAGAAGATCTCTTTCACTTTGATCTTCAGGGCTTAATACAAGCAGGAGAGAAATTCAGAAATGGAGACTGGGAATGTTTACAGAAAGTGCATGGACATCATCCTATTTGACATGTTGCTCTAATGAAAGCCACCTGACAGGCTCAAGGCCTGTGAATGTACATATGGTTTAGAGCTTAAAATGCATTCAATATGGAAGATAAAAGTAGGAAGGGAAATCCTGGTAGCTGTACTCATTTTTTCTTTGGATTTTTTAAGTAAATGAAGCACACTTAACATTAAAATGATATACTTATGTTGCCTTAAATCTCTTCAAACATTGTTTTCTGATCTAATTGGTCCCTTAATTTTCATTTTAGAAATTACCCTACTTAAAAAAAATGGTTTGACCAACTTACCAAAGTCATTTTTGCAAAGATTGTCCACAATTTCATTGTCGTTTTCATCTGTTTCCTTGCAAGCGTCGCACACTCGGGGCACTAAAAAAGTAATAGGCATGGTGAATGCTAAAAATCTGCCACAATTCATCACAACATGTTATTCATTATACAAAGCAAGTTGGATACACAAAATTAAGTGTGACCAGAATGGATTCTGTTGCATGACCTGGACATAAAACATAATATAATGCATGGAAAACCATACTTTTACGCATCTATATTTCATGAACCATTAGGAGGGAATTTGGATGCATGCGCAAGACATCAGGTGGACGCCATCCTACCTTCTTTCGTGACCGGTGCAATGTTCTCCATGCCTGCTGGCGGTATGCACAGATCATTATCGAGTGGGAATCGGCTGCAGTCCAACATACTCGGCCACGGAAACCCAAACGCAGACATCACGGGCGCGCAGCCGTTCTTGACGCTCTCGCACAGAGACCTGCACGGCTGGATGGGCTCATCCAAGTCATCCAGACACACGGGAGCGAAGAGCGAGCACAGGAATTTTCTTGTATCCGGGTGGCATTGCCTCCGTACTAGCGGGATCCAGGACGAAGCTTGTTGCAGAACCTCATTCATCGTTTCGTGTCCGAGCAGGTTCGGGAGACGCATCTCTGTGTACTCGATATCATGGCACAGGAGGAAGTTTGCAGGGATGGGCTTGCAATTGTTCTTTTTGGGGAAAAATTCATGTTGGCCAAAGTTGTACAATCCGTGGATGGCCTCCATGCAGGGGATTGTGATCACCCACAGAAAGGTCACTGTCAAAATAAAAGCTCTCATTTTGTTTGCGCGTAAAACCTGGATAATAAAACGTGTTATCAGGGGTTGTTTAGCATCAGTCAGCGTGGATGGAGCCTCTGTCAGTGACCAGCTCTTACTCTTACGAGAGGTTTTCTTTAGGCTTGTCTGGGAGGAGTCTGAATGCTGTGCGTAAAGACCCCCTTCTCCACTCAGCACTTGGTTTTCATCATATCAGGTGTCCAAAGAAAGCCCAGATTCTCTCTTGATGCTCCTATGGCTCTGGTTGGCATGTTTGATTTCAAATTTTAGCTCATAGTATTTTATCACCTGAGCTGTTTCCCCCTCTCTATTTCATCTCCAACCTTCCTGGACACAATAACAAATTGTGTCTGACAGGTTTTCCTCATTACTCCCAAATCAACAGAAATATAACCTGAGTGATCCCTTACCTTGCTGTTTTTTAAACCTGTGCAGTAAAACAGTTTGGAAATTCTGTCAGAAAGGAGCTTTTAGCTCAGTTCAGTGAAGCGTTAATTTTCCATCATTAGGACTTTAGTGGGGAAATCCTCCAGGCAGGGCTTCAGGTTTATGCCACATGGTGAAATATTGTTTGCCCCGGAGTGAGAGGCAGACCAGCACTCAGCACACCCAGGGGGGGAAACTGAATCTGCCTCCTCCTGCTTTGCAGACCCCCTCAGCAACAGTCTGGTCTGCAGACAGCAGTGTGGTTCTTCTCAGCACCGACCTTCCTCTGTCTGAAACGAGCAAACACTTAAATCTTGTTTGTGGATTTTTTTGGCAAGAAGGGTCAGCTCTACTAAATTACAGGAACACATTTCCCCCATTTCCCCTGGTAGTTTCTCCATATTCAGATACTTGACTGAGTTTTACTTACCCAGATATAAAGGTATATGTCACTGAGATTTCTGCTGACACCCAAATGTAGGTAAATTAATTATGTCTGGGAAAAAATTGAAACATGATTTTCAGATGTAGCATCAATCTTTCCAAAATCTCATCTACCAGAGTGCCACATGTTTAGTCGTTTATCGTCAAAATTCATTCCTTTAAAACTCAGGGAGCAGAATATATATCGGTTTGATAGATTATCAGCCAATAAAGGGAATATTTTGTCTTATTCCGATGATACAATTTTATTTGATAAAACCAACAAATAAAAGTTGCTTTCATTTATTCATGAACAGGCATATACGTTCCGACAGAGTAGGTGGTGGTATGCAATCTGCCATTACGGCAGAGAAAAGAAAAAAAATTAATTATTGTTTTTGGAGCCAAGGAAGAAAGGTTAAAGGTTACAGCTCAGCTCCAATCTGCAAAGATGAAATGTTCAAACCAAGCCAGAAACCTTGGTGTAGTCATAGACTCAGACCTTAATTTCAGCAGCCACTTTAAGACAATTACAAAGTCAGCCTACTATCACCTTAAGATTATATCAAGGATTAAAGGATTTCTGTCTCAGCATGATGCAGAAAAACTTGTCCATGCATTTATCTTTATCAGACTAGACTACTGTAACGGGGTCTTTACAGGACTCCCTAAAAAGTCCATCAGACGACTGCAGCTCATACAGAATGCTGCTGCTCGAGTCCTAACAAGGACCAACAAAGTAGACCACATCACTCCAGTTCTTAGATCTCTACACTGGCTTCCTGTCTGTCAAAGAATAGAGTTTAAAATCCTGCTGATGGTTTATAAAGCACTGAATGGTTTAGGCCCAAAATACATTGCTGATCTACTACTACTTTATGAACCACCTCGACCTCTGAGGTCATCAGGTACTGGTCTGCTTTCAGTCCCTAGAGTCAGAATGAAACATGGTGAAGCAGCGTTAAGTCATTATGCACCACATATCTGGAACAAACTCCCTGAAAGCTGTAGGTCTGCTCCAACTCTCAACTCTTTTAAATCAAAGATTAAGACTTTTTTATTTGCCACTGCCTTCCTATCTTAACTTATTTTAACTCACTTTAAATGCAAATTTTAATTTCATTTTAAACACATTTCTAATTTTCCTTTTCTTTTCTATGTTTCATTATATTTGTCATTTTAATTGTGTTCTTTTATGCTTGTCTGAATGTTACCACTGCTTTTAATGTTTTAATGTAAAGCACATTGAGTTGCCCTTGTGTATGAAATGTGCTAAACAAATAAAGCTGCCTTGCCTTGCCTTGCCTACGTGCATAGAAGAAGAACAAGCTCAGCCCCAACAAAATAGAGGAAAAATAACATCACCTGTGTGGATGTTTTTATTAGTTCAGATGAGGATAGCACGACTGCAATTTGTAAGACAAGTGCTGCAACTATAATGAGAGGAGAAAAAAAGTCCTTAAGTTTTTGCACAATTAAACTTTTAAGTTAGTGAGTCGCATATTGCTGATTTAACAGTCATTTGAGAACTGCAGAAAGTTTACCAGAGAAAACTTAAGTGATTAATGACAAAACCCCTGATTTACAGCACATGATGACCCACCTTTTGTTCTAAGGTGGAACACCAAAGATTTAGCCTCATTTGGAGCAGTATCCTGAGTCGTCGCTACTTTGTAGACATGTCCTTACCTTCCCTGTATGATGTGAGCTTAATACACATATTCATGAAGTCTTATCCGCAACAGCCAGCGACATCAGTTTTATCAAGGACATGTGGACTTCTGACATTAGTCCAGTGAGTTTGTTTAGCTTTATGGTCCAGTGGCTGAATGTAGACTTCAACATGAAAAACAGATTATTACACGCACATGAGTGCAACAGTGAAATAAAAAAACAGATAGATCAATGACAGTTGTAGTGTCAGATCTTTTCTTTTTGTGTTAACAGTAATGATTTCAGTTAGAATTGGCAAGTACATATGTGTCACTGCTTGCTAAATTGTAGCCTTTCTTACCTTTGGATTTGCATTAACTAAACATTTAAAATTACAACAGTGCAAAAAAATAAAAATACATTCTTATTGTTGTCAGCCAATCAGGAGCAGATCATTGTCTGTTAGAGGTATCAGCTCAAAGAAATCCATATCATAGATCTACTCACCTTCTAAACCTCCCACTGTCCCCACAGTGCAGCTCCTCTATTTCTTCACAAAGGTTTCATTCACTTGTTTGAAATAGTGTGAAAAAGAATTTAAATTGAAGGAACACTTGCACTTTATTTGCGGTGAATTAAACCTGCATTAAAAGTTTATAGCTCTGCCGGTCTGCCAACTTCTTGTGAAGAATCTAACAAAGAGAACACTTTGGCAAGAGGTCCCACTTTGAATGTTTTCATCTGCCCCAAAACAAGACTGCACTTGAAAGTGGTTTCGTAAATCTTGGGTGTATAAACTGCTGCACCTTGAAATTAGGTGTTTGATTGTTCAGCTACTGTAGAGAAGGTTTGTGGTTTCCATCTCAAATTCAATGAAGGTGTGTCATATATAAACTCATGAATCCACATGATTGCTTAGTGACATTTATAGTAAATACATACTGCTCACTTTCAGAGTATACAGGAGCGCTAAGCTGTAGTTTTAAGGGTACATGTTGTTACTGGCAAGTGAAGATCTTCGAATCATTTTCTTCCATACTTGAAGAGCTGATTCATCCAAAGACAAAAAGCATCTTCACTTCTTACGTGTAGGCACTGAAGTTATTCGAATACGAGGGTTAAGATGAGGCTGATGTTCTCTGTGTGATCTTAACTCTTCATCAAGATGAAGTTTGCAGTCAGGGCAACAACAGGACTGCTCTGAAAATTACTCAAGGGATTCTGTTAGTTGGAGTCACGCTGCTTCAGCTAACGGTCAGATATGAAATATGATCCATGAAGCCCACTAAGTCACAGATACAGAATTCTGAGTTACAGATTAATCCGTTTTTGATGCAAAATCACTTGATACTAAGATTCATCGTTGGGGCAATTATTGTCTGTCACAAAAAGTTGGAGTTACTTGAAGACAAATGGTAGGTTAACCAGTGTGTGGTGTACAATATTGAATATTTGCCATCATCTGCATCGGACACAGGCACAGGTTTGTCTGTGCCACCTGCACCCCGACGCAGACCTGGTAAGTGCTGCCGCTCCCCCCTTACAGTATACAGAGACCGGCTGGGGTCTCCAGCGTAGCTTGTTTTGAGAGCGGCCACAACGGCTCCGCCTCTTTCAGTCTGCCAAACAAAACAGTTGTATGTCTCTACCTCCATTGCTATAGTGTCGATCCCCAGCTCAGGGAAGTTTCCTGTTTTTCTGCCGTAGAGCGTCCCACAATTATCAATACTTGATCAGGCGTACGCCGTGATTGACCCAGACACGCAGGTTTCATAAATGACACGTGAACGCTGTTGTATGCAGATATCTGCACCCAATTGTGCGCGGGTTTCAACACAAGATTGATAAATGAGACCCATTGTGTTCAAACCAAGCGGCAACCTCCGATCTTTGAATATTGAGCCCATGTGTAAGTGCTAAAAACTGCAGTTCATTGAGCGTCTGCTAATTTCTCAATTGGCACACAGGAGGGTGAATTGTTCAATAACTTTTTGAAGATATTGATCTTATGAGTTTTGCCCAAATAAGGACATGGCGGACTTGATTGACAGGCGGACACCATGTAGCTGTCAGCGAAAAGACTAAAGTCCTGCCACTTTACCTCACGCTAAGTTTGGACGATGTTAGGTTGTGATCAGCATTTCCAATATGGTACTCCCCAATGATTGGCTTCAAAACAGCGCTTCAGGAACAGATGGGTGAAGATTTTGAAAAGGTTTCAAAAGGCTGCAGTCAAGATTCGTTGTGAATGCAGCTAAGAGGCATTAAAGCAGGGACCTAAGTAGTGTTTCAGTGAGAGTCAAAGGTTTAACTTGTTTTTATAGGGCAGCTCTCCCCCTCTTATCCTCTTTTCTTGAGAGTGTGTTTCTTCCATTGGGTTCTCTGTAGAAACACTTTTACGGCCGTTAAAGGCCCCCCCCGTTAACCTGCAACTGGACTCCCTTAAGCTGAGCAGCAGGTCAGCTGGCTAAACTCTAGCTGCAGTGAGTGAGGTCACATGCTAACCTTCCTCTCTAACCAAAAAATGTGATCAGCTGTTAATAGCATTGTGATGCTGCTGTACATACAAACTGTTACAGGACACGCAAAGGGGATGTACAAGAAGTCACAGTGCAGTCTTTAAATGATGGAAAGAGTCCAAAAGAGGATAAATAGACCACAAAAAAGACTGGATCAGACCTTGATAAGTATAAGACTCTAGTTCTGTGTACACAGATAACATGCTGTCTGTATTAAATACACAGTTTCATGGAAAGTTAGGGTCAGAGGTAAGCTGATCCTAGGCCTGTGCTTAAAGTCACCCCAGCAGGTTCTCATTACAACATCATCTGAAAATGAAACACAGCTTGTCCAACCTAGTGGTCCATCTGTAGCCCTGTAACCCCTCTTTCTTTAACTTTTCCTGCTGCTACCCTTCATCATTTTCCCTTCAGATTTATACCAAGACTAAAGGACCAGACAGTTGCCAGAAACAATCACTGAATATTTGGTGAAAAGGTCTAAAAGAAAATCAAACCTCAGAGTTTTTCGTTTGAGGAATCAGTTTATTGAGTGTCCACGAAGACTCGTCTCTCAATGTGAGGAGCATCAAAGACATCAGCAGTGCTATAATGTAAACCAAACCAGCCCTGTTTTTGAACCGTCTTCTTTCTTGGCAGAATTCCATTGTTCCCAGTTTTCTGTAGACAGACTTCTCAGATCTACACAGGATTCTGGGAAACGGGGGAAATTGCATTTGATCAGAAGAGATTAAAGGGTTGGTTTGGCTGTAATTTATTTTTCTTTGTTTTTTTTTTTTTTTTTTTTTACAAATGACACAAAAAAGATGAAGACTGTGAATTAAGTGATCCCACTCGTCTGTCTAATCAAAGCCTGATTAAACTCTTTTCCCTGAGTCATACTGTCTATAATACCACTGAGAGTGATTGATTGATTCATTAGATTGGGCACTTGGTGTTCATTTTAAATTAATCTAACACACACCCATGCTGCCATCAAAACTCATCATAATGGACCAAATGTATTCATAAAATAGTCCAATATGCGTATCATATACACTCCTGTATGATCAAGTCATAAACAACAGTGTCGTTAGCTTCAGTTTCTGAACCGGTTGAAGCTGGTGGGAAGAACTTTCAGTTTGTGTCATACTAAGGGAGTATTTTTGGGAAGGATGAAATGATCCTGCTTCATTCAACAGTCAGTTATATCTCCTATTTTGAGTATTTGCTGTTGCAAATGTTAAATTCTAGAAAGGCTGTTTATTCAGGGGGTTTTCAGTCATTTGGTCCCACACCATTAAAAAGTACATTATAGAAATAGTCGGTCTCATTGCTGGGTTTTTTTTGGGCTACGTGGGACAAAATGAGGAATAAGTGTCAATTTCAATGTGTTTCACAACCAGTTAAAAAGTCCCCACAGGGGCTTTCAATTAAAAATGAAGCTACATTTTTCCAACAATTTATTGCTTCAGGAGGAACAATTGGGCTGGGCTGAGCAACATTACTCATGCCTTCATTCAACTGTCAGAAAAGAGTCAAGCCTACTTTTTAAATGTAAAAAAAAAAACTACATAAAAGCTTCATAATGACACATGGCTTTGATATTTGGGTTAACAGCAAGGGCGGAGCTAGACTCTCAGTGCAAAGGGGCGGAGCATCCTCAAGGGGCCCTTCTGATACTATACTATAAAACGGCTGGAAAAAATAATAAAAAACACAAATTCTCACTTATTGATCCAAGACAGCCCATAAAAGGCAGCGACAGGCAGGTGCGTTGTCCAGTCCTGTCTTTCTCAGGAATAACATAAACATAAAATAGACAAAGCGGTCTACAACACAGTAAAGTGTTTTTAGACATAAAGTAGTAACAGTGGTTTACACACAATTTCAAAGGCAGTCTACAATAGCCCAGGAGATGACACATAGGTGCCGAGATCCAATTAAAAAAGTCAATTAGACATCAGTGTAAGGATCCACGGCTGACACAATGAATACAATGTTTCAAAAAGAGTTGAGCTCCTCCACAACTTCCTCTGGCTTGGAGATGTCTTCTGAATAGAATCATGCAAGCTCCCGAACCCTTCCCAAACCCAACCTTAACCCTAACCCTTCCCAAACCAAAACCCAAACCCCAACCCTAACCGTAACCCTAACCCTAAACCTAGCCCTGACACTAACACTAAGACTAACCTTAAACCCTAAAACCTAACCCTAACCCCAACCGTAACAGTAACCGTAACCCTAACCCCAACCCTAACCCTAACCCCGAACACTGACCCCAACCCTAACCCCTACCCTAACCCTAACCCTGAACCCTAACCCTAAAACCTAACCCTAGCCCTAACCCCAACGCTAACAGTAACCCTAAACCCAACCCTAATCCTAACCCTAAACCCGAACCCTAAAACCTGACCCCAACCCCAACCCTAAAATCTAACCGTAACCCTAACCCCAACCATAACCCTAACCCTAACCCCAACCCCAACCCTAACCCTAGTCCTAACCCTAACTCAACCCTAACCCTAGACCCAACCCCAGCCCTAACACTAACCCCAACCCTAACCCTAACCCCTACCCTAACCCTAATCCTAAACCCTAACCCTAAAACCTAACCCTAGCCCTAACCCCAACGCTAACAGTAACCCTAAACCCAACCCTAACCCTAGCCCTAACCCAACCCTAACCCTAAACCCTAAAACCTAACCCCAACCCCTGCCCAAACCCTAACCCTAACACTAAAATCTAACCGTAACCCTAACCCTAACTCCAACCCTAACCGTAACCCTAACCCCAACCCTAACCCTAGTCCTAACGCTAACCCTAACTCAACCCTAACCCAAAGCCCAACCCTAACCCTAGCCCTAACCCAACCCTAACCCTGACCCTAGCCCTTAGCCAAACCCTAACCCTAACCCCACCCCTAACCTGGTCCCTAACCCTAACCCCATGCCTGAGCCTAACCCTAACCCCAACCCTAATCATAACCCTAACCCTTTTCATAACCCTAACCCTAATCATAACTTTAACCCTAACAGTAACCTTAACCCTTACCCTAACAGTAACCCTAATCATAACCTTCACCCTAATAATAACCCTTACCCTATTCCTAACCTTTATCATAACCCCAAACCCTAATCATAACCCTTACCATTTTCCTAACCCTAATCATAACCCCAAACCCTAATCATAACCCTAACCCTAACGCTAACCCTAACCCTAGTCCTAACCCTAACTCAACCCTAACCCTAATCATAACCCTAACCCTTTTCATAACCCTAACCCTAATCATAACTTTAACCCTAACCCCAACCCTAACCCTAATCATAACCCTAACCCTAACCCTTTTCAAAACCCTAACCCTAATCATAACTTTAACCCTAACCCCAACCCTAACCCTAATCATAACTTTAACCCTAACAGTAACCTTAACCCTTACCCTAACAGTAACCTTAACCCTTACCCTAACAGTAACCCTAATCATAACCTTCACCATAATCATAACCCTTACCATTTTCCTAACCCTAATCATAACCCCAAACCCTAATCATAACCCCAAACCCTAATCATAACTCTAACCCTAATCATAGCCCTAACCGTTATCATCAGGGTCAACTCTAACATTATCCCTTACCCTTCCCCTTAGCATCCTCAAGGGGCCCTGTTGATAGAGATATTTTCTCCCCTACTTATTAATAAAAAACACAAATTCTCACTTATTGATCCAAGACAGCCCATAAAAGGCAACAGGTTGCTTGTTGAGTTCAAATGTTTCATCTGCACCGAGGAGACCACACACCACTCTACTGCATTGATTAATGAATGATTCAGCACCGACTCCGATGGACAGCGCCAGGAAGGCGCATTGCGGTTTTAAACGAAATTTCAAAGGCATTCTACAATACCTCAGGAGAAGACACATAGGTGCCGAGATAGGAGGTCCATGAGAATCTCTATCTATAGGCAAATTTTGATTGTCCTTCATGTCAGATGTTTTAGGGCGTGGCATTTCCATATTCTACTTCGCACAACTTTTAGCCATAAATCTTTATATCTTCATACCGGCGTGTTGTGACTGAGTTCTGTTAACAAATGTTGGCTCCAACAGCGTCCTCAACAGAGTAGAGGACAAAGAAAATGTAGCAAACACTAACACGAGTCATTGAACTTTTGTAACCGTGAGCATAACCTGAGGGATCTTCTTCATATCATCGAAAAGGTGTGTGCTTTGGTTAGTAGGAGACTTAATGTCAATACCTAAGCTCTACCAGCCAATCTCTACTGTGAAGACTCTGGCCCCAAGTGTACAATATATCAGAGCCTGCTCGGAAAGAAGGGTGAGGGGTTTTGGCTTCACTTTTGGGAACAATCAATGGAGATGGAGACACATCACCCATATTTTTATACAGTCAATGCTTAACATTAGGAAGTGCAATAAGAAGGTGGTTTCTACAACATTAATTTACTGGTCTGAAATCTCTTGTATGTGATTGTGCCACATAACTTCACTGTTTGAGTGTACAACAGACAGGATCAAACCACAGCTGTAGTTCCTCACTGCTTTAAAATGCTGTAATCGGGTGTCCAAGTCCCCGATAAATAAGGATTGTTCAGTACAAGTCACAAGGCTTCACTGCTAGGGTCGCTAGTCTTTATCTTTCCGGCCCCTTTGACTGCACACTGAGAATCAACAGTACAGCTCTGAGCAGTCCTGAAGAGCACTAATGAGCTTGTTAACTTCAATCACTGCTTCTACATTGACATTTTGGAAAGAATTTATGCCATCCAAGAGGAATTAATCTTATTAGAGCTCCAAAGTCATATAGACTGGGCCTGCTTGGCGTAATTGATGTTGCTATTGTACAGGTCTAATTGACTCAGTGTGGGGTTTCAGAGCAGCTGTGGGACACGTAGACGACTTCAGCTATGTGATGGTCACATGCATTACTTTTTTGAAACAATGCACTGTTCATGGCTGTACACAAATGTATGGAGATGATGCAAGGTTATTCAGATTTTACAGTCAGCTAAGTATTGTAATTAAGTCGATGAATGATAAGCTAGCTGGAAAAACTTGTACTATCTGTGATTCACATGTAGCAATAACAGTAGCTTGTCTGGCTCCGTCCAAAGGTAAGAAAAATCCACCTACCATCACCTCAAAGCTCACTAATATTTAACTACTTAATAATTTCTTGTCTCTACTGTCATTATGAAAACCAATGTGTAAAAACTAGGTTCATGTTTGTTATGTGGCAGACCTCTCTTGTAGGAAGCAGTAGCCTCCCTAAGAAAAGACTTCAGGAAGTTGCTTGCTGTTTTTATGCTTGACTGACTCGACTGACACTGTAGCTGTTAGCAAGGAAGCTACAGGCTCGCCTCAACTCCACCTCTTCGCCTCTTGTTAGGTCAAGCAAAAGTTAGGTTGAGTCAGCATTTCCAATGTGGTGATCCTATGCTGTTGATTCCAAACAGCTGCTTCAAAACTCCACTTCAGAAAACAACGGGTGACATCATGGAGACTAGAATGTTTTATACAGTCTGTGGAAGGAACATCCTGGAATTTTCTGAATTGCCGTAGTGTTTTCTGAATTGCCGTTGTGCTTTCTGAATTGCTGTAGTGCTTTCTGAATTGCTTTAGTGTTTTCTGAATTGCTGTAGTGTTTTCTGAATTGCCGTAGTGTTTTCTGAATTGCTGTAGTGTTTTCTGAATTGCTTTAGTGTTTTCTGAATTGCTGTAGTGTTTTCTGAATTGCTTTAGTGCTTTCTGAATTGCTGTAGTGTTTTCTGAATTGCTGTAGTGTTTTCTGTATTGCTTTAGTGTTTTCTGAATTGCTGTAGTGTTTTCTGAATTGCTTTCGTGTTTTCTGAATTGCTTTCGTGTTTTCTGAATTGCTTTAGTGTTTTCTGAATTGCTGTCGTGTTTTCTGAATTGCTTTAGTGTTTTCTGAATTGCTGTAGTGTTTTCTGAATTGCTTTAGTGTTTTCTGAATTGCCGTTGTGCTTTCTGATTTGTTGTATTGTTTTCGGAATTGCCGTATTTTTTTCCGATTTGCCGTTGTGATTTGCACTTCAGGGCCACCGTAGGAAAGGGCCCAATCTACAGCCTCTATACATGGGGCGCACTACCACAATGCTAAACTGGCGCCTCAAATCCAACGTTTCAATATAGACTTTGAATATAGGTGGTCAAATTAAGTGACAATGAATAAAAAATGTTCGGCCACACTTTCAAAATAAAGCTTGCTCACAAATATTTTCAATTTTAGGGCTTATTTTTGGAGTAAATAATAAAAAGATACACCACATGTAACTAACATAAGTACTTGATGTAACTTCCCTGCATACAGTATGTGATATGGCTCCCATAACGAACATAACATACAACACATGTCAAGTAATTGAAAAATAAGTCTAGAATAAGATTATTTTACTCTTTTCCCAAGCTGACTTTAATAGCAAGTACAACCAGCTAGAGGACTGCATCCATTAATGATGCAAGAGGGTTACCTAGAGCTTCATATTTTGAAGCATTGAGCCAATGACCAAGCTGCTGCAGTAATTAAATGCATATCTTTGAATGTCAAACTTATTATCTAATTGGTTGTAGTGACCATCAAATAAGTTCAGTACAATCTGTATTTGCTGTTAGAAAAACTGTTAGATTTGTAAATCATCATAATTGTATCCTGAAATACAGCAGTGAGTCAGGCAGGTTTATGCCTGCAGGATGTCCATTGATCAGTGTGACAACAGATCCCTCTGTAGGAGCTTGCTTTTTGACCCCTGACTGATCCTGAAGCTGGAAGATTAACACTGTGAAGGGCTCTATGGGGATATTTTACAACTTAGACCAAAGTCCTCTCAGCTCCGCTGTCAGAGAAGTGTTTTCTGAATGACCCGTACCTGATCTCAATCCCATATGGAGAGGGGCATCCTGCGGTGCAACTTCACACATTCCTCACCAAAAGGATGCTGCTGCTCTTAACTTAATGACTCACTGAGCTCCTGTGAATGAATCTTTTTTATGAATGAGTCAGTAGGAAGTTTAGTCTGTACTCAATGTTTATCTGCATTTTCTTAACCGTCCTTTGAGGTTTTGACCATATTTTTATTAATTTCATCTGCTGAAGGAAAATTTTTTGTCTGTAAACACAAGCCTCTTGATCTTTATACACAAACTAATGACAGAAATGAAATAAATATTTCACTAATGATTAGAAATCAAGCATTTATATCCTGTTTTTTTTGCCTACAGGGCAAATCTCTGGCAGTGGACATAAATCATGTACCTTCTGACAGTTTATGTTGTGAAATATAATCTCACACAGACTTCATCACAGGAATTTAAGGGGTTCGACAAAAAAAAAAAAAAAAAAAAGGAAAACCCAGCCCTCTTCATTTTAGCGACAGTGGCAGCGGGTTAGTCAGTGACCCACAGTGACCCCTTGAATACCAGACACAGGCTCAAGTGTAAATAAAGGTTTGGTATTCATTCACAGTTGTGACACTACAAGGACACAGTTTGTGTTGACGTCGAGCTGAGAAAAGTGTGTCTCCTGAACTGAGACAGACTTTACACCAAGTTCAGCACAAACAGTGAACAAACTGTGCTCCTTGATTCAACCTTTGAATTTCAGAACATATGTGGAGTTGCTTTCTATAAAAACCTTATGTAGTACAA
The DNA here is from genome assembly GCF_009762535.1 of Notolabrus celidotus. NCBI lineage: Eukaryota > Metazoa > Chordata > Actinopteri > Labriformes > Labridae > Notolabrus > Notolabrus celidotus. The sequence continues at coordinate 28,865,725 of NC_048278.1, forward strand.
CAAAGAACTACAAGATAGTTGTTTCTTTTTAATGTTCCTGACACTACAGAGTGTTTCAGTTTTTTGAAGCCTTCTCAAAGAAAGACTGATGACTTGATTTAATTACCGTATGATGTTTTTTGGCCCATTATTCCACCTTAATTGTTCCAACTATTGTTCCATTGTGCCAAAAAACTGAAGAGATGCATGCACAATTTTGGATTCACCATATTTGCCAGAAAGTTGCAGACTTTCTGCTGCAAAGTATGCTTCCTGTTGAGTATTCCTTTAAAAAGCCACTAGATCAAAGGAGACGATGTTCCGTATTTTAATACGTACATATTATTATTATTTTTTATTTATATTTTTGGCCTTTTTGCCTTTATTTGATAGGACAACTGAAGAGAGACAGGAAATGTGGGGAGTTGAGAGCGGGGGAAGACACACAGGAAATGATCTACCAGCCAGGAATCGAACCGGCGGCCCCTGCGACGAGGACTGTAGCCTCTGTATGTGGGGCGCTTAGACCGCTAGGCCACCAGCGCCCCTCGTACATATAATTTTACAATTTTGATGTCCATGCTAATCCTCAACAAAGTTTCAGAACATTATACAGATATAGATGTTCAGATGTTGATTTCATTCCAGACATTTTTGTCCGGCTTCTCTGAACAGCTAACTTGGAGAACTTTGCGAGACCTGGCCTGAACCTGAGGTCAGGCTCTGCTGTCCTATTAAGACAATGTTAAAGACACGCCCACCCGGAAGCTGGAAAGACCATTTCACAACTCTGCTTTTTCCAATTCCCAGCACTTTGTTGATTCAGTATGTTTCAAAAAGTTGCTCATGTGTTGTGAAGGAAAATCCCAGCTATCTTCTCCTCCCTAAGATGAAGGCACCAGAAAACAATCAGATGTTTTCAGGTTTTTCGGTTTTTGCTCACCTCCTCTTGATGAATCCTTTGTAAACAAATGCGAGCAAGGGCTGGGTTGGCATCCGCTGTTACTGAAACCTGGCCCTTTCATAAAGGCTCAGAACCACAAGCTGTCAGTAACATTATGACAGCAGGTAATGTAACAATAGCCAACTGCTAATAGCTGTAATGGGAAGCTAACAGAGCTGAGCTAACACAGCCCAGTCCCATGTAAAGTAACCAATGCAAATGAAAACATGACACTTAAGACAATTTGTGTATGACATGTTCAACTGGCTGAGACTGGAACGTCTATGGATGTTAACAATTAAAAAAGCAAGGAAAGTTAATGCATAGAGATAGGCTGTTGAGATAGGTAGCTAATTCCAAATTCAACAGTCTCTTAATTAACGGCAACAACAAGCACGTAGCTTTTTCAAATTCATACAAATAGTCAGCTAAGTACATGAATGTTTGGGGAGGCATTATTTAGTAGCCACACATACCATTTGTACATAGGGTTAACTGTAACTCCAGTTTGTACAAGACCGGCATGAAAGGTTTGGAAAGTTCCACATGGGAGCCATCTTTGGTATTTGAGACAGTACCTCAGCCCTTTTCAAACCCTGCCCCCTAAGAAATGATTCACTGTGATTGGCCTGATCTGAATCAGTGTGCATCAAAATCTGTCTGAACATGAGGGAACCAGACATATCACTCATAGCTAATGAAATCAAGCTACATTTTTTTAATACAGTCATCCATCATTGTATTATCACAGTGCTCTCTGTCCTTTATCCTTTCACACTGTTAAAAGTAAGTAGTCCATCATCTCAAGTCTGGCTGTCCTGTTTTACTACTCTGAACACTTTCATTTACAGCTAATTACCCCAAGTAGACATATTCTCCTTTATAGCAGTAAACCCTGTTGTAAAAGTGCCACCTATGAATGTTGGGTAGTCTGACAGACCCACCAACATGTCTGTATTGCTTCCCTGTTGTTTTCATATGAAGACAGCAACATTAAAACCCCATGTGCTAAACTCTCCTCCATGGTAACAGAGGAAAAGCACCTAAATGCTCCAGAGGGAATCACAAAGACCAAACTCTTTATTACTCTTCAGTACACGCTCAGAGGAGAGTGTGTTAGCACTTACATACAGTAGCATCAGAACCCTGTGTGTGTGTGTGTGTCTGTGTCTGTGTGTGTGTCTTTCTCATGGGGAACGGAGGCAGATGGAACAAGCCTGAGGCCGTTCACATTAAACCAGCAGAGTCCTGCTGAGAGGAGGAGGAAAAGACCCTCAGTTATCTTAAACTCTTTGGGGAGACACTTCACTGCACACACACTTAAAAACTGGCCTCACATTAACCAAATGATGGCTCCCCTTTAACAGCATTGCCTTTTCCAACCTCAAATATCCAACAAAAGTGCCTCTGCTGAAGACTTGCAACAGTGTTTTAGAGCATCATCACTTCACCATGCAGCATGTGACCAGAGAGTAAACATGGCTGTGCTTATCTTTCACCATGTTATGTAATTAGATATTCTGTAAATCTTTGCTTGACAGTCCTGGTCAAACTATGGTGGTGGCACAATATTGAGTTATAGTGTTTTAACCAAAATACGCCCTGGCTCTGCCTTATTCTGCCAGAGGTTACGTATGCCATATCAGATGACATATCCAGTATATACAAAGCTAAATATAACATTCATTCTAATCCATTCCATACATGATGTCTAGGTTTTAAGGCTGCTTTTACAACTGGAATGGCAAGCAAAATGTGCCAGTCTTGCTCAGTGTCAACATGATGAGACGCTTTTGTTTGTTTTATTTCTTAAGAAAAACTTTTGTTACAGATCTTCTGCCAGAGACGCATTACAATAAAATATCACATTGCTTCATTGTGTTCTAAAAACAAACCAAGCTGGTATTCTCCACTCATCCAGATGACCTTAAATCAAAACACGTTTCAGGTTTGCATTGATGTATGATGTTTAATGAAAAAATGTCCCCTTTGAGGTTAAGCCCCTGGCAACAAAATACCTATTTTCTCCAAAATTCAGAATTTGCCACACAGCTGACTTAATGAGGCTTCATTTTATACACAAGCTTTAACATGTTTCAAAGTTTTGAAATCCTCCAATATGACCCTAATAAATTCCATCTTGCACAAGCTGCACAGTATTTATGCTTCAGAATAACAGAGGTGAGACGTAAAGCATCAATCATGCAAACTGCTGTGAATTTGAACCCATTTTTCTCCTTCGTCTGAAAGGAATTGCACTTATTTATTTATTTAGTTTTGGTAAATATGTTAATTTGTTTATTCTGCAAGGGTAAGACAAGATGATTGATACCACACTTTTATGTGTGTTGAATATAGAGCTGACATCAGGGACATGTGGCAACTTCCGGTGTTAAAATCCGATCCTAATGTATTGATATGGTACGATACAATCTAAGCTAGGCTAGGCTAGTTGCCCTTTGGTTGTAGCCATAGACTGTGTAAATAATGGATGTAGTATCCATGAAGTCACCCATTTGTTCCAGAGAGCTGTTTTGAAGCCAATCGTTGGCGGCAGCCATATTGGAAATGCAGGACTCAACCAGGCAGAGTGTGACGTAAAGAGGCGGATTTTGAGCCTCCTAGCCAACAGCTATGTGTTCCCGTCTGGGAGTTACGTCAGTCATGTCCTTATTTGGGCAAAAACTCGTAATCTTAACATCTTCTGAACCGTTGGGTTAGAAAAAAATTCACCCACCGTACAGTGTGTGCCGATAGAGAAATTAGCTATGAAGAGCCAAGCCGTTTTTTGAACCAGGCTGTAAACATTTTTATTTATGCTGCAAAGATCGTCTTTTTTGAATTGGTGTCTATGTGGTTTCCGGTGTTTCTGCAGCCAGCCTCAAGAGGATTCTCAATGTATTGCAGTTTATAGCACTTCCACATGGGCTTCATAGTTTGAGACCGGAGGTTGCCACTTGGTTGTAGCTCCATATATAATACACAGTCATAAAAATGATGTAGATCTACTATTAATTGTAAGAGTGTGAACTACTTTATCACTATTATAAGCTCCTGCACTAATACTCTTTGCCCTAACTTTAACACGCTAAGATATTATGAACAACACATTGAAAATTCAACTGAAAGCTAAAATGAGTTTATCAAATAATGTTGTACATCCTATAGCTACTGTTTATCCTCCGCTATTTTATTGCACTGCTTAGACACTCATTAACATTGATATATATATACGGAGTCTACACTTGTCACTTTATGTACTCAACTGTTAATTTACTTGACTATCTCTATTAACCATTTGTTGTTTTGACAATTGAGCCCTGTGTATAAGAACATTAAGAAATATCCGCATGGCCACATTCTTTTTAGCTGCAAATAAACTAAGATGTTTCAAAGCACATACAGTACGCTTTATGCTTCTATACTCAGCAGATTCTCCTTAAAGTGAAGGGATAAAATGAGCTCCACATGGGACACTGCTCTAGTCCTGCATGACCATTTTCATACGCCTGGGAACCGCCAACACACACGCACACACACACACACACACACACACACACACACACAAACACACACACACACACACACACACACACACACACACACACACACACACACACACACACACACACACACACACACACACACACACATTCACTGACACACACTGAACTTTTCCCTCTTTTCCTCCTGTCTCTCACATCTGTGTCTACGGCCTTAATTGTTTAATACCTCTCCCCTTCCAACCTCGCTGTGCAGCCGAGGCACTAATAGGCCCGTCAAAAAACTGCTGGGGCCTCTCACTCTTGTTACCTCCAGCTCACGGATGGAGATTTCACCGGTCAGTGGGTGAACTCATGCTTAGCACCACCTGTGTTTATTCCTCGTGGCTGTGGCTGACTTGCAGATGAGTTTGTGTAGAGGATGGCAGACGAGTTTGGATAAAACTCTGAGAAAAAAAAAAGGGGGGGGGAGTTTTTCGTCTGTTTGTTTCAGTCAGTCTGCCCTTAATTTATGCATGTGGTTGACACTGAACACTAAAAATCCTTTGGGTTTATATGTATTTTGCATTGTATATGACGTTAGCCCTCCTTTGCTGAACAGGACACTAAATAAGACTGGCACCACAAGAAAGATTGACAAGCACAATAGAGCTGATCCAGCCTACAAAGGACACCCAGTGAAAAAAGAAAAATGCTGAGGTTGGAAAAACTCGACCCTTGAGATGTTTGATCCCCTTCATCCTCCTGATCTCCCTGCAGACAAAAATGGATGGACTCGTTTTGGACTACAATGGAGAAAAGCTGTCAGTGCCACCTTGTCTATGTTGTGTCAGAGGCAGCCATTTGAACCTGAGGTTGGGGCATAAATCTCCACCCTTGGGCCAGCCTTGACATTCTGTTCCCAGATGGTGCCTCCCCTGCTGTGGACTCTGCCCCAAAGGGGGACTGGCATCTCAGCCAGACCCATCCATCACAGGAGAACCAGGCCCCTTATACTGGGAGCAGAGGCCCCAGTAGGGAGCACCTGCCCTTGTGTTTTCACCCCTGTGGCTCAAACGACCCCAACCCCCCAAGTGCACTTAATACCCTGCAGCTTTTCTGAGAGGTTATAGGTCACTTGAGGGTGTGAGACAACTTTGCATGTCCAGAGACACTCTTTTAAGGTGACATTCACACTCAGGTCTGCTGTTAAAATCTATTAGGCCTCATATTACAAACAGGTCAGAGGTTGAGGTATTATTACTGTTGACAAAAGGCCACACAAGCTTCAGACAAATCACTGACAATGAAACAATCAGAAGAGGAGACAAACTTATTTTGGGTGGAGAGCATGAACGCTGGATAAATGGGCAACATTTAGAAAACAAAATGGAAAGCTGCAAAGCGAAGATCAATTGCCCTAAAAGGGAAAGAAAAAAAGCTTCTTCTCTCCAACCAGCTTTTATACAAAGAACTGTACTCCTCCCATTTTAGGTCCATCTGTTTTATATATTGTGGCCAAAAAACATCACTCATTTGATTGGACCCAAATGTGATGCTTGAGGCTCCTTCATACATCCAAAGCCTGTTTGACCCTCCTTCTCCTACCCTCCTCCAACATAGCTCCTTTCCCCTCTCCCCACTGGTCTTGTTCAAGGGGCTCCAGGCTTGACTCTCTCTCTCTTTCTATGTGTGTGTGTGTGTGTTTAGGTGTGTGTTGAAGGGGGGATAAGGAGTCTTGTCCCAGCTTATTGGGGAGCCAGTTAATACTATGAGGAATACTCAAGTGAAAACCTGTGAATTAAGTATCAAACCACCTGTAGGCTGAAGTGGTTTCTCTGAAAGGTTTTTTAAGCCTGCCTTGATTCACAAAAGTAAAAAAATATGCAGGTTCCTGTTGAAGTACTCCTCTTTTTACTCAACACAGGAACAGTTTGCCGTTTGTTTGTCGCATGCTGCTACCACATAAAAACTAACCACTGCTGTAAAATGAAAGCTGAACCATATTTTGGTGTATTTGTTTAATCCGAGTGTTTGGTGATGAAGAAAATGTTGAACTAATTAAAACTATCCAGGCAATAGTTGTTGAAACATGTAATTGGAAACCACAGAGGCCAGCCTCATGGTGGCAGAACAGTCAGAGGATGTCCAAAACCATCATCATTCCTCCTCTGGTAACCATTCACATCTGTACCAAATGTTACCACACTTCATCTGATTTATCTTAAAATGTAACCAAAATAATGGACAAAAAGACAGTCTACCATAACTATCTTTGTCATATTACTAGGATGGCTAAAAAAATGCTATTTGGAGTGGTTTACAGTTATTTTTCATGCACTTCAATAGCAGTGAAACTGGATCGGTAAAATCTATTGTCTATCCATGACTGTGTATCCAACTTAACACCTCTTATTTCCTAATGAAGCCACCACACAAGCCAAAGAGAGATAACTCACATAATAAAGTAGGTTTACAATACAGTTCAGTACCATGCATAACAATGTGATATGAAATAAGATGAGACGAGCAGAGACCAGATACAATATGATACGATACGAGACAGACATGATGCCATATCATACCATGCCACATCGTTTGATAAGATATGATTCAATATGATATGATACGACACTGTACGGTATTATACGGTAGGATATGATACGGTGTGATACAGGCCAATATGATATGATAGTTGTATGATCCAATCCATTATGTTAAGATATAATTTGATACAATACTTTATAGTACGATACATTACAAAACAATTTGAAAGGATATCACTCAATACAATATAAAACCATACAATATGATATGGTTCAATATACAATACCATACAATAGAAAACAATAGTATTTGACATGATATGATACAATGCGATACACTACAATTTCCATGTCCCCACTGAAAAATAATACTACTTGTGTGCTCAAGGTGGGCTTGGGACCACTGTATCTAAGAGATCGTTTACTATAGTAGATGCATCTGGTCTGCTTCACATTCAGACAAATCTCCAGCCATCTTGGTTTGGGTCTTGCAACTCACAACCATTCATCTGAAATGTGGCTGAATCAAGCACAGTGGCTATTAAAGGACAAGCGACTCAATAAAGACATACCAAAAATCTCAATTATGTTGAACAAGAGGCAATACATTATATATTGGAACAAGCTTCTTAGTCTGTTGTAAGAAAAACAGAAATACTGACCAAGTGTTCGATTCATTTGCATTTGCTAACTCATTGGACAATGCAGGCTTGATCATGATACAATAGTGAAAAAAGTATTAGGATTATGTTGAGAGGGTATTAATAAAGGTTCATGATGCCATAAGGTACAAGTACTATCTTAAATCCCAGATGATTTAAGTTAATTCAGTTAATAAGTCCATTTTTTGCAAGAAATGTCTCAAAATGTTACTTTATATCTATTATTTAGTTATCCTTGTGTTATGCATGTACTGAGATAGAGAAGGTGGCCTTTTGGCTAATTGAACTGCTTTTTAGTTTCAAGTTATCTGGTGATTTTCATTTACAGATGTGCAGGTAACTCATAACTGAAGTTGTCAAATGAATATGATGGAGGCTAAAGTACATTATTAACAATCTGTAATATGATGCAGAGTTATCATATATCTGCCAGACACCTGAATTTCCCCCTTCGTAGATGAATAAAGTACATTTTATTCTCTCTCTCTCTACTGTACCTTGGCAATGTTTTCCCTGCATTCTTTGCCCTTCGTGTTATTTTGGTATGAAACTCCACAGTTGTTAAAGATGAAAAATGAGCCTTGATAAGAGTCTGGAAGAAATCATCCAAACAACAAGCCCCTCTCTACATGCTCCATGTTCCCATCCTCACTTAAACCCCCCGTTCCCCTCTCTGCTCAGCTATCCCACATAATGTCTGTGTTAATCTCCATCAGAACCAGGCACAGCGCTGCACTCTGGCATACATCATCCCACACACTTGTCAAACATATGAAAAAGAGATAGAAAGGATGTCCCACATGGTTCTGATAAAAACAGAGGTAGGCCTTGGTCAGTACAGTTTACTCATTCCTGCTCTGTGATTAATTGTGTGCATTGTGTTCCCTTTGAAAAGTTACAAAAAGGCTGAGGGAAAACTGGCTGTATTAGAAGTAAACGATAAAATTGGTCTTCATTGTTAATAAATCATGATTGTTAACATTTCTTTCTTCTGCTGTCAAAATGTGCCCTCTTTTGTTTTGGAGGGAAAAAAAATGATGGAAGAGAGAAAAACAGAAAACATTTGGATGGTTTCCAACTTGCAAATGGAGCGTAAAGCATGTTCTCTGTGTGACAATGTTTACACAGTCTTTCAGCCACGCAGCTTAGATGGATGTACAGAATTATGGAAAAATATCAAGAATCTGCACATATGTTGATTTTCTGGAATCAAAAGACCAGTTTGTGATACTGATGTTGATGAAAAATCCTGCTCATTTAACAGACCGCCGCTCGATGGTACACTAAAAATGCATCTTAATTCAGTGAAAGTTTGACCAGTGCAGATACAGTTTGCCTGAAACCACTTACTCTACACTGATAAGAAGCCAAGCAGCAGCTTTGATCTTTGATCTCTTGGAAACTTGTGCATACTTTAATCCAAGTAGGTCTGTCAAATAAGCCAACTCTTACAAATTGTAGTTAAAATGATAGAGGAGCTGTCAAAGAAAGAAGCACTAAGTAACCAAACCTCAATTGCTAACCCATATTTCTGCTTGAAGCTAGCAGCTGAACACCAAATTAGCAGCTAGCAGTCTACGCTTAAATACTCAACCTAACAATCAAGTCATACACAAGATCCTGTTACTGAGGCTGAATGTGAAAGATGAAAAATATTTGTTTAATTTTGATTCTTGTTTTCTTGAGTCTTTAGCTGCAAGAAAACAAGATCCATCCATTATCTTGACCTCTTAGGGTTCACGGGGGGCTGGAGCCTATCCCAGCTGGCTTCGGGCGGAAGGCAGGGTACATCCTGGACAGGTCGCCAGCCTATCACAGGGCTAACACAGAAAGACAGACAACCATTCACGTACACACTCACACCTACGGGTAATTTAGAGTGATCAATTAACCCAGTGAGCATGTACCCAGAGAGAACCGGGGAGAACATGCAAACTCCACACAGAAAGGTACCTGCCTGGCCGGGGATTCAAACCTGGAACCTTCTAGCTGTAAGGCAACAGCTGCACCACCGTGCCACAGTCTGATAATGAAGAAATATAAATAGAAGTGATAGAAATAGATTGTTAGCCTGCTAAATCAAGATTTGGAACATGTTAAACTTGAATTTTATGTTAATCTTTTATCTGTGAACATTTCATCTGGCATTGAAAACAGTCGTGGAGTGCAAAAAATGTGATACACATCAGCCATTGTGCAATACTGTAACCTATTGATGGTCATATGAGGACATTTTAGCTTTAAGCGATCTCAAAACAAATATTTGTATTACATGTTCAGCTAACAATCCACCCACAGACATGCCTTTTAACTCCTACTCCCCTTGTTTCTCAAGTTCCTAGTTGGAGTGTAAACAATGCAGAAGAAAAGGAAGACTTTTCAAATATGAACTAACCACTAGCTATGCAAGCCCTCCAAAGTTGGCTGTTGCATAAAGTAGCAAGCTGGAGTGCTAGCATAGCTGGCATCTGTTGTCTTCAAGGCCAGTTATCACACGAGAGGAGGAGAGAAAGAAAGGGAGAGAATGACTGTTCTCAAAATAAATTCTTAAACCTTTAATTAAATCAAAAGTAATGCCATGAATGAACTCAGACTAAACTAAGGACTGCTAGCTTGAGAGGTGCTAGTATACTTCCTGTGTAATGCCAATGTGCCCTTGAACAAGGTACATAATCTAAGACTTTAAGATTGGGGGTGCAACTCCCTCACCCTGACATCTCTTCATTAGTGCATCTCCACAGTACCCTGTTTGTGCATGTCTGTGTATTTCTGTCCTATTGTGTGTGTTGCATTTCCAATGACAGACTGAAGTTCCCCTCAGGATTAGTAATGTATGTCGTCTTTTTGTTTTTCCACTTAAGAAAAATGGAACAAGATCAAGAATCAGCAGAGGCATTTGACACCCCCAAGCAGGGGCGTGTCCAGATCTTTTTGACCGGGTGGCCCAACTGAGGCTCTCACATAGGTAGGGGTGGCCAGTGCATTTACAAATGAATAACATTTTATCCTTTCTGTCTTCACAACCTACTTTCATTAAAGTATTAAACAGTTGTTATATTCCTTTTGCCTTTAAAAACAACCATGACAAAGTGGCAGAAATCAGGGCGCTGGTAGCCTAGCGGTCCAAGCGTGCCACACCAGGAGGCTGCAGTCCTTGTCGCAGGAGTCGCCAGTTCGATTCCCGGCCGCAACCATTTCCTGCATGTCTTCTCCCGCTCTCTCCCCGCATTTCCTATCTCTCTTCAGCTCGAATAAAGGCAAAAAGCTCCAAAATATAACTTTAAAAAAAAAAGTGGCATAAATCTTCTAAGCTTAATTCTTTAAGGACTTACAAAATATTTTTTTCAAGGTCACATTTGAGGGCACTAAATAAATCAACTGTCAGCCTTTTAACTCATCCCAAATTATAGATTTTAACAGAAACCCCACCTCTGACAAGGCAAACAGCCAATCATAGTTTTGGATTGTGGGGTGGCCCCTGGGGAGGCCAATTGGATTTCAAGGGGTGCCAGTGCCACCCTTGGCCACCCCTCTGGACACACCCCTGCCCCCAAGGTTTGATACTTGACAGTTTTTAATCTTGGTTAGTATGAAAAAGGTTGGGTTTCAACCTCTCTTAGGTCTGCCTGTAATCAAAGTTAATTACCCCAGAGGTAAAAAGCAGATTATCCTGTCGGAAAGATTTGGTGGGAGGAAAAAAGGATCATACATAGGATGTTGTGAAGTCGAACAGAATGTACACACTCATAAACTGAGCCGCTTATTAGGCTGGTTCACTTTTGTTCATGTTTGGTCTGTAATCAATACCACCCTTCATAGTTCCTCTATGCTCTCACTGTTTGCAAGGCTGTAACAAGCTTTCCTTACAACAGGTGGCATTTGTTATGAAAATCTCATGCTATAAAATCTGCATTACATACACAAGTTTTTCTTTTTTTCACTAAAAGTTATGTAAAATTTCTAAAACCCACTTTACCTTGGCACCAAACGTAACAACAGGGATCAGACTTTAGCATATACAATCAATTATATTTAACATTTGTCAGGAAACAGACCACAAACACACACAAAAAGTCAACCACTTTCTTTTTGTACTCAAATCATATTTTGAAACAAACGGAAATTTTCACAAACCATCAAACCCTTCATAATGAATATGGAAACAGCTTTGAAACAATTGATACTAAAATAAGCTGTGGCCCTGACTGTAAAAGCTTTCATCCGCCGCTGATGGAATTTAACCTAAATTCCCCCAGTGCATCATAAAGCCACACGTCTCCTGAGAAACCAGCAAGAACCACAATACAGGGCTTGTTTTGAAGCCAGTATACAGTATATCTCAATAGAATACAAATAGAGATACATATGAAATCCAAGCCAGCATGAGAACACAGCTGTGTTTTATTTGTTAAGATGCCTTCTGGTCCATGTGGCTATCAGACTGGACTATCAGATGATAATCTTTTCTCTTTGTCCTGCAGGAAACCATGAATCAGGGGGAACATCGTGAGCTCACCCTTGACCAGATCTAATAAGTAATGATCAACAGCAGATGAATACGCATCCTTGAGGAGATCTTTACAGCTTAATTTGACAGAGCCTTTTTGAGTATACTCTGTCCACCCGGTATGATTTGTTCAAGTTACTCTGATATCCATGAAATCCAGGACTGATAATTAACTTTGTGAAATGGGTAAGTCGTGGGTCCTGTTCAGTCAGGACCCCCATAGGCTCCAGTATGTGTCAACCTGTGTAGTGATTTGATTAACTGGAGATGTTTGGGAAATATGTACTAGCTGACTTTGTAGGGCCTTTGAGATGGATCCTGTCCTGAAACCTGCCTCCAAACCTGTTAGTTTAAGCTTATAATAGTACTCAAGGTCACAAATATAAATTCTGCAATGAATTCAATTTTCTGTTGTTAAAAATGTCTATGCTATGTTTCTTTTAAGTTCAGCCTGCTCTGTGTAATTGTTGCAGGGGTTTAAGGGAACCTGATTGCCCCAGGAAGATTTATCCAGAAAAATGCCCATTTTTTTTATCATCCATGTTTAATTTGGTGTATTCTCAAATTTTGTTCACTCCAAATCAGACTGAAAATATAATGAGGACATACAAGTTCAAAATTCAAACAGATTATTCTAAGTTAGCGCTTCATCTGTTTCTGAGTGACCTGGTTCACCCAGGTCATCTGAGTAACATTTGTTTTTAAAGCATGGGAGTCTTTCGATTGATTACCAACCCCTTATGAAAGTTGGGTTTTATTGCCTTTACAGAGAGAGCAGGTCCTCATCCATGGAGTTACCATGTTTCTACTAGACAAACAAAACTCTGTCTCTAGGGAGTTTTTTTTTCTAATGTTTCCCACACAGGTCAAATGGTCACCAGAAAAATGGTCCCTTAAGTGCATGAACCACACTGACTCACTGAATAATATTTACATGAAACCAAATGGCAATTTACCTAAATTTGAACACTATTTGGAGGCAAAATTTAACCCTCAGCATTTTTCCTCTTTGTTAGCCTACAAGCTTCTAAATTGGCGTGGTGATACATTCATAAAGTTATGTTTTATTGAAGTTAGTAACCATAAAGAGTATTTCAACCTACAATTAACAGTGAGCAGGAAAAGTAGGGTAAGTAGGTGCCCAGCAGCTCATCTTCTGCGTCCCGCAGGCTAATCTGACCACAGTTGGGATTGCTGCCAACTCTCATGTCTGCTGAGTTTAACTTTGAAAATGTATGAAGTATTTATTGTTCAATTAATTGTTTTATAAGACTTGAATCTCTCTGTATTCAAGATTTCCACCTCTCTTAGCAAACTGAGTTGCTTGACTGACAGGCATTGTTTGATAAAGATCCACTGAGCAGCTCTCTATTCAGGTATTTGCAACTATCGAGCCGTATGCTGAGACTCATAAGCTTGTTTTTGCCGGATCACCTGATATGGCTAGAGATCTCTTCCATCTCCGTGATCCTGAGGCCAAGAACCTGCTGAAATCACAAATATAGAGTGGTGCAGAACTTGTCAAAACCCACTGAGGTCTGAACTGAGTCAATAAATAATTATTCACCTATCAGTGCCTACATGCAGGCAAACTTGGCTGATATGGTTCGGGGCCTGACTGTTTATTGTCTTTCATGAAACTATCTGATAAAGACTTTAGCTCCTCAGCTTCCTCAGCTCATATGTTCCCTGAGGGCAGCACATTTGGATTAACAGCAGACCAAGTGGAGCCATGTTGAATCTGTATTTCTTTACTATGAACTTAGAGAGGATAAATTCTCAGATGTTCAGGTCGCTGTTTGGAGCAGCAACATAAAAACTCTCCGAGGCTGTAAGGGTGTTGTTTTCTACACCATATGTTTTCATTACTTAATAGCTACTTAGCAAGATTCATAAGGAAAACATCTGAGTTCATGAGGTTAAGATCATGCTTTTCACTGAGACATTCCCATCTTTTTTTCCTCCTTTTTTTCAAACCAGTAGTTGAGAGTAAAATGACCACGTTAAAATCCCTGTTTCAGTTTAGATATTCTTCAGGCAAAGTGCTGGGACACAATATAGATGGCTATATGAAAACACAAGATAAATACACCAACTGAAATAAAGAATATGACTCTATGATACAACCACAATTTTATAAGAGTTTGGATGCTGTGTAATATGTAGATAAAACAGTATTTTTTTTTGCAAATTATTTAAACTCTATATTCAAGGACTCTTCTACTACAGAGCCATACTGTTGCAAATTGTTGTTTGACATTCGTGCTGTATTATGCAAGTTCCCTCTTGAAAAATGCATTGTCTGCATGGCAGCATATGTTTCTCAAAAACCTGTATATATGGTTCAGCATTAATGGTGCCTTCCCAGATGTGCAAGCTATAGCCATGCCATGGCTGCGTATGCATCCCCATACCATCAGGGACGCTGCCTATTGAACTGTGTGCTGTAAAAAAACTGGATTCTCCTATTAAAGCTAGGGTTGGTAGTCACGGAAAACTAGCATGAATTTAAATGTAGCATGTCCTCAGGACTCTGTCTAACCCCTCCCCCCTCCCCTTGGAGGTTCTCCAAAACGACGCCCCCGCTCACATGCACGAGTGCCACTGATTCGCGACCATATGATCGTGACTGATTCAAAACCGGTCCTCAGCTTATCGTTTGTGTTTTGCACTACGTCAACTCATGTCTCACTCAGTGGTAAGAAAACACCAAAACATTATTATAGTGAAAGTTAAAAACACAAACAAACATGAAATGTACGTGCAGGAGGCGGGCAGAGCGGCAGGACAGGATTTGATTGGTTTCATAATTTGGCTCCTGATGGCAGGGATTGGTTGGTGTTTTCCCAGGTTTACTCCGGCTGTAGATATCGGCTTTTTTTTCTCGCTCTTTTTTAAGAACACATTATGTATTGATTGCCATCAGGACATAAAGATAATTTTAACCAGTGTAACAAATAGTGTATCTAAATCTGACTACCAACCCTAGCTTTAAAAACAGAGCATAGGGCATCCATGATTTTCAAACAGACTGTAAAACAGTTTCCACTTTGCCTCAGTCCATTATAAATAAACTCAGGCCCAGAGTAGTCTTTATCTCTTCTGGATCATGTTTATTTTCCTCTTTGCATAGTACAGGGATTTTTAGATGTAATATTGAGCCCATGCAGGGATTTCCACTGCAGAGTCATGTCTGTTTTTAATTCCAGCGACCTAAGGGCCCAAAGATCACAGCCATCCAATATCAGTTATCAGCCTTGTCCCTTTTGTACAAAGATTTGTCTTTTAATGATCTTGCGTAGGCTGGTTGATGAAATCCTTGAATAACTTTATTTCCCAAGATTCTTTAATGCAATTTAAATTGGGATAATCGAAAGTTAAACTCATTTAAATCTCTCAGTATTTTACATAAAGGGCATTTTATGAACAGAGTGCTCATGGTTAATAGTATAAAAATACAATAATTATTGGAACCGGCTCTCACTTGTGATGGAAAAGTAAAACAGACTAAACCTGGAACAGATTTGTAAAAATTGCCTTCAGTGACTGTGAGACAATATCATTGACTTTCCTGAATTTAAATAAAGTGTTTGTGAAAAATCCCTCATGAGTTAAAGGCATTTTGGACGCTGTCTTCATAAGCCTGACATTTCATGTAGTTTTAAAAGACATGAATGTAAGTATGTTGAAGTAAAATATGTCCTTGAGTTAGGGATGAAAGTAAGTTTGGTTCCTAAAGGGATTTAATTGCCATTTTATTGGGTGTATATATTTTCAGAGACAGAGGCAAATGTTGGACTGGATTTAAAACATAGTTTTTTAATGATTTCAGGGAGAACCACAGAACAATGTTGCCTTTCTTTGGTTATTAAAGTTAAACCAACCTTGAAAAACTTTTCATTTAGAAGCTGCGACCAATTTCAATAAGAGAGTGTTTCATTTTCTGCACATATAAACATGTTTACTATAAAACATTCAATAATTAAGTGCGGGCTAGAACAACCGTTCTTATTCAAAGCACTGCTTCAGAAAAATATAATGTAAGAATGACTTCAGGCTTTTCCAGATATTAGTTTAATTACAGAAGTGAGTTATGAAACAAACCCCAATCTAAGTATGAAATGACTACATCATGTTCAAATGACAACTTCGCCTGGTAATTCTTTAACCTTAAAACCAGTCACAGAAAATAAGTCCAGTACCTCACGTTCTATCTCTGGAGCAGTTGTATGCATGTAAATATATTTAAGTATGCAATCAAACTAAACTGTGCAACATCTCTTACAATGAAGCAAGTTATTGCTGTAGGTAATGTATTGAAGATGGAATTGAATGTAACACAAACTTTGAGAAAGTTCATGTCTACACCTGGATTTCTGCCTCCAACAAGCTTGCAGTGTGGGGCCCCGAGTCGAGTCTGATACCTCCTACCCCGGTCTCAGAGACAACAGGTGAGGCACTGGGAGTTCTTACAGTTAGCGAGGAAAGTGAAGGGGAGAAAGTGGGGGTCATGACTGAAGGGGTAAGTCCTGTGTTCCTTGCTAAGGGGGAATATGCATATTTGCGGTGAGAGGGCTTCCTTCTCAGATTTGGCATGCGCACTGGCTTTCGTGGTGGTACAGTTCTAATGCCAGGCTGAGCCACTCCCGTTAGGAGAGGCGGTGGGTACATGAGACAGCTTGCTTCTGCTGCTAAGTCCTCCCGGCCGCCTTGTAGCTCCTCATCGGGGAGCATCCCGATATCATCGAAAACTGCAGCCAGAGTCTCAAAGCGTGGCTCCCAATCCAAAACACTGTCCCAGTTGTAGCTCCCTTGCAGCTGCTCCTCTAGACACAACAGTGAGGACAGAGAAGTGGCAGATGCGTGGACACCTGACAAGGGAGCGTACCCACTCGTCCTCATGCACTCCTCCAAATCCCTTACCTGAAGTATTGCTGGAAGAAGCCCCTCACCCCCTCCCTCCTCTTTGAAGTGGTGGAGGCTTTCTGTGCTGGCCATCCCCGAGACTAAACATTTATTGAGGGATGCAATGTTCCCTGGCCCCACATCAATAGAGTTACACGAGATATTGTCTGCAGCAAAGTCAGAGATTTGGATCTCTGCGATCTGGTTGCTCTCTAGAGACATGTCTCTTTTACGGCAGGGGTACTCATTTATCCACTTTATCTCCTGGTCCTCTGCGGTCTCACCTTCTGCCGATCCACGGCCACTTGAGTCAGACGGAATGTATGGGTTTAAAATGTCTCTTTGGGTCACATAGATACCAGGTCGTTTCAGGTCCTGCAAAGAGATTGGACTTTGTGTTCCTCTATTTGATCCACAGAGTGAACCTGTGCCATGGTTCAAGTTTGCAGCAATGACAGAAGCTTTCTTGATTGCTGCTTCCTTTAACTTGTACCGGAGAACCAGGCACACAAATATGAGTAGAACAAGGAGGAACATGATCAGAGAGACACTCAGACTGAGCATGTGCGCATCAAGAGGCATCCCGGTGAGTGCCTCTGCTGAGCTGGAGATGTTGACGAGAACCAGGCAGTTGGTGGTCTTGGAGGCCAATCTTGGACTACCTGCAGACACAACCAGCTTCACCATGTCCTCATAGCTGCCTCGCCTGCGATACACAGGACCTGACACAAAGATTGCCCCGATTGTTTTGTTAATTGAGAAAAATGGCGATGTCTTGATAAGGGAGTACTCCACCAGCCCATCAACCCCTCTATCATGGTCCATTGCCATCACGTAACCGACCATGTCTCCAGTCTTAGCATTTTCTGGCAGGAGGAAATGGTACTGCTTCTGGGTGAAGACGGGACTAAACTCATCCATTCCCTTGATGCTCACCTGGACCCTCACTGTAGCTGCTTTGTCTCCTTTGTCTCTGGCCTCCACTACAAAACAGTACTCACTCTCTCGCTCGTAATCAAAGGTCTGTCTAGTGTGAATGTCGCCAGTTAGGGAATCGATAGCAAAGGCCTCCTTCTTCTCAGGACCACCACTGCCATAGTCCATGAAGCAGGAGGTCAAAATAGAGTAGGTGAGTTGGCCATAAGGTCCTGAGTCATTGTCAATAGCATGGACGGAACAGGTGTGTGTGAATGCTGGAAGGTTCTCCAGCACAGAGCAGTTAACAGTAGGGAACATGAAGTATGGAGAGTTGTCATTTTCATCCAACACTATGATGAAGACCACAGTAAAAGCCACTTTAGGTTCCTCAAAGGATTCACCGCCATCAGTTGCTCGTATGGTGACGGTGTATTTTGAGTCTTCCTCATAGTCAAGTGAGTGGTTGACAACCAGGAGGCCGGACTGTGGGTCCAGCTTGAGGTGACCTTTGCCGTTTCCTGAGACAATTTCATAACGCAACAGTCCATTGATTCCCAAATCTGGATCCTGAGCACTAACCTGGACCAACCTGGTGCCTACATGGCTGTTTTCACTCACTTGTGTATGGTACTCTGTGCTGGCAAAGACGGGGGCATTGTCATTGCAGTCTGTTACAGTCACCATAACAACAGCAGAGCTGTTCAGTGGCGGCATTCCTCGATCAGACACACTCACTGTAAGTGCATAGCTCTCAGTGAGCTCACGATCTAAGGGGTTACACAGAACAACCTTACCTACATTTCTAATCAGATTATCAACCTGAACCATTTTTACTTCCAGGCAGAATCGCTTTTCCTCGTTTCCTCTGATAATGCTGTAGTCCAAATGAGTATTTTCAGGGCTCCAGTCCTGGTCCTCTGCAGACAGCGTCAGTAGTGTGGTGTCTGTGGGAGTGTCCTCTGGGACAGTGAGGGTGTAGATGTCTTGATGGAACAATGGCGCGTGGTCATTCGTGTCTATAATCAGCACATCTATGGAGGTGACAGCCGACTGCACAGGATCGCCTTCATCTTTAGCTTCAACCAGTACATGGATCAGGTTGTTGTTTGTGATCGCCTTTAGAGGTTTATTGGTGAAAACAGTCCCTACAAGACAAGATAAGAGATTTGTCAAATTGTTATCATTTCATTGTTTCATGATCAGCAACTAAAAAGACAGCCCATTTTCCAAGATAACACAATGTACTATAGCTAAGTCAGAGCAGCTAACCTTAGCACTTCCCTTGCCAACATACCTGTTACAAACATTTTTATTAGCTAGATAACATTTCTTGAAGCTAGCTAAGATTTTCTCAGCTAGCTAACATTACCCCTAGCTTAGAAATGTATACTTTTCCTATTATATCATTTTACATAATTAAATAGTAATGCTAATTAGGTTGTGGTTTTAGCTAATGTTGTCTAACAGCCACAAAGGACTAATCAAAAACAGTATTTTATCTTGAGATATGTACAAGTGCCCCTCTAGATGTTTCTCTTTTTGTTGACCTACAGTTGCTGATAAATCAGAGTGAGGCGAAATGAAATTGATTTGTATGTTCCCATTTTTATACCATGACAACAACAGTTCCACATTGAAGTGTCACAGCGAAAGCATGATCTCAGGGGAAAGTGCACAATGTGGTAAATAGCGATGCATCTAGCAAGCTGAGTCAGTGATTTTGTCAGTGTTGGAGAGTGAAACTTTCAGTAAGTCTTCAAGAAAAGCTGCTGGGTTTAATTTTGTTTGGTCATCAGAATCATGACTGTAAAGGCTGATTTATACTTCTGCGTCGAATTGATGGCGTAGCCAATGCCGGGGGTCCGCGTAGCTCACGTACCTACGCAGAGGCCTACGCACGTAGCTGATATGCACCTCCTCCAAAATGTAACTACGCGTAGAATTGACGCGGACCGCAAGCTCTGTGATTGGTCCACTCAGCGGCATTGTGTTTCTCTCATTTACAGGACTTCCGGGATCCCAGACATCGGCCACACATCGGCCGTGTATTTCATCTCCTCCTCTCTATTCTTCATGTAATCATGTCTGTATGATAAACAGAAACATGTATCAGCTATAGATCAACATAACACGCTCTTAATCGCTGTGGAAAAGTAAATAGAAATCGTAGCGGGGCCAGGAGGAGGCGACCGGCTATCAGAGAGTCTGCACTGTCCTCAAGTGTTTCGGCGGAGAATTGTTGCGCGACACAGACACATCGACGCACAAGTATGTAGTGCTCATATCCGTGTCAGCCCCTGCTGCGTAGGGGAGACACAGAAGTATAAATCAGCCTTAACTGTGTTCCAGTTAACAGCTAATGCCAATATACTATAATGCTCTACTACCCAGATGTAAACAAACACAGATGACAAAAGACATCATGTAGTGTGGTGTGGTTTGGCAGTATTTTGATCTGGAATATGGAGATAAAGTTGTATGTGGGCTGTGTCTGGTTAAACTGGGGTATAACCACTCATCCAGAGCAATGTGTAACCAGCACAGTCATGTGGTCGTTAACCTGCAGCGAGGACCAGGGCAGGTAATGCTAGCTCTGAGTGTTATGAAAACTTCAGACATGCTGGTTAGTGTGAGTTCAGATTTCTGTTTTCATGACCAGGAAATTAGTAGCTTTGCAGCATCCCAAGTCAAAACAAAGGCTTAATAATATGCAACACTTTGACAATAACTTTACAAGCCAATGACATTATACATGGGATTCCCGTGGCCGTACCAGCCTTTTCTGTCTTTAAAATTAAAGTGCACAAAGGGAGACTTTGCTAATGACTTGACATCTGGTGTCACTAATGAAACATTATAAAACTTTTCAATTGCTTGAACAAATGTTGAGGATTTATCTCCCTTTGGAATAAGATCTAAAAATCATGTGAGCTCATGTCAATATGCTGGGAGTTAAATCCAAATTTTTCTTGTCATTGAACACAATGCAACATAATTTCCCCTCTGATGACTCTTTAATGATTTCCATATGAATAATAAGAGCAAATTTTCTTCTTGGATGACAATGATGTGTTTGTCCGTCCAACTTATTTCCAACTTTCATTTCACCATCACTTTGACTTTTCAGCATGATGACTTCATTCATTCTGAAAATCCACTTTAAAGCAGCAGATATTCATTGTTTATGAAATACTGAGAGTCTTCAACCACAAAAAACACCACACACATATTTTGGATTCCATTTAGCGCACTTTTGTCGACACTGATGCAAACTTCACTTTCTGTTAGTGTACCTCACCGCAGAACAGGGCGAACACATTTCTCTGATATTAAACTTTGGGGTTCAAACATGATCGAAGCTCATAAATAACACTTGGGTGGAAAAGACTGCCAAGAATGAAGGAGTGTGGGATCCTTCAAGCTCTGAAGAATTGATCTACTTTCTTGGGTTAAGGGATTTCTAAAGAGGAGATAACATGATAGGCATGGCTCCTCTGAAGCACCTCATCTCAGTGAAGTCTGATTGCCTTTTCTGACGCATTTGTCCCCCAAAGTCCAAGGAACATACTTGATCCAAGATCCAAACGATGTGGAAATACACTTTTACTGGCAGGTAGCCTCTAATACTGAACTCTAAGCTCATAACCAAGGAGGGACTCTCTTTGTACCAGTTTCTTTGCAGTGTGCACTTGACTCTGCCAGAAAAACTGATTTTAAGAGAGGGAATAAAACGTATTTTACCACCAGACAGTCGTAAGTAATGGAACTTGTAAAAACTGATGTAATGTCTTTTACAGTAAGACTTAAACACATTTTGGATCAGTGTTTTATCCGTCTAGTGACATCTTGACCTTTCCATTTTATATGTATATTCAAATATGAACATGTATGTTGCTGGCTTGCTGTCAACAAGACATTTAGGATATATTTTCCATCACTGTTCTTACCGTTGTCTGGATGGATGTAAAAGCCTTGTAAAGGAGATGAAAGCAGTCTGTAGTCAATCTTGCCGTTAAGTCCAGAGTCTCTGTCGGTTGCAGACATTGTCAGAACTAATGTGTCAGCTGAGACCAACTCTGACATCTCCACCTAAAAGAGAGAACAAGTTGTGAGCCATATCTGCAACAACAACATGATGTATACCTTATATCCAGTCTGGAGATCATGAGGTATACTTGGTATCAAATCTGATGCACATTTGTAACAAGGCTAACTTAATAGAGGAGTTATGATTGTACTATAAAGAGGATCTTTAACTTCTTGTTTTTGTTTTTAAATTATGTTTGTAAAAAATGTATTTTGATTAAGTGGAAATCAGACATTCCTCCCTCACAAACATACTGGCTAAGTGAACTGACATCATACTGTACTCCAGAGAAGAGTCTTTATAATGTGAGGAGAAGACCTTTAATATTCAGGCTGATTTGGGGAGCATTTATGGATGCTCTACCTCGACTAAAATGGTAGGACTGATGCTGGATTATGCTTTTAATTTATTTTTTTCCTTTTAAATTCTGGACTTGATCATTATGTTATTTTGTATCATACTGTTCTGTCAATCATATTGTACTTTTTGACAACAAAATAAATGTGTATGAAATGTATGTAATGAGAACCAAACCAAACCAAGGGTCGGGGTGGGGGTGGGTATATGTAGTTGTTTCTGTTTTCTAATTTTTCTTTTGTTTTGTATTTTATTGTTGTTATTGTTGTTTGTTTTCTCTTTAATTTTCACTGTGAAGTTAGGCTACACATTATTTTGCTCTTATCCCCTTTATTTAATATTCCTATTATTGCTATTTTTATTAGATTTTTGACTTATTTATTTTCAAACTGTGAATTCCAATTCCATTATAATTTATATTACTTTTAGTGTCTTTATTTCCTTTATTTGCATAAAATGAAAAAAAAAAAAAAAAAGATCACAAATGATTTACTTTGACTTTAAGAAATAAAAATATCATTATAAAATTAAAAAATTACAAAATTAAAAATTATGTTAGTGATGGAAAAATGTCTTCATCACTCCTGTAACCTCCTTCAGGGAAATTATTGTATTAGTGTTTTGGGAAATGGACCCAAACCAAAGTCAAATTATATTGTTTAAAAAAATAAGGCAGAGTTACACCTAATCATTGGATGTTATGACTCAGTCAATAGCTAAAAAGTAATCATATTTAAAGTAGTTTATGATCAGTCAGTTTTGGAAGGTGCTGTTTTATGAGAGATTAGACACAAATTATATTAGAGACGATAACCAAAAGTTTTCCCCTATTCTATCTTTAAAAAGGCATTAATAGACTGTTTGACTTTACATGATAACATGTTAAAAATCCTGAATAAGCCAAACTTTTTGAACCATTTCTTCTACAACAGTAAAAACATGTCTGATCTATTTCATTAATAGCTTGGGGGCCTCAACCAGTTGGCCGTGTACATTTTTTAATCCATAAATACGTCATCAGTACCTGGTAGGAGACCTTGGTAAAGACTGGTGCGTTGTCATTGACGTCAAGCACTTGAACTTTGACCTCCCCAGAGGTCTGGTGGAGAGAGTCAGAAGCCCAGACTGTCAGCATGTACTCTGTCTGCTCCTCGTAGTCCAGAGCTCGAGTCAAAGTAATCACACCGGTATACTGGTCAATGGCAAAGGGGTTATTGGTGCTGCTGTTGTCTGAAAAGCTGTAAGTGATGGTGGAGCTCAGGTCAACGTCATTCGCAGTCACCTGGGTGACCATGTAACCTGCTGGCAGATCTACAGGAAGACAGCGGATGTCAAATAAATGAACAAATATGAACGTGACAATAATGAATTTTCGGGAAGTTTCAGAGGAGGGGAAGTTGTCTCACTCTCTGCTATGAGCACAGGCTCCATTGGGGGGATGGCTGGACTGTTGTCATTGACATCTACCACTTGGACTCTGATGGTGGTGGTGCTGCTGAGTGGAGGGTTCCCTCTGTCTGCTGCCTGCAGAACCAGCCTGTAATAGAAAAGTAGGAAGACAATGATGCAACTAAATACGGACTTCAATCACAGATAGTTTACTGATGAATAATAGGATGGAAATCTTACTATATGACCCTAAATAATAGAATTGTTGCATCAATAACGCTGTCTTCACTTCAACAAAATGTTGCACTGAACTTAATTTCTGAAGATTTACAGAGTCATCCACAGTTCTGCTGTTGCCATTTTATTGTCATTGTTTGTCAGCTCAGAAAAAAATGAAGTATTAGAAAATAAACAGGTACTCATTTGTAAATGATTTAGAAAGAAAGAAAGAAAGAAACATACTTTATTAATCCCCATGGGGGAAATTCAATTTTTTCACCCGTGTTATTTTTTGGACTTGCTACACACACAGTTTTTGTTATATACATACAATCATGCACACACATGCAGTGGACATGCACTTAGGGAGAGAGAGTGAGGATGCTGCCATCAACCAGCACACTCCAAGCAGTTGGGGGTTCGGTGCCTTGCTCAAGGGCACCTGGGCAGTGCCCAGGCAAGTGAACCAGCACTTCTCCAGCCACCAGTCCACTTGCCAAGATTCATCCATACTGGGACTCGAACTGGCGACCCTTCGGTCCCCAAGCCAAGTCCCTATGGACTGAGCTGCCGCCTCCAATTCATGAAGGATTAAAGATGCAATATGCAACATTTCTCTCACTAACTTATGGTAGAGCGGTAGAGCAGGTTTAAAGCTGCAATGAGGACCTTTCTGTGTTTTGAGTGGACAAAGTGACACCTCTTATCACTTTACTGAAGTTAATTGTTATCTACCCTTATTTTTGTTTGTTTATACGTTCATGCTTATTCAAGTGTTGCTGCAACTGCTGACTTTCCTCTCTAGGGATTAACTAGTTATTATCTTAACTTATAGTCATGGACTTGCAACATCCCTGCAGGACTTTCATATCTCTTTCTTCAATTTTGTGAAGTGTTTTGAAAATCAATAAAACAAACAAACAAAAAAGAAAATCAATGCTGCCACGTCCTTGCAATCTGCATGCACTTTAAGTACAGCATTCTCAAGACATCTTTTAAACCTGGCCCTGTAGTGCAATAAAAAAGGTCTCCCCACTTACACAAAGCTCTGACTACACAATCACACTGACTTGCACTAAAAAGCCTTGCTCTCTTTCACAAAGATATATGATTGATGATTGTGTTGGCATTGAACCACTACAGCTTTATCAGGGTTTGTTAGTGCATATGTGGCAAAGACTCGTGGGATGTGCTTGTTGAATGATTACAAATAATTGCTGTTTTATGTTGTTGAGTCTTTTAAAATTCTAATATCCAATAAAGACTATTTGGAGCTGCAAGTACAAACAGAAAACGTCTGTCTCAATTTCTTTTTTAAACATCTGGTCTTTACTTTCATACATTTTAGAAATAGTCTGGTAATACTTTTATGAGGTTGGCGTACTTGTATGAGGGTGTGATCTCACGATCCAGTAAGACGTTTGTGGCAAGAATCCCACGAACAGAGTCCAAGATGAATGCTCCGTTAGTGTTCCCGGACGCAATTGAATACTCAATCTGCCCATTTATTCCGCTGTCAGCATCAGATGCAAACACCTGAAGAAAATGAAGGACGGCTTATGAAAACATCACGGTGAAATATACAAGATATATAGATGAAGGTTTTCACATCATCCCTATCTACCTGCATGATGTAGGTGTTGTGCACTTGTCCCTCCCACACAGCTGTCCTGTAGCTGCTGTGTTCAAACACTGGTGCGTTGTCATTGACATCCAGCAGGCTGATGGAGACTCTGCAGTGAGCCGTCTGCAGCCCATTGTCTGCCAGCACCACCAGCTGGATCTGAGGGCTCACCTCAAAGTCCAGAGAGTTATCTTTCTGTACACGGATCTCACCTGCAGGAGAAGAAAATACTTATATTTTGAAATACAGGGCAAACAGAACAAATGAAACATGCTTTTTATTTTCAAGGCAAAATGGATTGTTCTTTCTTTTCTCTCAGCCTTTTCCATCCTGGCCTTGTGGTCAATCTATGAGAGGGATCGAAGAAAGTAAATGGAAGCAGAGCAAGGAACAGGAAAAGTTTGGTTTCTTAAAAAAGGTGTTGACAGAAGAACTCTGGGCTGAAATATTTGTGGTTATTATGTCAGCTCTGTATTGTGTATTTCAGTTTGTGTTCCTTCATTACTTCCAAAGAAGTTTGTTTTGGAGCAGAATAAGATAAAATCAGGAAGGCAACAATCATAATTCTTTAGGAAATACTTGTTTATAAACAACAAGATGAACCAGATTACATGGGCGAGCATTACAAAGAAATTAACCAGAGTCTGGAAATAGGTTGGAATAGAAGTTCTGATTGGTTAAACATAAACAATGGTGAGGAGTTGGAATCAAAGCTTGTTTTCTGGATTCTTTTGTGGAAAATAAAACGGGTGAGTGAATGAGAATTTCTGTTATTAGCATAACTTAAATGATGAAAGCATGCATGTCGTTCCTGCACGAGTGCCAAGTGCTAATCATAACCAGTGAGCTCCAGAAATAAATCTGGACCAACAACAGGAAAAAAAGGAAGAAAACACGTTTCCTCTTTTGAAGTTTCCTTTTTCTTACCCGTGTACCGGTTGATGGAGAAAATAAGATTCTCGTTGCCGCTGAAGATGGTGTATGTGATCCTCTGTCTGCTGTTTGTTTGCTCGCTGGCCTCCACTTTTGCTATCCAAGTGCCTTGACAGGAAAGAGAGAGGGAGAGGTTGACGAGGCTTCAAAATATGTGCAGGGAAAAATGAGTACAGTGAAGACATGGGAAAGTTTGTGCAGCAATATTTTGGCAATGCACTGATTAATATGTAAATAATAACTTTGAAAAACAAATAAAAAGCAACCCGGTTCAGTTTCTCATGTGCATGGAACATTAAATCATTTTTTTTCTTAAATCAGAATTTTTTTCTAACACGACGGTTCAGAAGATATTAAGATTACGGGTTTTTGCCCAAATAAGGACATGACTGACTTGATTGACAGGAAGGAACACATAGCTGGCTAGGAGGCTCAAACACTCTTCAAGTCACACTCTTTTGGATGAGTTCAGCATTTCCAATATGGCTTCCAAACAGCGCTCAGGAACAGATGGGTGACGTCACGGATACTACGTCCATTATTTATATAGTCTATGGTCGTGACATAACTTTTGACATAAAAAAGACAGACTGATTGATGGATTGAATATTAATATTCTATCATCAGACCTCTGAATATCTCACTTTACATATCCTGCATGCAAACAAAAATCTGTATGCAGGGAAACAGTCTGTGTGGAGTAAAAGAGCTGAACTGTATTGGCTGTAATGAAATAGTGGAACCCAACTGCAGTCATCTCACAACAACTGAGCTTAAATTAATATCTAGGGAGAGATATCTGCATCCAAGTCCAGTGGAAAATCTGTTACAGGATGTAGTTTCTCAACAATGACTCTTTTCTTGCTTCTCCTGGTCAGACCAGAAGTTCAGTTAACTCAATATTTTCTGACTTATACTGAATATTGTTAATATTTTTGAGCAAGTCTGGCATTTATACAGCAGGAAAACCACACACAACTTTACCGTTCACAATGCCCCAGTGTGACACACAGCAAACAGCTGCATGTCTGTGCACAGGCCAGTGAAACCACATCAGTGCTGATCACTTATGCACCAGCTTGCTCTCTCCCTCTACCAAACACAAAGGTATTCAGGCAGGTGTGCAGTGAACAACTGTCTGATTACGAAGCACTGTACACAACTTCAGCATACATACGACCTTCACAGCTTTTTCCCTGTAAATAAACTTCATCTAGCTTTAGTTGCATTTGATCAAAATGACAGCAACTTATAATGTCTAACCGAGGGCTGCAGTGTGTTTGTGCACAACACTGATGTGTTGTCTTTTAATCTCCTAATCCTAAGTGGTTACACTAGAAGCCCAAAAAAGCTAGCTGTCGCTCATAGTGGTTACAATGTTTAAAGAAGATACCTGATGAATTTTGTGATTAGTTTTGGTTATTTCTACTTTACTCTTGAGATCCTGAGGTATCAAAACATACCAGCTCTACTGTTCTCCTTCACAGTGGCGTTGTACATCTTGTTTGTGAACAGGAGTCTTTCATGCTCTCCCTTCAGGTGGATGAAAAACAGGCAGGTGGAGGTTAAAGCGGGCCGTCCTCGGTCTGACACCAGAATCTGCAGCTTCCTCCCTGAGAACCCGGCTCTGACTCGTCTCCTCAGTGAGATCTCTCCTGTCTCACTGTTAATATCGAACAGATTCTCCTCATCGGACAGTGTGAACCGTATGGTCCCGTTCTCCCCCTGGTCGCCGTCTGTTGCTGTCACAGTGGTGACTACCTCATTAGGTAGAGTCCTCATAGAGACCCATGCGTTGATGGGATTCTCATCACAGACTGGCACGTTGTCATTCACGTCTTCTACCTGTATGGTCACAGTTGCCATGGAACTCAGCGGGCCTTGGGTGCAGCTGTCGGTAGCCATGGCTCGTAGGGTATATGAGGCCCTGTTCTCACGGTCCAGAGACCTGGTGGTGCGAATCACTCCTGTCAGAGGGTCTATAGAGAACGCGCCCTGGCTGCTGTCCTCCGTCAGAGAGTACGCCACTTCCCCATTTAGACCCTCATCGGGATCAAAGGCGCTGATCTGCAGCACCTCGGCTCCTGCAGGTAGGCTCTCACTTATGGAGGCGTGGTAGCTCTTACGGGTGAAGGAGGGGATGTTGTCGTTCTGGTCAAGCAGCAGCAGCTGGAGTAAGGTGGAGGAGCTGAGCGGGCTGGGGCCGTAGTCACGGGCCTGGATGGTGAGCGTGTAATTCTGCCTCTCCTCTCGGTCGAGGAGCTGTGTGGTGCTGACGACTCCTGTGTGGCTGTTGATGGTAAAGCGACCTCTGTAGTCCTCCCCTGAAAACAGCAGACAGAGATTAATGGATGATTCCTGCTGATGCCAATTTGGGTCGCTTGTTTTAGGATGATCTCAACATATTTGAATAAGAGAGAACAAGAAAAACCCTCACAAGAAGGACTACAGTAACTGTGTAAAAGCTCAAATTATGAGCAGTAAGTCGTTCTCGTAGCTAGGAATGGGTGCGTTAAAAGTCTGTTTTTGGAATCATTTCATATGTTCCCTCTATATTCTCTTCCAAATATGATCTGAACCTTTAGTGGGCAGTTTATGTAGGCAACTGGCTTGCTATCAAACAGACTCAATCTGATAATGATGCCTCCATATGAACTAGAAAAAGCAAAACACAGCATCAGCAGGAAGGCAGTCACCACTGTACCCAGGTTGGACTCTGGCACGTAGAAACCTTTCCAGCTTATTTTAACAGTTAGTTGTACTTCAGATAGTTAACATTTTGCATCCATGTACAGGGAAAGACAAGATCAGTGAAGAGATAAGATGCACCCCAGGCAGTTAGAGTCAACACACAATGAAAGTTACTCACTGCCTCTTTAATAACATCTAAATTAGTTTGGCTTAAATTTGAAATGTGGATTATCACTTCATTTCCTCCCTATAAGATCCAAATGATACCCTTGTGAGCATCATCATGTTATTACCGATAGAAAGAGTGGCCAAAGCTAGAAAACAATGTTCTACATGGCTCTAAACACAGATCAATATCTGGCTTCTTACCTAATATGGAGTAGTGAATGGTTCCATTTTCTCCGTGGTCTGGATCGTAGGCCTGGGCGGTGTGGACCACCCCTGGAGGCAGGTTCTCTGGCAGGTTGATCTGGAAGGACGACTGCATGAACTCTGGAGGGTTGTCGTTGTCATCCAGCACAGAGCACAGCACTGTAGCCGTGCTGGACAGAGGCCGGGTGCTGCTGTCTCGAGCCTGGACTACAGACGAGAAACAAAAGGAATTCATACTGACAATCATTTTAAAAATGTTGAGACAATTCTCAAAATTGGTATACAATCTAATTTTTTTGTCTTTAATTTCAATTTAAAATTAAGACAGATAATAAAGATTCAAACAGGACATGGTAAGGCAGAGAGAGAGAGTGGGTCAATAAAGGTCCCCAAGTGGAAACTAAACAGTGAAACTGTGATGACAGCATGGATGCATCTTAACCATTGGGCCACAACGATGCATACCTCTTATGTGACGGTATCTTCACTTCCTTGACATAAATACACAGGATTAAGGGATCATGACTCAGTGCCTACAAAAATGTGTGCATCTTGCATCCCTTTGAGGATGTAGTAAATCAAAGAGCTGAGACGCAATTTTAGCTCAGCGGATAAAGAGCACGCCCAACACTCAGAGGCTATAGTCCTCACTGCAGTCATCATGGGTTCAGTTTCTAGATGTTCTATGAAATATAGGCACAGAGGCCCAAAAACAACTTAAAACAAACAAGTAAACAAGTCTAGCTTTCTTTTCATGCCTTTCTTTTAATGCTTGGGCTCATAGTCTTCATTTGTACATGGACACTGTGTGTACACTAACTGTGGTTTTGTTACTCATTACTCTAATTTATATTCTAAATTGAATATACGTGTCTGAGTTACATGCCGACTTTGACATTGGTATCTTGCATCTAAAGTCACTCTGGACACCTGCACCTTCTAAAATAAATGTGGTCCAGATGAAACCAGCATTAGGGGGTAATTATGGCTCTGTGGTAGAGCTGACCATCTCTCATTTGGATGGTTGGGACCGCATTGCTTAAAGGGACAGTTTTGGCTTAGTGGGAGAGTTGGTTGCCCTTCAAAGACAGTGTAGGGGGTTGGATCGCAAGTCCCACTGACACATGCCAAAGTGTCTTCGGGAAAGCAAATTGATGCAATAGACTGCTTCCAGTGGCTGTGCCAGCCGTGTGTGAATGGGATTAGTTAATTACATGCTACATGCTGCATGCTACGATTACATGCATTGGTTAATACTGATGGACGCTGGCCATAGCAGCCTCTGCCATCAGTGTTTGAGTGTAGTGTGAATGGGTGAATGTGACATGTAATCTGCATTTAATGGCCAGGAGACTAGAGAAAGTGGAAAATAAATACAGTTCTATTACCATTTGGAGGTTCAATCCCAAGCTCCTTTAATCTACATGCCAAAGTGTGGCCCAACTGAGAGCAGAACTACATATGTAGGGCACTTGCAAGGCTAAATGTGGAGAAAACTCTCTTCCTATGATACAGCCTTCAACTGTAATTTACTATAAATACTGAAAAGAGAAGTATCACATGTAACAGCGTGTGGAAACATACACCCTAACTGGCCAGTCTTACTCCTTTCATCTCTGCTGACCAAAGAGACGGAGCCAGATTTGATCTTTAATCTCAGTACAGACCGTGAAAGAGGAGAAAAAAAGTCCTGTCATCATAAAGTATACCACTACAGATTTTAATACAGTTTGAAAAGATCTTTATTTCTTTCCAAATTCTTCCCCAGCCAGAGAAAATTGTCCCTGCATATTTCTGTATCCCCCAACAAGAACTTGTTTCACTCTGGCACACAGTCCAGACATCCAGACCTTCCTGTTATTATTCTTTTTTGTTATTATATTTAATTGTTCATCATAGTGCTGACTGTACAAATATTAGGATTAAACATGTGAAAGCAGTTTATCACTAAACACGGCTGAATGGTTTGAATGTAATGACTGTGTGCCCACGAGAGAGTGAAAGCAAACAGTTGAGGAGGCAGAGGGAGCAGCCAGCGGAGGTTAGATATACTGTAGCTCAAACCTTTAAAAGTCCGCTGCTTCCTTTACATAAATCAGAGTGCTGAATAATGCTGCTTTCAGACCTTGAATTCTTTACGGCCTTGGCTGTGAAGCATGACAAGAAAAAGGGTTGAGAATGAGAAACAGAGAGAAGAGACTGCTTTTTAGTTTGGGTTTGGCAGGTTTTTACATTTTTCACTTCAGAAGACTGAACTGAGACGTAGACTCCTTTCTGCTGATGCTACAACTTTGGAAACAAGACCTTTGTTCTCTTGTTGCTTCTTCAACAACACTCCACACTGCATGTCAACACCTCAGTCTACCTTCCTTTGTAGAAAATCCTTTTTTGAAAATCCTCTCACTATCACTGAGTTTCTTCTTCTTCTGTGTTTATATTTCTATCTTTAGTGGACATATATAAATATATATATATTTTTTTCTTTTTTTTTCTTTTTCTGTGTAATAATTGTATCTATATTTTTTTGCCTGGATTATTGATGCACAATTATCAAATTAACAAAACAAGTCCATTAACCCATCAATCCATTAATCAATCCATCCATCCATCCATCCAATACTTCCTGTGTCCTTCCATTGCTCATTAAATTCATCTGTCTATCCATCCATCCATCCCTCCATTTATCCTCCCCTCCATCCATCCAATAATACATCCCTCACCCCATTTTTCCAACCCTCTATTCATCAATTTGTCCCTACCTAGCCCCATCCATCCATCCATCCATCCATCCATCCATCCATCCATCCATCCATCCATCCATCCATCCATCCATCCATCCATCCATCCATCCATCCATCCATCCATCCATCCAGTACTCACCCATCCCTCCCTCCCTCCCTCATTCTCTATTTATCTCTCACTCCCTCCATCCATCTCCCCATGGTCCAACCTTCAATCTATCTGTCTGTTCATCCATCCATCCATCTCACCATCCATCTATCCCTCCATTTATCCTTCCCTTCATCCATCCAATAATACATCCCTCACCCCATTTTCCAACCCTCCATTCATCCATACCTAGCCCCTCCATCCTATACTTCCTGTTTCCGTCCATCGCTTATTAAATTTATCCATCTCTTCTTCTCTCATTCCATTCATACATTTATATCTCCATCCATTGCTCCATCTTGTTCATTTAGCCAAAGAGACCACTGTAGGAACCATTGTTTGGCTCAAATACTCAGTTCTATGATATAATTGAATGAAAACATGTTTCACTAAGAACTAAGACATCCTGATCACATTCACTGATGATACAGACGTCCGTGGTAAAGAGAGGAGTGTTCTCTGGACCTAAAAAAAAGTGTTAGTGTAAGGTGCTCTTTGGACCAATTATATGATGGGATAATTCCTCAAGAGAACTTTAATTTTTCCATTTTAGAAAAAATAAAATGTCTTAAATGTCACACCATTGTCATGTAGACCTCAATTCTAATTCTAATGTGTTTCTGCA
The DNA here is from genome assembly GCF_009762535.1 of Notolabrus celidotus. Taxonomy (NCBI): domain Eukaryota; kingdom Metazoa; phylum Chordata; class Actinopteri; order Labriformes; family Labridae; genus Notolabrus; species Notolabrus celidotus. The sequence continues at coordinate 28,898,853 of NC_048278.1, forward strand.
TCAAGCTGAGGTCAGGGTGTTACATAAATAGGATGTAACAATGATTGTAACTCTTTATTCAAATGTCTCAGTAAAGCTGATCTGAATCTGTTACTATTAGTAAAAAAGGAGGTGTAAGGTTAAACATTAATAAAATACAAGCCAATAAACCAGATGTAAACCCATTTTTGCCATAGGAGTGATTTCTTGGACCTCAGCCTGCTCTCTATAGACAGTCTGTCTGAATGAAGTGAAACATGTTATCATAGCTGTTGTTCCCATATCTCTCCATACCCTGCATCTCTAATCCTGCATTCCATAAAATCAAAACAAACTACCAAATCCTGCTGATTAGACACGAGGCCCTTCATCACATTTTTCATCCTCTCATTCCTCATTTCACTTCTCATCCACTACAGTTCCTCAGATCTTGGCCTTTTATCCATTGCCTGCTCCATCTGCAGAACAAAGTTGATGGAGCCTTTGCTGTTTTTAGCTGCAACCACTATCCACATTTTCCACCATCTATCAGATGTGCTGAGACTCTGCTCTGTTTTAAGCAGCTTGTAAAAGCTGTACAGACAATCCCTCTTGTAGATCTCGATCCCTGTCTTGTGCATGTTTTTTTTAGGATGTCTGATTCCAAGCTGTGTTTATGTTGGGATGTATTTTTCTTCTGTTTATTTGTTTCTTTATTTTATTTGTGTTTGCATGAAGCACTCAGTTTCTGTGGGATTTAGATAAAGCTTGCTTTGTTCCTCAATGCAGACTCTAAACATGAGTCCATACGCTCATTATGAAGCTAACTCAAACCTGGTACATGACCTGCACTTTTTTCTCTCACTCACCAGCTCATGATTGTGATTGATTGTTCTGTTTGTCACTGCTTTCCCCCACGTTTCCCCCTCACACACTACAACATGCCGCTGTGATTTATTACTATGAAGAAAACATACAATGTGATGTGATCAACCTGCTGAGACGAGGTATGCAAACACTAACACGCCTCGTTGTTGTCGATGCAGTTAAAAGATGATGGTTGAACAAAATTCGTACTCATTAAACTCTGTGATTTAAAGCCACTGTTTGTTTCGCTGAAGCTTAATGAGCCTAAAAAATCACAAGAGTTGAATTATTTCTTCTAGCAGCAGAAGTGTGTGATTTGTATCAGATGAGGCTTGGAGAAATCTCGCCTTGATCTTTACTTTACCTTTAACAGTATTAGAATAAATCATGCAGACTTGAGGGTGAAGATAAAAATAAGATCACCCACATTGCTCGACTACGATGAGTGTCTCTGTTCTCTCAGCTCTACAAAGGTATTAACTACCAGTGTGCTTGTGCACATTTCACCACATAGTCACGCCTTACCTCTGAGGTTGAACTGTTGCTGCTGCTCTCGGTCCAAGTAGGAGGTGGTGGTGATCAGGCCGGTGTACGGGTTGATGCTGAAGAGCTCGTAGCCGGGGCCGGGCAGCAAACTGTACCACACGACTGCGTTCTCCTCTGAGGGAAAAACACAAGAGGTCAATATGAGCTTTACAAGCTCTGGAGGGACAGATCTCAGAGCACATATGTTAGCTTTTAGAATGAGAGAAAAGTAAGCAGGAAAACAGAGAAGTTTGTCTGCATGAGTGTTTTGGTTATTGAGAAAAACATCCTTTCTCTTGGTGTCCAGCTTTGCTTGATCACATGGAAGACTACATCCTCAAATCCAAAGAAGAAACAACTCAGGCGATAAAACTAAGCTACTTTTAGTGAAGTGTACAGTGGAGTCTTTTTAATTTACAGCCAAAACAAAGTCCTGCTCTGCAACACAGCTTCACAAAGTCTTGTTTTTATGCTAGAGCAGATATGCCTTTGAAAAACAGTACAGTCTAAATGCTTTCATTTGCATGTAATTGCTTTGTTTACTCTCATTTAAACCACTCTCTTCATGGTGATTGTGTATTGTTTTATGAGGTCTGATTATAGATCCAATGTTACTAAAGCCTACACATTTCAGACAGACCACATCTGATGCCAAACCAACAACAGAAGCTGTTTAATAATGTGTCCTCTGTAACATCTAACAGAGGGGCAGGGAAACCGTTATTTGAACCCTGCTGGTCATTGATGACAGATAAAAGCTAGAGGGAGATACAGGCAGACATGGCTGCCCAGAGAGGAGCGTCTATGTGCTCACTGCTTTACAGGGGACATAGAGACAGAGATGCACTTCCTCCTCCACTGCAGCAAGTTCTCTTTTCTAAGAGATTCCCACTACAGGGAAACTACTAAAATGGTACCAAACTTCCCAACATTAACCCCAGAAGAGAAACTGTAAGTTCTCCTGGGGGAAGGGTCAGCAGCTCCTCTGGCTGCTGAATATGTGTCTGCCTGTCACAGCCTGAGGGACGCACCATCCCATAATATTTGATTTTAGGTGAAGGTTTTATGAGCATACCGCATCAAGTGAGGACATTGAGTTATGCTGTATGGGTAATCATTCATTAATGCATATAAAATATATAATATATAATATGTCATTAAAATATATGTAATGAATATAATATGTTATGAATATAAATGTAATGTATGTGTATGAATTTTTGTGCTTTGGCAATAACATGTCTTTGTTAATGCCAATAAAGCAAAGCTGAATTATAAAAGTTAGCTTTGATGTTACAAACAAATAGTTGTAATGAGTCTTGTCTTTGCTGCAAGCTGCTACAGAATATGTGAGCTCTTAGAATTGGATATGAAAAAAAGAAAATCCTGTAATTGTTAAGGTCAAAGTTCACCTCACAGTTGAACTTCCTCCACCAAAGAAACAAGTCTCCATGAAAAGTGAGTTAGAAAATATATTTTCGTTGTAATCCGAGAACACCCTCGCTTTGTGCTGCTGAATGATGGGGCAGTAACATTACTGTCAATGGTTCTATAACTGGATTGACTCCCATTTCATTAGAGCTGGTGTTTCTAGCAGACTAAATAGTGTGTTGAGTGACAGATACTGCACGCCAAGATCCTCCATAGAACAATTTAGAGGAAACTTTCATGAAACTTTCATATCTTATCAAATATTTGCTTGTTTCAAAAGACATCAGATATTGATTTAGAGCAGGGGTTCTCAAACTTTTTTGGCTTGTGTACCCCTTTCAAAAACCAATTCAGCCAAGTACCCCCTTGTATGGGCGAGAAACATTTTCAGGAAATAATATTGGAGAATAACATGAATAAATGTATGCATGTGGTTTTACAGTGTCATAATAACATTGAAATGAAAGATGACACAAATTCTATACTTTTGTAGTGCAATATTTACAGAAATAATTAAAGATTGAGGCAGCTAGTACCTTTGATGGCCCAAGGAGCACACCGATTTATTTCTGTCAAACAAGAAGCATTTCAACCACCTGTCCATTGTTATCCTCCTGGCCGCGCTTTTATTAGCATGCAAATGTACGTGATCGCTCGCTGAACAATTGACGTCCACAGACGCAGATCGTCTGGTCCAAGCGGTTTTGCAAATAATATATTTTATGAATGAATATGCTCAATTTGGAAATAGTACTCTATTTGATGTTGCATTGAAATAAAAATAAATGCTGTTGGTAAAGTTGTTTTAAATCAGATTTTTTTTAAATTTGTTGTGAAGCAAATTTTTTTTTTTTTTTTTTTACATTTCTCACATACCCTTAGGGGTAGGCGTACCCCCATTTGAGAATCAATGATTTAGAGGATTTCACATCATGTTCGTTTTCTTGTTTTATGTGCATCACCTTGTATTTCTGCTTAACAGAGGTTTAACATCACTTTTAAAGCTCATGTGAGGAGTTTTTAGCTGGTTACAAAATAGAATTAAATGTATAATGATGTTTCTTTGAGACCTACTAGCGCATATAAGACTACACACATAAAGGTCGACTGTTTCTACAGAGCAATACTTAACCTACTTCTGAAACCACTGGTGGGGTGTTGGTATCGATCAAAGTGATTTCACTACATGCTGCTGAAACTGACTTTACTTATAAAGAATTTTGATCAGTGTTTCAATAAAACAGGATGAGATATAAAAAAAACTGATTACATATGTTCAGAATGAGATAAGAAGTTAGAGGGACCCTTTTGTCCACAGGGGGCGCCAGAATCAACTCAAACTGAAAGCTCCTCACAGGAGCTTTAAGTTTGCTGCAAAGACACTCTGCTGCTAAGCGAATGCTCTTTTGGAGTATGTGTAATTAGTGTGTTAGTGTTACTGATGTAGTGACCGTACGTCTGTCTTATGTCTCTTTGGTAAGTTGTTGCTGTATAAGGGACAAACAGGTTAATACAGCTTTCTTATTTTAAGGTCATATAATGAGACTGCTGTTTACTGTCAGAGTAAACAAAACGTAAAGGCATAACTACATAAATGAAAAAGACTCTTAATTTAATTTCAGATTTTGTTCTCATGGTGGAACACAGAAATAAATCTGCAGGTATTATGTATGAAATAAATGCAAGCTAACTGTCTGACTTAAGCATCAATAAACTGCTTCAATCTGAAGATTCACTGAATGATCTTTCTTCCTTAACGTGCAGAGGAAGTTCTTCATACTTCTACTGATAACATTAAGCAAACAATCAGAGGACTTTAAAGAATTTCAGTATAAAAGAGTAAAAAGAAACAAACTAGCTTGAGCATAAATGGATATGCTTGCATATTAGGACTGATGTGGACAAACAAGACCACAAAGTTCTCCACAAATACTAACAGTGTGTCTGTTTTATTGAGACTTCCCAATAGATTTTTTTTTAATTCATCCAACGAAACAAAAAAATTGCTGAACACAGGACACACTTCGAGCAACAAAGGAATAAAGCAATGGTCATGTTTGGGGGAACATTGGGGGAAAAAGCAGCATAAACTCTAATCAAATAAGACGAGTGGGAGAGCGGGCTGAGCTGCCAGACGCGGCGATTCGAGGAGACGGATGAAAACACGGCGCCTATTGGCACAGATGGCTTGGATTATGGAAATCATCATGAGCGAGGACCTTTCAAATCTCCCAGAGGAGCTGTGTGCTTGCTGTTCTTGGACAATTCTCACCCCTAAGAATGTTAGTTCACATCTAAACCCCCCCTCCTGTACAGATCCTGCTGCCACATGCCCCCCACCTCCGGCGTTTAAAAGGACTCTTACTGTCAACACGAGCAGAAGAAATGGGGTTCAGGAGGCCCCGTGCACTAAGTGTTAAAATAAACAGGACTGATGTGAAGATTTGTGAATATGATGAGGGGTCAGATGAATGAGATTTGCTGGATGTACAGCGAATGTAAAGCAGATGAAAAAAAAAAACACACAAATTGAGCAACACACGGGAAGAAAAAGGGGGCAGGGGTTGGATTCAATTAAACGGCTAATGGAGTGAAACAAAACAGATGAAAGCCTTGATGCACTGCAGCGCTGAGCTTCAACCAAACACGGCAAGGTGAGCTGCAGCTCAAATGTATTTTGTCATGTGCAGTGTATTTGAATGAAGTTCAGTTGGTTGTTGTATTGCTGCTTTAACACTGAGAAGTTGTGGAGCAGTTTCCTCTTTTTGCCTTTAAAAACATTAAGCACTCTTAACGTAAGAACATTTATAACTACCACAGATAATGAGCGAACAGTTATCTATATATCTTCCCAAATAATAAAGACATAACATAATTCTAGGGCTCTTATTCTTATAAAAAATGTACATTTTTTTAATTCATTTCTATGCCCTTTGGTTTTATGTGGACTGAGTTCAGGCTGTCAGGCTCCCAGGACTCATGCTAGTGCTGCCATCTAGGCTCTGTGGAGGCATACTGCCATCTCAACTTCCACAGGCGGATTATTTCAGGCAAAGCTTGATGTAAAAGTCATTAAAATTAACTTAATTGTGTTGATATATTTCATTTTTTGAAAAAACAAAGAGGTGTTTTCTCCCAGTTTTTTCAGCAATGACTTCCTGTCAAAAATATTTTATCTGCATTGATAAAAACTCATATTTATCACATGACAATTTGCTCAACTTGCAACTTTGCCTACTGTGAGAACATTCATTTCTCCCAGGGTAAAACGGTTCATTCTTTTTATTCCCTAAATCCTAAAACAAGCATATGCACTCAGATTTCCCTGTTAAGCACTGAAGTTTTTTCTTATATTGTGGGATATGTCGCTTATGACATACACTATTTTAGAAAACTAGAATTCTGGTGTGTAAAAGAACATTTTTGTTTGCATGCTCAGCTTTTCCAAAAAGTACAAATAGAAAGGGATCTACAAAAAGTTAACTCAAGGTCCAAATGCTGCCTTTCTCTCTGCAGCTCTTTGTCTCATCCCATGGTGTTTATGAGTGAATGGAGTAAAAGTGGCCACCTTAAAGCTGGGTCAGTTCAGTTATCTCTTGTAAAAACATAAAATCTCTGACACATCAACTAATGAATGGGCTAAATAGTTACAGCTGATACATCATGTTCCTGGATGTGGACCATCAGGTGTAGTTGACAGCTCTAAAAAGACAGAACAACTCAGCCTTAGGTTATGATTGTTTTTTATTAGACTACTGCTCACAACTCTGTCAATGTATTTAAGATTTTTTTTTTACTAAGATATGAAACTAATAGTTAAATAATCAACTCAACAGAATAATCAGCGACAGCTTTGTCCAGAGTTTTTTCTTTCTCCCTCTTCGTCATTTTGAAGATTTGTGACCTTTATTTTGTCATTTCTCTATTTTAACTTTTTATAAAATCACAACAGATTTCTGAGACCTGTTGATTTGTTATTCAACAATTGATTATATTTACCTGAGTCCTCATCAGTAGCAGACACCCGAGCCACAGGTTCTCCAGGGTCTCTGTTCTCAGCCACGCTGGCGTTGTAGACGCTCTGAGTGAAGACAGGCTTCTGGTCATTAATGTCCCACACCTCCACCGTCAGAGTCTGTGTGGAGGAGAGCGACAGAAGGCCATGGTCCACCGCTCGGACGGTCAAACGGTGGAGACGTTGTGTTTCATAATCCAGAGGGGCAGAGAGAAACAGCAGGCCTGAAGAAGAAGAAGATGGACTTTAATGAGGTGGAGGAGAGGAGTTGGTTTCTTGTTAATACTACTCAAAGTCACAGTTATTTGTGTAGTGTTTGAATTTCTAGTTGCTTTAACTGATAAAAACAATAACTGGTTGTCAATTTTCCCATTTTTTTCTCCTTTTTTAAATTTAAACACTGATGAAAATAAACATCTTTCAAAGATGATCTTTCTTATTTCAATTTTATCTGTGAATCAGGCAGAAAGTAAGCATCAGTCAGGTGAAATAGATGACACTACCCTGTGTCCTGCAAAAGATATAAAATGTCATTCTGCTTCCATGTTAGCTTTACCTTCTCCAAATGCTCTTTAATCAAAATGAATGTCAAAAATAAATAAATAAATTATGCTTTTCTGTTTTTTCTTTGAAAACATTTCAAGCCAACAGAAAGAAAAATAAAAAAGGCTTTTAATTCATGAAAGAGCACGAAGTAGCGGTGCACTTCTGCCTCTTGTGGCCAAATTGAGAACTACAAAAAGAACTAGAAAAATGATCCTTAAACATTGTTGCACCACTGAAACTTGTATTTCTCCTACCTTTGTATGTAGAGAAAGAAAGATTAAAAAGAAATCATGAATTTGTCACCTGTTCTTCAGTCATTAACACGTGACAAAAATAATAGAAAAGCAGAATTAAACAATGACAGGTAAATGCTAGACTCAATCATGCTTGCCTATTAAGGCTTAGGTGTCTCGATCACTGAAAAATTAGACTTCTTTTAAATTACATAAATAAGTACGATTTAAAGTGATACTTGACATTTTTTTCTTGAAAATCTTAACCACCTGGCTTGATAATGCTAAAGACATTTTGTAAATGAGTAATAATTGTGGACAGCATGTGACAACCCTGACAAATCAGCATTAATCTCAGTCATGGTTCATGTGCTGTACCTGTTTTCTCCTCCAGTGTGAAGAACCCTCTCTTGTTTCCAGCCAATATGACGTAGGAGACGACCCCATTCTCCCCTTGATCTCCATCAATGGCCACAAAATGATGCAGCAGACTCCCGACCTCTGCATCCTCCATAACCTGAATCGCATCAGCTGACACAAACACAGGCCGGTTGTCATTCACATCCAGCAGGAAGACCTGAGTCGTAACTGACGCCTGCTTACGCTCCTCCTTCCTCTTTGCCTGGTCGGTAGCCGTCACAGTGAAGGTGTAGCTCGGGGTGGTCTCCCGGTCTAATGGTGCTGTTACGGTCAGACTCCCGGTGTACGGGTTGATCTGAAAGGGGAAGCGTGACGAGGAGTGACTGACTTCAGGGTCAGAGGTCAGTGAGTATCGTAGGACGCTGTTAGGAAATGTCCCATCTGCATCCCTGGCGTGAAAAGCAAAAGCCAGCGATCCGACTGCAGCGTCCTCCGACAGACCGAACGTCACCAGCTTCTCTGGGAACCAGGGCGTGTGGTCGTTCACATCCTCCACCATCACGCTCACCAGCACGGACACGTTCACTCCTGGAGCCAGTCTCACATCTTCAGCTCTAACCAAGAGGAAGTACTGATCTGCAGACTCATAGTCCAGCGGCTGGTTGATGTAAATGTCACCAGAGGAGCTGTCAATGCCGAAGTGAACGCTTCCGTCACCCTCAGAGATGGAGTAATGGAGTCTATCTTTACCTGAAACACTAGCAGAGCCTATCACAGTCGCTGGCTCTGCGTCCTCTTTCACAGTAAAATGCCTCACAGTTTGATGGTCAGAGTGTCCGTACAGAGCTTCCAATCCATGAACCTGCAATGGAAATATAAACAGGGTGTTGTTTTTAACTCTCAAAATACCAAAGTTACCACAAGTCAAAAAAAGTGGAGATGAAAGGTAAAATATATACCTGTAACTTTATCATGTGGCTATCCTTAGAAAATCAATAAAAATGTGCTAATTTCAGATTTCTGTGAAGCATAACCATGAGCTTTAAACATATGAAAATGCTAGAGCCTTCATTCATATATATGTTCATACATATTCCCTACCTGACAAAATGCATTTTGCAATTTTTTGCAATTTCAAGTGCATTTAAAGAGGTAGTACTTCATTTTGTTACATAGCTCCATCCTGAAAAGATGTGCTACCTTGATTTTGACTGCATTTTTAAAGGTTAAGGCCCATTTTGATACATTTGCCCTACCTGCTGAATGTGCAACTTAATTTCAAACCTTTTTTTGGAGGTTGTAGTCCAATTGTGGTACACAATATACTCTTTTATTATGTTAACTCACTTAACTCTGCTGCAGTAAATAGTGAGTGTAAAATAAAAAAAGAAGTCTGAATTGGGTATAAGTACCTGAATGTGGATGATAGCAGTATTCTCCAGCACTGGGACTCCACCGTCTCTGGCTGTTATGTGCAGAGTGTAGTATGTCTCAGCTCCCTGTGTGAAAACCTCTGTTGTCCTGATGTCTCCACTTTCACTGCCAATCTCAAAGTGTTCAGCACCCTCATCCTCAAAACCAACTAAGAGAGCCACAAGAGACATAAACAGGAAGTTATGAGGTGCAAACAGTGTAGTACTAAAAGTGCGTATGGCACAGTTCTATGGATTAGGAATAAATATTGATCATAAGTCACCTATGAGCAGTGAGAAGGTGACTGTTCCGTTTTCTCCTGCATCAAAGTCTTTAGCAAACATGTTTGTCACCAAGGATCCTGCTGGTAGACCTGCCCATATCTGAAATACAGAGACAAACATGTACAGCATGAAATACGTTGATAAATAACTAATAAAATAACAAAGCTTCAACAAATTATCAGCACATCTAAAGGGTTCCAGGATCAAACATACTTTTGAAGTAGGAGATACAGATAATTTCAATATGTTTACCTGAGCACTGAGCTCCCTGCTGAATGGCAGGTGTGTGAACTGAGGAGTGTTGTCGTTGATGTCTGTGACCAGGATGTGAACGGTGGTGGTGGCGTTGAGACGAGGGTGTCCCTGATCCGTCACCATCACCTTCAGACTGTGCTGGCTGTGCTGCTCCCGGTCTAATGCCACCCAGTTTATAATCTCACCTGCAACATACAGAGGAGAAACGGGAAGGAATAAACACATCATAAAAAACTTCAACCTGTCTAGTACAGTGAGCTCACAGGGTGCAGGCCTACTTTTGGTATCTAAAGTCTCTGAAGTAGTATGGGAGGTAGAGATTTCAGTCATCAGATCTGCTCTCCTTTGGAATCCCCTACAAGTTTGGGTCTTGGAGGCAGACACCCTCTTTAAAGGGGGCTTAAAACTTTCCTTTCTGGTAAAGCTTATAGTTAGAACTAGCTCAGACTTGGACCAGCCCATAATTAGGCTGCAATAGGCTGCTATAGGCTTAGAAAGCTGGGGGATCTTACACCCTGAGCTTTCGTCTCTCTTTCTCTCTCTTCTATCTGTGTGTATTCATCTCCATCTTTTATTTAGGTCTCTGTTTCTCCTCCTTCTGTCCCTCCCTTTTTCTTGGCCCATACATTTGGGGGCAATAAATGAAAACATAATGTTTCATTAATTGAATGTTTACCTGTTTTAGCGTTGATTCGAAAGAACTTCCCATCTGACAGCAGGATGTAAGACAGCTGGGCGTTTTTCCCAGAATCCTTATCCACAGCTTTAACTGTCCCCACCAGGCCCCGAGGTGATGCCCCTTCTGACACGGTGAAGTAGTACACCTCCCTGCTGAACACCGGGGCGTTGTCGTTGACATCCAGCACCAGCACTGTCACTGTAGCTGTCGCTGTCATGTTCGCCAGCGAGGCCTCCTTGGATGTTGCCAACACTCGAAAACGAAACACAGACTCTGTCTCATAGTCGAGACCTTCAGAGAGGTACAACCACCCAGTCTTTGGGTGAACCCGAAATGGAGCAGGTGGGAATCCGGCCTCTCCCTCTAAGGAATACGTGATGCCTGAGTTTGACATGTGAGCTCCTCGGCTCTTGTGCGCCCTCACCTGGATGACTCTGGAATCTTTCCTGTAGCCCTCGCCAATTTCCACCTGGTACACCAGTGTCTCAAAGGCGAGGCTGTCTTCATGTGCAGTGCGGTCGACGTTCACAGTGAGGGTCAACGTTGAGCTGAGAGAAGGCTCCCCTTCATCTTTGGCTAAAATTTCCAGACTGTACCTCTGCTGATGATCTGCCTGTAAACTCTGATTTAAAGTTACCATGCCAAAGTTTCTCTCAATGTCAAACAAACCATTTCTACTACTTCTCAAATAATACTGCACTCTCCCGTTGACTCCGCTGTCGTAGTCGTGAGCATGAGCAATGAACAGCACCGTCCCAGGGAGTGTGTTTTGAGACACGGTGATGGTGTCTCTGAGTTTGGGGAAAACAGGAGCGTTGTCATTGATGTCAGCGATGGTGATGTTGACCTGTGTGGTGCTGTAAACTGGAGAGGAGTCGGTGTAGGACTGAAGAACCAGCAGAGCGTACGGCTGAGACTCGTGGTCCAGGGGTTTGATGTTGCTGATCAGACCAGACTTTGGATGAACGGAGAATAACTCCTGAGGGTCTCCTGAGGAGATTCTGTAGGACACAGAGTCCATGGAGTCTGTGAGGACAGAGAGATATTATTACTAGATGCAAATCAAAACAATTAAGGATGGATCGATCTCTTAGAGCACAGATTGATTGTTGCATTTAGTCATACAGATAGTTTTAAGGATTGCATTGCTTTTGCACCCAGTAAACCTGTGCATACGAGCCAAAAGGACATTGTCTAATCCAGAGGTTCCCAAACTTTTCAGCCCGCGACCCCCCACTGTCCCTCAAAGTGATTCAATGTTGCTTCGTACTTGATTTAGCTGGAAAAATTGAAAATTAGCTTACCTACATGCACATGTGGCTGTTTTTCCTGTGCTGTTGTGAATTAACCTTTTGCTACTGATGCTTTTGTTAATGAACTGTTAACTGACCCTGACCTTAAAGGAGTCATCTGACAACGAAGAAAGACAGACAACTTATGAAACATTTCTATTTGCAAGTTTTTATTTAAAATGTAACTACTATTTTTGTAGATATTTTTACAATAATGGGTAAAATACGCCATTTCTGGAAGACATCTTGCTACCCCCAGTTTAGTGTATCGCGACCCCCCAGGAGGTCCTGACCCACACTTTGGGAACCCCTGGTCTAATCTCAAAGCATGCACCAAGGGTTAAATGCTCCATAAACTCACTATTACGCATTCATCTGTAGCAAAATATGCCCCCTTCTATGCAAATAAGACAATGTGCAATAAGAACAGCCATGTGCAATAAGAACCTACATATTTCTATCTATCGAATATATTAACGGATTTCCTCACTTCATGGAAACAAAGCACATGCACAGACACACAAACACACACACAGACACACACACACACATTAAACCACATTAGGTAATTAGAGTGCAGGGCAGAAGATCTCATTAATCCCTCTGAGTGTTTGTTGTGCTTCTGCAGTAATTACAAACCACTGACACAAGCAGAGAGCTTAGTGCTGCCCGATCCCCGACAAACACGCCCACCCTCTTTTGTTTGTGCTGGAAGTTGTTAATCTGTTAATTGACTAGACGACCCGAAATGACTGTCTCATGAAGAAGAGTGTTTTGGCTGTTCGAGGGGGACACAGGGGTCAGAGGAACGTATCAAGAGGACTTTGAAGGGATAATCCTGGGGAACTGGGGTGTTGGGAAATGCTCCCAGGAGAGAGGACACTCAAGTTCATGTTTACCATCTATTTCATTTTACAAAGAACAAATGTGGCAGTATCTAAAATACATGCTAATAATAACAAGAGTAAATGATAAACCATTCCAAGTGTATTAATGAGCGCTCTATCTTTGACTTCTTAGAAAGATGACGGCAGAGTTTTCAGAGGTTACAGGCCCTTATCATCTGTACATGAGGCCAAAGAGGATTACAGATTAAACTGAAGACTTCCTCTTTACTGCTCCTCTTCATGTATGGGACGAACAATGGCAAGGATCGCTCAACTGTCTTAGTCAATCATTGATTAGGGTAAATCCTGCTTCATCATTGCGTTTCTTCAACATACAAAGTCAAAGAAACCTGTCTTTGTAATGAATTACTTGTGGGAAGTCAATTTTCATGCATTAATTTTCCACACCTTCTTATCTTCAGACATTTACAGCATAAATGTTCCATTTTCTAATCATCTGATCCGCTTTTCTTTGGACTGTGAGAGCGTTAATAAATACAAAAAGAGAGGTTACAGTGATAACAGATGGGCCCAGATACAAGTTTAGGACATAAGGATATACTGCATGTTTCAATTGTACAGTTATACGTGCTGTGTTTGAAGCAAGCAGCAACCTCTGGTGTTGAACGATGACATAAGCGCAGATGTGCAAAAACCTGCACTTCCTTGAGTGTCCCCTTGAGGCTGGCTCCAAACGCCTGAGAAGCCCAATTAACACCCATGTTGAAATGCCCATGTTTATGTTACGTGACTGCCATCACATGGCTTAAAAAAATCTCTCCAGACACCAATGGATGACTTTACAGAGACTACACCCACTTTTTATACAGTCTATGTTCTGAAATTCCCCTTTAATGCATATATAGAGCACTACATTTATCCCGTCATTTAACCTGAATGTGATACATTTGATTATGTATGTTATGCTGTGTATAAGCCTTCTTAAACAAGGTAATGAAAGTGAAAAGAAGGGTGCAGGTGAATATTGGAGTTCCCTTAATGACTGTAGGTCAGTTCTTAAAGTTTACTCAGATTAAAGCTGCAAAAGTAATCAATCAGCAGGAGCTGCAACACACTGCTCCTGAAGGCACAGGAGATATTTAATTCAGAGAGCTCTCGTTGTAGAGCTTTGAAATGTTTATTGCAACAGCAGCAGCAGGACCTGTTTTTGTGTTTGGTGTCAAGGTTTGCAGTTTTATTTTTAGTGATGAGATAAGATCTTAAACCCCCTCAGCTGGAGCTTCCAGGTGGATGCTGGTGTGGTGGGGATAGTGTGAACACAGCACTTGTGCAGGACAGGGGTGATTGTGATTGTGAGACTGACGCATGTCAAGTGTGAAATCAGTGCAGCTAAAGTTGCCTGCCTGATCCAGCTAGCAGACGTTGCTCCATACATGAAAACTCCCTCACTCACCTGCTGGATTTACTGCCTTCACTATCCCTACAGAGGTCCCAGGAGGAGCGTCTTCAGACACTGTGAAGGAGTAACGTGACCTCTGGAACACAGCTGGAGCCTGGGCGCTGCGTAAAACGTTGATGGTGACCTCTGCAGGCCTGACGGAGGTCAAACCCTCCCCATCCTGAGCTGATATCGAAAGCTTCACACTAGCTGAGCCCAGGTGGGTGAGAGGGGAGGTCAGGAAGAGCATGCCTACAGGGACGGAGAGAAATCAAAGGTGTTATTCTGTGAGTTTATCAGGATCATCAAAGGTAGTACTTCTTTCTTCTAATATTTTAAATTCTTCTTATTTTTCTTTAGAGTTTAATGAAAATGTAGTCTGATTGAGACTGGAGTCAAGTTTATCATGAATAAAATGAAGCATCAGATAAATAGATTAAATTATTCACAGTCTTAAAGGTGAGCTTTTCTCTGAGTTCAGCATACCAGATGGGACAGTTTGCTTGTTTTTTTTATTTTTCATATTCAGGTAAAAGTATTATAATGTTCTATTAATAAGACAAACAAACGCTTTGAATTTGTCTACTTTCAGTTTTAGAGAAATTACACTGAACACAGTCAACAGTTCATCTAGAAATCGAAACATCAATCATCTAAGGGGTCAAAGATTGAAAACAATGAGTTAGTTGCAGCTATGATTGGGGGTAAAATATTTACAGAGAGGCCTGATCATGAAGGGAGAGACAACAATTCTACAAAAATAATATTTGAGATACTCACAGTAGACAAAATAAGCAAGTATAATCTAGTCAGGAGAGATCTTTTTCCAGGATCAACAGACGCCAAGTTTGCAGCAAGCAGATTTAGTATTAAGCACATCTCAGCAGTATGTTTACCGCATTAACAGACAAACTGCTCCACGTAACAACTGGGTCAGGAACTTGAGTAACTTTTGTCATCTAGATTTACCCTTCAATCTCGTCTAAGCATCGCCCTTTATTCTGAAACCAACAATCACTTCATGTGTTCATACTGCATCTATATCAATATATCTTCAATATAAGGGTAAATCAAGTGCAAAATTCTGTACTGGTGGACACATTATTAAGTCTTCTACTGTAGCATTGTGTACGGATCTTCTCTCTGTACACTGAGACACATGGGGATGTAAAGCTTTTGGCTTTGAGCAGCGCCCCTGCTGAGCGCTGACACCAGCAATCATATCAGTCGGACTTACATTCAGTAAGTAGTTGTTTATCCCTGAACACTGGGACTGCAAGTCACACAAGTCAATTAAACATGAGGGAGTTGACCATGAAATGTAATGCAAACACGCACACTTTCAAAACTGTATTTAAATGCCACCATGGACATAACCTGTACATGCATGAAAACAACAGGAGAAACATTGACTAGCCAAATGTACGGTGGCACAAAGAGGCAAATACACAAGGACTAAAAAGAAACACACAAGAAAGTCAGGGAGACACTAAAACAACTGCCTTTTCTGTTTTATGAAGTGCTTTTTTTTCCCATTTTGAACTTCAGGCCACCGTACCGAGGAGCGATAACTTAAGCTACATATAATAACTCCCCCTACAAATCAATTCAAATATATTACTCTACTTTGAAGGCTGCATATATTAAGAAATTGCTAGTATTTGTTTATTCTAGTCTTCCTTTACATCATTCAGCAGGGGAATAAAACATTACTTTGGAGGAAAAAAAGCGCTTCCTTATAAATAACTCACCTGTGTGTTTGTCCAACGCAAACAAACTGGACATGTCACCAGGCACGATGCTGTAGGTGACCTGTCCAAAGCGGCCCGAGTCTCGGTCAGTAGCGATGACGTTGAGGATTTCTGTGCCGGGCTGCGTGTGGCTGCTGATGCTCATGGTGTACTCGTCAGGGTTAAACACCGGACTGTTATCATTCAGGTCTTCTATCTCAATGTGCACATAGGTTTGAGCGCTTAGGCCTCCCTGAAAAGCAAAAATAGAGTGAAAAGCTGCAGTGTGCTTCAAAAGTACTTCAAAGCTGATTTTTTCCATAAATTAAATCATTTACTGGATCTTCAGCTTTGATCAGGATGTCGTGGACCGTCTGTCCTGAGTCTCGATCGATATCCTGAGACACACACAGTTCTCCGGTGTGTGGGTGAATTTTGAAGAGAGGGTGTTTGTCCTGTTTGTCAAAGCCGTCAGACAGAGAGTACAGAAGTGCACCAAACTCACGGCTGTCTGCATCTGTGGCTACAACCTATGAAGGAGGAAGAAAACTGTTCAATGAAAGTCTCCGAAAAACTCATTGTCATCTGAGGTTCAAGAAGGAAAAATACAGAGGGTGTGTTTGTATTATTATCGCTGCAAATTGCACATAATATTATATATATATATATTGTATTTATTTTAATATTTTGGGGCATTTTTGCCTTTATCCGATAGGACAGGTGAAGAGAGAGACAGGAAATGTGGGGAGTAGACAGTGGGAGAGGACATGCAGTAAATGGTCGAGGCTGGAATCAAACCTGCGACCTCTGCGATGAGGGCTATAGCCTCTGTATTTATTTATTTATTTATTTAAAGGGACAGTGCATATTAATGAACATTTCAGCATAGCATCAATGTAAATATGCCAGAGTTAGCCATAAGGCAAATTTTCATCCGTAGTCCCCGGCAGGTCAAAACAGAGTTCATAACAAACAATCAAGATGAATAACAGGTGGAAACAGCATTTCATGATAGCATGATAATGAAAACAAAAATACATCACAAGAATACATATAAGTTATACAAAAGTGCAAGTAAGCGCATTAAAGTGCTAGGCCAAAAGCACCGCTTATAAATATTTTTTTAAACATTATTCCATATGAAATGTTCTTCAGTTCTGTAAATCTTTTCACTTATGTACAGTTTTTTATTTAAGAAAGGATATTTTTTCATCTTTGCAACATATTTTTCGAACGTCTTTCTTTAATTTTTATGACAGCTGACTTTGCAATGGTTTTTTTTGCTTTAGTTTCCCTTTCTTTATTCGTCATCACCCTCCATCAAAGTACAAAGACAAATTCTTTTAAACTGATTCAGATCAAACAGTCAATAAATCTATCCTGGTGTCATGAGGAGTACAATAAGGATGTGAGTACAAAGTTCAATAAAAGTGTGTACAGTCAGATTTGTTCTCAATGGGAGTGGCTGTTACTCACCTTCAGAAAAAGATGGCTAAACATGTAAAACCCTGTTTGATGGTCATCTTCTGTTTGCATATGAGCAGCAGGCTGTTACCTCTGTGAGCATCAGCTCGATAACCTTTAAACTTCCAGGTTGTTTCTTTGCCTGTCTAATGTGTAAACATCATAGATCCTTACTTGCACGGTAATTAGTTATAAATCAAAGTTAATTAAAGCTCCAGTGAGGAGTTTTTAGCTAGGTATGTAACAGACTGAAAATAATAAAGATGTCTCTTAATTAACCACAAAAGCAAAGATCATCAGCATAAAGATAACCTAGTTGGATAAAGTGTTTTTTACGGCACAAAACCTAAGCTGCAGAGTAGGTGTAAACCATTTTTTTCTTTATAAGTTATATAATATATAATGGATATTGGCATGTTTGCCTTTAATTGATAGGACAGCTGAAGAAAGACAGGAAATGCGGGGAGTAGAGAATGATGGCAGAGGCCGGGAGTCAAACCCATGACTGCTGCTACGAGGACAGTAGCCTCTAAGGGCGCCTGTTTCGACCGCTAGGCCAACAGCGCCGCCAAATTTTTCTCTTTCAACAGCAAAGACATGCAAAGCGATATATTTGACCTTTGAAATACAGCAGGATGAGATTTTTGTTAAAAAACACTTCTTACATATGTACAGGTCAAAATAAGCAATAAATTTAGTGACACTGCTTTGTCCACAGGGGGCGCAAAAATCGTCACAAACCAGAAATTCTGCACAGGAGCTTTAAATAGTGGGCAAATTCATAGCTGGCATATTTGTACACATTTTGAACAAGTCATTGTTAATAACCCATTCTCTTATCAAGTTAATTATAAATATTTGAGTCTGCCTTTAATTAAGTTGAAAGAGAGGTGAAGAAAGGAAAGAAAGGAAAGAGAGGTAAAGAATGGAAAGAAAGGAAAGAGAGGTAAAGAGAGGTAAAGAAAGGAAAGAAAAGAAAGAGAGGTAAGAAAGGAAAGAGAGGGAAAGAGAGGTAAAGAAAGGAAAGAAAAGAAAGAGAGGTAAGAAAGGAAAGAGAGGGAAAGAAAGGAAAGAGAGGTAAAGAATGGAAAGAAAGGAAAGAGAGGTAAAGAGAGGTAAAGAAAGGAAAGAAAAGAAAGAGAGGTAAGAAAGGAAAGAGAGGGAAAGAAAGGAAAGAGAGGTAAGAAAGGAAAGAGAGGTAAGAAAGGAAAGAGAGGTAAAGAAAGGAAAGAAAGGAAAGAGGTTTTCACAGTAAAAAGAATTATATGTAATGTTCAGCACTTTAAGTTAGATTTTTACTGTGTTACTGAGCTGTAGTCAATGTCATCTACTGTTAGTCAATGTTGAAATGTTTAACCTCTGGCGTTACTGTGAATCATAATAACTTGTCCTGTTCTGTCAGAGAACGTCAATACAATAAAAGCATAAAAATCCCCTCAATCAAAGAGCGGAGAGTAAAACTGCAGCGGAAAACAAAGACACAGCCGAATTAACCAGCAATCACACGCCTCATATAGACAGAGCTCCTTTTATGTGCGACTGTGCCCGTGACAAGAGGCACACAATACAGATAGAGCGCTCACTTTAGAGCCATAAAACATATCATGTCTGACTTTATGAACTCTGATCAAAGGGAAACTTGTAGTGACATGGGTCAAGAGTCTAGATTGAGTTGATAGACACCTAGAAAGCTTTTCAACATCCAGGATTGTCAGTAGCAGACTTTTACACTTAGAACAAGTACACTATTTTTTTTTTTTACAGATTCCCAGGTGATTGTATGAAAGCTGTCGTAAATATCAGTTCTTATTTACTTATAAGTCTGAATGAAATAAATGACCAGAGCAAATAAAGCTCTGTCTTCTGTAGTTTAGGTCTGGGATTCTGTATCATGGAACCTTAAAGAGCTGCCAGTTTCTTATGTACACCTAGATAAAACTAATGTGAAAATAATACATAGGCAATATATAATAACTCAACCAAGGAAACTGTTATCTTAATAGACACTGTGGCTAGCTTAAGCTAACTTAACTGCGGACTAAGCGCCCTGATGTTTGGTGTGATGACTGTTGCTAAATAAGAGCTGCTTTGTAAAGTGCTTCAGCTTGTGCCAGTGTGGTACCAGGCATCACATCTGTCATACTGAAGCTGCTGAACTGGAGAGAGTGTTTGTGTTGTGTGTGTTCAGCAGTAACACTGATTTCTTTGTGCATACACACTGAGAGCTACTCTTGTGTTATGCGACGTAAGTAAGAGACAGCGAGAGGTCTCATTAAACTGACTGAAAGGCAGTTTCTGAAGTTTTGTTTTTCGCTCTGTCTCTTTAAATAAATTAATTTCCACATGTCCGTGTCAAGAGTGAGTTTGCATGTATATATCAACACAAGTGAACCAACATGATGTCCCTTGTTTGTCTGAACCGAGCTTGTTTGTAAGACTGAGAAGGGTGGGATGAAACTTGACAGTTATTTTTAGTCATATAGCTTTTACAATAAAGACAGCTTTATTTAACTTTCAGGATTTATATTTCTGTGATCTACCAACTCAAAGAATAATATTTTGTGTGGGAAGATTTTCTATTCATCTTTCTTATAGAGTCAACAACCTCATGACCCCTGGGATTTAAACTGTGACCCCTTGAGGGGTTTTGACCAGAGACTGTATAAAATATGGACGTAGTATAGACGTCACCCATCTGTTTCTGAAGCGCTGTTTTGAGGCCGGTCGGCGGCGGCAGCAGCCATATTGCTGCTGTCAAGAGATTGTAAGGTAAAGAGGCGGGCTTTGAGCTTCCTAGCCAACAGCTACAGTGTTCCTGCCTGTCAATCAAGTCACCTGTGCCGCTCATTGGGAGACTCATAATCTAAATATCTTTGAAATTGCTGCATTAGAAAAAAAAAAAAAAGTAATAAATAGCTACTTGGAGTGCAGTGCACCTACTGTGTTTCATGGATTATCCTGAGTGTGCAGGGCAGTGTTTATAGATTCTGCTCTTATACTCTATTTTATGTTACTGTCACTTACAAAGACATTCAGTCACTGGGGCATTTTTGACTGCTGAAAAGAGACAGGAAATGTGGGGAGTAGACAGAGGGGGAAGACATGCAGCAAATGGTCAAGGCCGGTAGTCGAATCAGTGACCGCTGCAAGGAGGACTACAGCCTCTGTATATGGGGTGCACTTAGACCGCTAGGCCACCAGCACCCCATTCTTTATGTTTTTAGGTAGCATAGTGGTGACCTATGGGTCTGGGGAAGTGAGGCATTCCCGGTGTCCACAGTCTAAAGCCTCTTCAGGTATCTTTTATACCATTTCCTGTCAGCCACTGCCTCACTTCATACATCACTGCATAAGAAAGACTTAAGTGGGGCACTGGTTTAACCTGGTGGTTGGGTTGCCTTGTGCACAGAGGCTGTGGTCCTCAGGCAGGCGGCCTGGGTTCAATTCCAACCTGTGGCCACTTTCCTACATGTCACTCCTTGCTCTCACTGTTGTTTCCTGCTTCATCCGTTGTCCTATCCTCGCTAGATAAAGGCACAAAAGCCCCAAAATAATATTTAGAAAGAAGATTTGAGTGAATATAACTGGGTGCAAAAGTTACAGAGATGGACATCAAATACCTGGACCATTACCAGAAGAAACTGTTTGGTGAGCATGAATTAAACAAAGAGAACCATCCTGCTGAGTATTCTCCAACATACCTGCAGAAAGCATCTTCCAATGTCGCTGTGCTCTGGGATGGAAACGTTGTACAGCTGCTGCTGGAACACCGGCTCGTTGTCATTGATGTCCTCCACCTGCACAGTGACTGTAGCCGTGGACGACAGCGCTGGTTCTCCTCCATCAGCCGCCACCACCAGGAACCAAATCTCTGCCTGCGTCTCTCTGTCCAGCTCTGCAGCCGTCGTGACCAGGCCGGACTCCGGGTCGATGCTGATCAGGCTGTCCTGGCTGGACTTCAGGATGGAGTACCTGACCTCTGAGTTGACGCCCTCGTCTGCATCTTGGGCCTGCATCTGGATGATGGAGCTCCCCAGAGGAGCGTCCTCAGGGATAATGACGGCGTACGCATCCTTTTCAAACACTGGGGGGCAGTCGTTGGTGTCGGCCACCTTCAGGAGGAAGACCACCTCACTGCTGAGAGATGGATTCCCATCATCTGATGCCTGCACCTTCAGCTCATACAGATCCTTCTCCTCCCTGTCCAGCTCTGAGTTGACACACAGAGCATACAGGAAATCATCCGTCTGCCTCAGGGTGAACTTCTGATCTCCACCCTCAAGTGTGACAGCAACCCGTTCCTCCTCAAAGTCTGGGTCTGACACTGAAATCCGGGCGACGTACTCCCCAATTGCTGCTGCCTCTGACACCACTGAATCTCCTGTCTCGCTGAGAAACAGCACACTGATGATGGGGCTGTTATCGTTGATGTTAAGCACCTTCACGCCAACAAAAGTGCTGCTGTACTCAGGCTGAACCCCGTTATCTCTGGCGCTGATGATCAACTCGTGGAAAGGATGAGTCTCAAAATCGAGCGGTTTGTTCAGATACACCACCCCGCTGGTTTCGTTGATGAAGAAGAACTCACTTGGGTCGCTTTGCCGCCTGTTGATCTCATAAGTGATTCTTCCGTTCTCTCCTATGTCAAGGTCAGTGGCGTGTACCTGACATACTACAGACATCTCTGTAGCATCTTCAGGAAGTGAGGCATGGTATTCAGTCTGGTTGAACACTGGAGGGTTGTCATTCTCATCCAGAACTTTGATGTTTACCTGGAGAGTCCCTGATCTGGCTGGGATGCCTCCATCAAAGGCCTCAATGACGAGGGAGTAGAAGTCTTGGGTTTCTCTGTCTAAATGTCGCATGAGGATGAGATCCACAATCGGATGGTTTTCAGATCCACTGCGATACTCCAGCCGAAACAACTCCCCCATGTCACTCTCTGTGATCCTGTATCCCTGTGTACCAAACTCCCCTTCATCTTTATCTCTCGCCCCTTCCAGCTGTAACCGACTCCCTGGTGGGCTCAGTTCTGAGATTTCCAAGTCAACCTCCTTTGAGGGGAACACAGGCGAGTGGTCGTTCACATCCTGCACCTCTATTCTCACTCTGATCATCTCTCCTGTGAGAGTGGCTGCCACAAACTCATACTTCTCTCTGCTCTCTCTGTCCAGGACCACAGCCGTGGAGATGATCCCTGTGTCCACATCTATCTCCAAATCTCTAAACACATAAGAGTCTCTGCTCTCAGAGATAAAGAATCCGGTGCTTGGCCTGCTTAATCCTGCTGCAAGATCCCCAACAATGGTTCGAGCTGGCAGGCCCTCTTTTATGGAGAGCGTCAGGTTGAACACCTGTCCGAGGGTGTGCGCGCAAAGCAGGGAGAAAACGAGCCCAAAGAGCAGCACATTTCTGCGAGCCATAGCTCCTTTAAACATGGCTTTGAGCTCTTTGTTTCAAGTTTCAAGTTACATATTTCTGAGTCAAAATCACTCTCCTGAATCACATTCTAGCGCACCTCTCCAAACAAAACCAAGCAAACAAACCGTGCGTTTTCGCGCGCAGGGAAGCAGCCAGCAGTCCTTCTCCATCACCATTTCCAGGAGTTTGGAGCGTGATTTTGGAGGCTACAAATCCACACATGTCGGAGCGCAAATCTCCCTGGGCTTCTTCACACACATTATGGCACCGAGTGGCGACAGAGCACCATCTGTGTGAACTGAACACACCTCCTGGCACGCGGCGCGTCCCACGCTGATCAGCTCCATCTGTAGCAGCCACGATTGCTTAAGAGTGAACTAGGCCGAGAGATTATACCTACGGTGTCTAGTGCTCGAAGGTGGCACGATATTGACCCATACTATGGTTTGACCTGCGAAGGATCAGAAAGTGTGCTGAATGTAATGCTTATAGAAGGGTTGAAAACTTAGATAAAGTCAGTAAGAGTGAAGTGTAATTCAATGGGCTCATTTGTGGAATAGTTTGGTCTGAGTTCGGTCAAGTGTTTAATGATAAATAAATAAATAAATAAATTACCGAAGTCCAGAGTTTGGTGAAATCTCAAAGACAGCAGCACAGTGCTGGGATGGCTCCCTCTGTTGGTAAAAGTATGAACTGGATGCACTGCAAACTAAGGGCTCAAATCAGTTTCAAATATTTGATAAGTACAGAAGCAGTGGACATATATCTTGTTAACTCATGGAATTGCAAGTTATCATATCAAATTGTCCCATTTAAAGCTGCTGTTGGTAGGAATGGTGTCAGCAACATGACTTTTTTTCTGCTGGGTTTGGAGAAAAGGTCATAATGTCCATCCGTACTCATCGGTAAGTGGAGTTATTTGCAAAATCTCTGTGTTTTCCAATGCTTTTGTATCAAGCAATGTTATTATTCCCTTCATTCCGTTACCATGGACCAATCATAGCTAATCTCCAATCCTCTGTCCTGATTGGTTAAGGGGTGGCCCCTACTACATCCTCTGATTGGTTATGAGTCCAACACTATCATGACTGCACACGCTGATTTGTGTTGGGGGGGCTAAGAGGAAATCTGGTTGGGAGGGATAGTGTTGACATTTGAAGTCGCTCTCTCTGAACAGATGTTTACTCTGTGACTACCAACAGCAGCTTTTGGCCTCAAAATCAAATAGCTAAAAATGAACCAAAAACGTTCTGTTCTTCACAAACACTTCAAAATTATCCCTTTATCTTCTGGCATTAAAGTATGACGGCATATTAGGGCCACTTAAAAATTTTTTTTTTAAATTTCGAGAAGAAAACTCAAATTTTTTATTTTTTTGTCTCGGAAATGTACTAATTCTAATTTATTCTTGTTGGATAAACGCAATCACCTCCTCCAGATCAGCCTGCTGCTTTCTTCTGAACAGCCCCGATATACGGCAATGTCTTTTCAAAGTCCGGATGCTTATAATAATTTAATGATTCTGGGCTAGAATCAGTAGTATCTCCTTATTGCTGAGTCCAAGTAGAAAGTACAATTTGATGAGGCTGTCAAGTCGGTCCATGATGCAGTGAAATTGGCAAAGGGCAGCTTGAGTTTGATTTCTCACAGATTTATGTCTTTAAAAACTCAAAATTTTAAAGTATTTTCTCAAAAAACTACGACTTTATAGTGTCAGAAATTTTGAGATTTGTATCGAAATTTTTAGTTTTTTTTCTCGAAAATTTACTCATTCTAATTTATTTTTTTTCATAGTGGCCCTAATACGACGCCGTATTCAAGCAATGAGTTCAAACGTTTTTAAATAGCTGTGCCAGTATATCCATTTTCATACAAAATAGAAGTATGTTAGCATTCTAAAGTAATAGAAGTGGCATCTGTACAGTACACTAAAGGTAATTGTTCTCAAGATCATGACTTCACGTCAGGTGATCATAAGAGTTGTTTTGGCACAAAACAAACACAGAAGGTTTAACTTATCTCAGTGATGTGGGCAATGGCAGCATGGCTTGTTGTGGTCCAGCCTATAACAGTTACAGACCTTTTATTTTTTAAATAGATCACCAGAAAATTATCCTGTTATATTATAAGCCTGCTTTGTTATATTGAGATAATGAGGTAAATAAGTATTGAGCAAACACCTGGAAATCAGCACAGTAAAACAGGGTAAATATAATATGGAAGCATATCAACTAAGGGCTTACACATTTTTCAAACCTTTGGAAAAACTTGATTAATAAGTAAAAATGATGCTTTTCTCTGTGAGATCTGTGACATTAGGCTGTATGAAAATGCATTTGTTCAAGATTTACACTCAAGGTTTATTCACTTGAAATGTAAATAATTGTTTGTTAAATGCTTTTGGCTGTTAAATCAGGGAGTAATTTTGCAAATGTTTTGTGGAGTCTAAGCTCATATCATTTTGACTCTTTGTTTTATTGTGTACAAATCATTTCTGTGGTAAGACAAAGTTGTATTTTTTCTTGTAGTGTTTATGAAGTTTGACCGACAAAACTTGTAGGCTCACATTGTGCCTCTCATTGAAGCTCATATTCATTTTAATTAGGACATAGAACTAAAACTCAAACCATAGTTGAGGAAAAACCCTGTAAGAAAATACTGTGAAATAGCATAATTTCATTTTTATGATTAAAACGAATATAATTTTTCACAGAACAAATGATATTGGTTTTCAATTTGATCTTTAGTCACCCAGCCCTACAAGTACTCTAATTACCTATTTTTAGCTTTACTGGTCCTGCAGGGCTTATTTTTCCACCCTATATCCTCCCATCAGTACTTGTGAATACTGTAACCAAGCAACAGGTGTAACCTGAACTGCACACCTGAGTAAACAAGCATCATAGCAACTGAGTCTACCTTTGTCTGGAGCACTCCGTTCAGCAACACCACAAACTGTGAAAAGCCACCACAGACGCTCCTCTGAAGGATTATTTCTCACAGATTTCAGTGAAAAGGAGGGAATATGCCTTCTCATATCATGCTCTCCTACCAGTGGGATGATCAGGCTCTCGTGAAAAAGATCTACTACCGTCTCAAAGAGGATGGTCTGCCTGTGTGGATGGATATCGAAGGAGGGGTGACTGGGAACATAAATGATGCGTGAGTACAGAGGAAGGTTGTTAAACCTCTATCAGAAAGTATTTACAGACTGGAGTTAGAAAATGAGATTAAACCTGGTCATATATTTGTGTTTTCAGGATGGCTGCAGGTGTGGAGGAGGCTGTGGTGATCTGTCCGTTCATGACTCCAGCCTATCAGGCGTCTCGAAGCTGTAAGAAGGAGCTGAACTACGCAGACAGTCGGGAGGTGATCATAGTGCCGGTCATGCTGGCAAACAACTGGGAGGCCAGTGAGTGGCTGGGGCTGATCACTGCAGGTCTGCTGTGGGTGGACTTCAGGTGAGGAGGCCTGTCCAAGATAACAAAAAAGTTAGAGCTTGAAATATTTCTAGTTTTTATTTTGACAAAAAATGACTTATTTGGCCGTTTGTCATCTGATGTTCTATATTAGTCTTTAATGATGCCGTCTTTCAGGAGTGCAGAAGAAGAGGAGCACTTTGAGATGTGTGTCAGCTCTCTGGAGGAGGAGATCATGTTTAATGCAGGTCACCTCCTGGCCATAGAAGAACCTCCATCAGAGCAGGTGGATCAGCCAGAACCATCAAAACCACACCTGAAGAAGAAACCTGGCCGAAGGTTTCATCATGCGCTCTCAAAGCTTTACATCTGTGATTCAGGCTTCACAGAGGTGGAATGTAAGTGAATATTGAATTACTACTATTACAGATTTCTCTCAATTTCAGTTTGTGATGCATCCTCTCATGTTGTCATGTCATAGTTGAGCAGGTGATCCACTCGACTGGTGACTCCAGAAACACAGTGGAGCTCAATGAGACACCTGACGATCAAAGTTACTGGGAGGAGATTAAGGGGAGCGGCTGCAAATACTACAGGAACGCTGTCACCAACAGATACCTGGGTGAGTCCAGAAATAAAAGGCAATGAACAAGAGAAACAGCAGATATGTGAAAAATGTGGTCTTTATTAAATGGAGCAAAATAACCTTCACATTGTGAGCTAGAAAAAGGACAATGCTTCTTTGCATTTCTGTGGGATTGCAATTCATTCTGCAAATCTATTGCTGTGCAGGGTTTGAGCCCAGCAGTAACCAAGTCCACTCTGAGGCCAGGCGGTCTGTGTCTGAGGAGTGGCTCATGTTGGTTGATCAGACGGACCAGAGCCACCAGAGAGCCGTCATCATCAAGAACAAACACTCAGGGATGTTTCTGGCGGTCCAAGATGGCTGCTTCATAGGTCTGACATCATACAATGAAGACTGCAGATGGTTCTTAGAATAAAAAAATGGAGAACTGAAATTTGTTTTCAGTCAAAGACACATTAATTATGACAAAGTTTGTCTGATGGAAACTGCAGTTACAAGCCTGACTGGGATGTACTACAAAAGGAGGGTTGATTACAAAAAAAATGTTACTGTGACATGAGGAAGAAATTAAAAAAGAAAACAAAAACAACATTAGAATCTTTTTCTCTTGAGGATTTCTGGTTTCCAGTTGACTGGGTGGCTTTCTTCCGTCTGCAAAAACAAAAAGAAACACAGTTGTCAAATAATCAGTCCGCTTTTTTAATTACCTGAAGACACATTGAAAGAGAACTTCATTTATAAAGGTGCTGGGGTATAAAATGACAGGGAAGAACCAAATTAAATCATCAGAGAGAGCTAGAGAGTATCCTTATGAGGGAAATATGAATTCAACAAAAACAATCTCAAACTATTAAGAGGTAGAAGAGCAAGAATCAACTATAAACAACATCTAATGATAAAACATTAAAAAACATAAAAATAATTAAAATATTGAAAGTCAAAACAACTTAAGTCAAACACTTTTCTGTGGTCGATTCAAAGCATCCAGAGCAAAGAAACAGAAACTTTGAGAGGAGATGTTTGTGTGTTAAATATAACAGTATAACTCACAGCTGTGTCGTCCTCTCTGTATACTTTGATGGTCTTGTCGGCCTCGGCGGTGATCAGTCTGCTCTCTGAGTGGTCGAACATGCAGGCAAAGATTCCAGACTCGCTGTCCAGAGATCCTGGCTGCACCGCTGCATGAATCCTCTGGAAGTTGTAGCCTGTCCTCCAGTCCCACATGTGGATGGTGCCGTTGTCAGCTGCAGGGAGAGAGAGGGAAAAGCGACCGTGATGTAAGATATTAAACTTATGAAAAAGCTCATCTACTGTCAAGGATTTCAAGTTAAACCTCTTCTGGTGATATAAAAGCAGCTTCATACCTCCAGACACCAACACGCCATCAGAGTTTACAGCCAGAGTGTTGATGATAGCGTTGTGGCCTGACAGGTTCTGGATAAAGTTGCCGTCAGGGAACATCCACTGTTTGATGTTATCAGCAGAACCAGAGGCAAAGGTGTATCTGTAAAACACAGGAAATGAGACGCAGCATGTTGAGATCCTTTGAATCATACTTGCTTGGTAAATGACTTACAGCTGTTGAATCAGTACTAGTGACTTGGTAGTTGTTGCAGTGCTCTGCTACATGACAATAAAAAATGAAGAACAAGTGTGAATGCGAGGTAACTTACTGTCTAGGATGCAGCACGATCGTTCGGACAGACTTCTTGTGGTTTGTCAGAGTGGCTCTTGTTTTTCCAGCAATCAAATCCCACAGTCTGATGGTCGAGTCGTGGCTGCCTGTAACGAGGTCATCAGTTTTCAGCTGAGGTTAATTCTTGAACATCAACCACTGATCTAAAACTTGAAAACTTCATGATGACACAGAATAATGTATTTAGCATTCTAAAGTTATTATTTACCAGTGATGATTTGAGGTTCTGCAGCCTGACACCTCACGGTGGCCACAGTGTTTGTGTGACCACTGAGAGTGTGCACGTTAGCTTTGGTCCTGATGTCCCACACCTGCACGGACGAAGCAGATATTTTAATTCAATAATACTGTAGAGGTCATTTCAAACATTTTCCTTCCATAAAGGCTGTTTGATTATTATTCAGTTCACACTCTTAGGACAGCAAAATAAAAGAATCTCATATCATTTACATCCCTTTTTTTTTTAAGTCACAAGACTTTAAACAAATGATTCTGATGCAGAAAAAAAAAAGAAAAAAACATGAAAAAGGGAAAATTTTGATTATGTGGCGGAAAAAACACCAAAAAAGGTTTAAAAAAGTAAAAATGTGGCTTCCTTGGCAAAAAGTGAAAATGTTCCTTCTGAGGTAAAGAAAAACAAAAAAGTGAAAATTCTAACTCCTGTTCTCGTTCCGCTGATTTGTAAAAGTGAACAAGGACCTGTTAGAGACAAAATCTGTAAAAATGCTACACTGACTAGTGAAAATAAACGAACCATGAACCACATGCTGAACATAAGAAGAAATAAATCAGATCATCTCATTCCAAACTTCTCTTTCACACACTCAGTTTAACAGGTAAATAAAAAGCATACCCGGGCTGTGGCATCTCTGCTGCACGTCACCAACACATCGATAGTGGGATGTAGGTCTATACCATACACAGCACTCAGATGTCCGTGGTAATGTCTGATGACCTAAAACAGAGAGCAACATTGTCAAGAAAAAACAAATTCAGATTCACTTTTATAGTCCCATGATTTGTAAGTTAAATACATGAATGACCGTTCTGTAATTACAATATCTTACCTTGTTGTACTCCAGATCCCAACACTTGACCTGCTTGTCTTCTCCACAGGAGAAGAGGTAGGGGCTGCGACTGCTGACTGCGACACCACGCACTGTGCTGATGTGTCCAGTTAGAGAAAGCTTCAGTTTCCCACTGGCCAGATCCCAGATCTATAAAAAAAAAAAAACACACTGCAGTCACATATCTGCTATTACAGAGCGCTTTGAGGATAAGTGTCTCCACTGAGTCAGCCTGAAGAAGCACAAAGACACTAATAAAAACTGTAGGTGTGGACACAACAAAAAGTGATGTTGATTTTGCTTGCAGGTTTAAAAGATAGTGTGGATGTTTCACATTAGCATCAGGATTATACTGCTGTCAGTTATTATGGCATGAATTCAGGTACTAAAAGTTAAACTGCTGTTTAAAGAGTTAAATAGGAACTTTTGTGCTTATGCATTATGGGCTTATGATTATGCGTGTTGCTCTTCTATATAAAGTCAATAAAGGCTCAAAGTTCTGGAAAACTTTTGTTATTGTTTTATCAATTTGTATACACTTAGAGACACCTGAAAGTTTGTGTAATTGTCAGCTTAACTCACCTTAATGGTTCTATCAGCGGACCCGGTGACAAACCATTGATTCCCAGGCTCCACAGCAATGGACCTCACCCAGCCAAGATGACCACTGATCACCTACGAGGTAAAACAAACTCAAGTTAAAATTAAAGCAGAGGACACATCCCAGCTGCAGGCCCCTCCTTGGTCACAGTTTATCAAGTTGAATAAAGATGGAAGCTAAACACAGCACAGTAGTTTGAATGAAGTGTACTTACTCTGAACAGTTTCCATGGCGGATGCCACTGAGGTTTAGGCATGGTTGGTGCTTTCCTCATGAGCGAGGAATTTCTGGTGCCTCCTCCCTCCAAGAGTGACTGAAATATAACAACCATTATGAGAACTGTATTTCTTACACAGACTTTAAAATAAAGAGTTAATGTGTTAATACAAAGACACCTACCACAGCTGATGAGGGGTGAGATCTTTCTGCTCCTCCTGCGTGTCGATGGATGTCAGCGACACTGGCTGCTGTGCTCCTCGCGTCCTGTCTGGTATTTTAAAACATTGGTCAGATTACTAAAACACTTCCAGGTTCGACTTTGTGGAGGGAATTAAATATGAATAAATGTTCACCTTGCTTGTGAGGGCGGCAAAGCAAGCGCCATGGAGTGAATTCCTCCCTCACTTGGATTCCTGTGCAACTTTGTGTCAGCGGTCAAAGCTACTCCTGTCGAGTGGAAGTTATTGGTATATACACCAGAACAGTGACAGGGGCAGTTCAGTTTATTAATCTAATAACAACGAACTTACCAGGTCCAGAGGGATACGCATGTGTTCCTGTGATCAGGTATTCTGGGTCGTCCCCTGAAAGCATCAATTTGCAAAAAAAGAATTGAAAACAATTGTCCTTGTAAATGAACCCTTGTAACTGCTTGACTTTAGAAGCATTAAATTAAATGATGACTGATATTGATTTTCAATTAAATCAACTAACATCACACTGAGGGTAACATGCAGTGTTTCATCCTCACCTGGCTGTGCGTAGCCCTGCATGCCACCAGGAAGCATTGAGACCCTGTCTTTTACTTCTTTCAGGACTGGCATGTGTAAGACTGCCCCGTAGTCCGCTTTCAGTTTTGCACCCATCTTACCTTGTAGCTGCAAAGAAATGAGACAATGAAAGCAGTGAACGCATTTACAAGCAGTCAAGTTCACTCCAATTAAATGGTAAGTGTGATTTTATCAGAGTGTAATACATTTGCCCTGGTATAATGCACATGTCATTGCTATTTAGATTGGTTAAGTTATCTTGATAGTTGCAGGAAAAATTAAAAGACCACATTTCAGGGTGTAACATCTAATCAGGCAATAAATAAGAAATCAAGTGATTTATTTTTAGTTAATCCAGGTAGTGAAAAACCTAAAAATCCAATACATTAATGCATTCTTTGCATAATTAAACACATGTTGATCGTATAAAGACATTTTGCCATACTATACTACAAAATATATACATGTGAAAGATATAACCAGGTCCTTAATTACATTACGTGAATATTGTAAGCTTGTCTTGCTGTAAATCAGGGGCGTCAAACTCATTTCAGTTCAGGGGCCACATACAGCCCTAGTTGATCTGAAGGGGGCCGGACCAGTAAAATCATAACATAATAACCTATAAATAACAACAACTCTAAATGTTTCCCTTTGTTTTAGTGCAAAAAAGTACAAGTACACTCTGAAAATGTTCACATTTAATGAACTATTTTTCTACAAAAACAGCTATTGTATTTTTTGTCATGATGAGTCCATTAGTCTCATTTCACTGTTTAAGCCCTGAAACCTGCTGCTGACACACCAAACACACAGGTTACCCATTCACCTGTCAGAGTGAAATGTTTACTGCAAAAGAACAGAGATTATAATTATGAACAAGGTAAAGTTTACTATTCTGGACCCCTCAGCTCCAGCATGACTAGTTTGCTTGCTGGACAGTGTTGTAAAAAGTCTTTATGAATCTCAACCGGATTATGCAAACAGCAAGTCATCTATTTTCTTACTTTGAGAGAAAAAGTCCCAGAAAAAAGTGGCGTTCAGGTACACTTCTTCAGCACTATGATTGTATGCGACCCCCAGAGGACAAATTTGTAATAGTAGTTAATTTTATGGAAAAATTGCAGTTAATGTCTTTCTCTTTGCAAACTCTTTCTGTGGGCCGGATTGGAACCTCTGGCAGGCCGGTTTTGGCCCACGGGCCACATGTTTGACACCCCTGCTGTAAATTCATAGTTAGTCTACCATTTAAAAAGAACAAAGTCTATGGCAGGATGAAAGATATTTAGTAAACATTGCAGGAAATCGTTTTCTTCTGCCTAAAGATTTGTTAGACATTTTTCTTTATGGAGCAAAACAGAATTATAGAAAGTGAACTTTTCTTTCTTCCCACTCTGCAACAACAAATATGGAGCAACAGTACTCCACTTTAACGAGCCAAGCCAAGGCTATCATATCATGTCATATCATAACTGTGAGGTTCGTGAGTATTATAAATTCACGGGAAATAACATTACAAATGTCTTGCAACAGGTATTAATAGGTGGCCAAAGTTACCTCTCATCGTCCAGTGCGATGGATTTGGCTTGGTCGGACACAAACATATCATGAGTCCTTTTGAGAGATCTGAAGACCAGCGTGTGGACTGAGTGTTTCTGGACATCCTGTAGAAAGAAAAAAAATACATTCAATTCTTCATTTAGCACAATATATAAACGAAAGCTTTAACACAATCCGTCTTAATGAATTAAAAACACATGAAATCGTGTCGTAAAGGCAACGCAACACAGCGATTAGCCGGGCCCGACACAATACACGTTGAGCTGAAGGAAAGAATACACCCGAAGAAGACTTTAAACCTGATCTTACCTCCGACATGTTGTTGGTTAGTATTCCAGAAATTAATCTGCGCTGAAAACAAATTAAAAAAGTTTATATAGTTGTATTTTTGGTTGTACTTCACACGGATTTCACCAACAACGAGACATGGCCACAATCAAACAAGCGTTCGACCCGGAAGTAAACAAGACCATCAGGGGGAAGTTAGTAATGTGTCAGCGCCCCCTATCGGTCAGGAGGAACATGCAGCCAAATCGAGAAACTAAAGCAGGGACCAAAAACACCCCAACAACATTTTTTTTACTGCTTTCACACAAAATAATGTATTTCAGATAATAAAAAATAAAAATAAAAACGTCAAATATTCATAGATTCTACTTTGATACAATGGATGCAACCTGCTGTGAGCACAGGCCAAAGTTTGTGTTTGTGCTTTGTGTTCCAGGCCATGTTTGTCTAATGGAGTACACAGATTAATGATTATCCAGTTCCCCAGTGCCAGAGAAATGTACTGTCTAGTGTTGTTGTAGTGTGTGGGTGTGGATTGTCAGGGCCGGCCCATGGCATAGGCCAGTGGTTCTCAAAGTGGGGTCCT
The DNA here is from genome assembly GCF_009762535.1 of Notolabrus celidotus. Lineage (NCBI taxonomy): Eukaryota > Metazoa > Chordata > Actinopteri > Labriformes > Labridae > Notolabrus > Notolabrus celidotus. The sequence goes on from NC_048278.1 coordinate 28,932,404, forward strand.
GGGACCCCTGGGGGTCCGTGTACCATAGCGTGGGGGTCCGTGAAATAATTAAAATACATTTCTATTAAACTTTAAAATTGTGCTGTGTCATTAAAAACAGCATATATACCATTGTTAGGATATCATTTAGTGGCTCAAAGGGATATACCAGTCTTGCTACTGTCAATTTTCTGAAAGCTTTTAAGATCAATTACTTGAAAAGTATAAATGCTGTCATGTTGAGTCCACAAGGAATGAAATGACTCTCTGTTTTAATGAAATGACTCTCTGTTTTAAAGTATACTAGTGGTATTTACAATATTCAAATTGAAGTGTTATGAAGTATTTAGATTGATAAGTTTTACAATACAAATAGTTCCAAGGGCATCTAAGAGTGCAAATGGTAGTAAGCATGTGCTTAATCTATGTTACAATTATGAGGGGCTCTTTAGAAAATGTTCCCAGCTGTAAGGGGTCCCTGGCTCCAAAAAGTTTGGGAACCTCTGGCATAGGCAGTATAGGCAAATGCTAGGGGTACCGCCCATCCATAGGGAGCGCCGCTAAATGAGTGAGGAAGAAAATTTGAAGGTAATAGGAAAAACAATATTGTTTGATCTAATTTAATTTTGGATTAAATTGCAGAATGATGCCAGTAAACATTTAAAAGCTTGTGATTCACTTTTGGTTTTAAAAATAATGGTATGCAAATCAGTTTTTGAAGTTTATAAGTGTTCATGATTTACTTGTTTTTGTTTTGTTGTTGTTTTCCTTACACTTTGGAAGCTGTTAGCTTAATTAGATAGAAAATGTAGGCTAGGCTTAAATAAACATGTTGCTTCTGCCTTTTCAGTCATCACTTAATACATTACTGTTGCTTTGTTTAAAGTGTCTGCACTGTGAAAATGATTGTTATATTGACTGAATACATTCTACTACTATTACATTATGCATTTTGAAATTGTATAGTTATTTGTATAGTTACATTTTATTAATGTTCTTTTAGGGGTAATTTTTATTTTAAAACAAAGGAAACCTTTAAAACATAAAGCTGGATGTCAGTTGTCATTCAGTGTATGTGATGTGATTGTTGGAGTAGGTTATAATACAAGGGGCACCTGTTAAAATCTTGCCAACGGCAACAAGTCGGTTAGGGCCGGCTCTGTGGATTGTCATATTGCAAACTGCTTTTTTTACTGTAAGCTTTTGGTGGACCAACTCTAAATAGTACACCTGATAAACTTACAAACTTTGAGGGTGGATCTGAATATCTGCTCTTTGCATGACAATCCCTTTTTTCTTAGCTGTGCAAAAATATTTGTAATTTTACATAACCATCTCCAATAAGCCAGGGGGAATTTGGACTCTCCATGTGATTACTGAGGTGGGTGATGCACGAGGACAAGCAGAAGCAGTGCACAATACAAAGTAAATAAACTGGCGAGTATGGATCAAAATAAACATGGCATGGCAACTGTGACGTTTTGTTAAGAACTGTGCCAAGAAAACCGGGTCATCAAGGAGTTTTGAGGACTAGTTTGAAGCTGAAAATGGAACTTTGAAAATCACGCAGCCATTCTGAGAAGTTAGTGTTCTGACTGTTAAAGTAAATATGTCTATTTACAGTCTATACCCTGCCATGGCTTAGCTATTCAGTGCAACTGCTAAGTTTAAGTGAGGTAAAGCAATCACAGGGATAAAATGGTAACAAAAATGCTTTAAAATACATATTGGAGATTCTTTGAGGATCCCTACCATGTTCATTAATTCATTAATCGCCTATAGCATTGCCTTTTTTCCCTATTTAGAGTCTTTTTTACTGAACTACATCAATGAAACAACAACTCAGATGTCAGCTATTTCCAAAAATGTCTGCAGATTTTCAGGTTTCCTTGACTCCTTACTTTCTGATATTCTGATGAACTTAGACTTCAGTGCATGTTTGCAGACCGAGGGCTCCATCTGTTTGTGTAGAAAGTGTACCAAAAGCGTGGGAGGTTGTTTTACGTGTGATGGGTCAAATGAACAGGCCGTGCTCCAGATGTGTTTGTTGTAGTGTCTAAGGAGCAGGCTTGTGTTCATATTTGACTTGACATTTTTTAACATGGACAGAGAATTATTATTTCTTCTCCTTCTGTTTGTTTTGAAAATAAACTACAACTACCACCATAGGCATTTCAACTGTTCAAAGAGCTTCTGTGTAGCCAGACCACTCACTAATATAAAACATTATGTTACATTTCTATTATCCAAAGATTCGAAAAACACAGAATGTGATGTTCATCATCCTTTGTGCCAGCAGATGATGAGCACTTACATGTTATGACCATAAGGACGCTCTTCAGAACCGGTGGGAGGGGGCACATCAGTGTGTGTCTCTCTGGATCATTGGCTGTTTCGGCATTTAGCACTAGACACCCTCCCCAGAGCAAGCCAGCTACCCACATAGCAAAATTGGTCTGGCCAAGTTCTGGCCCACACAATACACTTAGATTCAGCCAACATACCGCAAAGATTGACAGCCCTTAAGTGGCCCAGATATAGTTTGTGAGCCGTCTCTGGCAAACTATATCTGGGCCACTTAAGGGACGTCATTCTTTAAGGTATGTTGGCCGAGTCTAAGTGTATTGTGTGGGCCAGAACCGGGCCAGACCAATTTTGCTATGTGGGTATAGGGTGATCAAACTGCTTCCTGATATCCACCAACAGCTTCCAGTTACAGGCTCTGCCGTAAGCGCCCTGGTTCTGACTTGGAAATAGCAAATAAAAGCCATAAAATAAAAAAGTCCAAAACACTAATCAGAAATACTTCCGGGGCGCTGGTGGCCGAGTGGTCTAAGCGCCCCACGTACAGAGGCTACAGTCCTGGTTCGATTACCGGCCGGTCGACCATCTCCTGCATGTCCTCCCACTCTCTACTCCCCACATTTCCTGTCTCTCTTCAGCTGTGCTATCAAATAAAGACAAAAAGGCCATATATATATAACACTTTTACATTTAAACAGGACTATTGTGTTTTTTTCCCCACAAAAAATAAGTTTTTATTTTGTTTCCAAAAGCAAAAACGTTACAGTAGGCTAAAACATGGGCTTATGGGCTTATCATAATTAATTTGTTGCAATGCAACACATACATAACTGCTACTACAATCAGTGAATGCCAGATTCTTTACTGATAGGCTGACATTCATCAACAGCACTGATATTGACCAAGACTGATCCTCAGGCGACGCATCCTTCACATGAACAAAGTTTAAAAGATGTGATGTTAACTGACAGTGAAATACAGTACTCTCTATTTATCATATTTGACAGCATGTAAGCAAACAACCACACGTTATATTTTCATTTGAGATAGTGTTTATTTCAGGGCTGTTGAATTGCATTACATAAAAGTGGATTTTTCTGTTCACTGTTTGTGTTAAGACAATAGTTTTTGCAGATTTAATTCAGACAGCAGTTTGTTGATGTTGATTTTAGCTTTTTACAAGATGCTTTGTCTTGTCTCCTGTCGGATTAATAAACAGTTGCTTTTCTTACAGGCTGTTCACCATCCAATCCAAACTAAAACTCTCCAAAGAAGTGATGACAGACCATCATTTGTTAAGCAAAGACATTTATTAAGTGCTCAAAACAACACTAAAGGACAGGTCCCACGCATGTCGCACCAAGTCACAACATGTCGAGTCACAAATTTTCTCATGGAGGAATGATGTTTTAGTTTAATGTGGTTTCAGTGCTGTTGCGCTGAACACCTCCACGGCACACCACAAGCATTTTAGTTTACTCTTTAGGAAAGTCCACTAAACTGTTTGACCCCCGCCTGCTGTCCGCCGCCTGCTGCGAGACGGCTGAGGGGGATGAGCTTCATGGTGGTCTCTTTCAGGGAGTACCAGCGGTTGTGCCATGTGACCCAAATGATACCGTTGTCGAAGCCAAATTCACCGGCATCCTTTTGTGTGTACCTGCCACCTGAGATGAAGAGAATGAAGATAGTTTAAGGTTGATTCCAAACGTTCAACACCAATTTAACTCAAATGGGTTTGGTTCCTGTTTCAGCCCTTCAGTCCTGGTCTTACCTGGGTAATATTTTCCATTCAAATGTGCAGCGTGACATCTGTTCATCCACCAGCCGGAGCCGTCCTGCTGGGCACAGTTGCCGTCGTACTTGTCGTTGTCCTTGTCAAAGGTGCTGAACAGCATGCCGTTGTGAGATGTGTAGAACTTGTCGCTGGGATCATCACCAAAGTCAAAGCCATCGAAAGCATCTCCAGCATCACCGCCAAGGTAGTAGCCGTAAGTTAGACGGTAGTTGTCAACCTCTGGCCCCACTCTGAACATGGTATAGTCAGCATATCTGGAAAAAAGAGGCCTCTCATGTTAGTTTTCGGTATCCTCTGCTGACTCATTTTTTTCTTCTTTAAAGGGAACCTCATCCTCAGGGTCATGTTTGCCTTTGCACTGAGTCCCTTTGGTCTCCCCTTACATAATCTTTTATCTATCTTGAGTGTGTGTACGTACTTTGTGTTGCCCTCCCAGTCAACAAGCTCTATCCTCAGCACGGTCGGGATGGTCGTTCCGGCTGTCAGCTGATGGATCTTATCGTTTCCGAGCCAGAACTCTGTGGTGTCGTCTGGTGAGAGGTAACCGAAGCCGTTCTTGTACTGGGTCCAGTCTTTGTGGAAGTCAACGCTGCCATCACGTCTCTGAGAACGTGAAAAAAAGTTATGTGTGAAAACACAACATACCTTAAGTGAATTTGGACCTATCTTGACAGACTTTAATGCCGTTCTAAGAAAAGTGGTTCCCTAAGGGATTGAATAAAAATCATCAGTGAGGGACGAGAGATAAGAAATGGGTTTAAGTTCTGGCCTTTAACTCTTGCTCTACAAATAAGGAAGTCAATTTATATTCATTTAAATTCAATACCTATGGCCCCTTATCATTATATTAGTTCTTTTCTTCTAGGATTGAAAAATTAAAAGCTTTTTTTTGGGATTTTTCCTCTTCTTCTCTGCAAAAGTGATTTAAAGAATTATTCTTTGGAGAATGAAGAGGATAAGGAGTATTTTTCTTTGTCATCCAAGTGAAGCGTACCCTCTGTATTACTGTGAAGCCGCGTCCAAAGTTGTCAATCTCACAGTAGACCAGGAACTGCTCGGTGGCTTGAGCTGGTTTCAAAAAGTACAGACCGCTGGTGGTGGCCCCTTTGTTTGCAACATCCTGACAGTCTGAGGACAAAGATGGAAAATTCAATATATTTGAATAAGACTAATCAAAGTCATACATGTTTTATCTTTTTATGGTTTAAGTTAAAGACAATTAATCTCCATCTGCTTCAATCTTTGAGCATTACATAACTTTTTTGAAATAAGGCCACAACTGATTCCATCTTAGATGAATCTGTTTACTTTGCAATGATGCAGTGTATTGATTTTAGTCTAACTAAACACTGAACAAGGACAAATGTTGTTCGGATGAGCTATGATTGAGAAACTTCTTGTGAAACAAGGACTGGCCTTAAGGTCATGACTTTGTTTTACCTGTCCCTGTGAGGGGCTGGATCGCCACACCGTCTTTGCAGGGCTCATTGCATTTCTGCTGCAGCTGGATGGAGAGTTGTTTCAAGTCTGCCATTCTCCTCTCGTTGGATGTGAGTACATTTTGAAGTTCACTGGACAGAGGAAAACAAACATGAGCCATATGAGCAGTGTCCTTTTTAATATTTTTAATAAAGAGGTAACGAAAAGGGGAACAATCTAGAAATCACATTGGAAAAAATGGTGAAATATAATACAATTTGAGCACTCTGTCAAATGTCAGGGGTTCTGTGAGTTCTAATGTAAATATGGAAAAGTATAGTGGGTGGCAAAGAGTCAAATTTTCTGTTCAGTCCGAACTGTGTGGGCGAGCAGTGTGGGTGTGCAGTGGCTCGGAGGTGTGGGGCGACTGGAAGCAGGATCAGTTATTTATTCATGAAAAGTTATATATTATATAAATCAAAGTTAAACATTAGTTATAATATGATACTCTAATTTTACAATATTGTCTTTGCTGATGCTGTCACACAACACTCTCAATTCAGAGTATTCAGTTAAAACTATACTGAACTGAAGTGCAGAGTACCATTGAGGTGAACCGAATGTACTAGTTAAGTTTCTTGAAATAAGAATATTGTCTTAATTGAAGAAACTTTATTTTTTCTTATCCCATCGGTTGATTTTTTTCCCTCAATACAAACAATCCAGGTCTTATTATTGGCTTACGATGTCTCGCAAATAAGAATTGTATCTGGGTAATTGTGGCTTATTATATTTGACCTTTGATTAATCAAGTTAGTCCCATTGAGAATTCAAAATCCCTTTTTCAGGAGAGACCTGGCAATATTGAAATCTAATAAGTCTTTTATTTTTATTGGGACAAAAACAAAACACTTGCTTAGCACTGATTTTGCTGTGTAGTAGATATGAGGCGAACTAAATGTATTTACATAATGGGATTTTTCTGTTTTGTAGGTAAAAAATAATAATTTGTGATTGCATTTTCACAAATGTCAAACATAGGGTGAAAATAGAATGTTTCCCTCTTGAATGGAGCACAGTAAAAAAAAGAAAATAAAGAAAAAGACCAGACTAGTTTAAGCTCCCTTAAGAAAATTTCCGTTTGTGCCAATTTTGATCCCTGCACAGTGAAATGTGAAGAAAGGCTGTTTTAGCGGTAATTCTGACATCTTCTGTGCAGCAGAGGTTCTGAGCATTAAAAACGACGACACAGAAGTGATATATCTTGATTCTGGTGGTTTGGGTTGCTTTTGCAGCTCATAAAGATATTAATTTCACTCTTTTTACTAACTGGTTAAAACGTCCTCACAGGGGCTTTTAGTTCAGCGCTTCAATAAATCCTTTTTTCACCATTTGGTATTATTTTTTTGTGCCAAATGTTATTACTTCATTTTAAATGGAAACTTACAACATTTGTTGTTCTTGTGAGAGGATGGTCTTTTCAAACCGAACAACATCATCCAGCATGCTCGATGACTTTTTGAAGTATGTGTCTGAAATCAAAAGTAATTTCCAGTAATGACTTCGACACTGTTACACAATATTCACAATGACAGCTCAAGCAAATCAACTGAAGTTTGAGCCTGAGTTTAGTCAGGTCAAAGATGTGTATAAAGATGAGATTTAACGCTGCTGTATTGAAGTTCTTACCGCCAGGGGAACTCTTTTGAGCTGAAGTAGCAGAATCTTTCATGTAGACGACTGTTTCTTCAGCCTCCTGAGTCAGATTAGCTATGTTCTCCAGATCCCTTATCATATCTTCTAAATCATCGTCCACCATTGGCATATATCTCAACATGTAATCAGTCACTCCACATGTTGTAGGACAATACTTTCCCTGTACACAGAGAAGGTGAGTCATAAATGTTGTATGCTCAAGGGTTTTAACAATTCATTTGTACATAAATTGTTGGTGCATACTTACAAAGCCGTCATTGGGATTGCAATTTCCAAGGTTGTCTCCTCTGGTTTGCTACACAAAAAAGAAAAGGCAATGGTCAAACAAGATTTAACTTTTGTGTTCAGGAAAGCTGCGTCTGTATAAAACCTGAATTCACCGACTTACTGCTGATGACAAGGAGAAAAGTAACAGAAGTCCTCCTGCTGCAGCAAGAAGGGATGGAGCCATGTTGCTTCGGCCACCAGCTGTGGTCTTGTCCTCTTGAAAAATGAGGAGCAGCTCGACTCTGTGTGATATTTATCCGAACAAGGTCCTGAGTTCAGACTTTGATAAGGGATTCATAAGCAAACATCCCACTCACTGCCCTGGGACAAAGCTATGACTCAAACATCCAATACCAGTGACAAAGTTAGTCATCATTTCTCAGATTTGACAAACATAATTTCTCGGATTTGACTAACATTGTCACTGGTATTTAAACTGAGCAGAAAAAGTTGTTCAGTTGTTTATGACTTTATGTCATGAACTGAATGTTTGTCAAACCCAGTGCCTGATTGATGACAATGCAGATCAAACGAATGGTGACTCATTGAATCACATGATGGTGTTTTCACTTCATCAAACTGGACCTACTCCAGGTAAAAGGTCTGTTAGAATCACAACTGGATATCTTTCATATTCCCCATGTGATTCAAATTAAAGATACAAGATAGAAGTAGTATGCAGAGTCAGTTTAGTATGTCCTTGTAAAACATTAACATTGGGTTGTTGTCTATGAAGATGTTCCAGAAAACTCTGGATGAACACATTGTTTGTAAAACAAGAACACAAAAAGTCAATCGAAAACACTCAGTTTGAACTGGCAGCCAGAGTGTCAAACAAGTCTTCAACATCATGGAAGCCTATGCTGCCAGAAAAAGGAACAAAACAGAAGTAATTGTAAAAAGAAAAAGATGAAAAATCAAAACAGGGAATTAATTGTTCGATGATGGGGAGTTGAACAATTAGAAAGTTAGTCTGTGAAGGTTGAAACACCTGCAAAATGTAGGACTGAATTTTAAACAGCCTTCCTCCTAATGATACTGACATTACTTCTGCTAGCTTCCTCCATTTAAACTAGACGTGTCACAAACACTTCTCTAAGTAAGGACTAATGTCTAATGAGGATCCTGACAGGGTGAGGACTGAGATTCATGCTGATTATACATTATCCTGCTTATTACCTGACAACCAACTCAAGACATAATCAAGTAAACAACATGTTCATTTTGAGATGATTTCATTAATGTAAAAATGATTTATTTATAGAGTTTTAAAATACCCCCTGTTGCTGTTATCACTTCATGGTTTGGGATACTTTGTAGTGACTAGCAACTTAAAGCTTCACTCACCAGCTCTACTGCTGTTGACTGGATTGCAGACTGGGATCTTCCTCCACTTCTTTCTAATCAGAGATGGTTGGAGTCCAGTATTTCCTGCTGGTCTCACATCTGTGCCCAGTAGATGTTAGCATTTCGAGACTCAAGACCAGCTTGAGAAAGAACAAAACATATATTTTTGCCCTAATATTTACTTATTAAGAATGCTAAATGAAACTAACATTTTTGCCAGTGTCAACAGGCAGCAGTGACATGTGCGGACTCCTTTACAGGGATTGATTTGATATTTGTCCCACTATGAATAATACATTACAGTTGTTTTGGAGCATTAACCAATCAGAATCAAGCAGGTCTGTTTCATACAGATTGGGTAATAAGGAAGAAAGTCAGCTGTAATACTACATTATTTATTGGTTCACTCCATTTTTCTTATCACAATGGAGGTCCAATATCCTGTCTTCTTACTTAAGAGTGTATTCAGTTTATCACTTTTGCTTTCCTTATGTTTGGACTCATTTTCTGTATTGACATAATTTTTAAATTTCTGTATTCTGTGTATAAATGCATAAATGAAATGCATAGTAGCATCTAATCAGTGTGCAAATAAACTTTAAGATGCTGAGTATAGAATATTTTAATTTAAAGTTGTATTTATGTATAAACTTGTTTTCTTATTATTACTTGTTATTTTAAACATTTTATATCCTTGCCCTTAATTTAAGTCAACAGTCCAAATTTTTGTTAAATATCACATTTTAAATTAAAAAAACATTTTTTCACAGTTATGACTTCTCTTCTTTTGGGCTCCTTCCAGCCATTCATTTTTCCTCCTGCTGGCAAAACAAGGGCTTCCATACATCTACAAATCTCAATCTGGCTACACCATTAATTTGGGAGCACCATCACAGTGTTTTCTATTGTAACTTAACACTTATAATAAAATCAATGGGCCAAATCATCATCCTCAACAACAGAGATCCATTTTTCTCCTGTGATAATAGTTTAACACAAATGTGTATTGATGATATGAAAAAAATATTACAGCTGGCTTGATAAACGGGTGTTTATCAGGACACTTGGTAACTGAGAATAAATTACTTTTTTGAAAACCTCATTCTTGATTTCAGTCCTAATTCAGTGCTGGATATTCTGTTGATTTATCATTGATTTCTTCTTTGACCCACAGCTGCACTTGCAGGTAAAACCACTAGTGGGAGTGAAATCATAAAAAACCCAACACAAACATTTTACAATCTAAGATCAAACTTTGTCACTGAAGACTTTCTTTGTATCCACAACACAGCTATGGTAGTTTAGTCTTGTACAAATATGCAAAAATAATGAAGAAAAACACTTGGCAGGTCTTGCCATGCAGATTAAGAAAGACACAACAAAACACTGAAATATAATTGTGTACTTTGTTATTGATGAACTGTTAATACAACTGTTCACTACATCAAAAACCTCTGTGTTGTCTCTTTTAACTTGTTGCAAATATAGAAGACAAATTAATGACTTCTTGAAATATATTTTGCAAACTGAATATCACACTATCAAACTGTTCCCAAAGGAAATGTACATTCTGCATGACACAAAGAAAGAAGTATTAATGAAACGTTTTGGTCAGTCAGCTGTAAATCAGCTTTAGATTGTTTTCCTGAGAAGTACAGTACATGTGGTTTTTACAGGCTTCCTAGAGGCACATGTGCAGCTGAGCTTTAGTCAACAGCTTTGGAGATTGAAAACTCTTGCACATGACGGATCTATAGACGAGAGCCGCCGAGACTGAGAAAACTCTGTCAGCTGATATCATTTCATTCCAGGCATCAAAAAGTCATATACAGGGGGTGCAATAAATGAAATCTGTTGTCTGCTTTTTGAAACCGACAAACATACAGTATGATGGATTATTATTCACAAGGCAGGCATTTCCAAACACACGTGCATGCGCCAATTTCAAATATGTGCAAAGACCCCCTGCAAATAGTCAGTCTTCTTTGTAACTAGTGATTGTGCATATTTCAAATAGTATTCAGAAGTATTTTATAGGTTGTTGGTGCAGAAAAATAACCTCTCAGTCTCCATGAATAATCTCTTGAGGAATGTCATGCTAATCTGCATGCAGGGTGACTGTTTTTTAAATGTATATTCTTCAAGACTCTACTGTACAAGGCTAAAAAATAAATACAATAAAAACTTGCTCCAAACATTCCTCATAGGTGCTTTCAATTTTAATGATTGGTTTGTTTCATAAGAAGTTGTACTTTGCTTTATAGTCCCTGTCTTCTTCCTTTATTTGCCTTTAATATTTTATTGTTTGTTTTTGTAAGTTCATAAAGCATTTTCTAACAGGTTTTCACGTATTCTTTACAAATGAACAATAATATACATTATTATAGATATGCTAATGTGACGAGAAGAGTTTACTTTTATGATTCATTGATCGAGTTTGACAGTTTGCCGTCTTTTACATAACGTTAACAGACACTTTATATGAGTCTTATCGCTCCAATATTTTTATGCTGTTCAGTTACTGATGGTGTTTATACAGTGAGTGTTCCTAAGGCCACTCCAGGCAAACACTCCTCTTTTTATTACATCAAAACAAACATCACAGGTACATCTGACAAAATGAAGCTGAATAAGACTTCATATGCGGGCCCAATGTTGACATTAGATAATAAATCTTACCTGAACCACCTCTCTGTGACCTGGTTTTATTATGTGGAAAGAAACAGACCCAGGACAGATATAAGGCCCCACTGACCTGAGAATGAACTGCCAGGCCCATGAACCTAAACAGAGCTGAACTTTTGCTGAACTGGCCTCTTTGTGTCGAAAGACCAGATGGAAAGTGTCTCTTTCTCTCCTTAAGTGCCATGAAGGCACGGGCGCTCTTTCTGGGAGATGTGTTCAGGGTGTTAAGATGTGCATGGACTATTGTTGTTGTTGTTGTTGCTGTATTTAGACACCGATTCCAACTGACATTCTTGCTTCGTCAGTATTTTATCAGGAAGCAAAGCAACAAAGAACACAGTATATATATATTAAAAGATAGTTCTCTTTATTAGATGTGGCAACTGAAATCCCCAAATGTTCCTCAGTCAATCGAGCTGCACCGATGTGTTGCTGATTCATTGTTTTTCATGAAAACAAGAAGAAACGCCTATAATCAACTTAAGTTTCGAGCCTGAAAAACAAAGTCAGCATAGTTCACATGTGGCCTGACCAGGTATTAAATTTAAAGAGCCTTGTTAGGGTCGTTCAATGGCCACAAGTATAAGTATGGAACCATTTGATGGTGGTGTAAATCTCCCTGGACAGAGGCCAAAGGTTTGTTATTATGCTTCCTCTAGGTTCAACCTCTGGTCACAGACGATAAGTCCACCCAGCTGAACGTGGACGTGAAGGAAAAAACATGCAGTGAGCTAGTTTCAACATACAATGAAAAACAATTTAATCATCTTAAAGAAAAAATCGCTCATAGGATGTTCAAGTTATAATAATTTCGCCATCAAGCAACCGACTTGACCTAGATTTGGGAATTTAAATATTAGCTCTGCCATATAGATTTATTGCACCCTGCTCTGCCCCCATGTTTAACCTGTAAACTTCCCAGTTTGATCAGGATGTATTTGAGCTTTAAGAGCACATGCAGGTCACATCTGTCATTTTAACATCATTGTATACAGTAAAGGTACATACTGTATAAAAGTGCATTATTGCTCACTGCCTGTTGAGCCATTGATCACACTGATTGGTTTCTATGGAGCTGACCTGATTTTTCTTGTCTTTTCAAAAATGATGGTAAAGAAACAGGAAGATATTAGGAATAACTGCTTGCTTATTTTCTCATGGCATATTATGGTATTATCTTTTTAACTCTCTGTGCTGATTCATGACATTTATTGGTAAATAATTTCCATATTACACTGCAAAAACTCAAAATCTTGCCAAGTGAAATTGTCTCATTTTTAGTCTAAATGTCTTCTCCCACTTAATTTAAGATACATTTACTAAACAAGTAAAATTTGAGCAAGATAGAGGGAGAAAGAAAGAAAGAAAGAAAGAAAGAAAGAAAGAAAGAAAGAAAGAAAGAAAGAAAGAAAGAAAGAAAGAAAGAAAGAAAGAAAGAAAGAAAGAAAGAAAGAAAGAAAGAAAGAAAGAAAGAAAGAAAGAAAGAAAGATTGTTTTTTTAAAGGTAGGTTACAGTTTTTAGGCACTGTTTCTTCTAAATCAGGTATAAATATACATCCTCAAACTACATGCACACAAAGAAACACCTACTTTTGAGCATAGCTGGCTTATCTTAAAAAAACAACATGACTGAATATTAGTATATCCAGCTCACCATGAGAAGACATTATATCTCAAAATGCTCAAATTAAACTTTGTAATCTTATTTCAAGTACATGATGGTCTTAAACCTAGAGAAGCGCCGCTATAATGCAACTCAAAATTATCAAGTTTAAATGAAATTTGTTAGTGCAAAAATCTTTTTTCTAATTGAATAAATTCTAATTGTTATCATTCCTGGCTTATTCTGAGAAACTAAGCTATAAATAATGATAAAATATTGCTTGAAATAAGTTTTCCCTGCTAATTTTAAGATCGCAGTTTTCTAAATATTACGTCTTATTTTAAGAAATCTTACCAAGCAAATTTTCACTTGTTCTATTGGCAGTTTTTTTTTGCTTATTTCAAGGTAAAAGTACCCTGAAATAAGTTTTTAGTTCTTGTTTTTGGAGGGGTATTTTTTCCAGTGTGTAATGCTTTTGTCATGTGGACAATAAGGCAGAGCATACTAGCCTATGAACTGCTTGCCTTCATATTCCCCTCTTGATTTCTGCAAGGGCCCTTATGACTCACTAAAAGCTCATGAAAATCATCAGCTTGTTCATGACTAAGCTGCTTAACTTTTAATCAATCGTGACAGATCTTGCATCACACCAATTTCAGCCATTCTACACTGGATTCTAGTTACACTCAGATTGAGTTTTATGCTTCATTTACTCATTCATATGGAGCTTCATGACTCTGATCTTTCTGCACTCCTCTCATGACTGCAGCCACTTCAGTCATCCAATTAAAACCTTTTGGCTCTGCATACCAACCATAACACCAAAGGCGACTGCTCTCTTACTGCAAAGCTCCCACACTGTGAGACAATCAGCCTCCTCCCATTAGAACAGCTCACTCTGTGGACTGATACCCACATCTCTAACTTGATGGTGATCATTGGTTGCTGTAGGTTTTCTGGGGGCTTTGTTTTCCTTTTGCTGGTACTCAATATTAAGCACTCTGTAACCATGTTTAGCTATTTGTTTGGGGTACTTTGCTTTAATTAAATAGGACAGCTGAAGAGAGACAGGAGATATGGGGAGTAGAGAGTGGGGGGAGACATTCAGCAAGGGTCGTGGCCGGGAGTCAAACCAGCGAGCACTGCAACAAGAGTTATAGCCTCTGCATGTAGGGCATGTTTATAAACCCCAAGGCCAAACCGACACTACAACCCTTTACAGTTTTATAAATTTTAAATCACTGTAGAATGGACATACTTTCCCCTCCCCTTATATTTTACTTTTGACTCCTTAATCATTTTTCATTTCTTCATCAGGAAAGAAGTGAAAAAAACAAGTACATGCTGTAGCTACAGAACTTAAACACATTTTAAAGAACTTAACTGAAATGTTTTCTACTTTAGGTTTATTATTTTGGCTTAATTACACTTTTAAATCTACATTCACCTTGTTGAGCACACAGCTATAGTTACAATGTATAATTACTTTGCTTGATAGTTCCCACATTAACAGATGAACATTTTATTAATGATGATTCACAATCAAAAAATAAACTACAAGCTACAGGATGCTGCCAAAACATAATCCCATCCCACATAAAACCTGCTGCAAAGAATCTTGGCATCTGGTTTGACAGCAATTTAACGTTCGAACACCATACCACAAAACTTTACAGTCATGTTTTTACCACCTCAGAAACATTTCTAAATATCGGTCCGTTTTAACTTTTAAAGACACAGAGACGATTTTACATGCTTTTATCTCCTCACACCTGGACTACTGTAACAGGCTTTTTAGCAGCCTGCACAACAAATCCCTTGATCGTCTCCAAACTGTACAGAACTCTGCTGCCAGGGTTTGAACCAGGACCAAAAAATTCTACCAAAAAATTCTACCAAATTTTAAGATTTTACTGATTACTTTCAAAGCTCTGCATGGTTTTGCTCAGAGCTATATAGCAGACCTTTTAATACCCTATGAACTGATGCATACATTGAGATCCTCGGGCAGAGGTTTACTGTGCATTCCAAATACTAAAATGAAAACGAAAGGGGACTCTTTTAAATCCCTTCTTAAAACATACTTTTATTGCAGAGTCTTCCCGGATTTCATCTGAATTTTATTTTATTTTATTTTATTTTAACCGTCTTAAGAAATATATTTTTAAAGAATTGTATTACTTTAGAGTTCTTTTAGGGGAATTGTATGTCTTTTAAAGTATGTTTTATTTCTTTATCTTGACATGTGTGTTTTTATGATCTGCCTGTTTTATTTTGCTGCCCATGTAAAGCACTTTGTAACCTGGTTTTGAAAATTGCTCTACAAATAAAAAATGTATTATTATTATTATTTTAGTATGAAGTTGTCTTCTACATAAGTGCGTTTCTTTTTAACAAAAAAAATCCAACCCTGCTTTTAATTAATTGAAAAAAACAAACAATTAACAACCTTTGCCATGGAAAATGCATTGTCCATTTGCTTGAATTACTCCTGAACCTGAATTTGAGAAACAAAATGGAGCACATTTACTTTTTCTTTTTTCTTTTACATCATAGTATCAACAATGTTTTCTGTCAGATTAAGACAGCCTTTCTCTGCCACTGATTTGGCACTGCTGACACTGGTTCAATATATAGGCTTAAGTTGTGCCTAAAATCCCCTGTGAGGAGTTTTTAACTGGTTGTTCAACAGAATGTAATTGATACCATTGCCTCTATATGACCTACAAAAGCAAACAAGACCACTGGCAAGAGTGTTTACAATTTCTATAAGGCAATTTTTAATGACTTAAACTGCTGTGAGGGGGCAGGTATCAAACCCGATGACTGACAGCTGACTGAAGAAACAAACTTTATTTTCAGGTTCTACATCAAATATTCACAATGAGGGACATATTTGACTGTCAGAATAAAGCCGGATGACTTTTTGGAAACTACCTAATCATGTACAAAACAAGATCCGCAAGGTGATAGGACTAAGATTTTTGGTTAGATTTGTTTTTTCCTTTACACTTGAGTGATCCAAAAAATCTGAACAGAACTAACTGCATTGGATTTGTGGATGTTTGAATCAAGAAGGTCAGCACCTCTTATCACAAAGTTATTTCATTCACATTTAGTTTGTTGTATATAAAATATGAATAACAGAGTTTGTATTTGCTTTTGCTATTACTCTTCAAGCTTTATCATTTGGAGCTGTTCCAGGTGAAAAGTTCAAGATGAGCCACATACTCATAAATCACACTCACTTCCTCTAATGTAAGGTATGCATGCTTTGTAGGTCAAACACTTTTTCTCATACACTGACAAAGCAGCTGCCAGACATCATTTATCCCCTTTACAGGATTTAACTGAATCTAGGCCAGCAAATGTACTGAAACAAATGACACAGCTACTTCAAAAAGGCCAGAGTGTTTCTCAGGGTCTTTTCTGGGTAAAAAGATGTTGTTGAAGTCTACAGGATTACAGTAATCTGGTCAGAAGAATGTTTTCTCTCATCATTTGTTCTTCTGGGGACATGCAGACCAACAAGCCCAGCCTGCTTCTTCCCTGAAAACTGATCCAGGATTCATGATGGGACAGAACTGATTAGCCATTGGTTGTCAACAAAGTCCTTCACACACAAACTCATTGTCTGACGGTTAATCAGATTATTAGTCTAATTAGAAGTTTGTTTTGAGTCAACAAAAGGGTGGAAAAATGTAGGAAAAGTTGAATTTAAGTATAGTTGCACTTTTGGAACACACTTTTCAAGGTTCATTTTTGATTAAAATCTTTGAATGTATAATCTATGTGTTTTTAATTGAAAATGTTTGACCTCCAGTTCAAGTTATATACTCTTAACCTCAATCAGCTTTACAGATTTATTGGATTTTTTTTCTTAATTCACAATAGAAAAATTGGAAAATTCAAACAAATTTAAAAACCACGTCAGAAAATTGGTATATGGCACAAATGAAGATAGTGGTTTTTTTTTTTACTCTAATGGGAACTTCTTTAGCATGCAGTAGGGTACACTTAAATTAACTCACATTAATTTGACCTCTTTACCTAAGTATTGATCCCAATTTCTGTCTCTTTTTTTTTGCTCTGGGTTTGGTCTCCACCACACATTTTGAAGGAGATATTTTCAAGTCTCTTCAATGTTACAAGATGGGAGAAAGAAAAGGCCTTGACTTATCAAAAGTAATTACACTTTATATCAAACTGGATTAAAATATCACCAAAGTACATTGAGTTCAAGCTACTACTTATGAGCTAAGCTTACAGGTGCTGCTAATCACACTGATGTCAGCAAACAACCACATCACAAGAGATGGTAGAGCTCTATGCTGGAGTGTGCAAATCATTACAGACCAGAGGATGAAACCACGATACTGGCAAGAAGTGCTTTACATTGTTAATATGAACATAAAAATTTTAAATGTATTGTTGACTGCTGGAGTTAACACTGATGGTCACTCAGTATAGCGTCTGCCATCAGTGTGTGAACATAGTGTGAATGGGTGAATGTGTCATATGTGACTATACGTACAGTGATATATAAACACACTTCCATTTACCATTTACAATCTGGAGCTTCTGTTTGACATTTGGTTTATAACTATTACAATTTCAAATAATTAAACTACTGATAAGAGCGGTTGCAGTGAATCACATTGGTCGTAGTAAGCTGAAGGCCATAAAGTAAAATCAGACCATTGACAGACACTTAAGCGCTCAATGGGTTTATAGTGATATGGAGTAATTGTCTGTTGGTTTTTACTATAAAGAGCATCTCATACATTTCATGAGTCCATTGGTTATACACACAGGTCAGTGTAGATTTGTAGGGTTCTGTTGAGGTGACAGCATCTTTGTGCAACTGTTCTGAGTTTTTCCAGTTTTGAGTTGGAGGAAAAGACAGAGCTCTTTTAAATGACACAGTTCCAGTGAGGTGTTACATTGCAGATCACCTGGAAAAGTGGACAGAGTCAGTGAAACATAAAACAGCAGCACAAAATAGAGCCATCTTATAAACAAAGTTAATTCACGTTCTTTATCCAAACTCCGATCATTCATATCCCAAACTGATGCTGAGAAATTAGTCCTATCATTCATATCAACCCGGTTAGATTATTGCAACACACTGTACACAGGGCTATCCAAACACTCCATAGGAAGGCTCCAACTCATCCAGAACACAGTCGAAAGAATCCTGACACATACAAGAAAATATGACCATATCACCCGGTTCTCAAAACACTTCATTGGCTCCCGGTTCAATACAGAATCCGTTTCAAAATCCTATGATTAGTTCATAAAGCACTCAATGGTTCAGCTCCCCAGTACATCTCTGACTTGCTCACAGTGTATAACTTGACCAGGATCCTTAGGTCAGCAGGTGGAAGTCTTTTAAATGTACCCAGAGTCAATCAAAGTCTGGTGAAGGGCCCTTTAGAAACTGTGGTCCATCATTTTGGAACAAACTGCCTGCTGTCTCCAACTGTCTCCACTTTTAAAAAAAAGACTCAAAACATATTTATTTTCTCAAGCGTATGAATGATATAATGACTGTTGTGACTGGATGCATGTGCAGCAACAATTGCTGTTTGTCTGATTGCTGTGTCTGATGTATGTTGGGTGTATCTATTGTTTTTCTGTTTTTATTTATTCTATTTGGAAAATGTTTTTATTTTTTTTAAAGCTCCATGTAAAGCACATTGAACTCACGTGTAATGAAATGTGCTTTATAAATAGAATTGCTATTGATCAATATTTATGCATCAACTTTTTATTTTGTCCTCCAGCACCTTTGGACTATTAACACGAGTTGAGATAAAAAGCTCTCTTTAAAGCTGATTCTCCTCTGCTGCAGTTTGTGGGAACTTAATTGAAGTGTTTAGGCTAATCCCCCGACAGGAAAAAAACACAGCAGGAAAAAAAGCGAGATGCTGAGGAGGCCAGCGCACGTGCACTAAGTGACTCGTGTCCAATCGTGTCCGGGAATTCCTCGAAGCTCTCTCTCCTCCTCGTGCCAGTGAGGATAAAAAGGCTCATGTTCGCATATTTCCCCCCAAACAACTCCCACGATGCTGCAGCTGTTGACATTCCTGGTGGAGAAGCTCTCTCTTTTCTCCAAATTCAAACTCTTTGAGTCCAGCTGGTCTGAGGCGAAGGATGAGGACCGGCAGAGGTGCGCGCACCGCTGCGCCCCACCTGCACTCCGAAGGGGGGATCTGCTGGAGGTCCCCAGAACCCTTTTCAACCACTACGGCATTTATTTAGGAGACCACAAAGTGGCTCACCTGATCCCGGACATCCTGCCAGTGTTCACAACCGACCAGAATCTCATCAGCTCCGTCATCACGAACAAGAGACTCATCCTCGGCTGCATGTACAGGTGTGCCACGGTGCGCGTGGACACTTTAGAGGACTTTGCGTACGGCTCTAGTATTCTGGTGAACCGTATGGATATGATGATGAAGAGTCATGCGCTTCCTAATGAAGATGTGGCTAAGAGGGCTGAAAAGCTCATCGGAGGAATCCAGTACAGTTTGCTGTGGAATAACTGTGAACACTTTGTGACATACTGCAGATACGGGTCTGCAGCCAGCAGGCAAACAGAGAAGGTACAGTCCATGTCTCACTTACTTTTAAGTATAAAACGTACAGTTGTTAGGATTTATATATTTCCCTATATATTTTGCACAAGTGTTCACCTTTGAGTGAGTCATAATGTTCCTATTTTGGCCAATTTCCATTTAAAAAGATGCTGTACTTAAAACCTCATTCACTTTCTGAAGAGTTTTCTGCAGTCACTTTAAATACAGGCAGATTAAGGGGTGAGGGGGGCGTTTTGCCTCTGTTGACCCTCCCGTTACCTCACCCCCTCTTCCTCTATATGCACTACATCACCTCCACATGATCTCATCAGTTTCGGAGCAAAAAAAGAAAAACAACGCCCTTCTTCTTTTAGAATAACATCTTGTTCATTCATTTGCAATATTTGTAGTAAATTTGACATTTTTTATGGAAGTTTAATCACAAGGTATAAGGCAGATAATGTCCTGAAACTGACCCAGGTCTGCAACACAAGATATAACTACACATACAGGTCAGAGTTCTTAAGGTACTGTTCAAACCGTAACATGAAAAGCCATACTTTATTTATACCTTTCTAAAGTTACAAAGTTACTGGGTTTTCAGAAGTTTTGGGCCAAGGTTTTGCTAAGTCATTAACCCAATTTTGAACTCAACTAACCTAACTTGCAGATAACTTTTGAAAAGTGTTGTATACTGTACCTCCTGTTTGAACTTGCACACTGATAAGCTGCTCTTGCATGTTAATAAAAAGTTAAATCATTTTACAGACACTCTCCACGTGACATCGTAAATGTTCCAAGTGAAATACTGATCTGTTCTTCTTCTTTTCTTTTCTGTCTATAGTTCTGCGAGTGCCTGAAATCCATCATCAGAGACCAGCGTAGCGTGATCACCACAAGCCTTCTCGGCCTAGTCTCCATCATCTCTTTTGGCATGGCACCGGCAACTACACTACCCACAATCCTTATCCCTCTCACTCTGTGGATGGCTGGTTGAAGTAGCTCAGCATGAGCCTGTAAATAAACTGAACTTTTTTGCACTGACTGGAGACCTGCTCAGGGCGGTGCAGGCTTGCCATGTGGAGCCTCATGAGTTTTGTTCTATAGATTGATTGCATTCTGTAGGAGGTGTGTAATATTTTGTTTTGATATGCGCATTGATCATTTCCTACATGCCTTGTACTTTTCCTGCCATTAATGTGTGGAGGCCTATGTAAATTTTTATGCAGTTTTTGACTAAAATGAATGTATATAAATTCAATTTTTTATAGAAGTTTGTTTAATATAATTTTGTAAATATGAGAAATGCTGAATAAACATATAATTTTTTATATGTGTGTCCTGTGTGAGTGACTCATAAATCTTCTTTTTAAAAATAAATTGTATATTTTTGGCTTTTATGAGTTTTATTTAGAGCATAAAACAGAAGGAAACACAAAAGAGAGCACAGGGAACATGGCAAAGGGCTGCAAGCCGGTATCAAACCCGGGTCAGCCATCTCGAGGGCCAAAGTCTCTGGGCCTGTGATTTATACCCAAGCAGCAACCTCCAGTCGAAAAATATGAGTCCAATGCGGAAGTGTTAAAAGCTGCAGTTCATCAAGGATCCGCTTGAGGCTGGCTCCGGAAGTACCTGAAGTCACATACACATGAATGGGAATAAGACGATCTTTACAGCATTAATAAACATGTTTACAGCCTGGTACAAAAGACGAGTGTAGTCTGGATAGCTCATTTCTCGATGTGCTCTCACTGTGTGTGGGGTGATTTTTTTCTAACGCAGCAATTTCGAAGATATTGAGATTACCAGTCTTCCAATGAGAGGCACAGCTGCCTGCAGGAACACTGCAGCTGTTGGGCCGGAGGCTCAAACTCCACCTCTTTACGTCACACTGGCTCAACAGAAGCAATATGGCTGTCGCCGACGATTGGTCTCAAAACAGCTCTTCAGAAACAGATGGGTGACGTC
Source organism: Notolabrus celidotus (assembly GCF_009762535.1). Classification (NCBI taxonomy): domain Eukaryota; kingdom Metazoa; phylum Chordata; class Actinopteri; order Labriformes; family Labridae; genus Notolabrus; species Notolabrus celidotus. The sequence goes on from NC_048278.1 coordinate 28,954,071, forward strand.
ACGGATACTATGTCCATATTTTATACAGTCTATGTTTATACCTTTTAAACCACCTGTCAGTGAAAACAGAGCTCAAACTGTGACCAATATGCAATATATTTTATGACATGTGTATCTTAATATTAAGAAACTCAGCTTACTAAAACATATACGTAGTCTGTATTTTTGCAGTGTATCCGTATTGATTTCAGGGTCAAAATTGTGCACTTTCAGAAGTATCACATCTGAGCAATATTCTCAAATTACTGAGTGTATATTTTTTGATTTCACTGCCCCTCTGACCTTTGAGTTTGCTATATCAAAATTATTTTAGTCAACTTCTTATCACATTCCTTTTTTTTTTGCAAACTTGTACAAATCTATTAATCCAGAAAAGTGCTGAATAATGATGAATCGAATGTTAAGATTTCAGAATAATGTAAAGACAAAGGATGATTATTATCGGGCACAGTGGTTCAATAAGTGTGACTGTTTAAACATGTATTAGCCTTCCTAATGAGACCCCTTGGCCTAAATACAATAGAAACAAGGCCTGAGTGTCAAAATCTGAACACACGTCCAAGTGCTTACAGAAAGCTCCTTTATTCATGTCAAAATCATACTGGAACATTGGCCAACATGTAATCCTACTAACAACTTTGGTCCCTCCCAACTCCAGCTCAAATAAAATGGCTCTGAGGGGTTTTCCTGCACATTGCAATCATGTTTCTGTACCAGCTAATCAACTTCATCTTTGTCTCTTCCCAAAAAGAGGAGGAGAAATCCCAGTATGACCTGTCTCTGTACAAACGTGGTGATCTCTTAGAGGTCCCCAGGACAATGTTCACACACTTTGGTATCTACTTGGGGGACAACCGCGTGGCTCATCTCATCCCAGACATCCTTCCTGTGATTTCCAAGGATAAATCTGCTATCTCCACGGTGGTGACGAATATTCGCCTGCTGCTTGGGGTCATTGCTAAGATTGCAAGTGTGAGAGTGGACAATGTGTCAGATTTCGGGTTTGGCTCAGAGATTCTTGTCAACCGCATGGACAAGGTGTGCAGCCAGCCTTCTCTGGACGGGGATGAGGTGGCCAGACGGGCGGAGAAACTGATGGGCTCGGTCACCTACAGCTTACTGTGGTACAACTGTGAACACTACGTCATGTACTGCAGATACGGCATGGCTATCAGCTACCAGACTTATCAGGTACGGTCCTGTTGTAGTAAGGAGATTAATATTATTTTTTAATCTAAACTTGCAGTGACATTTTTGTCCCTACCAGTGTAACTGATGTGGGAACAATCTAAAGTCCTTGTCCTGTTTAAATTAGTATTTCACAATGTGACAGAGCTTGCATGAAGCTTTAACAGTCTGAGTTAGTTATATTTAGTAGACTCAGTGCTTTGCCTTTTATACATATCTCATTAACTGCCCCACATGTTAATGTCACAAGTACAAACGTTTAGCTTGTTATAAAACAGACTGAAATTATAAATGATGCCACATTATGAGTTACAAAGCAAACAGCCATCAGCATAAAATTTACTGTACTACTATTTTACTACTATTTGTACACAATAATGAACTCCTGCTGCAGGGCAGGAGATGAGGAGAAAACAGCAAGCTGGAGAATCTGTCTTTTTTAACATTTCCTTTGGCATAGATTATCAATGAGTGATACAATTGACTGTTCAAAGACAGCAGGATGAGATTTGTTAAAAACACTCCTTACACATGCAGGAGCGTCTTCAGTCTTTGTGACTGGGTTAGCCAAATTGAGGCACTGACTTTTGCAGGGGTAGCATGAAGTACAGTACGTGCACACACACATACAAAAGGAATAGCATGTATTTACCCTTTTGGGGACAAAATTGACAAAAACTGGTAGCTCCATTTTAATAAAAGAAACAATGAAAAGTTTAGATTGCTGCTAAGATTGTCTGCTTTTTTGAATGCTTTTGTTTTTTAAAGCTCAAGTGAGAAGCTGTTTTTTTTTTGCTAGTCATAAAACAGACTGATAGTAACAATGATGCTCCTTTATGACTACAGAAGAAACAAGAAAACCAGGAAGAGGACTGATTATTTCTATAAGTTATAATTAATGCTGGTAGCCAGAGCTGCAGAGTATTTGTCAGATGGGACAATTAACATTACAAGGCAGTAACAACCCTTTTTAACTTTTCCATGGCAGAAAGCCATGTGGAGTGAAACATTTGACAGCTGAAAGGATGAAGGATGGGATTTCCTTTTAGAAACCAACTGAAAGACAGGACATGATCAGCAAAGAAAAAAATAACCACTGTCCACAGGGGTGCAAAAATTGAGGCAAATTGAAAATCCTCACAGGAGCTTTAATCAAATGAAAAAATGAACTAAAAGTTCTATTTGAATTGTAAATTGTAACACTTTTAAATATGAAGTGGTAGATTCATAAACAAACTACGTATGGCAGTGTTTTTCCAAATATTCAGTTGTAATTGAATCAAGCCATTTTTGATTCTGCTGACAGACTTTCCCATGTGGAGGGATGTTAAAGAGAAGAATTACACTTTAAAGGAACTCAAGTGGACACTTTTAGGTATACTTTTGTTTGGAACTGAATAAGTGTTTGAGCCTCAAATGAGCTCAAACCAACACTGATACACATGCTTTGTAATGAGTAGGTGAAGTTCTCTTTGTTTGTCACTCTTGTACAATATAAAACACATACACATATAAAAACGTATGCACTTTGTATCTTGCATAACTCAATTAGTCTAGGACTTTTGCTAAACACATCCAAGTTTTGAAAGTGACTCTTAATAAACTCTTATGTAACGTTGAACAGCTTGTTCATTAAAAATCCTTCACATGATTGAGCTTCTATTTGGAGATTTATTTCTAAACCCTGATTCCACAGAAATCTTTAATTCCCTAATTCTCAAGTTTCTATTTTTACATCCCAGAGATTATTGCACGATCGACGTCACATGTTTTTTGCCCCAAAGGTTTGAGTTTCATGCCACACGTAATCAGTCATTTACCTTGATGAAGTAGAAAACTGATATTTGGACAAATAAGCATGAAACATGGTGCGTGGATGTTAATCTCAGAGTATTTTTCAGACACTTGCAGGTTTATTCACGTTGACTGACTAGCTCGATAGTGAAGAACAGACTCTGTGACATGTGGTCTTTTGAGTGTTTTTATCACAGCAAACAGTTCTTTCCTTCAGTCCACTGGAGTGAAACTAACTTATTCATGAGGCGAGTAGCTCCCTCTAGTGTTACTTCTTACCGTAATAATGCCATTCTGGAAATAATGAAGACTTCCCTTTGATAACAGACCTCTACATCTCTGCTTACTTTGCTTTTCTTTGCCTCAAATCACCATCTCATTCCCTCTACTCTCTTGCAGTTCTGCACAGCGGTGAGGAAGATCGTCTGCAGCAGGATGAGTTCTTATTTGACTGCACTGTGCGGCATAGGAGCCATGCTGTATGTGGGCTCTGCGACACCACTGACAGTTTTACTGACCGTGCTCATCTCATTCACCATCTGGATGGCAGCCTAAAGGCCCCATGTGAGAAAGACTGATATAACGCACTGGTGGAAGCTGGAGTGAAGCCTCATGGTTTAGCTTGGTGTCTAAAGTCATTTGGAAAAACTGCTCTCAATTGAAAAAAATGTCACTTTACTTTTTATGTTCTTTGAATAATCATTGCTTTTTTATCTAACAACTGATTTTTTTTGTTTGTCTTTATAATTTCTGTCTTTTGTGCTGTTTTTTTTTCAACTTCTAGATTGTGTATTAATGTTCACTTGTTACACTTTAACTTCACTTGGATTGGCACATTTGAAAATGCCTGACAACCAAGATGAAGGTCAACAGAGATATTTTGAAAAGAAAAGACTGCATTTTAAAGATGGATGTGGTATCAAATAGTGTTTTTTTTTTAAGTTTATCCTGCTCTGGCAAAAATGTTTGGCTCTGATAACGTGTGATAAGATTGTAACAAAAAGCACAATCACCCTTTGATATATCCTGAATGACAAATGTCAGATGTTTTTGTCAGTATAATAAAGGGGCATTTCTAACTGCTTTATATGTTACTTTGACTAAAATAAAATGCTACTGATATACTCTGTGTGTATGATTTTTGCTCTCTGGTTTGTGAAACATAAGAAGGGACAAATGAGGACTGTATATGGGAATATACTACTGAATGCATGCTGGGTTAAAACCACAACAATGATCCTGATCTGAATGAAATATTTTGCTTATGACTGAAGAGAAAGTGTTCTCAAGAAGTCATTGTGAGTAGAGCTATGAAAAGAGTGTGACAAACCTGGGCTTTATTCCTAAATCCTGATGATACAAAGCAGGCAAG